>NC_137150.1:29052543-29762543 GCF_951394435.1 Stenella coeruleoalba | reverse complement strand
GGCACAGTGGACACTCAGCACAGATCTGTTGAAAAATTGTTGGGTGGGTGGCTTGATGGGGGTTAAAATGACCTAAAGGTGGGTCATGCTAAGGGAGAATGAGGTAAGTGGAATGAAGTTGGATAAATAGTATCTAGATCCTCATGAGTTAGAAAGTAGAATACAATTCCCTCCAGGTAAAATGTATTCTTAGGTTTTTGGTAACTTTAAAGTCAAATTATATTCCTAGATCCAACCTTTTTCATACAATTAAAGAAGATATTACACCATTAGATAAGCTCAATATCAGTGGTAGCGTCCCAACAATAGTGTTTTCGAGTCAGGGCACCCCAAGATAATTCAATGTGACTGTCGTGTACCAAAGAATGTTCTACTAGGAATACAGAAAAGAACTTAACTAGAAGAGAGACAAGAAGTCAAAAAGTTGCCTGTAACTTTCAGCTGTCTGGAAGCCTAAGCCATTCTCCAAGGATCACAGGTTAGTGAGAGGTTGCCAGGGTGATGAGAGAGTAGGAGGCCATTGACTCGATAATCATTACATATTTATGCAATGCTTTATCTTTGTTGCAGTGCAAAAAACTTTGCGAATTTGGTTGTCTCATCACTTCTCCTAGTATTCTCTTGAATAAGGAAATTTAAAAAATTATAGTATGTATATATATAGAGAATATTCATATGTCCCCAAATATATGAATGGCATGATTCCTCCCCAATGTTTAAAAAATAACTCTATATCTTGAGATGCTTTGGATATTTTATTTTTGCATCTAGCATCTTAAAAATTTGTTAAAATATCTAGTAAATTTACCATCTAATTTACTTATAGAGGTACCTGCACTGTATTGTATTTCTATTTATTGCTGGTTTTTCACTGTTTTAGAGTTCACTGTCCAGGGCTGGCCTCTCCGCCTCCTTTCTCTGGCTGGTGGCTTTGGATCCTCACCTGTCCAGCACTAGTGACGATGAGAAGGCAGGCTGGGGTGATGAAATGTAAATCTGGGAACTCTGTTCTCTGTTAGGTAGCCATGCTGGCTAAAACACTTTGGCTTATTCGTGAATTTCCATTTGCCATGCTGGCCTCTCCCATTCCACCTGAGGTCTACTCACCGAAAGCTTCTCTTTGGGGTTTTTTTCCCAATAGGCCTAAGATGTCTAATCTTGGCCCTAATTTTAGAGGTGCCGTAGCTGCATGAGCCCCTGGGATTTGTCACCAGCTCTCGTGTCTCTGGCTGGCCTGGCTTGTTGTGAGCCAAACTGGAGCAAGTCCTGGGGCAGGAGGAGAGCCTTTCCTCATTTCTCTGATCCTGGCAGCACCAGGCCTGGCAGGTTCTTACTGGGAAAGTGAAAGGAAGGAGGGTGTGAAATATGGGAGACACCCATCAGAAAGTTCTCTGTTTGCCTTCCACTGCAGTTTGTGCTTTGAAAACCAGGCTTGAGAGGCATCCAGACCCTTTGAGATGGAAACTCCCATTATTTTGCAGGTCCTGGTGGTGGTGATGGGGGTGAGGGAGGAGGGGAATAAATATTTTGGATGGGTCAGCTCCTGGTCTGCCCAGGTGTCTTTGGAAACCACCTCTTGTTAAAGAAAAGGAACAAATAAAAAGAGAGAAAGTAGGGGGTGGGGGAGGGAGAAACAGAAACAGAGAGAGGCCTTTGCTGAGCCCATGCCTTTGTGCCCCGCATTCAAACTGATTTGTACCCTTTGTAGTCTTAATTATTTGTGAGAGCGGGATAACAGGAGTACCCAGCTCACCCATTATTTTCTGCATAAAAAAAGGCACACAGAAGCCACTGATCATTTCTGAATTAGCAAACATGATACTAAAAAAAAAAAAGCATAAAAAAATTCATTAATACCATCAGGGATTAGGAGGCTGATTAAAGTGTAGCTGTTAGCGTATGCAAATGAGCGATAGGCATTTATCGGGTCCTGTGCAAGCTGTCTTGGAGCTGTAAAGCCCATGTATGTTTTTCAGCTGATTAAAATAGTTTTAAGTTCTGGAGAATTTTTTTTTTTTTGGTAGGGAATTAAAAAAAAAAGAGACCATCATCTCTACTTTCCCTTTTGGCGAAATTTCTCTAAAGTATACTCCAACCATTCCACTTGACTGCACTCCCTCGTGCCACCTCCTTTCCTGTGAGTGGTGAGGATACTGCATCCCAGTTACTGCGAACTGAGCTCTTTCCGATATTTCTATCTCTACGAGTTTCTCAGAACTCCTGTGACAAGCCAGATGGGTCCTTAGCAATGGCCCAAGGGGCTACGAGGACTCCAGGTTCTCCCCCAAGATGAGCATTCCCCCTTCCCAGGTTGAAGGCATATGAAAAGGTTTTTGTCACTCAAGCTCAGGGTATCAGGTGCTCCCATACATGAGGGGAGACTATGCTCACTCACTCCAGAGCCTTGGTTTTGTGAAACAAGGAAGATGGCGTGAGTCAGAAGGTGGGGGCTGAGAGATCAGGACGGATGTACACTGACACAGACACTTGATGAGCACTGGGTGGTCATGGCTGACCTTGGCCTTGAAGCAAAGGCATTGTGGGAAAAAGGAAGGAGCGAGGGACTTCCCCACTTTGGGTCCAAATCCGAATCCCATTTTCAAGACTTTCTATTAGCATACGAGAGTGGTTTTTTTACACTTCCAGGACTATAGAGGACTATCTGCTGACTACTGGCCTGTGGATAATAGTCATAATTATTATTGTTGTTTATTGAGCAATTACGATGTGCTAGCCACCATGGTAAACTCTTTTCCTGTTTAATCTCATTGTCCCCACCACAAATATAGGAGTTAAGACTACTCCTATCCTCAATATGGAACAAAATAAATCCAGAATCTGACCCCTTCTTAGCGTCTATACTGTTAGCCTGCTGGTTCAAGCCACTACCTTCTCTAATTTGGGTCTTGTGGTATTTTTTCTAACTGGCTCCTTGCTTCTATTCTTCTCCCCAACTCTGTCCAGACTGTTCTAAGGACAACAGGCAGAGGGATGCTTTTATAATAGAGTCACATCCTGTCAACCCTCTGCTCAAAGCCCTCAGTAGCTCCCCTTTTCACGTGGAGTAAAGGCCAAAGTAAAGGCTGTTGGAGGATGGAGGGAATGAAAAGTGCTCACCAAACTGAGAGGGCATCTTGAGACTGAAAAATGAGGTAGGCAGCTCTATATAGTCAATGGATCAGTTTATTATAGGGTAACTTACAGGGTGGGATGGGAATTGGGCGTACAACGATCTGGAAGCATTCGCAGCTGCGCTCCGCACCGCCAAGTGGCTATTGGGACAATTTAATAGTTAACCTAGGGCATGGGAGTAGGTGCTTGGAAACAGGACATGTGGTGGGTAAATAGTCTCATGGGCATGGGGAAAACATCAGGGAAGGTTTTTATTTTTGTTTGGGGACTAATACAGCATAGAGGCTACCTGGTCCTAATGATTATTAAGCAATGTCTATTAACTACAAAGACCTTGACAACAGAGAAGTGATTCACTCCACAGTACAGGCCTGGGTAGGGTCAGTGGAAGAGCAAAAGGAATTGTATGGCCCCAAGATGGCATCAGTTACGCTAACAGTCATACAAGGGCTCACACAGCTACTCAATCTATTACTTCTCTCACCTTACTTCCACTCCCTCTCACTCCACTCCAGACACGTTGGCTTTCTTAGTTTTCCTCAAAAGCTCCAGACACATTTCTATCTTGCTTTACTTTTTCTTCCTTCCATAACACTTATTTATTCTCATATCATTTTTTAAAGTACTTATTTATTATGTTCATTATCTTTTGCACCCAGCTAGACTATAAACTCCCTGAAGGAAGGGAAATTTGTCTATTTTATTCACCAGTGTATCTCATATATCTAGACAAGGCATTTATTGTGAGCTCAGTCAATAATTACGTGTTGATTTAAAGAGCTCCAGAGTATTTGTAAAAATTCTCATAAATAATAAAAAATGTATTGTCAAAGTCCCAAGAAGTCAGGAACTATGTCTGACTTGGTTATCACTCTATTCCTAGCACTTAACCCATGGAAGGCAATAAATAAGTATTCACTGAGTGAATAAACAATGGGACTAAATTGGGCAACCAATATTTTTGTGCAGAAATATCCATTTTCAGTTCTGGTCACACAGTTTAAAAGAAACCTTATCTGGGGAGGAGAGGTGGGGGAAGGATAGACTGGGAGTTTGGGGTTGGTAGATACAAACTATTACATATAGAATGGATAAAGAACAAGGTCCTACTGTGTAACACAGGGAACTATATTCAACATCCTGGGATAAACCATAATGGAAAAGAATATAAAAAAGGATGTATATATGTGTGTGACTGAGTCACTTTACTGTACAGCAGTAATTAACACAACATTGTAAACTGACTATACTTCAATAAAAAATATACAAAATAAAATAAACCTTATCCATTTATATTGAAAGGATGATTCTTTTTTTTTTTTTTGCGGTACGCAGGCCTCTCACTGTTGTGGCCTCTCCCATTGCGGAGCACAGGCTCCGGACGTGCGGGCTCAGTGGCCATGGCTCACAGGCCCAGCCGCTCCGCGGCATGTGGGATCTTCCCGGACCGGGGCACGAACCCGTGTGCCCTGCATCGGCAGCCAGACTCTCAACCACTGCGCCACCAGGGAAGCCCGAAAGTATGATTCTTTTAAGGCCTAAATATTTATTTAAAAAATGGTTTTTTCAGTCTGACAAAATAAGGGCTGTAAGAGAAGCATCAGATGGTGTAGAAGGGTTGACTGATTCCAGCTGGAGTGGTTCTGTAAGGTGGTGGCAACTGAATGGAGCTTTGCAGTATGATCTAGTTTGACCAAGCCTAAATAGTGGAAACACTGACTTGGGTTCAAATCCTAGGCCTGCCATTCACTAGCTGTGTTACCTTAGGCAGATCATTTGACTTTTCTGAACCTCATTTTCCGTATCTGTAAAATAGGGATAATAATAAGTTTTCCTCACAGGGTTGTCATGAGGTTTACTTGAGATACTACTTGTAAAGCCCTCGTATGGTGCTGCCAAGGATTGTTATCAGTAATAATATTTTACAGTGTAGTCACATCATAGTTCACTTATCAAATAAAAGATAGTTCTATAAATGAAAACAGCGTTGGAAAGTCTAGTTTTCTGGAATGAAGTGCAGCCATTGTCAAGAAGCAAACGGGGGACTTCCCTGGTGGCGCAGTGGTTAAGCATCAGCCTGCCAATGCAGAGGACACAGGTTCAATCTCTGGTCCTGGAAGATCCCACCTGCTGCAGAGCAACTAAGCCCATGTGCTGCAACTACTGAGCCCGTGAGCCACAACTACTGAAGCCTGTGCGCTTTAGGGCCCACGTGCCGCAGCTACTGAGACCGCGTGCTAAAACTACTGAAGCCCACTCGCCTAAAGCCCGTGCTCCGCAACAAGAGAAGCCACTGCAATGAGAAAGCCCGTGCATTACAACGAAGAGTAGCCCCCGCTCGCCGAAACTAGAGAAAGCCCGCACACAGCAACGAAGACCAAACACAGCCAGAAAATTAAAGAAAAAAACAAAGAAGCAGAAGGGCTTGAGGAAAAGCCAGAGTGATGTCTAATGTTAGATCTTGCAATTTGACTAAATTAATCAGTGAAATAACTATTACATGCTTATTATTACCTGTTATTTGTAAAGTAGGCATTGTGAGTGACTCAGAGAAATGTAAGACATGGTCTTCGTCCCCAGTGCAGCTTAGAGTCTGGTAGGTAAGATTTGATATAATGGACATCCATTATTTTGCAGATCACTATCCATTTATGCTTCTCCTGGTCAGAGTATCTGGATTTTTCTGTGGGAAATCACCCTGTCCCTCTCTCTGCCCAAGACAGTTTGTATAGTGTTGGCAACAATCCCACTCCAGGTCCTGGGTGGACCTATGGCTCAGCCTCAGCCAGTCAGGGCATTGGCTTTCCCTGGCCTCCTGATTGGTCCAGGGGTGGGAACATGACCCAATCAGAGCCAGTGAGACTCAGTAAGACTTTTATTGGGCCTGCTGTTTTTTCCCACTTGACTTGAACCCAAGAGGAGGTAAGGCCGAAGCTGGAGTAAACATCTTGCCAGCACAGAGAAAAGCCATTCTGAAAATGGGACCCATTACAGAGCTGAGAGAGGGAGAGAGAGAAAAATATCCTAGCGATTATTTGTGCCACAGAACCAAACAGTATTTGAACTTGGAATTTTCACTTATTGGGCCAATAAGTTCTCTTCTTGTTTAAGTCAATTTGGGTTGAGATTTCTGTTCCTTGTGACACCAAAAGCATCGTAACGGATGCACTTAATATTAATTCATGAAAAGGCAGAGCATCAAAAACCAAACAATCCCAGTATGCCCCCAAAACAAAGTCCGTATAAATAAATAGAAATCTGTCATGATTGGCTAACAGGCAGTGTGGACGCTAATGACGACTGTGAGCTGACAAAGCAGAAGGTCCCTCCTCTGGGAACTGGTGGCTGCAGGAGGTCACTCCTCTCACTCTATCTTCCTCTGCAGCTTCCCGTGACCCTTGTAATTGGCAGGAAGGGCTGTCACACAGCTTTGGAAGCCAGGTTGTTGGTCACTTAAGGCTCATGACAGCTCTCAGATGCCTTTCCTTTCAAACAGGAGGGACATGGATCCAGATATTATCTGATGTTGGCTTAAATTGCCGTCTTATGAGGTGCAGTAAGTTTTGTCCAGCTTCACTGCTCTCTGACTTCCCTTTTCCATATAGGTCCTATTCTCAACTCCCATCAGCATATGTTGTTTGTCATCAGTCTCATGCGTTTCTCTCCCAGTGGTCTTGGGCAGGCTACACAGGAAGAGTAAAAGATCTTGCAAAATACATCCTCCACTTTCACATGTTCCCAATGAGAGGACTTTTGGTTCTATTCAGCATACATAGCTAAATTCTTATGTCATGCTGGGGACAAAATCTAGCCATTGGCCTATTCGAAAACTTAAATTTACAAGATATTAATACAGCCCCTTAAGGAGTCTTACAAAGTACAACCAGTACCTCACCTTCATTTTAAGTTTGTGTTAGTTCCCTCCTCATTTTCAAACCAAGGATCTGGTGGGATTGAGTTAATCAGTGAATCCTCCTTTTCTGCTTACATGGCTGGATGCTCCCTGTTGGGCACACTTTAGAGAACTAAACACCAAAAACCACATTTCTCTATCATTATTCTTATGGATCATATCTTGTTAGTGCTGCTGACTAGCTATGCTGGGCCAGAACAGCTAAATCCTGCATCAGTTTTTAGCAAGGGTATGTCAGGTGCAGAAATGAAATTATTGGGGGGTTTCCCTGGTGGCGCAGTGGTTGAGAATCTGCCTGCCAAAGCAGGGGACATGGGTTCGAGCCCTGGTCTGGGAAAAGTCCACATGCCGCGGAGCAACTAGGCCCGTGAGCCACAACTACTGAGCCTGCGCGTCTGGAGCCTATGCTCCGCAACAAGAGAGGCCGCAATAGTGAGAGGCCCGTGCACCGCGATGGAGTGGCCCCTGCTTGCCGTGACTAGAGAAAGCCCTCGCACAAAAACGAAGACCCAACACAGCCAAAAAAAAAAAAAAAAAAGAAATGAAATTATTGGCTTGGGAAGGGAATTGATGGCAAATACCTTTTCTTAAAAAATTGGGTTCCTTGTGACTAGTCAACATGTTGGCACATGTTGAGCCTCATGTCACATTTGAGCACACTCCCTAAAAATGAAATGAATTTTTGTTTATGGTAAACCTATTTTCTTCTTGTCAGTACTTACCTATAACAGGTGAATTTGAACCCGATGTTGGTCTTAAATTTTTCAGAGAAAGTATAGTGAATGTTTTGTTAAGATATTTGAACCAGTTCTCTTCCCTGTGACAATAAATTTCACTCCTGCACCTACCATACACTTTCTAAAAAGACATACAATTTTTTTTTTTGGCCTTGCCGTGCAGCATATGGGATCTTAGTTCCCCAACCAGGGATCGAACCCGTGTCCCCTGCATTGGAAGCGTGGAGTCCTAATCACTGGACCACTAGGGAAGTCCCAAGACATACAGTTTGTATGATGCAGACAATCTCTGAAAGAAGATAAATGAGTGTGAACAAGAGATCTGGCTGTTCTGACTCAGCACAACGAAGGAAGCCTGCTTTGCCTGAGGTGAGAGCTGAGGCTCCCACAATTCGCCTGTCATGACAAATTGGAATGAGAGAATCTGTCCTTTGTGTCCAATTCTGTGGTGTAGATTAAGACCCAGCCATAAACCAGCACTGGTTTCTGCTCCTGATGACACCATTATCATTTTTAAACTTATCATTTCTTCATTAAAGCAATCCCAGAGCTTACGGGGTTGTTGACAGAACATAAATACAAACATAAAAATAAATCATACAATCAAAGTCCTTGAGAGCTGGCTGGGACTTCAAAGTCAACTGGTCCAATCCCCTGTTGAAGTGATATAGCCATCAGATTCTTTACCTCTGTCCCCATGTCTTTGTTTCTAAAATCTCCTTTAACATGAAGGACCCCCATGAGGGGCTCACTAGGTCTTATGCTTTTCTCTGGCCCCAAAGATAATGTGTCCTACGGTTTGCCTTACCTTTGTTATACCTCAGCTGAGACCTCTCTGTTTCAGGCTGTGGGGTGTTTCTCCCTATAGATCTAACATGCTCTGGTCTTCTCAGATCCAGGCTGAATCTGATGAGTCCTTCTTAGCTCTCTTCCTATGTTGAGCTTGCTGGTTCTTGGGCCATTGACATCACCTAGCTGGGCACCTTTTCCAAAACATACATGCTTACCTTTAATTGATGTATAGTACTGAACAACATGATAGCAAATAATGGTATTGAATAGCAAGATGAAAATCCTTTCACATATACATATCCTAGTGCAAAAATACATACACACACCTCTTCAAGTTACGTGACCTTGCACAAGTAACAACTTCTCTGGGCCTCAATTATTTTCCATAAAATGAAGGGTTGAATTAGATGAGCTCTTACATACCTTTCATGGATCTTCCCTGATAGATGAAGACTAAATATTTACTTATATTCTCAGAACGAATATAGGAAGCAATTGTACTCAGATATTCCCTGACAAATGGAAACATTTGAGTAGCATGGAAGAAAATAAAAGGTTTTAAATTTAAAAAGAAATAGTTATAAATCTCTTCCCTGAAGCAGTTTGCCTGTGTAGATTATGAACTTGATTTCCCTTCTTTCAGGAAACTTTACTTGTAGGCCTTGGACATACTTAATTGGTCAAGTAAAAACTCTTGTTCAGCTGGAGAGCATGTTAAGAAATGAGCTAGCTTAAGCGCTTTAGAATAGGAAGTTTGATTTTAGTTCCTGCTGCCAGTGTTGTCTTTGATGCAATTCACTTCTCTTTGCCCTGTTTTTCCACCAGTAAACAGGGATCCCCTGCAAATTTACAGAAAGTTTGTAAACCAGATGAAGTACTGGATTTGAATTCTACTACGTGTGTAGTAGTAGCTAGCTTTGTAGATCACAGTGTTTTCTGTGCATGTGGATGTTCTGAACAGATTCTATCCTCTTGAGAGTAGCAGTGAAGGCTAGCATTCCCCTCTGACCTTTGCCCTAGTACACAGTAAGATTCAGTAAGGCTTGGTGAGTGGTTGACAGTATGCCAGAAACCCATGCATGGTCAAGGCATTCACCCTATCCCAGCATCAGCCTTAAAACAAACAAATAAACAAACAAACAAGGTTTCTGATACAGAACTTGAGTTTTATTCATTGTAAATTTTTTTCTTTTGCTGTCAACAATCATGGTGAACAAACTTAACATTCTACTGATATCTGAAGGAGAGAAAAAAGGGGAGAGAAGATGGACAACACCCAGGGCACCATATATGAAATACAAATGCCTGGGTAACACTGTTCTTCCATCAAATTCCAAGGCGCAGTTTTCTAGCTATTTATATTTTGTGACTATAAAAAAAAAAAAAGAATAAAGTTTCAGATGAAAAATGAGTGATGAGGCTATGGAAGATGCTTACAACATTATTTTCATTGTTCAAATCACCAAAATCAGCCTAAGCTAAAATGTTTTGCTGATGTCCCTAAAATATTCCACCTTTGGACAGAACCATTAACTATTTTTAAAAAGCCAATAATCAATAAGTCTTAATTTGTTGCACTGACATTTATGCAGGCTTCATCTAGATGAAATTAATTAGAAAGAAAATGGTTTCTCAGCGATTGGCAAGAGGAAGGGAGTCCGTGGCAAGATAAGTTCGACCCTGTGTCTTGGAAACATTTTAATGAGGTGAAGCCTCAGCGCGTTTGGATTTGGCTGCCTGTGGAGTGTGCACTGACATTTCTAATGGGCTACCAGAGGTTTCTAAAGTGGGCCCATGACTCTGAAGGTATTTCATGGCTCACGGGAGTTCTAGGTGGATAGAAACAGTACTAAGACTGAATAAAATGTACATAGTATGTGAATTAAGCATCTGGGATAAAGAGCTGTGAAGAACAGTCTCAGCAAGAACACAGCATCCCTCCCTCCACATTCTCGGCTGAGATACTTTAGTTTCTGAGCACCATTCACTGACTATTCCTCTATGAGGGGGTCCTCTGCCTAGCCCTGCCTGTGCCACTCACCAGGGCTAACCAGGTTCTGAGAAGAGTGGGGAAGGGCTATTCATCCCAGAGCCCTTGGGGGATAGCACTTGCTTTAATTAGTTCAGAACCCTTCGTATCAATGAGATTAATGGAATTAGACAAGGAAAATACTAGCAAGACTTGATCAAATACATTGGATTTCCCCCTCAGCACATAATTAGGTTAGAGGAGTGATTCAGAGAACACCCAAGGTACTGGCTCATCATTAACGTAAGTCTCCATGGGAGACGAGAAGGGCTTGGACACGGAGGTTTTCAGCACTGGGGTCGCATGTCACTGGGAGGAAATGCTGAGTAGCCTGGCAGGCCAGTTCCGCTTGGGCCCAGGGCCTGAGGAAGGGTAGCGGGGGCTGAACATGGTAGGTTCCCTGATCACAGCACGGCCACTCTCTTGAATCATCTTTTCCAATGCAGGGCCTCTTTCTCCTCCTTGTGTGACCTGCTTTCTCTCTTGGGCAGACTCAGAGGAACGCTTCCTGTTGGGCAAGGGCCCTCCAAGCAGGTTAGAAGATGACAGCAGCTAAGTGAGCAAGGAGGAGACAAGAAGCCTTTAAAAAAAAGAGTCATAGTCAAGAATATGTTTTTTCCTGAAAGCATCTAAGATTTATGTAGAGCCTTAGGACATGAAGGCAGCAGAGAAATGGCCATGGGCATGAGCAGGGTGTGCGCTGACTTTGGGTTCCTGTTTAGAGTTAGTTACCACAACAGTTATGAGAGCAAACATCTCCTTTGCAATCACTGTGTACCAGGTACCGTGCTGCACATTCTACGCTCACTGTTTTCTTTAATGCTCACAGGACCCTCCACAAGACATTTTACAGGAAAGGAACTGAGGCACAGAGTTTTAGGAACTTACTGAAGGTCACGCAGTTGGCAAGTGGATGAAGCCAGTCTGAGTGCATTTTGCTCACCAATTACATCTGCTGTGTGAAGTCCCAAGTGGCCTTACTGCTAGGGAACATCGCTCTATGGTGGAGTATTAAAGGGATGAATAATGGCTTCCTAGAGAGGATAGTAGATAAACTGAGTCAGAAAGTTAGAAAGAAAAAGAGTCCATAAAGATGAAGGGAAATCAACATCAATGTTGGTGACACCTGACTCCATGGAGAGAGGGGGATTTCTGCATCATTAGAGCTACACAAGCAGGAGATTCTTCACAGGGCGAATCTGTCCCCTCTAATAAGATCCCTCCAGAGGCATGTGGAACACCAGGCAGGCATTGGGGTGACAGGACTCTAGATACTCCACCAGGAAAGAGGTGTGTCTTGCAGGCTGGGGAAGATGTGAGGACAGTGCCACGTGCAACTGAATATCAACCAATCAGACATGGGTTGCCCCCTGGACTCATAAACGCAGAACATGACAAAATGGACAGCAAGATTCTGAAAACACACATGACTTCCCAATTCCGCTGATTTGCATGCCTTCATTCCAAAATATTACTCAAGGCCCCCACCGTGTGTCAGGAGCTGGGAAGACCAAAGTTAATAAGGTAGCAACTTTACCTTCAAAGAGATCAAGTTTGAAAAGATATAAACCCAAAAACTGCAACAGAAAGAAACTGATGATTGATGTTAAAATGGAGATATAGGAATGTCACAGTTCAGACTCAGAGGAGGCAGAGGTCAGCTCCACGTGGGTGGTGTTTGAAGTCCCTCAGAACATGTAATATCTATGAATGAAGAAAATCACCAGGTAGAAGCAGAGAAGAGGGGAGAATATTTTCGGAAGAAAAAAAGAGAAATTCAAGACCTCTAAAGGATTTGCAGTTCTGGAGAGGAAAGTCTTGGGAGTAGAGGGAGAATTTTCTGCTTCTTTGTTCATCTTTAAAAGAAAGGAGGCCATTGTCAATGAAGAGTAGATTATTGATGGTCTTAAAGAGAAGGGTTTGTTTTCCCACTCCACTTAAGAACTGACAGATAAGGACCAAGGACACATTCTAAGGCTGTGTTTGATTAAAGACACACATGCTCACTATTGAGCCTTTCAGCCTGAGCAGGAGAGAGAAACACCTAGACAAGCTGGGGAAGTTGGACAGTCAGAAGGACCGTGTATATGGTCCTCGAAGAAAAAGCATCCTGGTTCAGTGGAAGGACTATGTGATGGGGAATTGGATGTAGGGTTTTAGCTCAGATTTTGCAATGAATTAGTTACGTGAGAATGGACAACTGATGTCTCCTCTCTGGACCTCAGTTTCACCTTGCTGTCTGTAAAATGAAGGGGTTGGACTAACTGGCCTCTATCTTTCTGTTCCGTGACACACCTAATTTTCTTTTATTCTAATTCTCTGGGAAATGGATCAGGAATAACATAGCCTCCCTCGGGTGTGGGCAAGAAGTCAAGCACACTCAGAAATTCAACACAGAGAGGGAAAGGCATTCACCAGGCATAGCTGAGACCCGCGGCTTGATTGACAGGGTTCACAGGACCACACGTGGTGGGAGAAAAGGAAGGGGAGGAGCCTCGCGGTTCCAAAAGAAAGCCTACTTCTCCGTGAAATCCAGGGCAAACTGGATTGGAACTTCCAGGTGAGCTTCTCAGAAGAGACAGCAGGATGCTGCTTTCACCAGCAAACTCTGCAGCTTGTCCAGTCAAAGGGAGGCAAGGCAAGGCTCTACAGGGCAAGGCTTGAAATATGCCTTCCGAGGCTGGTGAGTGCAGGGTTGGGGGCTTCACCAACTCCACTAAAACCTGAATGCCTGACAAGTTCTTGGCTTGATCTGCTATTTAATCTCAGAGAAAATAGAGAAAGCTGGGAGAGGATCTGCTCCTTTGAACTCAGTTCTGACTCCAAGCGTCCAAAACAAAATGCTGAAGGCAACAGGATAAAAAAAAATTTTTTTAAACATTTTTATAGAGCACAAAAGTTCAAGAAATAGATAGTGGGGTGAATTGGTGTAATAGCCTTAAACAGTACAACTTTTTCACATGAGAGTTTACTCCATTTGTTTTCCCATTTGAACCTCACCAGAACCCCATAGGGTGGGTTGATTTTGCAGATGAAGAAGCAAGCCACAGAGCTAGTGGCTGGAAATGCCTGGCAAGAACCTGGGTCTTTGATGCTCCATGCCCCACCCTTTCTGGGGCATTATCCTGCTGCCTCACTGGAGGAACTTGCACCAATAGACACATTTTTATCCAATGTAAAGCAAAGACTTTCTGTCCTTGCAGGAATATTTGCAAAATACAGAAAAGGATAAAGAAGAAAAATGTAAACACCTTCTCCAGAGATAACTGGCATTGTTTTTTAAGATTCCCTCCAACCCACTTCTCATTTTGAAAAATCAAAAAGTTGAAAGGGAATGAACCTCTGTTAACCCTTCACCCAGATTCACCACTTTTCAACATTTTGCCATGTTGTTTTTATCCATCTTTGCTATACTATTTGGAGGTAATTTGGAGACATCATGACATTTCATCCCTGAATATTTCAGAATATGTATCATAAGAACAAGTTCATTTCCCTACAAAGCCACAACCACATTATCACAACCAAAAATTTAATATTGATTGATATCATCTAAGAGTTAATCTCTACTCAAATTCTCTATAGTCATCTAAATGTCCTTTGTAACTTTTAAATTTTGATCCAAGATCTAATGGAGTTCCACATTTTGCATTTGATGTCATGTCTCTTTAGTATGCTTTAAACAAGAACAGTCCCCCATGGGGTTTTTTGTTGTTGTTGTTTTTGTTTTTTTGTTGTTGTTTTGGTTTTTTTTGGTCTTTCACAACATTTACATTTTTGGAGTGTCCAGGCCAGTCATCTTGGAATACTTTTCAGATTTTGTGGTCATCATGAGATTCACATTAAACATTTTTGGCAAGAACACCACATAGGTCATGCTTTGTACATTTTGGAGATTTAATTTTCTATACTGAACCTATATGATTTCTCTAATCAAGAAACTGACTAATACATGTTATTGTTTTTAAAAAAGCTTTCAAAAATATTCCAACAATAGCATAGCACTTGGTGCCTGGCACTATGCCTAATACATTGTTCAATGAATTTATAAATGAATTCAGGCACTGCCTGAGGTAATGAGCCTCTTGTGCTTGGGAGTATTCAAGCAGAGGCTGCAGCAGAGGCTGCATTACCCCTGAAGAAAAGAGTTGAAGAGAGGATTTGGCATTGAGAGGAAGTCTTCTCCTTTGACTCTAGTGGAGCTCTCTGGAGAGTTTTTTTTCCTCATATTTCAAATTAGAATGTAACATGAACATTACTGTTGGAATTTTAAAAAGTTCTTCCACATCTTTCTCTTTTTCTTTCTCCTTCTGTCATTAAGTTCCTTCTTTCTTTCATCATTATTTTCTTAATTGTAAACTTCTCAGCACTTTACAAGTCTTTTCAGCCTATGATACCAAGAATGCCCTCTTACGCTCCTTTGGAACCAGTGAGGAGTTGAGCTGTCCCAGAGGAAGCCAGACCACAGACCTGGCCTAGGGAAGAGCTATTTGTTCTAGAAAACTATTTCAGGACACCCAAGTGTGCTTCCATCAGCCGAGAGATGTGCAGAGTCCTAGAAGTGGTGAGGTGATGTGAGGAAGCCACCTACACCAGGTTTCTTAAGAGGGTGCTTCTATCACATTTCCTAGTTTCATCAACAAATTCTGTACCCTGAGTTGCCTCTAATTACAAATGGTCTTTTTGGAGTTTGTGCCTCTACATAGTACATGGAAAGAATAGCTTCTATCCACCTGTGTGGGGCTGTTGCATTATTCCACTGGCTTTTTTCTTCCTGGGCTTGCTTGGGTAATGTTCTTCCCTTACAAATTTCATCTCACTGCACTGTGCATTGAAATGACACAGTTATGGAGCGCACAGGGAAAAAAATTATAATGCCATTAAAAGTTATCATAAATTTCAGATCAGCATCACTTCTAATCCGATACACAATTTTACTGCCTCTATAAAGTAGGTGATTTGCAGTGGTCTGAGGCGTCTCCTGGAGCATTTTACTTCTTTTTAAATTAAACACACCAACTTTGTGCTGAATTCAGAGTGTGGACATAAAAAAGGGGGTAAAAAGGAGAGGGAAGGGACATCAGATGGGAATTGCAATTGAATCTTTATATATGCCATCTTGGCACTGTGGTACTAAATATAGTGCCAGGTAAATAGATGTGCTGAAATATTCAGAATAAAAAACAAATGCTCCAATAGCAGAAGCAGTGAGCCCCAAGAATGTTTCCACAGTGGGTGTGCTTAAAATAATAAAATACTGTTGTTTAAAACCACTCAATCCTAGAAAACCCTATGTTGTAAAAAAAAAAATATATATATAGATAGATAGATAGATAGATAGATAGATAGATAGTGCTGGTATATATGTGAGGGGCTATGTATGTTGAACATACATATGTATATAAAAACTCCTAGGACATTTTGAAGAACCTAGGGGTAAGACAGGAATAAAGACACAGACCTACTAGAGAACGGACTTGAGGATATGGGGAGGGGGAAGGGTGAGCTGTGACAAAGCAAGAGAGAGGCATGGACATATATACACTACCAAACGTAAGGTAGATAGCTAGTGGGAAGCAGCCGCATAGCACAGGGAGATCAGCTCGGTGCTTTGTGACCGCCTGGAGGGGTGGGATAGGGAGGGTGGGAGGGAGGGAGACGCAAGAGGGAAGAGATATGGGAACATATGTATATGTATAACTGATTCACTTTGTTATAAAGCAGAAACTAACACACCATTGTAAAGCAATTATACCCCAATAAAGATGTTAAAAAAAAATTCCTAGGAAATTAAATAGACTGTAAGGGGCTTGATTTTACTGGTTGGAAAGTTACACTGATTATTTCTTTGAGGTGCATTAACTCCTTCTGGAAGCTTAGGACATCAGAAGTTTTCTTTTGCTAAATGGTTACCAAGTATTCTGAAATGTGATGTTCCCAGCAAGGACTGATGAATTAGCCCAGGTACAGACATGTATACTGTGTACATAGAGAGAAGTGGCACATGCCCAAGTGTTAGTACAAAAGAGAACTCTGTTCACAAGGTTTCTGGTTGAAAGGATCCAACTGAATGGTGACATTTTTTCTCCACCACACCCAAATGCAGTAGGTAAAAAAAAAAAAAAAAAAGTTTCCTAAATGTTTATGCAATACTCTGAGCTAAATACTGAAGATACAAATTAAAAAAAATCAAAAACAAACCATAGGTCTGCCCTCAAGAGGAAGCTCTCAGTTTAGAGGGGGGACTTTATAGGAAGTCAACTAATAATTTCAGTAGAACGTGTTCAAGGTGGTGATAGGTGTCAGTGCACACTGGGAGTGCACAGAGGAGAGGAAGCCACATGTCCATCATGATAAAATGAAATATGGCAACTTATATCCCTTTCAAATTGGGTCTACATTGTCCAGTCCAAATATTTTCAGCAATATTAATTGATCAATCAACAAATAATATATTAAACAAATATGTATTCAACTCTGGCTACTATATGTTGTTTATTTCCATGCTTATCACACTGCCTGGAATAGTCAGAAATGAACTGAATATTTTTTGAATTAATGAAGCTGGTGGTACAAAGATGGATAGTAATACCCAGCCCGAAACACACTTTACATCTGAAAGGTATTCTTACTTAGGCTTTGTCATTTAATCCCTTACAGTGAGGTAGGTACTATTTCAACTTTACAGATGGAAAAACAGAGACTCTGTGAGGGAAAGTGATTTCCCCCTAAACATGTGTTGGGCTGGACGAATCTGGATCATCTTGTTGCGTGTTCGCCCTGGTTCTGCCCATGTTGGGCTGTGTGTGATGCACATGTACAGTCATCAGTGTGGATGAGTCATGTGTTGGGCCCAACTCCCAGTAGAACCAGAGGACCTGTACACGGTTGTCTGTGAACTGTGGTGACGAATGGTTGCTCTTGGGATGTCCTGTGGATTGACTGTCACAGATCAGATGGACAGAAAGCTTTGATCACAATGCGATGCTAGAGTCAGGTAATAATGCATAACATTTATGAGACATGTAATACCTGTCAATTCACTGTCATCTCTTTCAGTCCTCACTACAGTCTTGTAAGGTGGGTACTATTATCATCATCCCTGTGTTACAGATGAAGAAACCAAGGCAGAGAGAGATTAAGAAATTTCTCTAAGGTTATACAGGTGAATATGCTGGAGTTAGGATTCTAGTCCAGACAGTTCACCTCCAGAGCTTGTTGCCTGGGATAACAGGAAGTCATTTATACATCTCATTTGTGTTGATGGGTGTCCTCATTATTACTGGAGACAGGGTGCTGTGCTAAGAGATAGTTAATGGATGTGGAACATACCTTATCATAAGAAGTAGTTGCTATTGTGTGGAAATGAATGAATGGATGAAGTTGTTTCTAGGGATATTCTATCATTGGAGAATGATGTACTGCTGATCTCATGAAGGACAATCAAAAAGCAAATAATCAAATAATATTTTGTATTTAGAAAACAGGTTATATAAACAGCAGTGTCAGCAAAGTTGGACCTCTTGATGTGAAATACAATCTATTGTGAACTCTAAATATCTATTAACTAGCTAATTAATGCATTTAATAAATTAATTAGTGAACATTTGTTAAGTGCCTGCTAGTGTGTTAGATACTCTGATAGGAGTTCATTTATCATATCACTGTTGTCTTTAAGTCAGGCCATCTTACCTGAAACATACAGATGTTTAGTCTTTAAATGAAATAAATACCAAGGAATTGGTGATTCTTCATTCCCAACAATATTGGGTGATATTTAGTGAAGATTCTGTAGTTAAGATTCTGTTTAAACACACACTGGAACTGGTTGAGTTGGGGACAGATGTGAAGTCTTTCATCTTGCCTAGTTTGGGGGGACTTCTTGAACGTGATGAAGCTGACCTTGGGGAAAGAAGAGCAGTTTCAGCTGTGGGACTGTGTCCTGTGTCTGGTCACTCATTAGAACCCTTAATACATGCACATTTGCCATTTTACTCAGGAAGCCTGGGGCTCATGACACCCTGAAGTCAGGAGCTTAAGTAAAAGTACAATTGGCAGCGATGAAGTTAGGGCTGGGAAAAGAATGTGTCATTAATGAATGAATTTATTAATTAATAAATCATTTTATTTGTAATGATTACTTTAAAACTAGTTTTAAATAAGCTTTCAGATACTTTGGTGAGATGATCCAACTGGGCTTAGGGAATATGAATAAAATTTTTTAAATGGCATTTTGGGATCCAATTCAAATTAACAAAACTTTTCAGTTAGCAACAGATACTAGCATTGCTTCATAGTGGAGACCAGAAATTTTATTATATAAGAAATTGTGTACAACAGATTGGATCAGTTAGGAAGGTGTTTAGTTGCAAGTAACAGAAAATCTGACTTACAGTGATTTCAATACTGTAAGTATTTTAAGAAACATTTACGTTTAATATAAATAGATATCTCAGATGTCTGGAGTTAGGGGGCTGAAAGTATTGGTTAAGTGTTTCAGGGGAAGCAGGCTTGGTTTTTATATTTCAGTTTGGCTTTCTCATGGTTGCAATATGGCTTCACAGTCAGAACCTAGGTCCCATTCAAAGATGGGGAAAGAGAGGTGGAAGCCAGCCACACTGTGTAAAGAGAAAAAGTTTTCTGAGAAATCACAGCAGACTTTAGCTTCACTTCATTGTGCAAAGTTGTGACTCAAGGGACTCCTAGCTTCAAAGAATGCTGGGAAAATGATCATTCACATGTTCCAGCCTCTATGTAGTCAAGGGAAAAGGGGTTGGAAAAGGTGTTGAGTCCATTAGCCCCCAGTGAGGCCTCATAGATGCACTCCCAAATCTTATTCCAAAAGGAGTTAATCTATATAATTAACATATTACCTCTGAAATATATTATGGAAAATTTCAAACGTATCCAAGAGTACAGACAATGATATAATAAATCCCCATGAACACATCACCCATCTTCAATAAATATTAACTCATGGCTAATACTGTTTCATATATATCCCTACTATTAAAAATATCTCTGGGGGCTTCCTTGGTGGCGCAGTAGTTGCGAGTCTGCCTGCTGATGCAGGGGACATGGGTTCGTGCCCCGGACCCGGAGGATCCCACATGCCGTGGAGCGGCTAGGCCCGTGAGCCATGGCCGCTGAGCCTGCGTGTCTGGAGCCTGTGCTCCGCAGCGGTGAGAGGCCCGCGTAACGCGCGCGCGCGCGCGCGCGCACACACACACACACACACACAATCTCTGGATATTTTAAAGCAAATCCTAGACATTATATCATTTTATCCATAAATATTTCGGTGTATGTCTCCAACAGTTAAAAGGACTATTTAAGAAGAAAATAGAGCCATGTTACCACTAACACACCAAAATTAAATTAACAAAAATTCCTTAACATTATCAAATATTTAGTTTATATTCATATTTTTCTAATTATCTCATCATTTTTTAAGTTTGTTTGAATCAAGATATAATGTTGCCTTTTCTCTATAGAATTAACTATTAATTATTTTGTTCATGATTTTAGAAAAATTTTAAGTTGATGTATTTAATACTAGTGTTATTTTCCCCCTCATTGTAGACGAATGCCTATGCACTTAAGTATTTTGAAGTACTTATGAAAGTCAAAGATTTATTGTGGCAGCCCAAGGTTTGACCACCTGTACAAAAAGGGTCTACTGGATTTGAATATTGCTTCCTAAAGTCCAGCTTGAAGGCTGAGAGATTGAAAAATAGGTGTATTCCTTTGGAGCAGTTCTGTGCATTAAGAAGCCTGAGACTAAAGCTCTATGTAAACTTCCAAGCTTGGGGATGACTTGCAGCATGTGTTGGCGGGTGGCAGCACAGATGCAATGCCCTTTCTAGTGCCCGCTCAGGCTCTCAAGTTTGTTTATTCAAAATCAGCAGTTAGGGGAGGCCTTTCCAAATATGACTCAAAGACCAGAAGCTATAAATGGAGAGACTAATAAATTTGAGTACATAAAAATAAAACACTGGTATATGAAAGAAAGAAACCATCAAAACATAAACAAGTTTAAAGACAAATGACCAACTGGGGGAAATGTGCACCTCATATCATAGACAAAAGTCATTCATCAAGCAAGAGATGATGGTGCTTGAACTGTGGTGGTATTGTGAGGATAGAGTAAAGCAAATTGACTCGGGGTATACTGTGGAAGTAGAGCCAGCAGGGTTTGCTGATGGGTTGGAATTAGGACATGAGGGGGAGAGCAAAAGAGGGATCAATTCTAGGAAAATTGTTGGAAATTGGGCAAGTCTCCAAATAAGAGAAAAAAGGAGGTAAGAATTAGTGGATTAACTGTTCCCCTATGAATTTTGGGAACATAAAAATTCAGTGATTATACTGAAATACTTAGCCCTAGGTGATGGCCTTGCCATCCCAGGTCATGCACAAAGGGTAGAGTCAGATATTAGCTGTGTAGGAGATAATATTGATAGTTCTGGAGTTAGGCGGCTTGTATGAGGGTTCTGACTCTGCTGTTTGCTACCTATGTGATCCTGGGCTAACTTGCCAACTCAACCTCTCTGAACTCTATTTCTTCATAGGGAAAACAGGTCTAATAATACCCTAATCATGAATTTGTTCCAGAGTATAGGTATAGACTTTTGTTATGATTCCTGATTATGTAAAATTTATCTGTTGATCTATTTCAACTAACAACTTGGTAAAAAACGAGTACCGTATTTATAGATTTAGTATTCTCTGCCTAAATATTACTAAATAAAAACTTTTTTCTCTACCTTTCCAGGCTGGACTGCTTAGAATAGTCATTTGTCAGGGACCTCGCATAATGATATGTTTACATCTTTAATGCCAATTCTGATGATCTCAATGTCAGTCTTTTCTTAACTGTGAAAGACTAAGAAACTACCACTGTGGGAGATATCACACCTTTCTCTATTTAAAAATAGCTTTACTGAGGTTTAAACTGCACTTATTTAAAGTTTACAATTTGATAAATTAGACATATATATACACCCATGAAACCATCACCACAATTAAAATAATAAATGTATCCATTGTCCTCATAAGTTTTTTTCTGCCTCTTTGTAATTCCTCTTTCTCCCCCTCCATCTTACCCCTTCCATCTCTAGTAAACCAGTGATCTTTCTGTCCCTATAGATTAGTTGTATTATGTAGAATTTTATATAAATGTAATCATATAGTATTTACTCTTTTATTTTCTTGCTTCTTTCACTTAGTATGATTTTGAGATCCATCAGTATTGTTGCATGTGTTACTAGTTCATTTCATTTTATTGCTGAGTAGTATTTCATTGTATGGATATCTTGAAATTTGTTTATCCATTCACCTGCCAATGGACATCTGGCTTGTTTCTAGTTTTTAGTTTATTACAAATAAAACTACTATGAACATTTACATACAAGTATTTGAATGGTCATATGCTCTTTATTTCTTTGTGTAGATCCAGATTTCCATCTGGTATCAGTTTCCTTCTGTATAAAGAATTTCTTTTATTTATTTTTTTGGTAATGCTGATCTGTTGGTGATCGACTCTTTCAGCTTCTTCTCAAAAAATCAAAATTTTCCCCTTCAAATGTACTTTGTTTCTGAAAGATATTTTTGCTGGGTACAGAATTTTAGGTTGACTTTTTAAAAAATTTTTTTTAAAAATTGAAGTATAGTTGATTTACAATGTTGTGCTAGTTTCAAGTGCACAGCAAAGTGATTCATATATATATATATATATATTCTTTTTTAGATTCTCTTCCATTATAGGTTATTATAAGATATTGAATGTAGTTCCCTGTACTATATAGTAGGTCCTTGTTGTTTACCTATTATATATATAGTAGTGTGTATCTGTTAATCCCAAACTCCTAATTTATCCTGATTTTTTTCTTTAGTACTTGAAAAATTGACCTGTTATCTTCTTGCTTTATTGTTTCTGAAAAGAAAGCTACTGTAATACTTATCTACATTCCTCTGTACAGAGCTTTTGTCCTCTGTTTTTATGGATTCTCTTTATTACTGATTATTAGCAAATTGATTGTGAGATAACTTGGTGTACTTTTCTTCACGTTTCTGTGCTTGGATTCATTGAGCCTTAGGATCTGTGGGTTTATAGTTTTCATTGAATCTGGAAAATTTTCAGCCATTATCTATTTAAACATTTTTTTCCTTCCCCACACCCCAACTTCAGGGACTCCAGTGACATGTATAAATAGGCTCCTGAATTTGTTATTCAGAGCACTGATGCCCTGTTTTTTGTTATTGTTATTATTATTATTTTCTCTCTTTATTCATTTGGGATAATTTCCAATTGCTAATTCTAATATCTGTGGCGATCTGAGTTGGTGTACATTGATTGACATTTCTCCTCATTTGGGTTGTTTTTTCCTGCTTGTAAAGCATGCATAGTAATTTTTGATCTGATGACAGACATCATGTGTTTTTCCTTGTTGGGTGCTGGGTTCTTGAATTTTGTTCTGGGATTCAGTTAAGTTACATGGAAACATTTTAATCCTTTTAGGTCTTGTTTTTAAAATTTGTTAGGTGGAATTAAAGCAATTAACCATATTTGTTGGGGCATATTTCTGGACTATTTATTATGTTCCATTGATCTATGTGTCTATTCCTTTGCAAATTTGTATTGTCTTGAGTTCTGTAGCTTTGTAGCAAATCTTAAAATTGGCTAGTATGAGTACTCCAGATTTATTATTCTTTAAAATATTGTTTTAGCTCTGCTAATTCCTTTGCCTTTCTATATACATTTTAGGATCATTTTGTCTATATCTACAAAGACTATTACTGGGATTCTGAGTGGAATTATGTTAAATCTATCAATCAATTTGGGGAAGGATTGACATCTATAATTTGAATCTTCCAATCTATGAACATGTTTTCTCCTCATTTATTTTCATCTTCATTGATTCCTTCATTAGCACTGTAGTCTTTTTCTTCTCCTTCTGGGACTTGGATGACAATAACTTTTGTTATTGTCCCTCAGGTCCTGAAGTTCTTCTCTTTTTTTTTTTTTTCAATCTTTTTTCTCTTTGTTTCTCTGATTGGATAATTTCTATGGAAATATCTTCAAGTTTCATGATCATTTTCTCTGTCATCTCCATTCTGCTACTGAGCCTATCCATCGAGTTTTAAATTTCAGTTATATTATTTTTAAATTCTAGAATTTCCATTTGGTTCTTCTTGATGTCTTATGTTTCTTTGCTGAGACTTTTTATTTTTCCATTTGTTTTAAGAGTGTCCATTTTTTTTTTTGAGCATTAGAGAAAAAGAGCTGCCTTAAGGACTTTATGAGATAATTCTAACATCTGTATCATTTTGTTGTTGGTCTCTTTCATTGTCTTCTCTCATGTGAGCTGATATTTTCTTTGTTTATCATATGCTGAGTAGTTTTGCATTGCATCCCAATATTTTGATTATTATGAGACTCCAAGTCTTGTTAAGTCCTGTGGAGAATTTAATATTTTTGTTTTAGCAGGAAATCAACCTGGTTAGGTTCAGGCTGCTAGTTTCAATCTGTCTTCTGTGGGCTGTGTTTCTAATATTTATTAAATTTTCAGAGCATTAGCAGTACTATTTACTGCTGGCCCACATGTATGCCACCCAGTGGCCAATCTGGAAGCTAGGTGATTGTCTATCTGTCCAGTTCTCAGATTATTTGGGATGCTGTTTAGGATTACATCCAAGTATGATTAGAAGTGCGCTCAGGAGTTTCTAAACAACTTTATGGGTTTGTTTTCCAAGTTCCTCTTTGCCAAGTTTTCCAAGTTCCTCTTTGCCATCTTCCTGGTATTTTTGTTTGTTTGTTTTCTGGGGGGCTCCTCTTTTCAGTCCGCCATGCAGAAAACTGGGGCCTTAGTTACCCTGCCTTCTGCCTGCTGCTGCTCCTATGTCCAAAATCAAGTGACAAGGGCAGGAAGGAGAGAGAGAGAGAGAGAGAGAGAGAGAGAGAGAGGAGAGAAATGGGAAGTTTGCCTCATTCTCTTGGGAACACAGTTCTGTTGGTAGAAGAAAGTTACCCACCATTCATAGTTTTGGCTCCTGGGGACTTCTGTTGCTGCTACCACTATGAGTTTGCTTGGAGGCTGGGAAGCTTGAGAATGGAGCAAAGAAAAAGAAGATAGGGATTTCCATAGTCTATCTGAGCATCAGGAGTTCTATTTCCCACTTCTGGAGCCAGAACTAGGAAGCTACCACTGGAGCATTCTCTGTACCTGGGTGCCAACTTCTGGGTTTGGGGCTTCACTGAGATAAGGTTGGGGGATACTGGTGGGATATCACTGCTTCAGTGATACTTTGAATTCCAGTCTGCATGCTCCTATATAATTTTCAGAGTTTTCTGTCCAGGTTTTAAAGCTGCATTCAGCGGAAGAGCAAGATAGAATATGCTTACTTCACCTTATCCCAAACCAGCACCTTAAACCCTATTTTTATATTATCTGGTCCTGTTATTTCTAAAACACCTATAATTCTAACATTGTTTATCCTATCTCTGGCTTCAAAGCAATAATTGTCTCTTTTTTTTTTTTTTTGGCTGTTTCCTCTACATTCTAAGAGAGCTTCCTAAGGTTTTCTTCTACATGAAAGATTTCATATTTTAAAAGAAGTTCTACTTTTTATTGTGTCAAAGGAGATTTTAATGCTGTTAATTAATTTTTGGTCTCTTTTCAATAATTCCTCACCTTACTTATCTCCCTTTTGATCTCTTCCTGATTTACTTGTACCTCCTGGGTTTCTATTCCTGTTCTATAGAGGTTCAGTCTTCTTGTATCCAATAAAGAATGCTGAACAATTTTCTAGGAATGTGTTCTAGGTCCTACAGGAAATCATTTTCATAGTCTTCTCTTACTTTGGATCTTCAGGAAGCTGCTTTCGTTTCTTTTTTTTAAGTTTCCTCCTCTAATAAGGGGAGATTATTTCAAATCTGTGTTGCCAATATGTACAACATATAAATTCCAAATGGCCTTGGTCTCTACTTACTCTTCAGTCATATTCTCTTCCTAAACCTTCTGTTTAAATTTCTAGTGCCCAGTGGGTTTTTATCCAGGGTTGGGTTGCCAGATTGAGCAAATCAAAATACTTTATACCCAGTTAAATTTTGCATTTCAGAAGTATAGACCATACTTCTACTTAAAATTATTCATTCTTTATCTGAAATTCAAATTTAACAGGATGACCTGTATTTTATTCGACAGCCATAATTCAGAGTAATTGGGCCAGAATGAAATAGAAGCATCTCCCATTCTATTTACCTTCCTAACAAGGGGATCAGAGAGAGTTCATGCAATGTCACCATCTCCAGGATGCATTGCCACTCAGATCTTCCTGTCTCTTTCTTCTCTACAAGAGAGAAAAAGCTCTTGTGGTATTGTTTCTGAGCAGTTACAGGTGGTCCAGTTTATACTAATGAAGAAATAAGTGTTAGGCTCCATCCACATTGACCATGCTTACGTATTTATGGCCTTGGTGCCATTCTTAAAAGATCCTACTTTAAAACTGAAGATTAGGCAAATAACAGAGCCAAGTTCCTAGAAGAGTGTTTGGAAATCATGGTTTCTGGTATCTAGACTAGAGAGGGAACAGTGTGAAGACAGAGAAATAATTGGCTGTTTGTTAAACAATGGAGATAGCAAAAAGAGAAGATTCAGATGGTGTATTATATTCAATGAACTCTCTAGTTTGGGAGGGGTAGGATGTGAACAAGCTTAGCGCAAAGGAAACAATTAGTAAATTAAGATGCAAATCATAATATGCTCCAGAGCTGTAGGTTTTGTGTGATTGGGAGCCAGGGCACAGAGCGTGGTTGGCTTATTTCGGTTTGTGGAAATCTGAGTTGAACTTTAAAGAATGGAAAAGATGATGTGTTTGAACTAGTGTTTAAGGCTGTGTCAGCACCTCTGACAAACGAAGGGTTAATATCCTTAATCTATAAGGAACGCCTACCAATCAATAAGAATAAGATAAGCCTGGAAACTAAAAAATGGGCAAAGGACATGAATAAATGACAAAAGAAGAAATACAAGTGGATAATAAATGTATGAAAAATGCCTAACCTCATCAGTATTCAGTGATAAGCAAATAAAAACAAGATACAATTTTCTGCTTACTCAATTGGGAAATACTTTTAAAGTGGTTTAAATGGAAATATCCAATATCGGTGAGAATGCAGAAGATGGGCACTCTTACTCTGCTTTTGGGAAGGCAAATTGATTCTATATTTCTGAATATATATTTAGAAATACACACCAAAAACTTTAAAATGGTTTTAAACTTTTGATGAGATAATAACACTTCTGGGAATTTATCTTTAGGAAATAATTAAAAATGCACACAAAAATCTATATACAAGGATATTCTTTGCTGTATAATTCATAATACAACAAAAACAAAAAGGAAAGTACCTAAATATTCTGTAGAGCAGAGATGGAATGGGGCATGTAGAGGGCGAATGTTAGGGAACCATTAGAAGTTACACTGTCAGAGAATGTTTAGTCACACAAAAAAGTGTTAAATGTTCATTGTAAAGATAGAAATGTGGGTAAAAACATTAAAATACAGTATATATATTGTAAATCTAATTCTGTGCACTAAATTGATAACTGTATAGAAATGTACTGGAAGGAAATATATCTAAGATGTTAACCTTGGATAACTCTGAGTAGCAGGATTATGAGTGATTTAAATTTTCACATATATGTGTACATATATAAAACTAAACACAGAAATATACATATATAAATGTTTACTAATACATAGTAAGCTATATTAATTTTCTACTTTTTTCCAAAGAACAGCATTACAAATGGGAAAGAAAAGCATAAATGTTGTTTTAAAATGTGTATATACTATCAAACATTATTTCAATGAGAATAAGCAACAAGTAAAATAATTACTTGACAACTTGTGTTGAACAGCTTAAGTTAATATTTGATCTGTTCAACTTATTGCTAAGGTGTTTTGTATACATGGTTCAACAGGATTTTTTTGCCTTTGGGAGTTTTGAAGCTGCTGATTAGAGCCAGCTAAGAAATTACTTACTATAACGTGTATATTCTATGAATTCCTACTCAACCTTCAGTTCAAGTAGAACCCTATCTTTGTGAAGGTTCTGTCTAAGTTCTTTTCTCCTCTGTGCTATCCTTGGGTCAGTCTGCTCCACGTGGCTCTGAGCACTTTGTGTCAGGAACCTTGACTGATTCATCCTTGAATTCAGTGTCCTACCTCTGTAGATGATATATATCAGGTGCCCAAATGATGCTGATTGGATGGTGAATGAATGAATAAATGAATATGGAGGGATGGCTCTCATTTGATGGTGTCTCAGCAAATGAAAATGTAATACCTTAAAGGAAAGGTGGTGACTCAGTTACACTAGACATTGGAATCATCCAGGTTTGGGGTTAACTATAGGCTTTATTACTTTATTGCTGTGTGATGTTGGGCAAGTCACTTATCTGAGCTTAAGTTTCCTGATCTGTAAGATGTAAAGTAGACATTATCTAACTTCTTTCATGAAGATTAAAAGTGCTAATGAGTACATACAGAGGACTTCGTACAGTACCTGGTACATAACTCCTATTCAATTAATAGTAGCTAATAATGATAATCATCATAAGATATCATAATTCATAAAACAATTTGCTAAGTAATCCTCAGTCTATTGGTTTAATGGGTTTTCTCTTAAAATGATTTTTCCCCCAAATCACCTGTATTGATTTGGATATATCCAACCCAAGGAGACATCAAAGAGAACCACCTCTCACTATCCCTTCCTCTACTCTTTTCGTCTAGAAAATTCTCTATTTCTAAATTGTTGAGCCTCAAGATCTGACTTATGTGATTGACCTGATATCTTGACTTCAAATCCTGCTTTATACTAGTTTTGCTTCCAAAGTAGCTCACAGGCTGTGGAAGAAGCCCACCCTTTGCCCCATTTTGCTTCCTCTTTAGTTTTAGCACCAGAAGCTGGAGGGCATTGCCTCAGTCCCTGCTTGGATTTGTGTTTGGCACCTTTGGAAAAGAGGGTAGACCCCCAACTCCTTGGCTCGGATGTGAAGACTTGGGTCTCCTGCAGGAGGTCGACCAGCTATTTTTAAGGAGACACTTTGGTTGAGATTTGGAGAACTTGATCCTGTATTTTGGTGTCCTGTGGACTTAGTCTCAGAGAAACGGAATCCTGGGGGGCGTGACTCTGGCAGGGCCCACTGTACAGTCTTTCTCTGAGACATTTCTTTCCTTTGTTTGAATTTCAAGGTTACAAAAGTCAGAATTCAAGGATAACTATGAAAGATCAGTTGGTAAATGTGTTAGAAATGAAAGAAAAAGAAAGCCAAATGAATGTTTAAAACCTTTTTTTGAAGCAGAACAGAGACAGAGCTTTTGATCCTTTATCACCAAACAACAAAATATTGGCATGAACTACACGTGTCTGAGTGATCCTGTATCCATCTATGTGCACATGTGTGTCCATACGCCCACACACAGACACGCACAGTGGGATTCACACACGCTTCCATTTCTCTAAAAGCTGTATTTTCCCCCTACCGACTTCTTTCTTTTCATTTCTTTCTTTCCTTTTTTCTTTTTCTCTCTCTCTATTTTTTTTGATATTTCAAAGCTGGCAGTTCAGGAAATGGTTGGAACTGCCACATCTCTGTTCTTGCTAAAGAAATCAATGCTAATCCTATTACTGGCAGTTATCACCTATCCCAGAACTCACAGCTAAAAGAAAAAAAAACACACACTGAGATGTCAAAGTAAGAAAAAAAAAGGGCTGGGAGGAGGGTGGCACCCTTCATTCGCTTTCAAATAGCGATTGTTTTCTCTCTCTTCTTTTTGATCATTTTTTTTCACGTGTTAGAAGAGAAACCAAACTACAAAACACCTGTGCTCACACAACATTTCCAGTCTGATTTAAAACTGCATGAGTCAGAGTATGGGCTCTAATTTAGATTTATCTTTCTCCAGTGTGCCTTGACAAAGTACTGATAAAGAATATTTATCATGGTTCCCAGTTTTATCTAATAACAATAATAATGACACATACAATTGAATGGTCACTGCAGGCACTGTGATAGGTGCTTTCTGCAAATCATCTCATGAACTACAACAAGCCTCTTAGGTGGGTATGATAAGCATTCCCACTTTTGAGATTTAGAGATTAAAACACAAAATTTCCTCATTTCAGCTGAGTGATCTAGGTAGGAAGGGGTGGAGTCTGGCTCTGCATCCAGTACGCTACTGTATGGTACCCACCCTCTTCCCACTGTCCTCTACATCTAGCCCTCCTCAGCAGGGCGGACTGGGAAGTGAGAGGGAAACATTTAAAATTGGGAATTTGCTATTTCTGACCTTTCAGGATTTATTACAGAAAATCAAACAAATGTGATATCGTTGGGTTCTTCCCTCCTTACAATGATGGCTATTTTCACATAAGCATCTCTCATCTTCCCTTTGATCCCGCTGCATAATCAGATGGACAGGGCTATGTGTGCTTGGGAATCTACAAAATAACAGGAGGGAACTAATTCAACTGAATTAATAGGCATCAGCACTCTTAAATTGACAACCTACCCACGCTCCTGGTCTGAGGATTACACTTTGAGTAGTGAACTTCGAGATGAATGGTGTGCATATTACCTGGGAACTTATTAGAAATGTAAAATTCCAGCCCATCCCAGAGCTACTAAATCAAAACCTGCATTTTAACAAGATTCTCAGGGGGAATTGTATGTACATTCTAGTTTGAGGAGCACTGGTCTGTGATACCTCTTCCTTGCTGAAGAGAACCTCCCTAGAGTTAGAACCCTATCCTTTCCTCTGTGAAAAGCACAATGCTTGGCACACAATGTGAGCTCAAAAACTGTCCAGTGAATGAGTTAACAAATGAACTATCTACTTTACCAGCTGATGGGGAAAGAGAACTCATGTGGGCTACTTGCATCTACACACCTGTTGGTTGATAGAGTTGGTCCGGGAGTGACTGAAGAAGGGCACATACTTCGTTCTATCACCAGGCAGACTTTCAGGCTCATTGCTACTTGGTTTGCATCTGGTGTCCCTGAGATATTTGTTTTTTCAACAGTCCATTAATCAATCCATTGATGTGTGTTGAGTTGCCAGGAACTCCACTGAGCATGTGACCACATGAGAAGGCAGGAATACTTTATGACCTATGGGGAAAATAGCATTTGTTTCTCTAGGGTTGAGGATGGAAAGTAACTTGTTTTCTGGATTGTTAAATGTTTTGTGCCAGTAGGAAGGATTGTCCTGGGCTAAATTCCTGTTCCCTATGGACTATTTTCCCCCAAGATAAGAATGAATAATTATAATAAAACACTCATAATTTATACAAATAATTATAATAAAATATTCACAACATACCTTATTCAATAATTATAATAAAAGTTTCCAGGAACTATGCTGGGTATTTTACATGAATTATCCAATTCAATTCTAATCCATGTCCTTTTGCATTTGTAGACGCTGAAATCTAGGGAAGGAGCAAATGGCAGAGCCAGAGTCTTAACACAGGTTTTTCTGATTCTGAAGCTCATGTTCCTAATCACTGCCTAATTCTGATGTTATTCAAAGTTAGTGATATATTTCATATTATTCTTGGTTTTTCCTATAACAGGTATAAAAATATTAATGTGTAACAGGGACAAAAATGATCACTGTATCAGTTCTTGCAATCTCCCCTTCTGCCTTTTGCTTCTGAGAAGAAAGGATTTTTTTCTTTTTTCTTTTGTACAGAATTCGGGTAAAAAATAAAGAAGAGCCTTTTAAGAAACCAGAGGAGCTAGAGGAAATGCATAATAAGCTGAAAGAAATGGTAATTAGGGAAGGAGAGGAGAGAGACTTTGGTCACATGATATCAGCAAGCATTTTTGAGAGTTGGGTGTTGAGAGTGGGAAAGAGAAAATTTTGAGGACAAGGTTGGTTCTAGGTGAAGGACACTGAAAGAGGCAGTCCTGGGGAGAGAAATTTTAAGATTTTCTACTTTAAATAAATTGCACATCCTCCTTTGACAATTTTTGAGACACCTGGTAAAATTTAAAACAGTTTATATAGTACAAAGAATAAACCACCTGGGACAATGGGATTTATTCAGGTTATATTTCTAATTATTTATCATGAATTTACTGTCCCTGATTTAGATTGTTTAATATTTAATAGGCATGTACTATAGGTGAGGCCTCTGTGGGCTCTGCTAAAATATTTTATTCTCTTTTACATTTTATTTGTCTTCTGCAAATAAATCTAATTTAATTTGTATTATAAAATTGTCTTAAGAATTTAAGTTTTAGGAAACAAAAAAATTGCCCTATGGGACTTTTTACTTTAGCTTCTTCTGCCCCAGCTGCACCGATTTTAGGTGTTCACCATCTCCCTGGTAACATGATGGAGAGAACTTGGCAGAGCCCACAAAGCCACTCATTATCACATTTCCTCACACAATCCGGAATTGCTGCCTTACTCAGTTTTCTTAATTTTAAAAACCAAATAAGAAAGAATTTATCATCCCAGTGTTAAATGCATATGATTGCCTCCATGGGGAAGATTTAATTCTCAGGACACAGAGGTAGGAAATGCTGTTAAGTGTGACAAGCCCAAAGGCCATGCTGATCACTGCGATGCATTTGATTTAATCCTGGATGTTGGGGGACTTAGGAAGCTCAGCTTCAGCTCATGGCCCAAGCTCTCCCAACAGCTTATGAAATGCTAATATCGTGAGCAACCTGGGATGATCTCACTTCCATCAAGAGCACAGAGAAGACCCAGGCTATTATATCTTCATCATCTCAATAACAGCTGGGATTGTTTCAGAATTGCTAACCTGGATCACTCATTTCACCAGCCACCACCACCAACACCAAGACAAATATTTCTTATAGATTAAATACTACTCCATTCCTTCTCTTCATGCCCTACTTCACTAACAAAACAGCTTCCTAACCAGTTTCTCTGTCTCCAGTCTTCTGCTGCCTAATTTTTTCCCAAATCTACCTTCTATACTAATATCAGAGTGGAAATAAAATAAAAACAGTAACAACGAATCCTATGTGTCATTCCTTTGTTTTAAACCTTCTACGGCTTCCAATTGCCTGCAGGATAAAAGCCAGAATCCTTTGAATGGCATTAATGGGCCTTCATAGTCTGGCCCCAACTTCTTTTCCATTCAAGAGCAACAACAAACTGTTGGCTGTGCTTTCCTGTAGGCAATGGATAGCCTCCTTATAAATTCTAAAATAAGGGAATAACATTATCAGACCTGGGTTTTAGATGGAGTGTTCTGATGCACAGAATAGAGGATAGCTTGGAGGGGGCAAAGGAGAGACAGGAGTGTAGTTAAGGAGAAACTAGTAAAATAGTCCCCTTGAGAGAGACACAGGACTCCCTTTTCTATAGCTGGAAAACAGAAAAATCTGGCTTATGAAATCTGAGAGATTTGTATACTTTTTCTTGGTTAGACACCGTGGGCACTAAGGCATGACTATCTCCAGCCTTTGCAAAAGTAAGTCTGAACCAGCTTTGTATAAGGTTTAGGCCCTTCTCTACAATGTAGCAACTCTTGCAACATGGTAAAAGATGGAGTACCAATATCAGGAATGACAAGTGAAATTACTTCCCTAGTGTGATCTGCACCTTCAAACTTGGAAGAGCCCCTCCTATCTTTTTCTTGTGAGATACTGGCATCCTATAATACTTCACCGAAAAGTACCAGAGGATGCAGATTTATTAGACATCTTGATTCCAGTGGCAAAACTTATTTCTTCTACCTTATCAGTAAGCCAAGCAAATAACAAAATTACATAATTTCCACATCAACCATAGGAAGCTGATGAGACAAATTATTTTAAAGCAAAAGGTATTTGACTTTATAACCGGGTGGCACTGTTTAAAAGATAATGAAATTGATGAGGACTGAAGCCATCTGGGAAAACAGGAAGGAAGAAATAGTAACCAGAGCAACTTGATACTGTACTCTAACTGCTCAGCACCCTTTATTACAATTGGTTTCTAGTTTGGTCAACAGGATCAATGCCATTACCTGTTATATAAAATTCAGGAAGGGGAAGGTCTTGAAAGAGGAATGGTTGATCTTTGCACAAGTTGAAGTGAAGTGCTTCTAGGCCAATGGTTCTAATCGTGTGGTCCTCAGACCAGCAGCATCAGTATCATCTGGGAATGTAGTAGACATTCAAATTCTTGGGCCCCACTGAAAATCTACTCAATCATAACCCTGGGAGGTGGGGCCCTGCAATCAGGGTTTAACGTGCCCTCCAGGTGATTCTGGCGAATGCTAAAAACTGAGAACTTCTGCTCATGTGGTGGGTGAATGACTCTGAGTGGGGGAGGACAGGCCTGGGCATTCAGATTTGAGAGTCATCAGTGTGATGCAGTTGTCATGAAGTCTGGAGCCTCACTTAGGAGGATAGTGCAGAATGAAAAGGATGGGCTGAACGGTGGAAGAGGAGCCACTATTTCCAGCTCTATAGAGTTATATATATATATATTTTATATTACAGTGGGCATATATGATTTTTAAATCAGAATGCCTTTTCAATGAAATTTTTCAAGACTGCAAAAGAGAGAGAATGCAACAAGGTGAAATCCTGAAGCAGAAGCAGGGTCAAGACGAAAACATTTTGGATGGGGCCGACTAAAGCATGTTTAGGCAGAGACCTAATATGCATTATTTAAACTTTACAACAATCTCTGTGAAGTAGTTATTATTTTCCCCAAGAGGAAACCAAGGCTCTGAGAGGGTAAGTCATTTAATCTAAGATTGCACACAGGTGGAGCCAGGATTTCACTCCGTGTCTTCCGCCAAGCAAGGCCGTCTATTATTCCTTGCTGAGCTCTTGGGCCCTGAGGTAGGTAGTTACAGTAATGGCCCCCAGTAAACCACACCTGCCTGTATCTGAGATTTTCTGAAGTTCCTTCCCACACTGACACCGGGCTTGGCCATGTGAGTTGTTATGACCAATGGGACATTAGCAAACATGATACAAGCGCTTGAAAAAGCACTCATCCAGTGGTGTCTGCCCCTCCCTCTTGGGTTTTTGGAGCCCACCCACATGTGTAAACTCAGGTTAGTCACCTGAAGACACGGGACCAGTACCATCCGCCAGTCGAGTGAGTGAGGCCATCTTAGACCACCCACTCTGAGTCTATTGCCAGGAAACTCGTTAATTTTGGCTTAGCCTCTAGTGACGAAAAGTCTCCCCTAGCAATCATAACATCTAGCAAACAAATGACTTGTTATAAGCCACCACATTTTGAGATAGTTTTGGGATTCAAATTTATGCTTCCTACGCGGTCCAGGAAAACCCCAAGTTAAAAAATTAGCTTAAAGTGGTCCTGGATTGATATATTGTTATTCTAAAATTGTAAAGATACATGGAATTATGACTGTGAAAGCATCATGCAAATATATAAATAAATATAGTTTTCTTATCCCAGGAGACTGGGAATATAGAATTTAAATTAAATTATTATTATAATTATTATTTTGGTTTTGAATCAGTGATTCAACTTGGTATGTTAGCCTGATCAAGGATCTACCCCTCTCGTGGCCTTTGCTTCTTCATTAGGTTAAGGAGGGGGTCATTTTAGCCCTAGCTTTCTGTGGTTCTATGTTCTACAAAATTATTACTTCATGAATATATGATATAGCACTGCAAGGTCTAGGGAATAGAAAATTAAGATCTTATCTCAGTCACTGTTTCTGATTAGCAAAACCATTAGTACTGGTTCATTTTCACTACCCTGAGGCTCCACAACCTGAAATAGTTGGTGAGAAAGGGCTCTTTCTTATGTGATGTCTCTTGGTGTCTGGGCTGCACAGATCTGCCTGCTACAATGTCCCTGCTGATGGCTGTGCAGAAGGCTCTCGTAGGATTTGGGGACCAGGAACACCTGAGCTGACTTGGGAAGCTACATCCCTATCTACTTTTCTCCAAGTGACCTCCATGTAGATAACAGCTGGACACAGATTCAGGCAGGCAGGCTACCTTCTCTGGGTGTGGAAGTTAGAGGGCAGAGATGATGTCATAGGGAGGACTTTTTTTCCAGGTTTAATTTGCTTTATTTTGGAATCATTAGGTAACATGATGTTTGCTGCACTCAAATATAATTGAAAATAATTCATAGACATTACACACTGACATATTAAAGTATTTCATTTATTATAATTAAGAAATATGCATTTTAGAAATGAATATGAATATAATGACTTAAAGAATTAAGCATGTTCTCTTGTCCTAAGAAAAGCAGTATGCCTAGAGTCATACATCAGGAAAGCTGAAATGAAATAGTTTAATAGACATAATTCTCAGCGAAATAAGTATCTCCTTTCTGCTCTAATTTTATAAAGTCACTGGAATGATTTTTTTAAAAACATATATTCCTGGATTAATGTTTTTACTGTCCAGTGACTTCCCATTGTACTTAAAAGCAACACTCCTTAATAACCTACAAGGCTTTTCATAATCTTGCTGCTTTTATCTCCCCAATATTATTTCAAGCCATTCTCTAAACCTTACTAACTCTGCTCTGGCCCACTGGCCTTCTCTCAGGTCCTTTAATACACAAGCCCTTACCCACCTCAGGTCAGTTCTGCACGTCCTTAGTGTATGGTCCTCTTAAGGAAAGGACGCTTGTTCTTTTTTTTTTTTTTTTTTTTTTTTTTTTTTTTGTGGTACGCGGGCCTCTCACTGTTGTGGCCTCTCCCGTTGCAGAGCACAGGCTCCGGACGCGCAGGCTCAGCGGCCATGGCTCACGGGCCCAGCTGCTCCGCGGCATGTGGGATCTTCCCGGACCGGGGCACGAACCCGTGTCCCCTGCATCGGCAGGTGGACTCTCAACCACTGTGCCACCAGGGAAGCCCCAGGACGCTTGTTCTCAATGAGGGAGTTGGCCGGGTATCACGAAGTCCTCTCTAGCCTTTACCCTGTGGATAGCATTGGAGGCAACATCTAGTATCTCTGAATTTTGGTGGAAATCCCTGCCCTGAGATAATCAACACATAATGTTGCCCAGGCCTCCATGATTGGTCACAGGGTTGAGCATGTGATCTGGACCTACACCAGTGAGTGCATCCCATTTCCCAGGCCACAGAAGTTGGTTCAAGGATGGGCATATGACCCATTCAGAGACTCAACCTCATTATAATATAAAACATGTTATAATGAGACTTCTGAGAATGGGAGGGCAGAGACAGGTTTTCTATTTCCATTGAATTGAAAAGGTACAGATGGAACTACTATGGCTACTTTGTACCAATGGGAAATTAACTGTTTGAGATCAGTGCCAACAGAGAGCTGACCTGGGAGAGAGAAGCCACGTCCTAATGATATCCCTTGAGCCCCTATCCAGCCACACCTAGCCTTTTAGTTAATGACCTAATAAATTCCCCTTTTATTAGTTTGTGTTTTTCAGTTGGTTTGGATTGTCTGCCTCTTGCAACCTACACAGTTCTGAATCGTAGAGGAAGCTACATCTTTCTGCATCTCCGCTTCCCAGTTCCTGCCGCTGTCCTCAGTCTGCCTCATCCCTGGTCCCCTTGGTTTCTTGATGGCTGGTAGTGGCCCAGCGTAGCTTTATGAATTTATTTGCTGCTGTTTTCTGTACCTGGTGGATAGTCAGGGAAGTGAAGGAGCATGTCACATAACTCAGTAAAGGGATCACTCTCATTTACAACTCCTGGTCATGGGTCATTTCCCTTATAGAACTTGGTTGCGTGATGATGCAAGTTGAGTGGAGACTAGAGGCAGAAGATAAGCTATAGCCCAAGAAACCAGCAAGACAACTATTGTCAAAATGAAGGAGAAGCTGGAAACCATTATTGAGGATGGACTACAATCCACAACTGTGATTTCATTAATCTCCCTGATCACTTTGCTTTCATCCATACTTTTCAAATGAGGCTCTGAGGGGGTAACTATTACTTTGTCCAAAGTAATAGAGACTGTATTTATTGAAGATATGCCAGAGACTTACACTCCTGGCTTTCTCATAATGCCACTATTCATAAGTGAGCTAAAAAGGAACTAGATTAGGCTAAGGGTGGTTCTGAGAGAGGTGATGGGAGGTAAAGGATATCAAAGCTGTTTCAAAGAAATGAAAGCATCTTGCCAATTTTTGAATTCAACCTCAGTGCATTTTCACTTTCTGTGTTCATGCACCATGGTTTGAGTGCCAACTTCCCAGGCTTTGGAATAGGAAGTGGCTGTATTTCCATCATGGCTACCCCTTACAGCAATGACATTCTGAGGGAAATTACCTCACTCTGTGAGTCTCAGTTTCCTTATCTGTCAATTGTCTACCTCTCAGTATCACAAGGATTGAAGATAATGGTTATAAAAGCTCAAATACTGTGGTATTTACTGCATGAAACTATTTCAATATTACATGCATAACCCAGAAAATTATTAATGCTTAAATATCCCCTTTGAGTATATTTCAAATGTTTCTCTATATTACTCTGATCTGCCTCAGATCACCAGCCCTGTCTTCATGGAGCTGCTTATCTTCAAGGAATCAGAGAAAGTACCTTCAAAATGTTGACATAGCAAAAGGTCAGAGATAGCTTGTGAGGAATTTCAAAGATAATCCTATCCTTCCTTTTCCTTGGCCAGACTCTGTTTTCAGCTGATTCAGAGTAATTTATATCTCTGGTTCAGTTAAATTATGTGGCATCATTTAGACACTGCAAATATAACACCAATTTTACTACAATCTAATTGTAGACTGACAAGAGATAAATCCAGAAGATACACATAGTAGGAAATGGCCAAGTATGCTTCACTTATATAAGAACTACACATAAAGAAACATTATGCTGAAAGTGAGGAACAGCTGAAGTTGTAATTCATGCAGATTCATACATAAATACTACTGAGGACTCTAGGATATCTACAACCTAATCAGTTGCCCATTAGCATATTGTAGGATAAATGTAGATCTATAATTATTGTATGCTGCTAAAACCACCTTTATTTTCATTTAAAATGCTGGTTAAATGGTCTGTGGTATATGTTTGGAGACTTTGTCAACCTTTTGAATTGAGTATATATAAAAGAAACACTGATTCAGGTAAATAAATAAAAGTACAATTTTCTGAAACTGTTAATGGAGCTTGGGAAAAAAACCCTACAAAATAAGCCCAGCTTAAAATCAAAGAACCATGTCTAAATTAAAATTAAATAAAGAAGCAAAAGATCACAAGGAAACAAAAACCCTATACTTTAAAGGTTATTTTAAAATAGCTCCACATTCCAAACCTGAAACACAGAAAATCACGATTGTCAACCAACATTTATTGAGTACTATAGTAGGTATGTTGAACTTTGAATAAATGAGTTGCACATTTTAAAAATAATCTGTCTTTTATGACAGAAACCAGGCAGTTCCTGGCATAATTTGACAGGAATGTCCTACCTTTTCCCTGTCAGCATGGTGTGAAGCAATGCAATTAAAATCTAACTGTGATTTGTTTTGACTGGTGAGATTTTCTCTTTTCTCTCTTATTAGAATGTATATTGATTCACATGTTAGGTTTTATTATTAAAGAAATAGAATTTATATTTTAAGTAATTTTATATTATTAGGGTTAACGGTACCTTTTGAGGATTGGACCCTGACTTTAGAAGCACAATAGCACCTAACATTCTGCCTGCTGTTCCCTCTTGCTCTCTGAAGCTATTTTAATTTTTCCCCTACATCAAGGCAGCAACCAAGCTGTCCCAGACTGAAATGCCCCCTCCTGGCCACAGCCTGGTCTTGAGGGCTTGCTTCCTACTTCTTCTATCTCCTCTCTAAAGCCAGCTGAGCATCTTTCTTCTGTGTTTCACTGCTGGCAGTTTAGCCCCAGGCAATACTTTTCTTTTACATCCTAACATATTTTCGATAATCATGAGTCATCCTCCTACCTCTCAGCTACATATATACATGTTTCCTTCTTTTCATTCACTTTTCCAATTATTGTACAGTAATATTAAGACTTTCTTCTCTTTTATTTATTCCTTCTTTATTTTCGTGGTTGGTTCAAAATCACCCCAAAGAGAAACTTCTATCCAAGAAAAGAAAGTACAATGAGATACAAAAGTAAAATTTTACAGAAGTATGAATGTTTAAGTTTTTTAAATTAAGCCACATTTCCTTTTAGAATCTTTCTAGGTCTAAGTTTATATCTTCTTCTTATAAACTTTATTTTCCTCTAGATCAGAATTCTCAGTGTAGTTTTCATATATATATTTCTTATTATTAGTAGGATTAAGCCTTTTAATTTTTTAACGTATGGTTAGGAGGCAGTTGAATTCCTTTTCTGGGGACTATCTGTTCTTATCCTTTCTCCATTCCTATGTTAATGGCTTTTCTGTCATTGATTTCTAGGAGTACTTTTTGTATTCATAGTTTAATTCTTTATTAAAAATATTTTGTAGAGATATTCTCCATTTGCCCTTTGTCTTTATGATTTTTTTATGCAGAAGTTTCTTTTTATTTTTATGGAGTCAATTTTTATCATTCTTTTTTTATGGCTTCTGGATTTTGAGTTTCAGTTAGAAAATCATCCTTACTCCAAGGGAATAAATAAATTTTCCTGTATTTTCTTCTAGTACCTTTATAATTTCATTTTTACATTTAAATCCTTGATACATTTGGAATTTGTCATAATATACAAGGTAAGGTGTAAATAAAACAATTTTTCTCCAGATGGCTATGCAGTTTGTCAAATATCAGTTATTGAATAACCCATCTTTCCCCCCACTGAAATGCCATCTTTATCATATACTAAATTTCTTCGTATACTTGAGTCTATTTCTGGAGTCTCTTTTCAGTTCCATTGGTTAGTCTGATTATGCTTGTACCATAACTATGTACGTAGTTTTAATTATTGAGGCTTTATTATATTTTAAAATAAATTTAGTACATCTTCCACCTTCTGTTTAGAATTTTCCTGGCTAACACTGATTCCTTTTCAATGTGAATTTTAGAATCAACTGGCCTAGTTTTTTAAAATTTGGCATATTTATTGAGATGACATTAAAAGTATAAATGAAATTAGAAAGAATTGACATGTTTATGACGCCGACCATTCCTATCCAAAAATATGTGTCTTTCAATTAGTTCAAGTCCTCTTTTGAATCCTTCATAGTATTTTCAAGTTTTCTTCATATAAGTCTTGCACATTTCTGTTTAAGTTTATGGCTAGATATTTACATTTTTGTTGCTATTCGTATTTTCTTTCATTATATTTTATAACCAGTTGTGTTCTATAAAACCTATTTCTTGCTATATGAGTTCTCGTTGCTTGCAGTAATTTTTAAATCTAAAGCCAAATTCTTGAGTTTACCCCCCCAAATCATATAATCTAAAATAGTGATATGTTTAACTTCCTCTTTCCAAATTTTATAATTCTTTCTTATATAATTGCATTGACCTCCAATACAACATTAATTGTACAATTGTACCTTGAATATAATATTAAATAATGGTACTAATTGTGGGCACCCCGACTTTGTTTCTGAATGTAAAGGTGGTTCTCAACTTTGACTGCCCATTAGACTTGGTAGCTTTTAAAAATCCCAATGTCCAGGCATCACTCCAGACTGATTAATCAGACTCTCTGGGAGACAGGACCCAGGTATCAGTACTTTAAACTGTTTAAAGATTTCCTAGTGGTTTCATGTGCAACAAGATTGTAAACTGATGCTTATGGTTCTTTCCTTTTAAGCGTGATGCTTGCTTTTAGACTGAAATATATATTTTATCATGTTAAGAAATTATCCATATATTTTTTATTGAGATTTTTAATAAAAAATAGTTCCTAAATTTTGCTAAATACGATAATCATGATTTTTCTCTGTAGGACTATTAATATAATGAATTATAATTCCAGTACCGCTATATTAATATTATGAATTATATTAGTGGATTACCTAATATTGAAGTGTCCTTGCATTTCTTGACTAAAACTCACTGGAGTTTGAAATATTATCCTATTTAAGATTTACTAAAGATTTTTTGCATTCATATGCAGACGTGAGATAGATTTGCCATTTGTTTCGTGTGTGAGAAATAATTGACAGGTGTCACTGAGGGTTGGATAAGTAGCGTTTTGACAGCTTTTATTTTTTCTTTTTCAGAGGCCAGTTTAGATTTTCTACCTCTCATTGGGTACATTTGGTAAACTATATTTTCCTAACCTGTTTAATCCAGCCAGATTTTCTAATTCATTTTCAAAAGGTGAATATTCTTTTCAGTTCCCTCGTTTTGCTATTTGTTTTCATTTTATGATTTCTTATTTCTGCAACTGAATTTTTATCTTGATTAGGTCAGCTAGCAGTCTAACTAATTTTTAAAGCATTTTTCATTTAAAAATCAGCTTTTGTATTTATTAGTATTACTTTCTTTTTATTGTTTTCAAAATCATAAATTCTTTTATCTTTAACTGCTTACTTCTTTTTTCCTTTGGTTTATTTTGTTATTCTTTTTTTTCACAGTTTGAGTCAGATTCTTTTTTTTAATTGAAGTATACTTGCTTTACAATATTATATAATTTACAGATGTTCAGTATAGTGATTCACAATTTTTAAAGGTTTTACTCCATGTATTGTTATTTTAAAATATTGGCTATATTCCCTGTATTGCACAGTATATCCTTGGAGCTTATTTTATACCTAATAGTTTGTTCCTTACTCTCCTACCCCATATTTGTTTTTCATTCTTTTTGTTAATGTATTAAATGCTATCATTTTTCCTCTGAGCACTGTTTGACATCTTTACCATAGGTTCTGAAATATAATGTTTTCGTTAACATTGTTTTCTAAAAATTCTCCAGCTTGGATTTGTATTTCTTTTTTGACCCAAGAGTTGATTAGCAGAGAATTTAAACATTTCAGGTGGAAATAGCTTTTTGTTTTCCAATATTGTATTTTAATTTCTTGTTTATTGTGTAATGATCAGAGGACATTTTCTATGCATTTCCTACTTTTTGGAATTTTTCAAGCTTCTGTTTGTGGCTGAATACATGTTCACATATATGATTATATTCCATGGGGACTGAAAATAAGGTGTGATCTACTTTTGAGGTGCAGAGTTTGATATAGATTAATTATATCTATCTTATTAATTATGTTAATTAGGTCTGTGATTTTTTTTTCCTTACTTTTTATCTTCTTAATATGTCCTAAACTGAGAAACCTAAATTAAATCTCTTACTACTGGTATATTTCTGAATATTTATAAATATTGGTGCCTGGATATTAAATAATGTTTTTTCTTCATTGTGAATTGAGCCTTTTACCATTATATAGTGCCCTTTTTTCATGTTTATTGCTTTGCAGCCTGAATTCTACCCTTTCTGATAAGAAGATCAAATCCTGTGGGTTTTTTTTTTTTTTTTTGGTTTATATTTGCCTAGTACACCTTTATCTGTTCTTTTGTTTATGGCTTTCTTGAATCACTTTGTTTCAGGAGTGCTTCCTATATAGAGCCTGGAGTTATGTTTTGTCTTATGATCCAATCTGAAGATATTTTTTTAAATCAGTGAGTAAAATTTATTACATTAATTGGTATGATAGATTTTTTGTATTACGTCTGTCATATTTTTCTTGTAGCATTCCTTCATAGAGGCTACTGGTTGATTTATTTATAATTTATGATGAAAGGCTTGACCACAGTGGTGGATTAAAGATGGCTGCAAATTCTCTGACTCTCCTCTTGGAGGTGGGATCTATGCCCCTTGCCTTGAATCTGGGTGAGCTCTGTGACTGCTTTGATAACAGAACATTGCAGAAGTGAAACTGTGCTAGTTTCAGTACCCAGGCCTTAAGAAACTGGAAGCTTCTACTTCCTTTCTCTTGGAGCCACCATGTAGGAAACCTGAGACCACCATGTTGGAAAGGCTACGTGGACAGATTCTGAGATTACTTGGGGTGGAAAAGTAGCTTAGCTGAGCCCAGACATCACTGACAAGGTGCTAATCACGTGAATGAAACCTTGTTGAACCTCCAGACCAACCAAGTCACAAGCTGAAAACTAGCAAGTAACCCTAGTTGAAACCATGTGGAGCAGAAGAATCACCCAGCTGAGTACTTCCTGAATTCGTGACTCAGAAAAATATGAGATATAATAAGTGGTTGTTGTTTTAAGCCACTAAGTTTTAGGTAGTTTGTTACAGAGCAACGGATAAACTGAAATATTCACAATTTTCTTCTGCTCTGGAGAACAATTTTCTCATGAGCAGTCTTCATGTATTACAAAGTTTTGCTTCTCTTTTCCATATTTCTTCTTCTAATACCTTTCTCTTAATGCTATATCAATTCCCCCACCACCACCACCCCCTTTTTTTTTTACTGCTCACCGTTGAAATAGTTAGATTTTCCTGGACCAGCTATGTTCTGGGAGTGGAGGGTGGGGAGGGGCCAGAGTCACTTCCTGGGTTTCACAACCTGTAAGAGTCTCTTCTCTTATACTTCCACAGAGACAGACTGCTTCCTGAAGGTATGGTTTGTCTGTGTGACTTGTAGTATGTCTCTGAATCAAATTGGATTGAGGCTCACTCTGACCTCTGCCCTACTCACCCTAGTTTCTGTACTGATTTCTTGCAAACAAAGGATGTAGCTACTGCTCTTCAGCTTAAGCCCCTCTCTTCTAGGAAATGTACTTTTGGTGGCATTATATGAGATCTGGGCCTTCCTGCTACTCTTCATGCTTCTTCTCTTCACTTGTTTTTAATGAGACTTTGTTTTGGGCAACCCTTAGACATATTTTGGAGATTGCAGATTATATCTGTCTCTTTTATACATGAAAATGGAGTTTTCAAGTTTTGTTGTTATTGTTCCTTTTTGGTTTCTTACCAGTTCCAGGAGAGAAGGTAGAAATACTGACCTACATAGCCATAGTCATACTAGAAGTGAAATACTTCTCTCAATTTCAAGAAAATTGTTTTAATGTACTGCTTCAATTTCCTTGTTTAAACACAACTTGGTCATTCTGTTCATAGGCAGCTGTGTGTGTACGTGTGTGTGTTTTAACCTCGCTGTAAAGGGATTTGAAAGAAGGGTGCAAGGTTGAATCGAATTGGTAAATGGTCAATCAGGCTTTGGCCAGATGGTGGATTTTCAAACTTACCCATGAAGGTATGGTAATAATCAGTAAACACAAAATGAAACAATAGTAAAAAAGCCCCCAGAGGATCATAAGTGATCTTATATTTGGAAAGCTTGCAGCCACAATGGAAGCATTTCCAATAATTAAAAAGTGTGGCTTCTCCAATCAGTACAGCATCTGTCTTTCTCCTTTCCTTCCTCTATACCGACTACTTTCTACCTTTGGTCTTCCTTTTGTGACTGTGATATCTTTTTCAGGTTTTCTTCCTGCTCTCTAAATTTTTCATGCTGTATAACACCTGGGCAGGAGAAGCAATTATTTTTCTCAAGACCATTCTTTTTTCATCTTTTTTCACAACATTTTTTTTTACCTGACTCTTTCTCTCCTTTCAATTTAATGTTTTCCCTTCAGTGTTTCTTATCTGTCTTTCATCTCTGTTTATATTCCCTATCTTGGCTTCTCTCTCCAATTTCTTTGTTATTCATTCTTCTCCCCTCAAAATCTCACCATGCTCTTTCCAGCCACACCAAAGTGTCATCCAAATTTTCTGGATGACAGGCTCTGGACACACAGGCTCTGGACGCACAGGCTCAGCAGCCATGGCTCACGGGCCTAGCTGCTCTGCGGCATGTGGGATCTTCCCGGACCGGGGCACGAACCTGTGTCCCCTGCATCGGCAGGCGGACTCTCAACTGCGCCACTAGGGAAGCCCAATTATTTCTTTTTTAACTGTGGTAAAAAGCACATAACCTAAAATGTACTATCTTAAACATTTCTAAGTATATGTTTTAGTAGTGTTAAGTATATGCAAATTCTTTTTTAAATGCCAAAGATATATCTGTTATCTTCTTTATTTAACCAGCATTTAAAGTTCTATGTTTGATAACAATAATATAGACATAGTATTGAGTGGTTTACATGGATTATCTCATTTAATACTCATAATAATACTATAAGTTAGGAACTATTATTTCATCATGTTTAATAAATAGAGGCCCAAGAATCAGCTAGGTAACTAATTTAAGGTTGTATAGCTAGTAAACAGCAGGGCTGGGATACAGTGTATTTAAACCGAATCCAAATAGACTGTGGAACTCATCTCCTTAAATACTCTACTGTACCACATTTTTATTGTTTTGAAAAATAAAATATGCTAATATGGATAAGATATTTACTATATGTTCCAGTGTTTATGTAAAATGGATCGTTAGGATGCTTGATTTGTACTTGCAGTGACAGAGAAATAATCAAAACAATTAACGTAAAACTGACATGAAAAGGCATTTACTTATTCCTGCAGAACATGTTTCCCTGAGGTGAGTGGGCATAGAACAGGATTTCTCAGCCTTGGTACAACTGACATTTAGGGCTGGATAATTGCTGTGAGAGGCTGTCCTGTGCATTGTAGGATGTTTACTGGTATCCCTGGGCTCTTTCCCCTAGGTGACAGCAGCACCATTACCCTCAGGCGTAACAATAAAAAAATACAATCAGATGTTGCCAAATGTCCCCTGGGGGCAAAATCTCCCACAGTTGATAACCACTTGTTTAGAATACAAAAATATTCCATTATTTACACCCCAAACCAGTCATGTGGGTGTTCTATGTACTAAAAAATTCTGTTTAGAGTGCATGCTATGTGCCAGGTATCATTTTCTAAGTGCTTTACAGGTATTAACTCATTTAATCCCCCAAGTTATAAGGTAGATAATTATAAGGTATGCAAATTATAATCCCCCAGTCCTATAAAGTAGATACTAGTAGATGAATTACACTAGTAAGATGAAATACAAACCCTGCTAGTCTGATGGGAAAGCCCCTGTTCCTATCCACAATGCTTAACTTCCTCTTTGGTTGTGCTAGTGACTTCCAATTGCCTTTCTTTTTTTCGGTACGCGGGCCCCTCTCTGTTGTGGTCTCTCCCGTTGCGGAGCACAGGCTCCGGACGCGCAGGCTCAGCGGCCATGACTCACGGGCCCAGCAGCTCCGCGGCATGTGGGATCTTCCTGGACTGGGGCACGAACCCGTGTCCCCTGCATCGGCAGGTGGACTCTCAACCACTGCACCGCCAGGGAAGCCCCCAACTGCCTTTCCTGATAAAGTTTTCAGTGTTACGTGACTAACTGAGAAAAGTAATAAAAAATATGAAATAATTGTTTTTCTCACAGGAGAGAGTATGTACTAGATTAATAGAAAGGGATATAGTATAGTAAGTGATTACTTAGGCTTTCTTGGCCTCTGAGTGTTCCTTTTTGGCCATTTCCCCCAAACTGCTCATGGTTCTAGATCATTCATCCCCCAGAACAATGTACTGGCTTATCAAAACAAGTGATGTAGACATTTCCTCATTTGATAGGAAGTGACAAGGAAGTGAAGTCTGCTATTGACTAGACTTCAGGTATCAGATTATCTACATTAAATTAAAAAAACATTTTTGTTATTAAAATATTAAACAACTACAAATATAGAGAGAATAGAATACTGAACCTGATTTACTCACCATCTATTATTAATATATAGTGTCACCTCTGCTTCCACTCTCAACCAGATATTTTTGAAACAAATCCCATCGTATTATTTCACTTGTTCTGTTTCATTATGTATCTCTAAGAAATATAAACTCATTTTGAACATAGCTACAAAACCACAAATCCATCTAAACATTTAAAAATAATTTGATATCAAATATATAGACAGTGATCACATTTCTCTGATCATCATATAATTTTTAATAGTGTTTGTATTGACTCTAGATAAGGTTCATGTATTGTTTTTGGCTGATTTGTTTTTAGATTTTCTTTCTTATGATGACTTTTTATTTTTTGAGGTAAAATTTACTTTTTAAGTCTCTTGATCTATAGGTTCTCTTTATTCCCTTATAACTTTTTTCTCTTTTCTAAATATTTTAAAATAAGTATGTTGCTTATGTTATGCTATAACAGGCTTATTATTATTTTAATAAATTAATAAGTATTTTAAAACATTTCTCAGTTTTTATTTCTAACCTGGTAAATATCAATAGATATAACTGATATAAAAACAAAAGCTCTTTGAGGTCTTCAACAAATTTTTTTAGGCCATTTTCAGTCATAAACTCACTACCCTAGGGTGTGGGTTAAAACTAATACATGGGGCCTAATCAAACTTATAAGCTTTTGCACAGCAAAGGAAACCATAAACAAAACAAAAAGACAACTTATGGCTGGGAGAAACTATTTGCAAATGATGTGACCAACAAGGGCTTAATCTCCAAAATATACAAACAGCTCATACAACTCAATAACAAAAACAACCCAATCAAAAAATGGGCAGAAGGCCTAAATAGACATTTCTCTGAAGAAGACATACAGATGGCCAATAGGCACATGAAAAGATGCTCAACATCACTAATTAGAGAATGCACATCAAAACAACAAGGAGGTACCACCTCACACTGGTCAGAATGACCATCATTAAAAAGACTGCAAATAACAAATGCTGGAGAAGGTGTGGAAAAAGGGAACCCTCCTAAACTATGGTGGGAATGTAAATTGATACAGCCACTGTGGAAAACATTATGGTGGTTCCTCAAAAAACTAAAAGTTGCCATATGATACAGCAATCCCACTCCTGGGCATATACCTAGACAAAACTATAAATCGAAAAGATACATGCACCCCTATGTTCATAGCAGCACTACTTACAATAGCCAAGACATGGAAACAACCTAAATGTCCTTCAACAGATGAATGGATAAAAGAGATGTGGTATATATATACAATGGAATACTACTCAGCCATAAAAAAGAATGAAATAATGCCATTTGCAGCTACATGGATGGACCTAGAGACTATCATAGTAAGCGAAGTCAGAAAGAGAAAGACAAATACCATATGATATCACTTATATGTGGAATCTAAAATATGACACAAATGAACTTATCTACGAAATACACTCACAGATATAGAGAACAGACTTGTGGTTGCCAAGGGGAGGGATGGGGATTGGGAGTTTGCGACTAGCGAATGCAAACTATCATATATAGAATGGATAAACAAGGTCCTATTGTCTAGTACAGGGAACTATATTCAACATCCCGTAATAAACCACAATGGAAAAGAATAAAAATAAATGCACACATATATGTCACACTATCTATAAGGGAGTATTTTAAAGTTAATTACAAGCAATATACAGATGATTCCTAAGGTTCCATCCAAGCCTAAGATTCCATAATTCTACATATGAGGGGTCCTAATAAATGTACTGTTTTTCAGCACAATTCCTCCTCATCCTTAAGTCTGCTCTTTCTGGAAAACCCTCTGAATCCCCCAGGCCACAGTAGTGCCCTTCCCCTCCCTGTGCTCTCCTAGAAGTACATACATACCTCTTTCATGGCAACTTATTTCAGGCCAGAGAACATACGATGAGGATTCCAACCTTTGTGAAATGGCTTCCTTTTTGATTTACCCACACTGATCTGCATTATTTCCCAAACCTCAGTGATTTGAGTAGTACCATCACAATTTTTTTTTCTGTCCTATCTGCCTACCACCTCTACTACTATTTTTCTTTAAATAGCTCACTTTTGTTTTAAACTTAAACATTTTCTTAGCTAGTTATATTTTTTTCACATATTAAAATAAGTGCATAAATATATACCTTAAATAAAAGGTTGAGGGTGTTAATGAATGTTTATAATAAAAAGTAATTATCTCTGTGTTGCCAGAAATCAGCTCTTGTACCTCCAGTGGCCTGTGCAAAGCACTGTAGGAACCCTTGCTGTGCTGTGCTTGTGGGATCCTTGCCCATCTCCCCGCCGGCACTGTGAGCCCCTGGAGAGGAAGACTGGCTTTCATCTCTGTATCACCATGTCAGTAAGCCTGGTGCCTGGTGCATAACATGCATTCAATCTGATGAATGCATGTCTCTCTCACTACCACAAGTGAAATTATCATTAACAAATAGAAATAGTTGCTATTTTCTTTTACTTTGATTCCCAACCTCTGATAACTTAAGCACTCAGACATGGAACCAAAACACAAAGAAGTACCAAAACATGTAGAAGTGAAGTAATGCCTGTTTTTCTACCTCCTAAAACTTAAAAAAAATTGTTGTTGTTTTTTATTTATGATAGGACAAAGATATATTTTTCTTTTACGTTAAAGAAAGGGGTCATTTGTCCCATAGAGTTTCCTATCCTCTAATCTCTAATTTTCCTGTTACTCAAATTCATGTTCCTTTAAAAATTTTTGTTATTTATTTATTTTTGGCAAGACTACTTTGTAGGTGGTGGTATGTTCTTTCTTCATAATTTCTGGTTCATGGCATTGATGATCACATACTTGAGCCATCATTTCATGTCACAAAACTGTGACAGTTTAATTCTATCTTTTCTTCTTTGTTTTTTAGCTAGAATGTCTATGAAAAGAAACTTCCCTTCAAATATTTTGTTACCCTGAGGTACAGGTTATGTAGCAAATTAGGTTAAATGTTTGCTTTTATTAAAAATTTATCTACAGGTTTAAAAAAAATAAACTTCTTTATTTATGGCTGCATTGGGTCTTCATTGCTGCCCATGGGCTTTCTCTAGTTGCGGCGAGCAGGGACTACTTTTCATTGTGGTGCAGGGGCTTCTCATTGTGGTGGCTTCTCTTGTTGCAGAGCACGGGCTCTAGGCATGTGGGCTTCAGTAGCTGTGGCACACGGGCTCAGTAGTTGTGGCTCACGGGCTCTAGAGCGCAGCCTCAGTAGTTGTGACGCATGGGCTTAGTTGCTCCTCGGCATGTGGGATCCTCCCGGACCAGAGCTCAAACCCGTGTCCCCTGCATTGGCAGGTGGATTCTTAACAACTGCACCACCAGGGAAGTCCCTATTTACAGTTTTAAATGTAACCAGTTTCCTCCCTAGCATCCTCCACAGAAATTTGTTGAATTGCGTGATTTTGTTTTTTAGCTTTATTATAAATATAAATGAAATATGAATAAACATATTTGCTACATTGTCTCTATTAGAGTTATTCTTCCAATTTTGGACAGCAGTAATCTCTTCATTTGGCTTCTGAGATCCTTTGCCATAGTCCTAATAAATTCTGATACTTTCCTTGCTGTCTGGTTTGACAAAATGTTTTAAGCTCATCTTGTCCATTTCCTGCTCCAGACCTGGAATCAACCATTTCTCTGAGAAGACTTGATTCCTTTCAGTGGGAAATGACTTTTAGAAACCATAATCTAGGTGCTAGTGGTGTTCATTGCTACAGAGTTGATCATGATTTTGAGGGCTTTTCAATGCTAGAGTTAGAATAGACATATTTCTCTTAAAGATAGAATGTACCATAAGTTCATATACATCCTTCCTATTCAAATTTAGAACTTCAGGCCTATAGTGTTTTTACTTCAGTCATCTTGCATTTGTGTTTCCTGTAAGCAATGCTGAACACCTCAGTTTTGAACAATACTGGCATAATTACTCATTTTGTTTGTCCCGTAATACTACAAAACTGTCTCATATTAGCAATATTAGCATTACTACCAGCAATTTGTTTACTAAAAACCATATATGTTTTTCCTAGTTTTTGTTGTTGTTGTTCTTATGTTATATACTTTTAGTCAAATTATGATGTTGTAAAGTTATTTGGAATGACTCCTTTGAGTCATTATGCCAGGAAATTTTGATTCTTGTAAATTGCTTTATTTCTTCCTTTAATTTAATCTTAAAATTATGTAAAACTGAGGAGAAGAAGGCATCAAGTACTACACATTCTAAGGAGGGCCTCCCTGCAGCTGGGGCTCTGGTTAGCCTAACTGGCTCTACTATCTCCAGAAACACCCAGGAGCTTAGCTATACAATCAGAACATGAAGGAGAGAAGGAAATCATGGGAACCATGAGTCATCAGTCTAGTAGGGGGTGCTTCCCTGTACCTCAAAACCAGGTGAGGCACTAAGCAACACTGACATCTCATTCCCCAGGTGAATAGCAGACTTGTTGATGTGCCTCTGTGCCTACCTGAGCATCAGGAGAAGAGAACCTGGGAAATACGGCAGGGTGGAGCAGCATGGGACCTCCAAGGAGGAGGCAGGAACCCTTTCTGCTCTTTGGCGGGTCAAATTCACTTGGATCAGGTAGACCCTGTGAAAGGTAGTCTTGATTGAATATTTTTCCAGGTGCCACCTGAGAGGGAGGGAAGGTCACTGAGTGAGGAGATGGCAGTGGCAAGAGGCTGTAGGATAGACCTCCCAGAACAGAAGCTCAGATGAGTGTTGATAGATGTTGAGTCATCACCAGCTGCTCTTCTGCGGAAGGTAAGGAACCCCAGAGGGTGTTCTGCAGAGCTCCAGCTGTGCTTTGCCTTTCTGTCTCTTTCCAGAATCTTTTTTTCCCCCTTTGATCAGTAGTTTTAATGTTACTGCTTTTGAGTAGAACCCTTTACTTTTTTTTTGCTCTGGATGAGTACATTTATTGCTATTTGCTGAACTTCACTATTTTTATTCATTTTCTTGGCCCTATTAATCTCAACACTGGCCTTTTCAATACTAGCCTCATTAGGCTGTATTTTGACATACAGCTCCCTGGTGTTTGATGTGGTCCTTCATTCTTCACACTAACACGAGCCTGCCCTAGTTCATCCAGCATTCGTTGCCAGCTTTCTCCTCTGTATCCAGTTTTCTCCCCTGTATCCAGGTGCTCTATCACCACCCTCTCTTTCTGCACTGACTGAGCCCTCCCTTGCAGCTGCAGCCACTGTCTTAATGCTCCTCATGACCAGCCCTCACATGTGATTTGCGCTCCAATGAAGGGACCACTTGTGCAATCAGGTAGGAAGGGATCGATTTTTCCAGAGTGATTTATACCCTCTGATAATTGAGCTATCATCAGTGACACTGCTGAGCCCGCAAAAGAAAGTGATACCTCTGGTTACAGGGAGAGCTCAGTCCTTGGAAGCATCTGAAAATGGTGTTGGGACCATCTGGATATCAAAATAAAATTTTAGCATCATCAGGGGCTCCCAGCCAGTATACATGAATTTAAAAGAAAGAGATATTCTATATTCAAGAAAGAGATGATAAGAACTGAGTTTTAATAGAGGTCATGGGAAAGCCAAAGGGATACCCTTGAACCTTCATGTTACCCCCATATTCTTTGTGCTTCATGCTATAAACAGAGCTTGTTAGGCAAGATGATGTGTTCTCCCTTCTTATGGTCTTATTACATCTCAAAGTACAGATGCATATCACCAGCCATTGCAACACCATGTTGCACAAGAAGTGGTTAGAAATGTTGGCAGCCGCATAGCACAGGGAGATCAGCTTGGTGCTTTGTGACCACCTACAGGGGTGGGATAGGGAGGTGGGAAGGAGGGAGACGCAAGAGGGAAGAGATATGGGAACATATGTATATGTATAACTGATTCACTTTGTTATAAAGCAGAAACTAACACACCATTGTAAAGCAATTATACTTCAATAAAGATGTTAAAAAAAAAAGAAAAGAAATGTTGGACTTGACAATCAGAGAAGCTTGGGTTTGAATCTTGCTGTTTACTTGTTGTATGACCTTGGGCAAGTTATTCACCCTTTCTGAGCTTTAGTTTCCTTGTAATAATCCCTATTTTACAGAGTTGTGGTGAAGATTAAACACGAAAATCGATGCATGGAAACACTTGGTGGCTTCTCTTTGGACCATGAGAAGAAAGCCCACCTTGGAATGAGCTTGGACTTTTATTTCTCTTCTCTTTGCTTTTCTGTTTTATTTTCACCAGCTGGAGAGCAAGTCATGCAAGTTACATTTTTGGACAAAAGTGTAATTGCTGAATTTTATAAATATTGAAAATAAACATTTAAACAGCAGTTGCAAGAAGGGTGTCTTCTGTGAAAACAGTGAGTCATGGGGTCGGATGGACCCTTTCATATTTTAACAGGGTTTCTAGGTCATGGGCCCTCTATTTATTGTCTTACCTTAGGCTGACCCCATTTGATGACAACACAAAGAATTGATGATTTCTTTATCCCCAGAGCAATTGAAGACACAGGAGGAAGGAGTAAATCTCTAGATAGATTTTAAGGTTGGGTACCATCTTCCCAGGGTCGTCTTCCTGGGTGGAAATGTATAATATATAAAAGGCTAAATAGGAGGCACATGAAACTTTGAGTTCCCTCCCCCCTTGCTGGTAAAACCTCTAGCTCAGAAACTTGGGAATCCTACTGTCTTCCCTTTGCTTCCTGCAGTTGGAGCCTGAATATGGTTTAGAATGGAAATGTTGGAAATTCAGAGCATGGCTTTAAAGTAAGAAAGACGTGGACTCGGTCCTGGTGTATGGTCAGTGCCCTGTAAATTGCGTCTATTTTTATTTTCACTCCCAGTTCAGCTTTTGTACTTCAGTCACATTGATCCTTAATCTTCCTTTGAGTGTTTCTGCGTAGAGGAGACTTTAAGTGATTAGTTTTGGATTCTTAGCTTTTTTATATTCTGCATTTTGAATTCTGTCCATGTAGCCAACCTACCTTTGCTAATTGTAGCTCTCCCAATACAGAGGATGTTTCTTGGATACAGGGTCTATTCCAAAGCATTCAAGGAGGATTGACAGGTCATTCTGGGATGGGTTCCATTCTACTTTCCAAATTCAATTTGTTTTTCTCAACTTGTCCCAGGATCTGTCAAATGAGGGTCTTTAAACCCTCATTTCAGTAGCAGGGTTTTATGCAACAACTCTTCTATTCCCCTATATTCCCCAATTTGGCTGGGAAATCTTATAGGAAGGGGTCAGGAAACCTGATGCCTAGTTTTGAAAATGTACATTTTAGCTTATCTTCTTTTCTTCTCATCTGTTGATCAGAACTTTGCCACCCTATAGCTGAAGACTCTGTTAGGATTTTTGCCAACCTTTGTGTTGTTTCATTCTGGCATCCTCCTTGGCCTCAGAAGTTTCCTTTCTTTCTCACTCCATCACGTTTTCTCTAAGTGGACACCCTCCTTTCCTGGCCATATCTCAAGTCATCCTTCCTTTGGAATCAGATATCATTGTAAACCCAATAATTTTAAAGATGATGATAATAGTCATAGGTAAGACTTACTAAGCATTCGCCATGTATTATTGTAACCACTTTATATATATGAACACATTGAATACTCACACTGCTCCGTGAAATAGATACAATTATCATCTCTATATTAATAGGTGGGGAGATTGCTGCAAGAGAGTCTCAGTACCTTGGATAAGTACTGAGTACTTATCCAAGGTAGAGAGTAGACAGCAGTCAGCTCGGCTGCAGGTCTGCATGGACCTTCAGGAGCTGACCATGGAGAATTTCCTCCATAGGCACCTCTAGGTTCTGGACACTGACATTCAGGACCCTGGCTCATACAGTCCTTGAATACAGCACTGTTGTCACCAGCAAGAGAGCGATGTAAAGACACATCCTGCAAAATTTACAAAATGCTGCAATAATGTGTCATTTCTGCAAATCCCTATAAAAGCAAGTCTGCCAGACAACATTTATGACATTACCTTTGTACTCAGAAGAAATAATATGAAATAATAAAAAAAAAATACTAAAATATGGTCACCTCCCTACTCTTAACACAGTGCTGGGAAGGTATTTTTAGAGCTTGCTTTCCAAACAAAGGAAGTTGAGCCAAAGAAGTCCATTTCATTTGAAAATCAGGTGAAAGCCAACAACATTGCTGCTTATAAAATTAAAAATCAATAATTCCCCAGGGGAGTATCTTTACATACAAACTAATTTCTAAGGTCAAAAAACAATTAGACAAAATTCAGTACAACAACAGGTAATTTTGAAGAGTCTGTTTGGGAACTACTCACTGAGTAGGAGTTTGAAGGCTACAATTATTTTGTGGTTTATTCTAAAACTGACTTGTGTAGACACAGGCTATGCAGGGAAAGGGGACCATGATTTGAAACATGCCCTGCCAACCAAACAATGAAATGAAGGGAACAATAAACAAAGGAAACCTTTCCAAAGGCTGTCTTCATTTACATTCTGAGATTACTGGCCTCATCTCTCTGCTGAAATAGCCTTGCATTCCCAGCCGTCCAAAAGCATAATCAGGTGCTAACGGGAGCTTTGGCCCCAGCAAACTGCACGAAGAATATTTGAATGTTGCCAAGACTATAGGTGCCTGTTTCCAGTTGTCATAGTATATGCTATAACGTGTCATAAATAAGGGAGGTCTATTTATAAATCTGACATTAAAAATGTGTTCCTAAAATATCTCATGTGTTCCCTGGCCATGTCAGCACAGAAATAATGTTAGTATTTGTTTATTTTACTGGACCACCCCGTGAACCTGGGGGAAACATGTTAGAGAAAAAAATATAGCTACGCCAACTATTCTGGGAGATACACGAGCCCTCCATGTTTATCAGGTTGAGGGCACTGTATTTTGATGTCAATAAGCAATTTTTCCAGCCCGGTCTCCTGCCCGACCCTTTTAATCCATCAATATATTATTAGAGATAAAGTTGGTGGATGCCTGCTGCAGTTAGAAGATAAATGACATCTCTGAAGTCAGGCATTAAAGACTAGATTAAGGCCTTGTGACACCGTTTTCAGTGCTCATCTGTGCACTTCTGTTCAACCTATCACACTGAGTGACAAGAAAGAAAAATAATGAACTGGGCCAGGGGAAGAAGAAGGAAAAAAAAGACAGAAAAAGAGAGAGATTTTTTCCCTCCTAACGCAGAAACTACATCAGTTCATACTCAGGATTAGACCGCATTTAAAGAAAGGAAAAAAGAAAAGAAAATGGGGAATTGGGAAGGACAGGGAAGGGGCTGTTCTATAAAGATGAAAATAAGCAAGCAAAAGGGACATTAAAGCCAAGAATTCCATTTCTGCCTGGCCCCATGTGGCTGTGGTACCCCCATCTGCCTCCCAGTCTCTCCCAGGCATACGGCTCCCAGTTGGCGTCCAGTTGCTCTAGGGATCTGCTCCATCCCCGGGTTGGGAGTGCTGACATAAATCTTGTTAAGAGGCAGTGCTCGGTTCTAAATCTTAGTGAATCATGTTCTCCCATTTCCACCGAAGGATATCCTTCACACTGCTACCATTGGTCTGGTCAGAGGTATTAACGATTTTTGTGACTGTCTTCTGACAGTGATTTGAATATGGCTCCTGGGTTGACGAATACAAATGTTGCATTTTCTCTGATTATGTGGAAAACAGCAGCCGCAAATTAATTGTGAGGTAGAAGCAAAAGAAAAGGGAGATGCAGGCGAGAGAGAGGGCATTAACCAGTGGGAAGGGCCTGGGTTTGTGGGCAGGGAGCTACTTGAAGGCTGGTTATTCCCTAGCTCTCTTTCTCAGTCATTTATGTAGAAATACAGTAAGGCCCCTCCATAGGAACCTCCAAGTTGCGAGCTTTCCAAAATGCGAAAGTGCAAGGAACCAGAACCTGTGCCATCTGCATCAGGCGTGAGTGAAATTGCAGCTTGCCCTCCGTCTCCTATTGCTGACGATCCTTCAGCTCTACCATCTCCCACCTCCTCTCCCTCCTCCAGTCAGTAACTCTTCCTGCCTATTCACTCAATGCCAGCCCCTGGATGCCAGCTGTTTTACTGTACTACTGTACTTTTCAAGGTACTGAACCGTAAGATTAAAAATGTTTATTTTTTGTGTTTGTTTTTTATGTATTATTTGCGTGAAAAGTATTACAAACCTATTACAGTACAGGGCTATTGATATATAGCTGATTGTGCTAGCTGGGTACCTAGGCTAACTTTGTTAGACTTAACGAACAAATTGGACTTACGAAAGTCCTCTTGGATCGGAACTGGTTCGTATGTAGGGGACTTACTGTAAAACCACCCCCTCCCCATATTTCATGCCATGCTTGTGAGGATAGAAGAGATAACTTCCTCATAGACCAGTTTTGCTCCCAGGGTTCCAATAGTCTTCACCAGAATCTGAGTCTGTGAGACATTTATGGGCATTGGGGTTCCTGGCACCCTCCACAGTGGAACACATAGAAGGTCCTCCACTGATATTTGGGAACTGACTGACTGATAACTCCCAAACGCCTGTCTATCTCTGACCCCCATCTCTTTCCCAGACTCCTGCTGAGCATCTCCCGTAAATTCTCCTGCCATCATAAATGTCCCCTGTCTAATTAAATGCTTGGCTTTCTGGTCCTTGGCAAGATGCTGTTCATCTCATCATCCATGGTCAATTGTTCCATCTGTTTCCAAGTCCTGGCCTTTTCTTTTCTTTCCTTCTTGCTTGTCCATTGTTCCACTTCTTCTTCACCCCTTCCCTAGTGCCAGGTCAAGGCCTCTTTGTCTCAGACTTTTGTCCTTCAAATCCATCACACCAACTGTCACCAGACTGATATTCCCCAAGATCTTCTTTGACAATGACGTTCCCTGCTCAAAATCTCAAATTTCTTATGAGGGCATTAAGGCCCTCCAGAATCAGATCCAACTGCTTTTCCAGTCTCATCTTTTTCTCTTCCTCCTCTAAAACCTAAGCTTCAGAAAAGTAGTTTCTGTGCTTCAGACATGGTTATCATTTACTAATCTCTATTTATTTGCTCTTGTTCTTTCTTGCCTTGAAATTTTCTTCCTGAAACCTCCATCTCTCCAAATTCCGTACTTTCTTGGCTCACTCTCCTCCTTTTCCACATGGCTGTCCTGGTCTTCCCTCGGTTGGACACGGTTTTTATCTCCTCTGAGATACCATGCCTCATGCTGGCAGAACACTCCTGGTTATACATGGCAGAATCTACCCTGGCTCAGAAAGGTAACTGATTAGAAGTATTGGCAATCGTGGAAAAGGCAGGGGCTTCTGGGTCTCAAGGAATCCAACCAGAAGATTGTCTTATCCTTAGAACTCTCTTTGTTTTTACCCTTGCTTCTTTGTAAATGTTGAGTTCCTTCTCTCCAGCTGATGACAGATTCTTCTACTTCAAAAGTGGGCTTGAGGGGCAGTAAACACATGGCTGATAGCTCTAGTCTCATATTTTTCCCATAAGAGACAAACTGATACTTGGGCTCTCTGACCCCAACACAGCAGTCATCATATGTCCATTCCTAGGTCAAGAAAATGAGGCTGGGGGTGGGAGAGGAAGGTAGTATGCTGGGCCCAGCATGGGCGCATGCCCCCCAATTTGGCCAGGGACACTGTGGTTGATTGCAGAACTGGCCATGATCTTTCATTCCTTCCTGTGACTTTGTAGCTCCTTCTGTCAAGGGGTGGAGTCTACTTTCCCACCCACTGAACCTTGGCTGGCCTTGGGCCTTGGTTTGGTATTAACAGAATGCAGTAGAAGTGATGCTATGTCAGTTCCAGGTCCAGGCCTCAAGAGGTCATGCACACTTCTCTCTCTGAGACCTCCCACTGCCACGTGAACAAGTCTGGGCTAGCCTGAGTCATCATGAGGGACACATGGCCCAGTCATTCCTGGTATCTCAACAGACAACCAGCCAACCTCAAGAAGCAGAGCTGCTTACGGAGTCATCAGTACTGTCATTGTGCCCAGCTGAGACCAGAAGAACCATCTAGATGAGCCTAGACCAAAATGCCAATGCACAAAATCATGAAAACTTTAATGGTTGTTGCTCTAAGCCACTAAGTTTTGAGATGTTTTATTATGGGACAAATCTAATTGGCACAGAGGTAGAATCTGTAATGACAATTGCTCCCTTTGGATCCACATATTAATTTACAGTAGAAGAATATTTCCCAGAAGTGGGAAAGTTGTGTTCTGGGGAGACAAAACTGTGGAGGCAGGTATAGACCCTTCCAGGCACTTAACCTGAGACTACTGAGTACCCTTTTCTCTCCACCTAGATAGTGGGTTCCTTAGGGCAGTGTCCAGTATGGTTCAACTCCTCCAGTGAATTAGTTAACCTTAGTGACATCCTCATGTGATCAGTGAAATGGGCTACTGGATGGGCTGTTATTCCTCCATAATTCTAACTTGTGAGTGTATACGACCTAAAGATTTTATCATTGACTTACCCTTAAACCTTACACCTCTAAGACTATTCCTGAAAAAAAATCTCTTTTAATTTAATCCTTAAAATAACCCCGTGAAGCAGTTATTATTTTCACTTTACAGATGAGGAAATCGAGGCTCAGGGAAGTTAGGTATTATTAACTGCTCAAGTTCACACAGGTAGTAAGTGCTCAGGCAGTGATTTGAGCACAGAACTCGCCTACTTTATAGATCTTCCATATTTGAATAGTGCTGCTGGGGGATGAGGGATGACTCCCATGTTGAGACAGCATCTCTCTGCATTGGTCTTTTTCTCACTTTTAGGTCTTTGTATTCACTGATTTCTTCATCTTAGATGTTCCTCCTCTTTTTTTACTTTTTCAAGTGTGTCATAGAGATAATTATCTTCATTAGCTTATTACAGCCTCCAAAGCATAGGAATGATTGTATATTTAGGGTCATGCTCAGCCATGGCTGGCTATGAACTGTAAGTAAAAGTTATCATTACTAACATGCTTGGGGAATTACATATAAGGATATTCAAGTAACTACAAAGCTTCAACTCACAACCTTTCTGTAGGTAGTGAACACTAGCTGTGCAAGTTCAGGAAGTGAGCATAAGATATGACATCCGCCTTCATGGTGAAGAGAAGAGAGGCTGGTGGGGAAGACAGACCTGGATACAATGGCCTATCAATGAGGGGTGTATATTGAATGCTAGAGGCACAAGTCCATATGCAGAGGAGGGGGAGATGACTTGCATCTGTAGGAATCAGGGAGCCTGTATGGAAGAGATGAGCACTTGAGCTGAATCTTGGAGGATACTTTGGAGTTAGAAAGGCAGAGCTGGTGTGTCATTCTAGTTTAGTGCCCCTGTCCAAAAATGCTTAGTATGTCCCAGAGAGAGGAAGAGCACGGCATTGCCTTAGTCTTCATCATCAAGCATTGGATGAGAAGGATCGATAAGGTGGAGGTGAGGATCATGGCAATGAAATAAGGGAGTATTACAAGTTCAAGGGATGGAAAATGGGTGATTCTCCAAGATGTGAGTCTCTGGGTCTCAGTGACAGTGGCTAGTTTAGACTGGCTTCTTCTGGGAGAACATACATACTTAGGGTATTTCAAGGTATTTTCTTCACTACAAGGAAGATATTTTCAATTCTGAAAGTATAAAAGTATGAGACCTATTGGGAGAGACATCTAGTTACAGGAGGTGAAACACAAAGTATTGAAGGCAAATTTTAAGGAAACAGACTTCTTTGGACATAAGAAAACAATTTAAAATATTCTGTGGAGAAAATGCTTTTTAAAACACCTCACATGTTTCTTAATAAAATGTGAGGGGGACTTCCCTGGTGGTGCAATGGTTAAGACTCCATGCTCCCAGTGGAAGGTGCCTAGGTTCGATCCTTTGTTGGGGAACTAGATCCCACATGCCACAAGCAAGAGCTCGCATGCCACAGCAAAGATCCCGCATGCCGTAACGAAGATCCCCCATGCTGCAACTAAGACCCGGTGCAGCCAAATAAATAAATAAATATTTTTTTAAAGTGGGAGAATTTTTTAAAATCCCATTTCTATTAAATTTGAAATAAATGTGTGTTCTGCTTTAGTTGCTATGAGATGTTTTTAAAAATCTCTTAAATGGTCATTTTAATTTGAAAACAAGGCAAACCAATTTTAAATAAAGCTAAATGGTATATGATTATAGTGGGTTGCGTAGTATCTCCCCAAAATTCAAGTTCACCAGAACCTGAGAAAGTAACTTTTTTTGGAAGTTACTTTGGGAAAGACTTTTGGAAAAAGTCTTTACAGATGTATGAGATCATACTAGATTATGATGGCCCTAAATCTAAGGACTGGCATCCTTAGAAGAAGAAAGGAGAGGACACAAAGGAGCCATGTGATCACAGAGACAGAGACTGGAGTTATGCTGCCACAAGCCAAGGAATCAGAGGATCCCCAGAAGCTGGAAGAGGTGAGGAAGGATTCCCTTCCAGAGCCTTCAGAGAGAGATGATGTCCTGCCAATACCCTGAGTTTGGACTTATGGCCTCCAGAACTGTAAGAAAACAAACTTCTGTTGTTTTAAACCACCTGGTTTGTGGTAATTTGTCAGGACAGCCCTGACAAATACAATGATTAACCAGCTAATACAATGATTAACCATTGGGTTTCAGGGAAGGAGGAGATCTGGAGCAGGCAGGACTGGAAGAGGAGGTCAGGCTGGAAAACAGAAGGTTTAGGGAGGTGAAGAGGAGAGGGAGAGCTTTCCTGGTCAGAGGAACAGCAACAGCAAAAGTATTGAGATAGGAATGGGCAAGTCTGGCGAGACCTGTGCATGGGGAAGAGAGTTGCTTTGATTCATACCTGGTGGGTAACTCCTGGATTTCTTTTCTCTTGACACAGACATATCACTAGATACAGTCTCATGTTTAACAATTATAATAAGGGGAAGAGTTTTGGTTCCCATGTAGACCAAAGAAGATTAAAAGGGAAATTAGTGAGGAAGATCATGAGAATTAATATGGAGGCTTTCCCAGTAGGGGAACAAAATAAAGAAAGTTGTTAAAGTAGATGTTGGTATATGTGTATGGGAAATATTTCCTATTTTACATATAATGATAGGTATGAACAAACAAACTAGTGAACTAACAAAAAACAAGGGAATTGTGAGAGAGAAAAGAGTGGATTCATCATGTGCACAATCTCTGGGTTGGGTAAGGAGGATGTAGGGAAGAGAGATTGAATTTAACTGTGTTAGAGTGACTGTTCCCAGCTCCAACCACCAGGCAGTGTCATCAGTTCATGACAACTTGGTTGCACCTCAGAATGGCCAAGATGAGCAGAGTTTGTGCCTGTGTGCATGTGGAAATTTGTGAGGTATGGGCTATTTGCATGCTATGTACCTGTGATTTAGGTCAGGGGGTCTGTAAAATACAAATGTTTCCTAAACTATATGGCCTCTAATTTTACAAAAATTTAAAATGGTTGTAGATTTTCTAACTGACTAATGAATGAAAAATAAGGAAAAGCAAGAGAAATGAGAAAGTTTATTCCATTTCTAAGTTAACATGTGTATTGTTCACTGTTATTATAAAGTCAAAAAGAATTTTAGCGTTGAAAAATCCTTAGTTTGTTCACATCTAATTTTCTGAATATGGTCTCAGGTCCTCAGGTAGCTAATCCTGAAACCCAGAAACTGTGTGTTATTCATTTTTCAAACCTCCACCAGGCACAGAATATAGGTGCTTAATCAGTGTTTGTGGAATGAATAAATTCTATAGAATTCTGTAAATGAAACTGAAAGGATGGTCAAATATGCTGCTCTTAATAATGATACAATGTGGCTACAATAATTTTTACGAAGAGGTGGAATATAAGAAAATTTCTCAGGAAAAATCCTTGAGCTTCTAGGGTAAGCTTCTAGGATTTAGGTTTTATTGCACCCCATGCACCATGGGCCTTTCAACTGGCTGCTGGGAGGGCTCATTCTCCTTGCATGGCCTGAAACAGTGAATCCCTTGTAGGGATACCTCTGAAATGGGGGCTCACGTTGCTTTCTATATTCCCAGGAAAGGCCCTCAATATTTCTGTGAAACAGAGAGGAATTAGGCGATGGGAAGAGGATCCACAAATGAGGCTTTTGGTGACTCCTGAGCTGCAAGTACAGACCTGTCCTGTTCCAGGATTTGTCCCAATGACCACCATACTCTGATTATTCTTGTTATTCCTGTTTTGAACCAAGAATAATTTACTGAAGAGCTCAAGGTGGTCAGGGTGGGCTTGGTGTGGCCCATCTCAAAGAGCAAAAGAAGTGAAGAGTAACATTTTGTGCTGGCTGTAATCATATCAAACACATCCGTATTCTGTAGATCACCCTCCATAGTCCATTTGATGAGCCATGGCCACCATGGTCCCCCCAAGAGTGTGCTGATATGTGTGCCATTGTCCCAGCCATGCATTATGCATACTTTCGTTCAGTATGTCTAACTCAAAATAGAACATTACCTTACCCCCAGATGGGAACCTGGAGGAATAGTTTTGTTCCCTAACGTATCAGGATGGTGCTCGTCTAAAAGATGGGAACAACCTAATGGAACCCAACCCCAATCGCTACGTCTTTCAAAATTCTTTCTGCCAGACTTTCAACTATTTCCTCTCACACATTCATGTGCTGGGTGCTCCATGATTATCTTACTCTGGAAGAAGTGAGTTCTCAGTTGGCCATGGAAGTCTTGCAGACTTTCATGAACTGAGCTTGTCACTGATCATGGCCCTTATCCTAGATAACCTAAGTTGTCAGTAACTATGCAGCAGAGGCAGGGCCATGCTCAGCAGGGCAAAAATGTTGTCCTTCATTACGAGCAATTTCCCTGAACGGAGGTAACTTTAACAACTGGGACCTAGATTCCAGCAACTAAGGTAGCCTCTGCAAGTTGTCAAAGGGCAGGAGAAACCTCTGCATAGGGGTTATGGGAGCAAACCTAACAATCCTTCCATAGGAAAAGACCTAGGTAGAAGCAATATGTTCAGTTTGACTGTTCTGCTCTGCCAGTTCTCAGGTGCAGGAGAAACTGGAAACCTCTTCTGAAAACTGGGCATAATATCAACTGCTTTGCAAGTTTGTCGTGAGGATTAGAGAAAGTAATGCATTTGAATGCATTGGAACATAACAAGTTGTTAACGCATATTAGTTCCCTTTTCTTTTCCTCTTCTTCTCCAGACTGAACCCAATTCAATCAACAAGTATTTATTGAGTGCCCACTAGAACAATAATCTCTGGAATTGGGGTGTACAGAATAACTACCCTTACTGTTAGATTAGCATAGAGGAACTCAGGTGCTCTGCTCTTGAGAGCTCAGACTGTGTAAATCAGAAGCAGGATTCAGCCTCTGCAGGGAAGGCAAAGCCAGAAGAAGCCATTCCATTTCTCTAGGCTACGGGGAGGCAGTCAGGTCCATCACACTGCCCAAGGCAGGGCCCTCCCTTTTTCCTCTCTACCTGCATTTCCTGGGGACCCCTGGAACCAGTCACTCCATTATTGTGCATCTCAGTTTTTTCATCTGCATGATGAAGAACTCAATAGCGTTGGCCTCATAGGCAATAATACTAAGTAATTTTCATCGAGACAGATATGTCTACAAATCATGCTATTTGTTTTCCCAGCTCATTACAGTGTAGACGTGTGTGTGTATGTCCTCTGCATGGCTTCTGATCATCTGTGAGCTTTCTCTCTCTTGTCTGGCCACGGTGAGTTATATCAAACACACCCTCAGATTCCCTGGCTGACATAGAGTCTCCTTCTCCTTCTAGCGCCTTCCTCATCACTGTCTCCTTTTGAAGATTCTTTTTTCAACTCTCTCTTTTTCAAAAGATTACTTCGTCACAATTATTCGGGAAAGGGTTTTGCGCCTGTAGGAAATATTAATAGACTATTATGAGGTCCTACAACTAATTTTTCCACACATATCATCTGTCTTTGCATGGTTATTAAACTTCAACAATATTTCATGCAATGCTTCCCTGCTAAATTAATTTGGTTCCTTCTTTTCTGGCTTCTTCTTTTCTGTCCACAGCTTTAAAATTAAATTGAATCTTCATAATTATAGCTTTTTGTTGTTCTCCTTCATATCTTTTTCTTTTTTTTTCAATTTCTCTATCAAAGGAGCAATAAAGACATAAAGAAGCAAAATTATAACTCTAAAAGACCCAAATGGTCTGGAGTTTGATGGGCTTGAGGTTGGGTATCTTTTAAGTAGGAGGAGAGAGGGTGAAGAAATTCAGACCTCCTGGAATGTAGATAAATTGGTTCTGATTTATCCTGGGGCGTTGAAAACAAATGAGAATTGTTCTCTCAATCATGAAACTTTCATGGTTGCTGTAGTGTTCTTATTTGTGTCAAGTGATACTCTCATTTTTTAAAAGTAAATATTCTCTCTCCTTCCACACACACACGCACACACACACACTCACACACACACACACACACATACACACATTTTCACTTGTGGTTAAATTTTCCCAAAGTCATATGTAGCTATTAAACCTCTCTTAAAATCCTTTTCTTAGGCACCAGGGAATCTTCACTTTTATGTTATGTGTCTTGAAACTTGTGGATTAAGAGCTAGAACAACCGTAGTGTTTGGGGTTGACCCAGCCAGGGCACCAACCAAGAGGCTAGTGGGAAGTGGAAGCAGGAAGGAGGCTCTGATTGGAGGCGCTGAGATTCAGGGGTGGAAGCCAGTTAAAGTCTATTAGGAAAAGTAGGCACTCAAGCACAAACACCAGGGAATGTGGAGGGAAGGGACTCTTTAATCTCCTTCCACCTTCTGCTCCTTGACTCATCGTTTTACGAGCTTCCCCATAAAAGAGAAGAAATTGCCAACCTGATAGGTCGGTTAGGTGTATCTGATTGGGCTGTTTCCTGGTGGGTGGGATTACTGTGCTTCAAAAGCCAATGCCCACAGTCTGCCTTTTCTCAGATTGCAGCAGGGCTTCCTTGGGCAAGCCAGCCATCGTTGTGAGCCTACCCTTTGCGTCTGAACTGTTGCTTGGTTAGGGGATCCAAGGCCCAAATTGGGGCTTGGTGCCTCTCTCTCTCTCCCCATTTCTCCAGCCAAAAATCTGCTTTCTTCAACTAAGCGTCACACAGGAGACTTGCATGTAGCAGTACTGGTGTTGACTTAGTTATTAATAAGGAGATACCACTATTCCTGTTCCGTCCTGTGGTAGGATAAAAAGACAGGGCAGGATTTCGATGTTCCTAGGAATTTGGCCATAACATCATAATACAGCCAATATCTTACCTCTAATCCATAAGGCAGAGACCCAATATAACTATGGAGTCAGGCAATAGTCAGAATTGGACAGAGATGTGATCAATGCGAGGCCAGATATAGGACAGCGATAAGCACCCTGGACTGTTGCTTTCAACATCAGTACATATTTGCATTTCACAGTCATGGGCTGTGGGTTTTATAGTGTCTGATGTGTCAGGCTGGGTTAAGGTCCAGAAATACTGCTCCATGAGAAAAGGATTTATCGAGCAAACAATAGTGTGATCAAACCTCAGATGAATGCTTAATGTACTTAAGAAAATAAACTGAACCAAAGATAAAAAAAATTCCCAGTTTCCTAACACACTTGCAAAGCAAGAATTACTCTCCTGATCCCAGAGGAAGGAGAACCTAGAGATGACATGATGAAGAAGCTGAGGCCCAGAGGGGTTGACTGGGATTGAGACCTCAGGTGCCCCCAAACCCAAATCATATCCTACACCTCTTATTCCTAGCACCACTCTTCTTAGCTTCTTTAGTCTGTATTTACACAATAACATTGTATTTCCTTCCTAAACTTCTAGAATTTGGAAGTTTTACTAATTCAGCCTTGGCAATACTGGATTAGTAAAATACTGACTAATGAAAACTACAATATCACCCTCTAAGGGGCATGGCCAAAGAAGTGAGAGATTAGAGTTTTTAGGAAGTTGATTTGAATAATAATGTCAACATCTGAGGTTACTTTCATAATGCTTTAGTTTGGAGAGAACCCAGAAAAACTCCCAAATATCTAACTAGCTTGTTTGCCATGCTTGCAAGCTAGAAACAGATATCACTTTTCCCGTCGTATAAATGAACAGGGCAATTCTTCAAGCAGTTCTGTTATTCCCAAGATGATGGCTATTCTGCTGCGAGATGATGGGTTGCATCTAAGGCTGTCTCTACAACCTCATTAACCTGGTGAAGACTGTGATGTGCTCACAAAGCAGCACATCCGGGTAATTGATCCTCAGGAGCAGGGGAGTGGGGGGCCCAACCCTGGGGCCCATCTGGTCTCTTTCTACACTCTGAGGCCAGAGCTATAGGCATGGATATCTAATTGAGAAGTAAAAGGTTCAGAGCGGAGATGATGTAGGATGGGGCCATCAATCAACAAATTTGTTAACCTCCACTGAACCCAAATCAGATGGATTTAAAAGCTCAATTAATTCGATTAGATGTACAAATTGGTTGGATCCCCTGGATTGAGCAGGGGACTCCCCTGGGAAGAGGACCCAGGCCCTCCTCCCAGGTAGCTCCCTTCCCCCTGCACCCACACCAGGTCCTCAGCAAGGCTGTGAGTAGAGGTATAGTGGACGGAGCAATAACGCTTGAACCACCACTTACTGAGTAATTGCTGTGGATCAGACTTTTCTGTCTTCCGATTAGATCATTTTTTTGAATGAAGAGAGAAGTGTGGAGGAAGAGAGAGAGCACATATTCCTTAGTTCATTTTTTTGTTCATTCACAAACATTCCCAGAGCAGCCACTCTCTTCCAAGCACTGGGCTAAGCCGTGAAGTCATAAATGTAAACAGGACAAAGTTGACATTCAGTAGAAAAATGTGTTGTGAATCATAAAATGCGCCACGAGATGGAACTCTGTGGTGTGTAATTCTGATGGGAGGCTCTGGGAAGGAAGGCTCTTTTAAAAAAAATTAGTTAGTTAATTAATTTTTATTGAAGAATAGTTGATTTACAATGTTGTGTTAGTTTCAATTGTACAGCACAGTGATTCAGTTATACATACAACTATTCTTTTTCAGATTCTTTTCCCTTATAGGTTATTACAAAATGTTGAGTATAATCCCCTGTGCTATGCAGTAGGTCCTGGTTGGTTATCTATTTTATATATAGTATTGTGTATATGTTAATCCCAAACTCCTAATTTATACTCCCCCTTTCCCCTTTGGTAACCATAAGTTTGTTTTCCATGATATTGCTTGTATGTGGAATCTAAAAAAAATGATACAAATGAATTTATATACCAAACACGAAGGCCCTTAACTGAAGAGCTACTGTGGCAGCACAAGCTCAGTTTTCACGGGCGTGGTGAGCGCATAAATGGGCAGCTGGGCACGAGTGCCCTGTAAGGGGAAGAAGCATCACATGGGAGGGTCTCTGATGGCCCCCCTGCCACGGGCTGCCTGGGAGCCACACAGGGAGCCTGGAGGCTGAGTGGGCAGAAAGGGTGGTTGTGGGGAAGGAGAAGGTTCCAGATCCCCCAATGGATGTGAGCCACACACGTTCTCTGTCTCGCCGTCTCCCCACCAGTTCAACTTATCATTCTGTTCTCCTCTTCCCTTTGCCAGCCACTCTCCTATCTGCTCCCAGCTTAACCTGTCTAAAGCTCAACTGCACTGTAGCAATCGTAGCTGATACTTACAGAGCCCTTCCTCTGGGCACCATTCTAAGTTCTTTACAGATGTATAAACTAATTTAATCTGCACAACCTTAAGAGGTAGGTGCCATTATTATCCCCATTACAAAGGCGACATCTGAGACCCTGGGATGTGGCTGGTCTCAGGTCACAGGGTAAAGGGAGGAATTAAAACCCAGGCAGCTTGGCTCCAGATTCTGCACTCTTAGTGGCCAGGCCAGGGTCCACTGCCCCTGTGTCATCCTCGAGTTCAGAGACCTACCCTGGTTCACCACTCGCTACCAAATAAATCTAAACTTCAGCTTGTAACCTACTTCTGTCTCCCACTGCCCAGTATTCTGTCACCCCCACCTGGGAGGCAAATAACATCACTTAACATCCTTTAACGTTCATTAACACCCATGGCTTCTTACCTCTTTGCCTTTGCTTGTTTTCCCACCACCTCGACTGTTCTCTCTTTTCCTTTATGACTCCAAATCCTACCCATATTCATGGCCAGCTGAAATGCCATGTGTTTTATAAAAGCTTCCTTGATTCCTGAGTTGAAAAGATGCTCTCCCTCCTCTAAACACTCATAACAGTTTTTAGTTCACGCGTTTCTTGACACCCTTATATTACAGACACTTGAGGTATCTTATAATATAACTAAGGTGCCGTAAGCTTTACTTCCACTTGATTTGTAAGCCTCATGAGGCCCTCTCCTCTGTGCTCCCACAAACTCCACCCACAAAGGCTCCCTTAACTGGTCCCCACTTAAGTTCCCTCTTTTCCCACCATGCACATGGTTAACAGTCAGATGTCCTGACTCAGGACTGTGCCGTTTTACCTCTGGCTTGGGTGTCATTATCAATAGTGGACCCTCTCTAGAATGGCCTTCATTAAAAAGTCTATAAACAACAAAAGCTGGAGAAGGTGTGGAGAAAAAGGAACCCTCCTACACTGTTGGTGGGAATGTAAATTGGTGCAGCCACTATGGAGAACAGCATGGAGTTTCCTCAAAAAACTAAAAATAGAGTTGCCATATAATCCCTCAATCCCACTCCTGGGCACATAGCTGAAGAAAACTATAATGTGAAAAGATACGTGCACCCCTATGTTCATTTCAGTACTATTCACAATAGCCAAGGCATGGAAACAACCTAAATGTCCATCGACAGATGAATGGATGAAGAAGATGCAGTACATGTATACAATGGAATACTACTCAGTCATAAAAAAGAATGAAATGATGCAATTTGCAGCAACATGGATGGACCTAGAAATTATCATACTAAGTAAAGTAAGTCAGAAAGAGAAAGACAAATATCATATGATATCACTTACATGTGGAATCTAAAATATGATGCAAATGAACTTAGTCTATGAAACAGAAACAGGCTCAGAGACATGGAGAACAGACATGTGGTTGCCAAGGGGGAGTGGGGATGGGGTATGGATGGACTGGGAATTTGGGATTAATAGATGCAAACTATTATATATAGAATCGATAAATAACAGAGTCCTACTGTATAGCACAGGGAACTATATTTACTATCCTGTAATAAACCATAACAGAAAAGAATAAAAAATGGAAAGCATATATATGTATAATGGAATCAATTTGCTGTACAGTAGAAATTAACACATAGTAAATCAACCATACTTCAATAAAATAAATTTAAAAAAATAGTGTACTCTCTCTGTGACACTTCCAAATGTGTCAGTGTGGAAGATAAAGCATGGTTACCCTGCTACAGGCCACTCTCTAGACAGAGCAGTATGACATTGTGGCTGATGTCACCATGTGACTCCCTGGGTTAGAGACCAAGCTCTGCCACTCACTGGCCGTGGATCCCTGAGCAAGCAGGGCTCGGAACCTTCTGGAAGGTGGATATAACAACAGTCCCTCACTCTAGGTTGCGAGGAGGATCAAACGAGTTAATCCTGCAGACTTGCCTGGCATGCAGTAATAGTGCTCGCCGACAGGAGGCCCTCGTGTCTGGGCCTCCACTAGTCAGGCTGTACCTTTTCAAGTGTTAATTGTCTTTGTTGATAAATCTGTGTGTGACAGTTGTGCTTAATGTTGTAACCATGAAATTGAATTAAATGTTACATAAACTGATGATAAGTGTGAAAAGAAGAATTGTCGCTTCTTTGAACATTAAATTGAAGGCTTTGGACTCAATAAAAGGTGAGTCACTAAAAAATAGCTGTTGAATTAGATGTGGGAAAAACCACTCTAAAAGACTGGAGTTAGATTGTTTCAAAAATGACCTTTAAGTTCTTGCTGTACTTTATAGAACCTGAATCTGGAAATTGGGGGGGGGGAGGATGCGTTCCACGCGTGTGGTTTTTACAGGAGAAGGAGGGCAGGACCCCGTTAGCACATGTATATTAAAAGAGAAGCTCTTGGCTCGACCTCAAAATAATAGTGACTAAACGTACATTTGTATGCTTTAGCTAAAATAAAATGTGTAAGATATGTTTATGTAACTTTTTTTTTTTTTGAAAGCTTCACAGCACGAGTGGACTTTCTCAGTAAGTGTTATCTCCTGTCTGGAGAGGGTTGGCTACTCTTGGAATTAATGAGTGAACAAATGCGTGGGGCTAGAGGGTGGCAGTAGGACGCGCTGTTGGCTCTGGCTGTCTCCTCTCGGCCCTCACCTCAACATTTCAAGCCTGCTTGCTAGGCAGACGCCACCTGAGAGCTTTTATTTCTGGCTTTGGGAATCACTCTGCTCACAGATAGGGTAAGTCGGAAGGGCGTGTGGGAGAGTTAATAACCCAGAAATCAGCCCCTCCATTAACAGATGGGGACTTGGTAAAGAAATGACTCAGCTTCCTTGTTGTACCATTGAGCTATCTCGGGGCCCTCACGGTGGTACCTTACTGGATAATGCAGTCTCTACTGGCTGCCTTCCTGGCTGTGTCTCACCTCCTCTCTCCTGTGATGATGTCTCCACGGATCAGCTCCAAAATATACTCTTGCTTCTTGTCTAGGAGTCTGCTTCAGGGGAAACTCAAGTGAAGATGTAGGCCCCAGCCTTAGGGCTAGGGCAGTGTCTTTCACAGAGAAGATGTACAGGAGAAGAGGCACAAATTTGATCAAAAAAAAAGGGCACAAGTTTGCTCAGAACAAGTTTTTAAAAATCACCTGACTTGATTGAGGTTGAAATAAAATATTCAAATTTTTAAAATCAACAAGATCTTACCATTTTAGTTACCAGAGCAGTTACTAGTTATCAGAGTAGTGTTTTGTTTGTCTGTTGTTAATTCCAGGTGTTTCTCTAAGTACACGTAGCCCTTGAGAAGTCTGAGCCATAGGAATTAAGCTTTGAATGCAGACCCAAGAAAGTCAATAAACTCTGCTTTATCTCTGCTCTCCTTTTTCCTGTTCAAGAAAGGGCACTCTTCTCATGGACCTGCTCCTGCGTCAAGTTGGTTGAGGGGCAGGGCAGTGGGGGGGGGGGTCCCAGCAATGGCTCCTCACGCCCCCAGGGATGGGCCCTATGTCTGTGGGCCAAAGAACTCTCTTGGAGGCCCAGTAGCCTTTTCTGATAAAATAACCCAAACCCTGAGTGGTTCTGGTGTTTATAAAAATGGTCGAAAATCTCTCACTCATTCCCCAGCTCATCCTCAACCCACCCTGAGCACACAGCTTAGACTGTGTATTGCAGGACGAGCATAAGGTTCCAGGCACCATGCCAGGTCTGATGAGGTCTGTAGATTCATGTGAGAAGCAGCAGCTGCCTGGGAGGTTATCCAATGCTCCATCAAACCTCAACAACTGTCCTGGGATGGCTGTGCTGGCTGGGATTGTCCACTGCAGCCGGTAGAAGCCCCCACCCCCCCACACACCTGTGGTTCATCCCCCAGAGCAGCAGTTCCGCCTGTTGAGAAGCAGGCAGCATCCGGGCTGGGCATGGAAAGGTGAATAAACATTGCCCGTTGCCCTGCCAATCGCCAGTCCCCTCATTCTGGTTTTATTTTTTTGACTTGGGCAAATTTGGTTTCCTGAAATTAATTATTCAACAGGAGGTGACAGCCGGTGTATAGCAGCACTGTTGGAACAGAGAATAAAGAGGCACATTGGACACAGCAGCTGCACCTCCCAGACCCTGAAATTTAAGATCTTTATAAATGATTTGTTAAAACTATAGTGACGATAAGCTTATGAATCATGATCTATATTAATCAGGGCTGCTGATATGGAAAGATTAATTGAAACGTGCAGTTCTACATAAATGATAAAGTGGTAACAATTTAATATCAGACAAGAAGAGTGAAGAAATTACACTCCAAGCTTCATGCATCATTACTATGGATATTAATATTTTACCCAGCGCAACAGCATCGGGAATCATAATGAAAATCCATAAGTGGTGCACAGACATGATTAAATACAACAGTCCTTAGGAGCTGTTTTGTGGCTGCAGTTGGGCCATATTTCACTCGGTGGCTGGTGATTCCAGTGATAGAGCCTAGACAAGGGTGATTAAAAATCGTTCCTCTTAAAGGCTGTTAACTTTTACTACTAAAATGAATTTCTTTGATTTTTAAATTGTGTCGTTCTCCTTGCTCTTTTCAAAACCAAACTTGATCCCAAACCTTGACAGGATGCTGGGTCCTTGGAGTAGTGACAGTCAAAGAAAATTTTCTCAGCTACGGTCCCCCGCCTCAGGGTTTGGCATTAGTCAGGTCATGGAGAATGGAGGGTCATTGTCTACCTTGACCAGGGCTAGATGGAAAGAGTGAATGATGGATGGACCATCAGGGACCCTTAAGGAGTTTCCCAAGACCAGGAGTTGATATGGCTGACTTGCACACCCAACCTCAGCAGAGTGGAAGGCAAATGACTTATTCTGAGATCCTGGTTTCACTAGTTTAATTAATTCATTTATTCAATCACTCATCCAACCAATAAGCAGACAAACATGCACCCACACTTGGGAAAGGCAAATATCTGTCCCTATGAACACGTTTCAGGTTGAGGAGATGAAAACCCTAATTGGTGTTATGGCTTCTGGAATGGAAACAGAGAGAGTCAAGAAGAGCTTCTTCGACAGACTGTTTCTCCCACCCTGTGAAATCTTCACTATCACAAGTCAAGAGACTCTCCTGATCCCTTTTATCACTTCTATTTAAAACAGAGAGGTCAGTGTATATTTGCAGTAGTGAAATTCATCACCAACTTAGGTGGTAATAAGAAATGCAGACTATTCCCCTGAGGATATTACATCCATTTCTTCAATGTTCTGGTTTCTTAAGTCTCCGGAGCAGTGATTCTCAAACTTTAATGTGCACAAGTATCAACTGGGGGAAGGAGGGGGTTTTTAAAAAATGCAGTTTTTCAGACAGAGTCCCTATGGAAATTTCCAGAATTCTTTTGCTGAATAGCTCTCTCCTTTCTGAAACTGCCCTGTAACTTCCATCCACCTCGACCTCCCTGAAGGCCTATTTATCTCCTTAACTCAATGAGACCATGTGCTCAGCTTGGGATTCCCTTTGCTGCCTTGTGGTCTGGAATGTGTTCTGAGGCAAAGAGCTATGGTGATCATAGTCACCTTATTTGTCTTCTTTCTTACAGGGATCATCGTTCTGTGCTGCTTGTTCCCCAATGTCTGGAAATCATTGTTTCATGTATGTTGTCCACTTTTCTAGTGGATTATGGTAGAAGGGGAAATCTGGTCACAGTTACTCCCTTAGAGCTTGAAGTGAAAGTTACTGCTATCACTTTCTATCTCAAGTACTGCAATAGTGCCCAGATTTCCATTCCTGCCAACTTTTCTACCTCATGCTCTATCATTTTCTTTATGCATGCGGCTCCCGCCAAAACCCAATTTTCTTCTCTCCATTAAATACACTAAGCATCTTTCAGTTTTGGGGCCTTTGCACTTATTCTTCCTTCTGCCTAGAACACTCTTTTCATTCAAGTTGCAACTCATATGTCACCTCCCCTGAAGGTCTATCCTGACCAATGAGCTAAAGTCATCCTTCACTGTCCCAGTCTACTATATTAGACTATTTTATATCCTCATTGACTTCATCGCTACCTGATATCTTCTTATATATTTGCTTACATGTTCACTGTTCTGTTATGTCCCACTAAAATGGAAGCTCCATGAGATGAAAACCATCTTATTTACCAGGTAACTTTAGGGTCTAAAACAGTGTGATAAATGCTAAAAAAAATACTTATTGAGTGATAAATAAGTAAATGAATAAATGAAGGTATATAAAAAAGAAAACATTCAGGAATAATGTTATGATGGGGTTTGGTGGAAAACTAATCACAAGGACAGAGAAATCTTACTCTGGTAGGGAGATAAATTAATTCTGAACTCTGTTTTAATTGGATATTTGGGACTTCCAGGGCCCTGTAATGAGATGGTTAAGACCATGCATTTTACAACTGGGAAGATTTGAGTTTGGTTCTTGGCTTTACTAGAAACTGTGGGGGGCGGGGATCAGTTTCTTCTTCTGTAAAAAATAATCCATTACTGTTGTTGTGAGATAATGTTTGTAGAACATGTGGTACGGTGCCTGGTTCATAATTAGAATGACCAGACATAGACTTAAGGTAGCTGTTTAGTAGGCTCTAAGAGGTAAAAAGCAAGATTGAGATTTTTTTTTTCCACAAAGAACTGAAAACCATGCCACATGAAATTTATAGAACTGAAAAACTTAATCATCAAGTTAGAGAGCTCACTGGACAAGCTGAATATCAGACTACATATATCAAAGAGAGAATCAATGGACTGGAAGGTAGGTCAGAAGAAAGCAGCACTAATGAAACATGAAGGGACAAAATATAGGAAGTACAGAAGATTGTGAGACACAGAAAATACAGGGAGCGATTCTAGCATATGTATAATTGGAGTTAGAGAAGGAAAGAATAAGACAGAAGGAGGTGATGGAGGAGAGCTGACCGAGAACTGGTGAATGACATTAAGCCACAGATTTAAGATGTTCTGCCAGCCCTGAGCCAGATAGAGAAATCCATACCTAGGCATATAGTAAAACTGCTCAAAACAAAAAACAACTAAGAATACACAAGCTATCAGAGGAAAAAAACTGACAGATTATTTCAAAGGAATATAAATTAGACTGACACCTAGCCACTTAATAGAAACAATTGCAACCAGAAAACAGTGCAATGATATCAGAGTGTGAAAGAAAATAAACATCAACCTATAAATCTATATCTAGCAAAAATATCTTTCCAGAATGAAAGAAAAATAAAGACGTTTTCAAACAAAGAAAACTGGAGAATTTGTCTCCAAATGACCCGGAAGTAAAGATGCTGTTCAAGCAGAAAGAAAATGATCCTAGATAGAAGCATGGAGGTAAAAGAAGCATGAAACACAGTGAAAATGATGTAGGTGAATAGAAACAAACACTGATGTATAAAGCAGTTACAATGTGTTTTTAGGTTTAAAATGTTCTACAGAACATTAAAATGCATGACATTTTAATGGTATAAAATTCAGGGAGGGTATGCAAATGTAGCTAAAGAGTTCTAATGACTTTATATTGCCTGGGTAAAGAGTATAATACCAATTAATATTACTTAAGGATGCATGTGGTAATTTCTAGTGTTATTATTATAATAGTGTAGTAATACCTAGTTTCCAAGATAATGGTGGGAAATTAAATCATAAAAAACACGAAGGAACCATTTTTTAAGGCAGAAAGGGAGAGAAAAATGAAATAGAACAGGTATGGTAAATTCAACCCAAACATATCAGTAATTATATTAAAATCAAACTGACTAAATGATTTAGTGAAAAGACTTCAGGCTGAATAAAAAGTAAAACTCATCTGTACTGTATTTATAAAAGTCACATGTAAAACGTGGATAAAAACTGTTGAAGATAAAACATTAATCAAAAGGAAGCTGAAGTAGTCGCATTAATATCAAACAAAATAGACTTTAACAATGAAATCATTACTGCAGATAAAGAAGTTCATTTTATAGTAACAAAATGTTTAACTAAATAAATGTATAACAATTCTAAATTTATATGTGCTCAATTTATGGAATGAAAATATGTGAAAATTTACAGAGCTATTAAGGAGGATTAGATAAGTTCATGGATCACAATGGGTGATTATGGTATATCTTTAAATGACTGATTTTAAAAAGCAGACCAGAAAGTCAGTAGAGTTAAAGAAAATATGAACATGTATGGGTGTTCTACCCACCAGCTGTGGAATAGGTATTCTTTTAAATCACCATGGAACATTTATAAAAATTGACTGTATATTCGGCTATAAAGAAAACCTCAACAAATTTCAAAGGATCGAAATCATACAGAATCTGTTTTCTGATGACAGTGGAATTAAACTTAAAATTGTAACAAAAGTGTATTTGGAAAATTCATGTCCATTTTCACTACTTGGGAGTTAAGAAATAATTTCTAAAGAATCCATGAATTAAAAACTGAAATCACAATTAAAATTATATGTTTAAAAAGAAGATCTCAAATCAACAACTTAAAATTCCATCTTAAGACACAGAAAAAAGAAGAACAAAGTAAACCCAAAGCAGGCAGAAGAAAGGACATAATAAGGATTAGAGCAAACATTAATAAAATAGAGAATAGAATAACACTAGAGAAAATCAGTGAAACCAAAAGTTTTTACTTTGAAGAAATCAAAAAAATTGACAAACTTTTAGCTAAACTAACCAAGAAAAATAAGAGTGATGCCTCAAATCAGTAAAATCAAGAATAAAAGAGGGGCTAATACTAATGACCATGCAGATACAAAAAGAATTGTAAGAGAATACTATGAATAACTATATGACACAAATTAGATAACTTAGATGAAATGGAAAAATTCCTAGAAAGACACAGACTCCTGAAATTGAAAACAATAATTCAAAAAGAGACATGTACCACAATGTTCACTGCAGCACAATTTACAATAGCCAGGATATGGAACCAACCTAAATGTCCATCGACAGATGAATGGATAAAGAACATGTGGCACATGTATACAATGGAATATTACTCAGCCATAAAAAGAAATGAAATTGAGTTATTTGTAGTGAGGTGGATGGACCTAGAATCTGTCATACAGAGTGAAGTAAGTCAGAAAGAAAAAAACAACTACTGTATTCTAACACATATATATGGAATCTAAAAAAAAAAAAAAGGTACTGATGAACATAGTTGCAGGGCAGGAATAAAGATGTAGACATAGAGAATGGACTTGAGGACACGGGGTGGAAGGCAGAAGCTGGGCGAAGTTAGAGTAGTATCGACATATATACACTACTGAATGTAAAATAGTTAGCTAGTGGGAAGAAGTAGCATAGCACAGGGAGATCAGCTCAGTGCTTTGCGATGACCTAAAGGGGTGGGATAGGGAGGATGGGAGGGAGGCTCAAGAGGGAGGGGATATGGGGACATATGTATGCATATGGCTGATTCACGTTTGTGTACAAGAGGAATTAACACAGTATTGTGAAGCAGTTATACTCCAATAAAGCTCTATTTTAAAAAAAAAGAAATAGAAAATCTCAATAAGCCTATAACAAATAAAGAAATTGAATTAGTCATCAAAAAACTTCCCACAAAGAAAAGCCCAGGACCAGCTGGCTTCACAAAGGAATTACACCAAACATTTAAGGAAGAGTTAATATAAAAAATTTCTTAACTTTTCCAAAGAATAGAAAATGTGGGGACACATTCCAATTCATTTTATGAGTCCAGTATAACTGTGATACAAAAAAATAGACAAAGATATTATAAGAAAATAAAACTAGGTGTCAATATATTTTTTGAATATGGATGCAAACACCCTCAACAAACTATTAACAAACTGAATCCAGTAATACATAAAAAGGATTGTACACCATGACCAAGTAGGATTTATCTCAGGTATGCAAAGTTGATTTAACACCTGAAAATCAATTAATGTAATACATTATAGAATAAAAAGCACATGATTATCATAGTAGATGCAGAATAAACATTTGACAAAAATTCAATACCCCTTAATGATTAAAAAAACCCCAAAAAACACTCAACAAAGTAGGAATAGAATGATATTTCCACAACAAGATAAAGGGTGTCTACGAAAACCCCAGAGCTAACATCATCCTTAATGGTGAAATGTTAAATGTCTTCCTCCTAAGATCAGGAACAAGACAAGGATGTCCACTCTTACAGCCTCTATTTAATATTATACTGGAGATTTAGTCAGTTCAAGAAGAAGAAATAAAAGACATCCAGATTGGAAAGGAAGAAGCAAAACTATCTCTATTTGCAGATGACATAATCTTGTCATATCGCATAGAAAACCCTAAAGTATCCTTTAACAAGTACTATAATTAATAAATGAGTTCAGTAAGGTTGCAGAATACAAGATCAATACCCATAAATCAACTGTTTTTCTGTACAATAGCAATGAGCAATAAAAAATAAAATTAAGAAAACAATTCCATTTACAATAGCATAAAAAAGAATAAAATAAAACAAAAGAAATAAAATTTAACAAAAGAAATGCAAAGCGTATACTCTTCTATTGTTAGAAGAAATTAAAGAAGATCTGAATAAATTGAAAGATATCCCATGATTATGGATCAGAAGACTTAATATTGTCAAGGCATTAATACTCTCTAAATTGATGTACAGATTCAACACAATCCCAGCTAACCTCTTTGCAAAATGTAAGCTGATCCTAAAATTCACATGGAAATTCAAGGGAACAAGACTAGCCAAAAATATTGAAAAAGAACAAAGTTGGAGGACTCATACTTCCTGGTTTCATGAGTTACTACAGAGCTACAGTAATCAAGATAATGTGGTACTGGCATAAGAATAGAAACACAGCTAAATAGAACAGAATTGAGTGCCCAGGAAAAAAAAATCCATGAATCTATAGTCATTTGATTTTCAACAAGAGTTCTGAGATAATTCCATAGGGAAAGAATAATCTCTCAATGAATGTTGGGACAACGGATATCCACATGCAAAAGAGTGAAGTTGGACCACTACCTCACACCATGTACAAAAATTAACTAAAAATGGATGAAAGACCTAAATATAAGAGCTAAAACTGTCAGGAAAAATCATAGGGGTAAATATTTGTGACCTTGGATTAGGCAATGCCTTCTTAGAGATGACACCCACTGAACTTAATTACAGTTAAAAACTTGTCCTTCAAAGGACACTAGCAGGTAAACTTTAAAAATTACACACAAAATGCGAGAAAATATTGCATTTGCAAATCATGTATCTGATGCAAATCTAGTAGCCAGAATATGTAAAGAATTATTACAGGTCAACAATAAAAATGTGAATAACCCAATTAAAAGTAGACAAAGTAACTGAATAGACAGTTCCCCAAACAGGATATACAAATGGCTAAAAAGTACATGAAAAATGCTCAACATCATTAGTTATCAGGGAGTGGTTAATCCTACTTCACACTCACGAGGATGGCTATATTTTTAAAAGATAGATAATAATAAGTATTAGAAAATTTGGAACTTTCATACACTGCTAGTGGGAATGTAAAATGAGGAAACTGCTTTGGAAACCAGTCTTGCAATTCCTCAAATATTTAAACACAGAGTTACCATATGATCTGGCAATTGTACTCCCAAGTATATACCCAAAAGAAATGAAAACATGTGCATTAAAACTTGTGCATTAAATGTATTATTCAGCAATGAAAATAAAAGATGTACTAATGAACTTTGAAAACATGGTGCTAAGTGAAAGAAGCCAGTCTAAAAGGACCACATATCATATGATCTATTTATATGGATGGTCCAGAATAGGCAAATCTATAGATACAGAAAGTAGATTAGTAGTTTCCTAGGGCTAGGTGGGATTGGGAGAATGCAGGGTGATAGCTAAAGTGAGTAGGGTTTCATTTTGAGGTAATAAAAATATACTAAAATTGATTGTGGCAATGAATGTACAACTCTATGAATGTACTAAAAGCCATTGAATTGTACACTTTAAATGGGTAAGTTGTATGATATATGAATTATCTAGTTTCTATTGCGTGAGTTGGGTAGTTTGTACTTTTTGAGGAATTGGTCCATTTCATCTAAGTTGTCAAATTTACGGGTGTAGTGTTGTTCATAATGTTATCCAGTTACCCTTTGATGTCTTCAGAGTCAGTAGTGATAGTCCACATTTCATTGCTGATATTAGCAATTTGTGTCATCTTTCCCCCCTCCCCACCCCTTTGGCAATTTTTGTCATCTTTCTTTCTCCCCCTCTTTGGCAATCTTGCTAAGGTTTATGAATTTTATTGATCTTTACAGAGAACTGGATTTTTATTTCATTAATTTTTTGTTGCTTTTCTGTTTTCAGTTTCATTGATTTTTGCTCTTATATTTTTTATTTCTTTCTTTCTGTGCATTTTGGATTTATCTGCTCTTTTTTTCTTCATTTCTTTGGGTGGGAGCTTAGATTATTGATTTTTGAGACTTGTTTGATTTTCTAATGTATGAATTTAGTGCTATGAGTTTTCCTCTCAGCACTGCTCTAGCTGTATCCCACGACTATTGATGTATTTCATTTTCATTCAGTTCAGTAAATTGTTGTACAGTATTTCTCTTGAGATATCCTCTTTGATCCTGGGTTATTTAGAAGTGTGTTGTTTTGTTTCCAAATATTTGGAGATTTTACTATTATCTTTCTGTTTTTGATTTCAAGTCTGGTTCCATATGGCAGAGAACACCCTCTATATGGCTCCAATTTTTAAAAATTTGTTGAGATTTGTATTATGGCCCAGGATATGGTATATCTTGGTTTATGTTCTGTAGGCACTTGAAAAGAATGTATATTATACTTTTTTTGGGTGGAGTGTTCTATAAATGTCAATTAAGGCCTGTTGGTTGATGATATTACTGAGTTTTATACCCTTGCTCGTCTTCTGTGGAGATGTTTTATCAGTTTCTTAAAGAGAGTTTGTGAAGTCTCCAAATACAACTGTTGATTTATCTATTTGTCGTTTTTTTTGTTTGTTTGTTTTTTGCGATACACGGGCCTCTCACTGCTATGGCCTGTCCCATTGCAGAGCACAGGCTCTGGATGCACAGGCCCAGCGGCCATGGCTCATGGGCCTAGCCACTCAGCAGCATGTGGGATCCTCCTGGACTGGGGCATGAACCCACGTCCCATGCATCGGCAGGTGGACTCCCAAAAACTGCGCCACCAGGGAAGCCTTATTTCTCCTTTTTTAAAATTAATTTTATATTGGAGTATAGTTGCTTTACAATGTTGTGTTAGTTTCTACTATACAGAAAAATGAATCAGTTATACACATACATATATCTCCTGTTGTTTGGATCTCCTTCCCATTTAGGTCACCACGGTGCACTAAGTATACTTCCCTGTGCTATACAGTATGTTCTCATTAGTTATCTATTTTATACATAGTATCAATAGTGTATATATGTCAATCTCAATCTCCTGATTCCTCCCACACACCCTTCCCCTTTGGTATCCATATATTTGTTCTCTATGTCTGTGTCTCTATTTCTGCTTTGCAAATAAGATCATCTATACCATTTTTCTAGATTCCACATATACATGTTAATATATGATACTTGTTTTTCTCTTTCTGACTTCACTCTCCTTTCATTTCTGTCAAGTTTTGCTTTGTATATGTTGGTTCTGTTGTTTAGTGCATATGGATTTAGGATTGCTGTGTCTTCTTGGAGGATGACTTTTTTATCATTATATTATGTCTTTATCTGTCTCTGGTAATTTTACTTGCTCTGAAGTCTATTTTCTCTGATTGTTGATATTAATTTATCCACTTCTGTTTTCCTTTGATTTATATTTTTATGATATATCTTTTTATATCCTTTTACTCTTGACTTGCCTGTATCATAATATTTGAAGTTAATTTCTTATAGGTAGTGTATTGCTGGACCATGTTTTCTAATCCACTCTGAGAATCTTTGTCTTTTAGTCAATGTATTTAAGCCATTCACATTTAATGTAATTATTAAGTTAGGGTTTAATTCTGCTGTTTTACATTTTTGTTTTGTGTTTGTTCTTCTGTTTTCTTTTTCCTGCATTCCATGGGGTAGTTGAACATTTTTTTAAAATTTCTACTTTGATTTATTGATAGTATTCTTGAGTATATTACTTTGTATAGCTTATTTTGGTAATATTTCTAGATATTAGATTATATATCTATACACACACACAGACACACACACACACACATACCTCAGAGATATTTTGAGTTCAGTTCCAGATCACCAAAATAAAGCAAATATCACAATAAAGAAAGTCACACAAATTTTTTGGCTTCCCAGTGCATAGAAAAGTTATGTTTACACTATACTGTAATCTATTATGTGTGCAATAGTATTATGTCTGGAAAACTATGTACATATTTTAACTAAAAAAACTTTATTGCTAAAAAATTCTAACCATCATCTGAGTCTTCAGCTAGTCATAGTTGTAACATCAAAGACCACTGCTCACAGATCACCATAACAAATATAATAATAAACAAAAAACTTGAAATGTTGTGAGAATTACCAAAATGTGATACAGAGGTGAGGTGAGCAAGTACTGTTGGAAGAATGGCACTAACAGACTTGCTCAATGCAAGATTGCCACAAACCTTCAATTTGTAAAAAAAAAAAACACAATATCTGCAAAGCACAATATAGTGAAGCATAATAAAATGAGGTATGCCTGTATATATATATATCTTATTATAGTGTACTGGTGCTGTCATTTCACCAGTTCAAGTAAAATATAATAAATTAACCTCATTTTATATCCCATTACCCTTCCTTGTTTATAAAATAGTTGTCTTAATTATTTCCATCATATACATTTAGAACTGCATCAGTCAGTATTACAATTTTTGCTTCAATCCTCAAACATGATTTAGAAAACTCAAGAGCAGGAGGCAAGCTTATTGCATTTATCCGTATTTTTGCTTGTTGTGCCCTTTCTTCATTTCTGATGTGTCAAGTTTCTTTCGTTCTCATTTCCTTTCTGTTTAGAGAACTTTGTTTAACCATTTCTTTTTTTAATTTAACCTCTTTATTGGAGTATAGTTGCTTTACAATGGTGTGTTAGTTTCTGCTTTATATCAAAGTGGATCAGCTATACATATACATACATCCCCATATCTCCTCCCTCTTGCGTCTCCTTCCCTCCCTCCCTATCCCACACCTCTGTGTGGTCACAAAGCACCAAGCTGATCTCCCTGCACTGTGCAGCTGCTTCCCACTAGCTATCTATTTTACATTTGGTAGTATATATAAGTCCATACCACTCTCTCGCTTCGTCTCAGCTTACCCTTCCCCCTTACTGGCTGTACCCTTCCATGTTCTGGTTATTGGCAATTCACATTTAATGTAAATAATTGTAAATAGAGATGCAATGAACACTGTCATACATGACTATTTTTGAATTATGGTTTTCTCAGGGTATATGCCCAGTAGTGGGATTGCTGGGATGTATGATAGTTCTATTTTTAGTTTTTTAAGGAACCTCCATACTGTTCTCCATAATGGCTGTATCAACTTACATTCCCACTAACAGTGCAAGAGGTTCCCTTTTCTCCACACCCTCTCCAGCATCTATTGTTTCTAGATTTTTTGATGATAGCCATTCTGACTGGTGTGAGGTGATACCTCATTGTAGTTTTGATTGCATTTCTCCAATGATTAGTGATGTTGAGCAACCTTTCATGTGTTTGTTGGCAATCTGTATATCTTCTTTGGAGAAATGTCTATTTAGGTCTTTTGCCCATTTTTGGATTGGGTTGTTTGTTTTTTTGATATTGAGCTGCATGAGCAGCTTGTAAATTTTGGAGATTAATCCTTTGTCAGTTTCTTCATTTGCAAATATTTTCTCCCATTCTCAGGGTTGTCTTTTGGTCTTGTGTATGATTTCCTTTGCTGTGCAAAAGCTTTTAAGTTTCATTAGGTCCCATTTGTCTATTTTTGTTTTTATTTCCATTTCTCTAGGGGGTGGGTCAAAAAGGATCTTGATGTGATTTATGTCATAGAGTGTTCTGCCTATGTTTTCTTCTAAGAGTTTTATAGTGTCTGGCCTTACATTTAGGTCTTTAATCCATTTTGAGTTTATTTTTGTGTATGGTGTTAACAAGTGTTCTAATTTCATTCTTTTACATGTAGCTGTCCAGTTTTCCCAGCACCACTTACTGAAGAGGCTGTCTTTTCTCCATTGTATACTCTTGCCTCCTTTATCAAAAATAAGTTGACCATAAGTGTGTGGGCTTATCTCTGGGCTTTCTATCCTGTTCCATTTATCTATATTTCTGTTTTTGTGCCAGTACCATACTGTCTTGATTACTGTAGCTTTGTAGTATAATCTGAAGTCCAGGAGCCTGATTCCTCCAGCTCTGTTTTTCTTTCTCAAGATTGCTTTGGCTATTCAGGGTCTTTTGTGTTTCCATAGAAATTGTGAAATTTTTTGTTCTAGTTCTGTGAAAAATGCCATTGGTAGTTTGATAGGGATTGCATTGAATCTGTAGATTGCTTTGGGTAGTATAGTCATTTTCACAATGTTGATTCTTCCAATCCAAGAACATGGTATATCTCTCCATCTGTTTGTATCATCTTGATTTCTTTCATCAGTGTCTTATAGTTTTCTACATACAGGTCTTTTGTCTCCTTAAGTAGGTTTATTCCTAAGTATTTTATTCTTTTTGTTGCAATGGTAAATGGGAGTGATTCTTTAATTTCTCTTTCAGATTTTTCATCATTAGTGTATAGGAATGCAAGAGATTTCTGTGCATTAATTTTGTATCCTGCTACTCTACGAAATTCATTGATTAGCTCTAGTAGTTTTCTGGTAGCATCTTTAGGATTCTCTATGTATAGTATCATGTTATCTGCAAACAGTGACAGCTTTACTTCTTCCTTTCTGATTTGGATTCCTTTTATTTCTTTTTCTTCTCTGATTGTTGTAGCTAAAACTTCCAAAATTATGTTGAATAATAGTGGTGAGAGTGGGCAACCTTGTCTTGTTCCTGATCTTAGAGGAAATGGTTTCAGTTTTTCACCATTGAACTATATTGGCTGTAGGTTTGTCATATATGGACTTTATTATGTTGAGGTAAGTTCCCTCTATGCCTACTTTCTGGAAGGTTTTTATCATAAATGGGTGTTGAATTTTGCTGAAAGCTTTTTCTGAATCTATTGAGATGATCATATGGTTTTTCTCCTTCAATTTTTTAATATGGTTTATCACATTGATTGAATTGTGTATACTGAAGAATCCTTGCATTCCTGGGATAAACCCCACTTGATCATGGTGTATGATCCTTTTAGTGCATTGATAGATTCTTGTTTAATCATTTCTTTAGCATAGGTTTGGTGGTGAGAAATTCTCTTAGTTTTCCTTCCTTTGAGAATGTTTGGATTTTTCCTTCATTCCTGAAGGATATTTTCACTGGGTATAGGATGCTGGGTTTGCAGTTACTTTCTTTCAACTCTTGGAAATTATTATGCTACCTCTTTCTGGCCTCCATAGTTTCTGATGAGAAATAGTCATTCTAATTGCTACTTCCTTTTATGCATTATGCCTTTCTGTCTGACTTCAAGATTTTTTTCTTTGTTTTTTATTTCAGAAGTTTAATTGTGATATGTCTTGGTGTGGATTTTTTTGGTATTTATCCTGTTTGGGGTTCACTCACCTTCTTGAACCTGTAGGTTTATGCCCCTTGCCAAATTTGGGATGTTTTCAGTCATTATTTCTTCAAGTATTTTTTTCAACCTGGCCATCTTTCTCCTCTCCTTCTGGACTCTGATGACACAAATGTTAAAACTTGTTGTAGTCCCACAGGTCTCTGAGCCTATGTTCTAACAGAGATTCTTAAGAACCTTACATCCATAAACCCCAAACCAGGCCACTATGCAAAATGATCAATTATGACCAATTAGAGTTCATTCTAGGAATATAAGCCTGGGTTTTCTTTAGAAATTATTAATGAAGATCATTTTATCAAGAAGTTAAAGAAGAAAAATGATGTGATCATTCTGACTGATGCCAAAACAAACATTTGATAAAAATTCAGCACATTTTTTATTAAAGAAAAATAAATATAAAACAAATCAGTATAATACTCATAGCAAGGTGGCAATATTAATAGATGGAAATATTTTAATTTGATAAGGTATATCCAATAGAAATATTGCAAGTATTATAGTCAATGATGAAGATTTAGAAGTATTCTCTTTAAGGTAAGAACAAGAGAAGACAGGATTATTAGTGCCACCTTTTATCATTATTCTGGAGTTACTGCATAATGCAACAAGACATTGAAGAATGGTACAATTATTGCAAAGGAAGAGATAAAACTATTATTATTTGGAAATATAATAATTGTCTCCCTAAAAATCCAAGAAAAACCATGTAAAAATGATTTTAACTAAGGGGTGTGGATGTAAAATCAACATACAAAACCTAGCAACTTCATTATAGATTAACAATGACTCCATAGAAAATGCAGTGCAAAAAAGCTGCCATTCGCAATAGCAACAAGATACATAGCAGTAGACCTAATGGGAAATGTATGAGATTCACATAAAAGAAGATAAAACTTTACTGAAAAACTGAAGGAAATGCTAAATAGAGACATACCATAATTTGAAAGGAAAGACTTGAAACTGTAAGGAGGGCAATTGTCCAGAAATTTAATTTGTAAATGCAAATAAATGTCAATCAAAAGCTTAAAATGATACTTTATGAAATTTGAAAGATTATTCTAAAATTTACTTAGCAAGGAAATTATGCATGATGTCACCAAGAAAAGAATTTTAAGAAGGAGACCCATGAAGGAGTTTTGCCTACCAGATATTAACAAATTTTATAATGTCATAGCAATTTTAACACTTCGGTGTTGGTACTAAAATAGACAAGTTTATAAAAGACTATAGCAACAAACCAAGGGACATTGTAATTGACAGTCTTTTTTACCCCTTCTAAGGGCCTTGGATTGAACTTGACACCCCTTGTCAGCACCAGGAAAGATAGAGCGTAAATCAAGCAGTTTTCAATTGCTCCAATTCCTGACCAGTGCCCATATGCTATGGGGAGAATGAGTTCTGCTGTCTTCCGTGCAGAAATGCTGGTAGGGAAAACAGATGAGGCAACAGGTGAATTTGAAAATCCTGACCAAGTCAGAAGGAAAATAGTAGGTATATGCAGTATTCCAGACTTCTAAGTACCACCAAAGTCCATCTACTTGTAAATTCGGTCTTTGTTTACTGTCCAACCCAAATGTGTTCAGTACTTTCCCCAAGGTAAAAGTGACTAAACTACACAGAAATGTGTTCTTTGTTAGAGTTCATTGGATTTTTTCAGTGGTCTTCTTATTAATTATAATATAGTTATGAATGAAGAAGATTGCCTCTAATCAGAGTGGACATACCTAAGAGTGGACATTTTCCCTAGGTAGTGCCTGCTCTTGGCTCAGTCTTCTGTGTTTGAAAGTATACTACATCATGTGGTCTTCTCCCTCTTTATCTTATTTCTGTCATTCAACTACATCTTGATACCAGGCAACTACACAGAGTGACTGAAAGCAACCATGTCCAAAAAAATGTGTTTCCCCTTGTTGAAAGGCTCATTCATCCAAATGCAATCATATGCATTTCACTACGTACTACTGTAATTTTAATTCTAATACAGTAATACTTCTTCAATTTATCAGGTTCCCTTCATAAGAGAAGTTAGTATATGATTAATATGTCATTTAAAAAGTAGTGGAGAAAGGAGACTATTTAATAAATGATGTTGGGACAATGGATTATTATTTTTTAAGTTAGATTACTCCCTCAGACAATAGTCAAGATTAATTCTAGATGGACTAAAGAAAATACATATCAAAAACAAAAATTTAAAGTTTCAAAAATATAGGAGAACAGTTTTACAATCTTTGAATGGTGTACATTCAAAGATTGTACATTCAAAGGTAGTACAGTATTCTACCATAGAAAATGGAGACCACACTAGTTATTTTAAGCAGGAAAGAATTTAATGTAGAAAATTAGTTGCTTCCAAAATCTACAAAAAGGACTGGATATGTGGTTAGGACTTTCCATAAACTGTCTCATTTAATGCTCACAACAGTTCAAGATCTGGGTACCACTGTAACAGATCCCTCCTTTAAGAGCTCAGACTAAGTCTTAAAAAGCATTAGTGATTTTTCCCAAAGTTATATGGCTAGTAAGTTGTAGAAGTAAGATTTGAACCTAGGCTGTCTGATTCCAGAGCAAACGACCACTATTCCATGACCTTCCTGCTATGAAGATGTCATAAACAATAATAAAAACAAGTGACAGATCAGGAGGAAATATTTGCAATCTATATAACAAATATAAGATTTATATCAATGATATAGAAATAACAACTACTAATCAGCAGGAAAAAGGCATTACCTGATAGAAAAATGGGTAAAATATTTCAACGAACAATAAACACAATGCTCAATAAAGACATTAAAAAAAAACCCTCAACATTGTTAGTAACTCAGTAAATTCAAATTAAGCAAGTAAATGTAATTTAAAGTAATATTGACATGGCAGCCTTTTACTCTTTAGATTATCAAATTAAAAATATTTTTAATATCCAATGTGCATGTGCATATAGGCAAATAGCCACTGTTGAAATGTTTTTGATTAGAATGAAAGCTAGAAAAGCCTTTTTGGAAGGGAAATTTGAAATATAGATCAAAAGGTAAGATTTTAAATGTTTATAATTCGTCTCAGTTATTCTGCTCCTCGGAATCTCTCCTAAGGAAATAAGTCCATTCTATCCACATGGATTTAGCATTATTTAAAATAGGCAAATTGAAAACAATATAAATGACATATAATTGGGGAATGGTCAAAGAAGTAATGGCCCATCCATAGTCTACTAGTCAGAATTCTCCAGAGAAAAAGCCAATATAAATCTCTTTACATATAAATATATATATAGATTTAATATAAGGAATTGGATCACATGGTTAAAGAGGCTGACAAGTCCTCAGATCTGTAGTCAGCAAGCTGGACAACCAGGAGAGGTGAGGGTGTATTTCCAGTCTGGAAACTGACAGGCTTGAGACTCATAAAGGCAGGTAAAAAAACAATATCCCAGCTTGAAAGCAGCCAGGCAGAAGGAATGCTCTCTTACTCTGCCATTTTGTTCTATTCAGGCCTTCAACTAACCAGATGGGGCCCATCCACATTGGGGAGGACAATCTGCTTTACTCAGTCTACTGATTCACTGAAAATAATATTTGACCAAATATCTGAGCAACCCATGGCCCAGTCAAGTTGACAGAGAAAATTAACCATCACACATAGTATAAAATGTTATATGATCTCTAAGAAGAGTGAAGTAGGTCTGTATATTTTGAATTGGAAAGATCTCTAAGATTCATTGTTAAATGAAAAAAAAAATCACTGAATAATAATACAGTGTTTTTCTTGTATACGTATGTTTATTTTATATATTTGATATATGTACATATTTAAGTGTAAGAAAAAGTCTTAGAATCTTATTACTTTGAACTCACTAAGTGTCATACAACAGACACTCATTTCTCTCTAACCCAGCAAATTTGAATTCTGGTAAGTGGGATCCAGAGCTTAAACAACATCAGTTTGTTTAAGGACCTTCCACCTTTCCAGACCTTAGCTCTTCTTCCTTGTGTGTGATTTTTCAAAGCTGAGGAAGGTGACCACTGACAGTTCCAGGTTTATACATGAGAGAATCCTTCTTGGTAATCTAAAGCCACACCCCATACAGACCTAAATGCATTCTGCTATCTTATCCACTAATACTAATTTATTTCCAATTAAGGATGAACCCTAAGCAGCTCTCTGATAAATACCTTACAAGGCAAGTGAACATGATGATAGTCACTGATTGTGCAACACAACAGTGTACAAGACTCTAGGCAATAATGCTCAGAAGATAGACCCAGGGACTAGTAATAGCTAAGGGGCTTCCTCAACAAGCCAGCTGATGTGGAGGAAGACCCTCTGCATAACTTCCTGCTGAAAGACATTCATAAACTGTAGGCTTCGAGTGAGGGTGAGCCTAAGAGATCATTGCAAGCCCTTGCTGCTAACTAAAAATGATGGGGACCATAGAGCAAGGCACAATATCTTGTGTCCCTCCAGACATCCCACCAGAACTGTTTTCCTGACTTCTGAATTGTACTAAGTTCCCTGTTACATTAGGAATCTAGATGCTCGGTGTTTGCTGGTTGGTCTTCATTTTAATCATTCTCTGGCTACTACCCACGTTCAAAAGATTAGGCATGAAACTGTTCTCTCATAAGAGAGTTGAGATTATCAAAGAAACTCATCCTTACACCAGAATATAACTTTAAAATCACATTGAACAGAACCAAGCTGAGCTTTTAAGTAGAGATATAAAATACATGTTAAAACAAGGAGGAAGACCCACCCTCTAAGACTGAGGAAGAAACAGCCTTGCCCCCTCGGCCTGTGGTAGGAGTGCCAACTCCGATCATCTCTATATCACCTTGGGGGTCCTTCTTCCTTTTTCTTGAAGTATAAAATGTGCTTTCAGCCAAATAACTCTATTGTGCTATCTTGCTCCCTTTGGTCCAAACTGGCAGTGTTTCTGATGGTATCAACCCGTCTTTATTCCTGGCTTCTGCTGAGATGGCTGATTAAATCCATGGTTCATACTCATACTAATCTCCTTATCAAATTGTTGTTCAGCCACACCCTCAACATTTTTTCAAAACATGCCTTCTCAGTTTTTGCAACATGGATAGGCTGAGAATTTTCCGTAACTCCACCTCTGGTTCCTTTTGGCTTAACAACTCCTTCAATTTATCTCTCTCCTCTCACATTTTACTATAAGGAGTGAGGAGTAAACAAGCTGGTCCTTCAGCACTTTGCTTAGAAATCTCCTCAGCTAAATATCCAATTCATTTCCTCTCAAGTTCTACCTTCCACAAAGCATTAGAACACAATTCAGCCAAGTCCTTGCCACTTTATTACTAGGATCGCCCTTCCTCCAGTTTCTGATAAACCTTTTCATTTCCATTTGAGACCTCACCAGAGTGGCTTTTCATGTCATTGTATCTACAGTCAATTGAAGGCAATCTAGGCTTTTCTAGCATGCACCTCAAAACTCTTCTGGCCTCTATCACCCAGTTCCAAAGCCATTTCCACATTTTTAGGTATTTGTTATAGCAGCACCCCACTTCTTGGTACCAAAATCTATACTAGTCAGCGGGCTGCCAGAACAAGGAGTCTTCCATGGTTCCTAGAAGAATACCACAGGCTGAGTGGCTTACAAACAGAAATTTATTTTCTCACTGTTCTGGAGGCTACAAATGCCAGATCAAGGTCCAGTAGAGTCACTTTCTGATGAGACCTCTCTTTCTGGGTTGCAGACAGCTGCCTTCTCGCTATGTCTTTCTTCACAGGGCTTTTTATCAGCATGGAGTGGCTGATAAAAAGCCACCATGGGGTGGGGGGGGATGGAGAGGGAGTTTGTTTTCTGGTGTCTCTTTTTACGAGGACAATAATTCTATCAGATTAAGGCCCCACCCTCCACACTTATGACCTCATTTAACGTGAAGTACTTCCTTTCCTTAGCTACACTGGGATTTAGGGCTTCTAATTATGAATTTTGGAGGCAAACCAACATTCAGTACATAATGCATGGCCATACTCTGGACTTGGCCAATAGCTGGCATGAAGCTGCCACACACACACACACGCACACACACACACACACACACACATATTCACTCTTATAAGGTAATTTTTTAAACTAAAAAGATATTTCCAAGGGTAATATTTTAAACGAAAAGATATTTCTAAAAAGATATATAGTACATACATTCTTTCTATAGGATTTCATAGTTTACTTGATCATTACTCTGCTGTTTTCTTCCTTTCTTTTTTATTATTATAAAACGCATCACAATGCATATCTCTGTAGCAAAATCTTTGTGCACCTCCGTAATTATTTTCTTAGAACAAATTCTCAGGAGTAGAGTTATATCTACATCAAAGGGTAAGTTTTTAAAAGCTTTTGATACATATTCCCCCAAAAGCCCTCCAGAAAGTTGTATTAACTCTCCCACCACCAGTATATAATGGCTGGTTCTCGTCAACAGCACCCTCTCTGGTTACTAGAAAACATCTTTGCCAAATTGGTACATGGGAATGGGTATTCGGTTGTTTCTATTAGCATATATTTTCTCACCCCCTTCCTTCCCTCCACCCTTTCTTTCTTCCGTTCATTTCCTCCCTTTGTTTTTTCTTTTTCCTTCTCTCCATCTATCCCTTTCTTCCTCCCTTCCTTCATTCTTTCCCTCTTTCCCTTCCTTTCTTTTTCCCTCCCTCTTTTCCTTCCTTCTTTTCTTCCAAGGTTGGAAATTTTTATATGTGCAACCAATTTATTGAGCAAATAACCCCAATAGGGTATAAGCAAAAGCAATTTTATTCATTTCTCTACTGTCCATTCAAACCACTGCAGACACATTCTTCTAGGAACCATGGAAGACTCCTTTAGCAGGTTCTATAACATCTCAAACAGTTCTTCTGTCACTCCCTGTTCCAAGAGCAGCTTCATAGAACAAATTAAAATCTCCAATCCAGTGTCATATCATATAACTCTATGTACTCCTTTCCTCTCTAAAACTTCACCTTCCTCACCTTGGAATTGCTCTAGGTTTGGAAGTCTGCAATAAGGAGAAAGGTGTGTCTGGTTTCCCACCTTGTAAACTTTAAAAGTAAAGTTTTTAGTAAAAGGTACAGTTTGTTTTGTACTTTTAATGGATGAGTAAAAAGTAATTTGTCTCAGACGCGGTCTCCCCATGACTCCAGAGGAGCCAGACATGACCTAAGTGCTGATTTTCTCCTGATCTCCTCAGAGGTGCCCTGCTGGGCTCCCTTCTCATGGACTGTGCCTCTTCACTGGCTGGCCTCTTATGTGCCTCACCTCCCTCTGCATCCAAATCCACCTTCTGATAAGGTTGTCCAGCTTCTGGCAAGAAGCTCACTTGGATGGAGTCTTTTACAAAAATTCTTTTGTTCCTACCCTTGGATTTATTCAACCCACAGGCACACCCTACTGTTGCTGGAATAAACTAGCTCCTGATATGTCTTTTCACTCTGTGTGCTCTGGACACAACTCTCCACCTTTAGTATTCTCAGATGCATAAAATCCAGTTCCCGTGTTACCGCAGGCTTAGGGGACCTTACTTCATGCTGAGAAATTCCATTAAAGGCCCTCCCAAATGGCTGGAGATGAGGAGGAAGAGTGAGATAAAGGAGGAGGGGAAAGCATAGTACACTGACAACTCTTATCAACTGGCCTCTTCAGCCTCTGCTTTTTTATAGCCTGGAGGTGGTTGATCACCTGAGCTTGCAGCATAGATTTAACAATCATGTAGCATGTCTAGCATTGCTTTGGAATCTGAGGATCCTTGGCACCTGCTTTTTTATTCATTCCATTTTAACATTGTTGTGTATATTTCTTTTTGGCCATTTGATTTTTTCTTTTGTGGGTTGCCTATTTTTTTATCCATTGCCCATATTTCTATAGCAATTTTTTTCTTTCTAGTTTGTGGGAGTTCTTATACAAGAGGTATTGTCTATGTGCTGCAAATATATATATACTATTATATATGTTATAAATAAAAGAAAAATTTTGCTAACCATTTAGCTATTTCAGATGATTGATTCTGTACACCAAATTTAAGGAAGATGCCATTTAGAGCAAGATTTTAAGGAAATATAAGCAACAGGCTTTTCTCATTATCAACTGAAAATATCGTTTATTCATCTAATCCTAAATTTCTTATTCTGCTTTAAAAAGTATCCCTTTTTTTTCCTCTCATGTACATATCAAAATCTTGTCCAAAATGGTCTTAGGTTGACAACTTCCTTACCTGTCAGCATTAATTGTCATGTACTGGCCTCTAATTGCTGTTATAAAGGAGCCTTATCTTTAGGCTTCTTAAACTAATCTGAGGGATTTACATTTCTTGTACCTTCTTTGCACATGAAGGAACTACTTTCTCTGCAAGAAGCTTCTCTATGTTCCAAGTGGTCCCTCACAATAAGAAAAAGAGATTCTTCTGTTTGAGATATTTAGCCATGAATGCATAGCAGTAGAAAGAACTTTTTTTTTTTTTTTAACATCTTTATTGGGGTATAATTGCTTTACAATGGTGTGTTAGTTTCTGCTTTATAACAAAGTGAATCAGTTATACATATACATATGTTCCCATATCTCTTCCCTCTTGCGTCTCCCTCCCTCCCACCCTCCCTATCCCACCCCTCCAGGCTGTCACAAAGCACCAAGCCCATATCCCTGTGCCATGCGGCTGCTTCCAACTAGCTATCTACCTTACTACGCTTGTTAGTGTGTATATGTCCATGACTCTCTCTCGCCCTGTCACAGCTCACCCTTCCCCCTCCCCATAACCTCAAGTCCGTTCTCTAGGAGGTCTGCGTCTTTATTCCTGCCTTACCCCTAGGTTCTTCATGACATTTTTTTTTTCTTAAATTCCATATATATGTGTTAGCATACGGTATTTGTCTTTTTCTTTCTGACTTACTTCACTCTGTATGACAGACTCTAGGTCTATCCACCTCATTACAAATAGCTCAATTTCGTTTCTTTTTATGGCTGAGTAATATTCCATTGTATATATGTGCCACATCTTCTTTATCCATTCATCCGATGATGGGCACTTAGGTTGTTTCCATCTCCGGGCTATTGTAAATAGAGCTGCAATGAACATTTTGGTACATGACTCTTTTTGAATTTTGGTTTTCTCAGGGTATATGCCCAGTAGTGGGATTGCTGGGTCATATGGTAGTTCTATTTGTAGCTTTTTAAGGAACCTCCATACTGTTCTCCATAGTGGCTGAACCAATTCACATTCCCACCAGCAGTGCAAGAGTGTTCCCTTTTCTCCACACCCTCTCCAGCATTTATTGTTTCTAGATTTTTTGATGATGGCCATTCTGACTGGTGTGAGATGATATCTCATTGTAGTTTTGATTTGCATTTCTCTAATGATTAATGATGTTGAGCATTCTTTCATGTGTTTGTTGGCAGTCTGTATATCTTCTTTGGAGAAATGTCTATTTAGGTCTTCTGCCCATTTTTGGATTGGGTTGTTTGTTTTTTTGTTATTGAGCTGCATGAGCTGCTTGTAAATTTTGGAGATTAATCCTTTGTCAGTTGCTTCATTTGCAAATATTTTCTCCCATTCTGAGGGTTGTCTTTTGGTCTTGTTTATGGTTTCCTTTGCTGTGCAAAAGCTTTGAAGTTTCATTAGGTCCCATTTGTTTATTTTTGTTTTTATTTCCATTACTCTAGGAGGTGGGTCAGAAAGGATCTTGCTGTGATTTATGTCATAGAGTGTTTTGCCTATGTTTTCCTCTAAGAGTTTGATAGTTTCTGGCCTTATATTTAGGTCTTTAATCCATTTTGAGCTTATTTTTGTGTATGGTGTTAGGGAGTGATCTAATCTCATAGTTTTACATGTACCTGTCCAGTTTTCCCAGCACCACTTATTGAAGAGGCTGTCCTTTCTCCACGGTACCTTCCTGCCACCTTTATCAAAGATAAGGTGTCCATATGTGCATGGGTTTATCTCTGGGCTTTCTATCCTGTTCCATTGATCTATCTTTCTGTTTTTGTGCCAGTACCATACCGTCTTGATAACTGTAGCTTTGTAGTATAGTCTGAAGTCAGGGAGCCTGATTCCTCCAGTTCCTTCTCCCGTTCTCAAGATTGCTTTGGCTATTCGGGGTCTTTTGTGTTTCCATACAAATTGCAAACTTTTTTGTTCTAGTTCTGTGAAAAATGCCAGTGGTAGTTTGATAGGGATTGCATTGAATCTATAGATTGCTTTGGGTAGTAGAGTCATTTTCACAATGTTGATTCTTCCAATCCAAGAACATGGTATATGTCTCCATCTATTTGTATCATCTTTAATTTCTTTCATCAGTGTCTTATAATTTTCTGCATACAGGTCTTTTGTCTCCTTAGGTAGGTTTATTCCTAGATATTTTATTCTTTTTGTTGCAATGGTAAATGGGAGTGTTTTCTTGATTTCACTTTCAGATTTTTCATCATTAGTATATAGGAATGCCAGAGATTTCTGTGCATTAATTTTGTATCCTGCCACTTTACCAAATTCATTGATTAGCTCTAGTAGTTTTCTGGTAGCATCTTTAGGATTCTCTATGTATAGGATCATGTCATCTGCAAACAGTGATAGCTTTACTTCTTCTTTTCCGATTTGGATTCCTTTTATTTCCTTTTCTTCTCTGATTGCTGTGGCTAAAACTTGCAAAACTATGTTGAATAAGAGTGGTGAGAGTGGGCAACCTTGTCTTGTTCCTGATCTTAGTGGAAATGCTTTCAGTTTTTCACCATTGAGGATGATGTTTGCTGTGGGCTTGTCATATATGGCCTTTATTATGTTGAGGAAAGTTCCCTCTATGCCTACTTTCTGCAGGGTTTTTATCATAAATGGGTGTTGAATTTTGTCAAAAGCTTTCTCTGCATCTATTGAGATGATCGTATGGTTTTTCTCCTTCAATTTGTTAATATGGTTTATCACATTGATAGATTTGCGTATATTGAAGAATCCTTGCATTCCTGGAATAAACCCCACTTGATCATGGTGTATGATCCTTTTAATGTGCTGTTGGATTCTGTTTGCTAGTATTTTGTTGAGGATTTTTGCATCTATGTTCATCAGTGATATTGGCCTGTAGTTTTCTTTCTTTGTGACATCCTTGTCTGGTTTTGGTATCAAGGTGATGGTGGCCTCGTAGAAGGAGTTTGGGAGTGTTCCTCCCTCTGTTATATTTTGGAAGAGTTTGAGAAGGATAGGTGTTAGCTCTTCTCTAAATGTTTGATAGAATTCGCCTGTGAAGCCATCTGGTCCTGGGCTTTTCTTTGTTGGAAGATTTTTAATTACAGTTTCAATTTCAGTGCTTGTGATTGGTCTGTTCATATTTTCTATTTCTTCCTGATTCAGTCTTGGCAGGTTGTGCATTTCTAAGAATTTGTCCACTTCTTCCAGGTTGTCCATTTTATCGGCATATAGTTGCTTGTAGTAATCTCTCATGATCCTTTGTATTTCTGCAGTGTCAGTTGTTACCTCTTCTTTTTCATTTCTAATTCTATTGATTTGAGTCTTCTCCCTTTTTTTCTTGATGAGTCTGGCTAGTGGTTTATCTATTTTGTTTATCTTCTCAAAGAACCAGCTTTTAGTTTTATTGATCTTTGCTATTGTTTCCTTCATTTCTTTTTCATTTATTTCTGATCTGATTTTTATGATTTCTTTCCTACTGCTAGCTTTGGGGTTTTTTTGTTCTTCTTTCTCTAATTGCTTGAGGTGCAAGGTTAGGTTGTTTATTCTAGATGTTTCCTGCTTCTTAAGGTGGGCTTGTATTGCTATAAACTTCCCCCTTAGAACTGCTTTTGCTGCATCCCACAAGTTTTGGGTCGTTGTGTCTCCATTGTCATTTGTTTCTAGGTATTTTTTGATTTCCTCTTTGATTTCTTCAGTGATCACTTCATTATTAAGTAGTGTATTGTTTAGCCTCCATGTGTTTGTATTTTTTACAGATCTTTTCCTGTAATTGATATCTAGTCTCATGGCATTGTGGTCAGAAAAGATACTTGATACAATTTCAATTTTCTTAAATTTACCAAGGCTTGATTTGTGACCCAAGATATGATCTATCCTGGAGAATGTTCCATGAGCACTTGAGAAAAATGTGTATTCTGTTGTTTTTGGATGGAGTGTCCTATAAATATCAATTAAGTCCATCTTGTTTAATGTATCATTTAAAGCTTGTGTTTCCTTATTTATTTTCATTTTGGATGATCTGTCCATGGGTGAAAGTTGAGTGTTTAAGTCCCCTACTATGAATGTGTTACTGTCGATTTCCCCTTTTATGGCTGTTAGTATTTGCCTTATGTATTGAGGTGCTCCTATGTTGGGTGCATAAATATTTACAATTGTTATATCTTCTTCTTGGATCGATCCCTTGATCATTATGTAGTGTCCTTCTTTGTCTCTTTTAATAGTCTTTATTTTAAAGTCTATTTTGTCTGATATGAGAATTGCTACTCCAGCTTTCTTTTGGTTTCCATTTACATGGAATATCTTTTTCCATCCCCTTACTTTCAGTCTGTATGTGTCTCTAGGTCTGAAGTGGGTCTCTTGTAGACAGCATATATATGGGTCTTGTTTTTGTATCCATTCAGCTAATCTGTGTCTTTTGGTGGGAGCATTTAGTCCATTTACATTTAAGGTAATTATCGATATGTATGTTCCTATTCCCATTTTCTAAATTGTTTTGGGTTCGTTATTATAGGTCTTTTCCTTCTCTTGTGTTTCTTGCCTAGAGAAGATCCTTTAGTATTTGTTGTAAAGCTGGTTTGGTGGTGCTGAACTCTCTCAGCTTTTGCTTGTCTGTAAAGGTTTTAATTTCTCCATCAAATCTGAATGAGATCCTTGCTGGGTAGAGTAGTCTTGGCTGCAGGTTTTTCTCCTTCATCACTTTCAGTATGTCCTGCCACTCCCTTCTGGCTTGTAGGGTTTCTGCTGAGAGATCAGCTGTTAACCTTATGGGGATTCCCTTATGTGTTATTTGTTGTTTTTCCCTTGCTGCTTTTAATATGCTTTCTTTGTATTTAATTTTTGACAGTTTGATTAATATGTGTCTTGGCGTATTTCTCCTTGTATTTATCCTGTATGGGACTCTCTGTGCTTCCTGGACTTGATTAACTATTTCCTTTCCCATATTAGGGAAGTTTTCAACTATAATCTCTTCAAATATCTTCTCAGTCCCTTTCTTTTTCTCTTCTTCTTCTGGAACCCCTATAATTCGAATGTTGGTGCATTTAATGTTGTCCCAGAGGTCTCTGAGACTGTCCTCAGTTCTTTTCATTCTTTTTTCTTTATTCTGCTCTGCAGTAGTTATTTCCACTATTTTATCTTCCAGGTCACTTATCCGTTCTTCTGCCTCAGTTATTCTTCTATTGATCCCATCTAGAGTACTTTTAATTTCATTTATTGTGTTGTTCATCGTTGCTTGTTTCATCTTTAGTTCTTCTAGGTCCTTGTTAACTGATTCTTGCATTTTGTCCATTCTATTGTCCATTCTATCTCCAAGATTTCGGATCATCCTTACTATCATTATTCTGAATTCTTTTTCAGGTAAGCTGCCTATTTCCTCTTCATTTGTTAGGTCTGGTGCATTTTTATCTTGCTCCTTTATCTGCTGTGTGTTTTTCTGTCTTCTCATTTTGCTTATCTTACTGTGTTTGGGGTCTCCTTTCTGCAGGCTGCAGGTTCGTAGTTTCTGCTGTTTTTGATGTCTGTCCCCAGTGGCTAAGGTTGGTTCAGTGGGTTGTGTAGGTTTCCTGGTAGAGGGGACTAGTGCCTGTGTTGTGGTGGATGAGGCTGGATCTTGTCTCTCTAGTGGGCAGGTTCACGTCTGGTGGTGTGTTTGGGGTGTCTGTGGCCTTATTATTATTTTAGGCAGCCTCTCTGCTAATGGGTGGGGTTGTGTTCCTGTCTTGCTAGTTGTTTGGCATAGGTTGTCCAGCACTTTGGCTTGCTGGTCGTTGAGTGAAGCTGGGTGCTGGTGTTAAGATGGAGGTCTCTGGGAGATTTTCGCCGTTTGATATTATGTGGAGCTGGGAGGTCTCTTGTTGACCAGTGTTCTGAAGTTGGCTCTCCTACCTCAGAGGCAGAGCCCTGACTCCTGGCTGGAGCACCAAGAGCTTTTCATCCACACGGCTCAGAATAAAAGGGAGAAAAAGTAGAGGGAATTAGTAGAAGTATGAGGAAAGAAAGAAGGAAAGGAGGGAAGGAAGGAAGGAAGAAAGAAAGAAAGAAGCAAAGAAGGAAAGAAGGCAAGAAGGAAAGAAAGGAGGGAGGGAGGGAGGGAGGAAGGAAGGAAGGAGGGAAAGAAGGAAAAAAGACAGAAAGAAAGAAGATACAGTAAAAATAAAATATAGTAAAATTATTGAATTAAAAAATTCTTATTTAGAAAAAAAAAAAGGGACGGATAGAACCTTAGGACAAATGTTGGAAGCAAAGCTATACAGACAAAATCTTACACAGAAGCATACACATACACCCTCACTAAAAGAGGTAAAGGGGGAAAAATCATAAATCTTGCTGTCAGAGACCACCTCCTCAATTTGGGATGATTCGTTGTCTAAAGGAGGGAAGGAAGGAAGGAAAGAAAGAAAGAACGAAGGTAAAGTATAATAACGTTATTAAAATTAAAATTGATTATTAAGAAAAAAAATTTAAAAAAAAAACCATGGACGGATAGAACCCTAGGACAAATGGTGGAAGCAAGACTATACAGACAAGATCTCACTCAGAAGCATACACATATACATTCACAAAAAGAGGAAAAGGGGAAAAAAATCATAGATCTTGCTCCTAAAGTCCACTTCCTTAATTTGGGATGATCGGTTGTCTATTCAGGTATTCCACAGATGCAGGGTATATCAAGTTGATTGTGGAGCTTTAATCCGCTGTTTCTGAGGCTGCTGGGAGAGATTTCCCTTTCTCTTCTTTGTTCTCACAGCTCCCAGGGGCTCAGCTTTGGATTTGGCCCTGCCACTGCGTGTAGGTCGCTGGAGGGCGTCTGTTTTTTGCTCAGACAGGGCGGGGTTAAAAGAGCCGCTGATTCGCGGGCTCTGGTGCACTCAGGCCAGCGGGGAGGGAGGGGCACGGAGTGCGGGGCGGGCCTGCGGTGGCAAAGGCCGGCGTGACTTTGCATCAGCCTGAGGCCCACTGTGCGTTCTCCCGGGGACGTTGTCCCTGGATCCCGGGAACCTGGCAGTGGCGGGCTGCACAGGCTCCACGGAAGAGGGGTGTGGAGAGTGACCTGTGCTCGCACACAGGCCCCTCGGTGGCGGCAGCAGCAGCCTTATCGTCTCCCGCCCATCTCTGGGGTCCGCGCTTTCAGCCGCGGCTCGCGCCCGTCTCTGGGGTCCGCGCTTTCAGCCGCGGCTCGCGCCCGTCTCTGGGGTTCACGCTTTTAGCCGCGGCTCGCGCCCGTCTCTGGAGCTCCTTTAAGCAGCGTTCTTAAACCCCTCTCCTCACGCACCAGGAAACAAAGAGGGAAGAAAAAGTCTCTTGCCTCTTCGGCAGGTGCAGACTTTTCCCCGGACTCCCTCCCGGCTAGCCGTGGTGCACTAACCCCTTCAGGCTATGTTCAAGCCGCCAACCCCAGTCCTCTCCCTGCGCTCCGACCGAAGCCCGAGCCTCAGAGCCTCAGCTCGCAGCCCCGCCCGCCCCGGCGGGTGAGCAGACAAGCCTCTCGGGCTGGTGAGTGCCGGTCGGCACCGATCCTCTGTGCGGGAATCTCCCCGCTTTGCCCTCCGCACCCGTTGCTGTGCACTCCTCCGCGGCTCCGAAGCTCCCCCCTCCGCCCCCCGCAGTCTCCGCCCGCGAAGGGGCTTCCTAGTGTGTGGAAACTTTTCCTCCTTCACAGCTCCCTCCCACTGGTGCAGGTGCCGTCCCTATTCTTTTGTCTCTGTTTTTTCTTTTTTTTCTTTTGCCCTACCCAGGTACGTGGGGAGTTTCTTGCCTTTTGGGAGGTCTGAGGTCTTCTGCCAGCGTTCAGTAGGTGTTCTGTAGGAGTTGTTCCACGTGTATATGTATTTCTGGTGTATCTGTGGGGAGGAAGGTGATCTCCGCGTCTTACTCTTCCGCCATCTTCAAGGTCCCCCTCAGTAGAAAGAACTTTTATCTTTCCTAATCAGGAGATGACTTCTACTTACCTACACATCTCTTTCCAAGCTGGAAATTTGCTTTAATTTCTCAAATATATATAAAATTAATTCTTTACATATGAGATATTCCACAGTTTCACTAGAAGCTACGGGATGCAGAAGGAAGTTTCCAAGAACTTTCCTTGTAGAATGCAGACCTCCTCTAGCTATTCATTGTACATTCCTGAGAAGAATGAAGGAGAAGAGAAGGCTGGAAACCAGCCTAGTGTCCATGTTTCCTCATTTTAGCTTCATATCCATGACCTGGAGTTTTCCTAGAACTGCACCTTACTTAGACTTTTCCTAAGCACTCATATGTACTCCCTATTTGACCTAGCATGCCTAAGCTTATGGCAGGTCCTTACTGAATGACTAGACCTCAAGGACTAAACTTTGCCTGACCCTAGACTTGCACACATCAGGGGAGAAAAAAAGGATCCTGGCAGATTAGCAAGGAAAGTGGATGACAAAGATACTGAAAGATCCAGATGAGAAAAAAACTGAGGCCAAATGCCTGAGGAAAGACTCTGAGGGTTGCATTTTTCCCTCTCAAATTTTATTCAGCCAGGAAGATACTATTAAATTCTGTATGCTTTACCTAATATTTCTATAAATCAGCTCAGTGGAAATTGTATGGAATAAGCAATTAAGAGTATGAACATTGAAATCAGGCAGACAGGCATCCTAGCTCTGGCTCAGCAAAGTCCTAGTTTTATACCTTGGGCAGGTAAACTTTAAGTCACAGTTTCTTTATTTGTAAATTGGCTATAATAATAGTACCTAGGTCAGAGCATTGTTGTAAGGGCTAGATGAGTGCCTAATAGAGTTTCCAGACACAGTGATTTCTTTATAAATCACACACACATACCCACACCTCACACTATCAGGTGTGCTTGATCAAATTCATATGACCCTAAGATCAAATCGCCAACCAGCATTCAGAAGAGTACTGTTAGACCTGAACAAATCTGGGTCTTCATTTTAAAATAGTCTCTCACTCCAGTGGTAACTCATGGAAAGAACGCTGTTAACTGGCATTTGCACCCTCTAAGCAAGCGATACTTGATCTTCACAGTGACCTGCCTCCTGATTCATCAACAATTTAATCCTGTCCATTTATTCCAGTGTCAAGTCAAGTATATTGTATTCTAAGATTTCTTTTCTAAATTGGTAACCCAAATAAAGTATTTTGGGTAATTTTCTGTAAAACTGAATACTTCTTAATTAAAGAGAACAACCTAGTCCATGATCAAGTCAAGAGTTATGTAGACCAACTGTCTATAGAAATCTTGCTATCACAACCTTTGGGGAAAAAGTAACTTCATTGTTGACAAACTGAATTACTTTCAACCTTGACGGCTCATACTTTCCATTAACTAAAAAATATTTCCATTTGATTGGATTTGACAGATACACCCTAAGCCATCCCAGGTCCCAAGAATCTCAGAATATCATGGGGGAGACAGACAGATCATTTAGAATTTCCATACAGTGTTATCAGTGCTATGATGGTCACAACAAGTATTAGAAGTGTCTTTACTTTCATAATTTTTGTAATAAGAATAATCTGATAAGCCTTCAATTTTTAAAGTGCTTTTGGAGAAAAAATTCATATTTATGTTTAATCTGTTCCATTTTAGCCATCTATGATTATTTCAGGGCCACTAGATTAGATAAGTGACAGGCAGGTAACCCACAGCATGGGTACGGTGTGTGTCTACCATCATGATTCCCATAAACTCCCCTGCAGAAAAGTTGTAGAAGGATTCTGGAAATAAGACACTGGTTTCCATCTCCCAGAATCAGGATGGTTTTGGGCACATGAGCAGTCCAGTGATGTGTGAAGAAGGGGTTTCCATGGCACTACCCCCAGGCTGGGCTGGAGCTTCTACATCTGCAGGATGATGGGTGAGCCCCCAGCCTCCCACCTCCTCTGTCAGACCACCCACCACACTGAGGGGTCACGGCCTGTCTCTGGTCTGCCTCTCCTGCCAGACTATGGCGTTTCCAGAGGGCAATGACCGTATCCTGTTGATCTGCAGATCCCTGATGCCTGGCATAGCATCTGGCACACAGTGAGCACTCAATAAATGATCGTTGAAAGAATGAACAAATGTTATAGGCAAAGTGTATAATCCAGGGATTGTAATCAACTCCAAACTAATTCTTAGTCAATTCCTAGCTGTGGCTTATGGCCACATTAAACCTTGACTGATTTATGATGCCTTATTTAATACAATGACAAAAACAGACTTAATGAAGTAATAAATGAATTGTATTTTAGGCATGGTCAATGGTCAAACTAGGAATTAATTTAATTCAGAATTTTTCTTTTAATCATGAATACTATCACATGGAAGTATTTGAGGAGCTCAGATTCATGCTATAGAATTTAAACACACTTAAAATTCAAGCAGCTTTATTTACCAAAGCCCTTTAATTGAGAAACAGCCTCTTCTTCAGTTAAACATTTAGCTTCAGTAAATGTGGTTTATGAATTTACTCCCTGTTTTTAATTGCTGTAGATATTTATTTAACATTTGGTTTTATAGCCATTTAAGTAAACAGGTTTTCCTATAATAAATTGTGTATATTTGTTTTTATGGGAGTTTATCTTATACAATGCAATTAAAGGCTTCTATAGCAACTGACTCTCAAAATGTATGGAAAATTACAATCCACAAAGACATTTGCTGTAGAAAGATGTGAGCAGATAGAAGTATATGAATTGAAAGGAATCAAAATTATTTTCTCCTTGGAACACTGATGGCATTTCTGTTATATTATTTGCAAACTGTCAAATGCTTTGGAAAAAAAAGGTAATTTATAGAATAGAATTCCCAAACCACATCCTCCTTCTCCCTATCCCACCACCTCTCTGACCCTTAACCCTTAACCTAGTCCAGTCTCATCCCTGAACCCATGTGAGGATATTGTAGTCAAAGATGTATATGAGGATTAGCTTTTAGAGAAGTGGAAAACCTTACTATTTTCCATTTCTGGTAACTTAGGTGAGGATAGATTGATAAAAAATAATTGTGAACAGTATATTTTAGCTGATTTTTAGATACTGAAATATATGTATATATGTATACATATGCCTGTGCAATTGTCCACTCTCATGGAAACACTGAAAATCATTTCCAGAAATCCTCCATTCTACAGCCATTTATTGGGCTCACCGTCTCCTAATGGTGTTTATGATTCCTCCTACAGCTTCCTGTCATCTTACCCAAGAGCACACATGTCAGCAGTAAACTCATTTGTTCACATTCCTAGGAAACACATCTAAGGCTTGGTCAGTAGGACTCTAACCATTTAGCTGTTCGTACAAAATTCATATGACTCACCAAATGGCTGGATTCTACCCAAGAGAAGTGCTGAGTTAGGAAAGAGAGTGGTGAGGCTCGGCTGGAAAAGAGAAGCCGAAGAATACATTTGAGAGACACGCTTAGTTTCTGTTTACTTTCCTGTTATCCCTCCTTCGAATCCCAGGAAGGGATTCTAGGGATTATTTGTAAAGCAGTTTAAAGTATCCTGAGGGTTGTGATGGGTGATCTCAAGAATCTTTGCCCTAGAACAATCTGCATGCATAGGAGAAAAGATGGTGATTGGTACCATTAATTGAGAAAAGATGAAAACAAGTTTGGCCACACTATGTATTTTTTTTTAGTGGTTTTCTCAATCGCCTAAAACCCAAACAGTATTTTAATTGTTGCCTCTCCAAAGCTCCTTTTATGGTTCCCTTTAGCTTGTGCTGCCTTCGACTTTGTTCCTGAAATTTCTGCTATTGTCAGAAATCCCAGATTAAAAAGCTAGTGGTGTGACTAGATATACTTAACTCTCTTTCTCTCTAGGTGTTCAATGCCCCTATCAAGGGTCCATCTCTTCACTTGGTGATCTGTGTCTATGTAGATGTGTGCAAGTCACACACACACACAGCAGGAACTGACTTCAGTGCCAGTTTGCATCGTCACCCCTATTAGGATTATCAGAGTATTGGAATTGTGGGTAAAAGAAGATCTATTTCTTTTCCAAAGGGTGAGAAAAATGGGAGGGTGTCAGGGAGAGGGAAAAGACAGAAAATAAAGTGTGTGTGTATGTTTTGGGTGGGGGAGGGAGGTGGGAGTATGAGTGAGTGTGGAAGGAGGAGGGTAAATGAAAGGATATTATATATTTTTTTGTATCTGTCATTTCCCTGCTATCTCCCATATGACTTCTTAATCCATCAGAATGCTGGGAAGATAATGTTTTGGGCGAAATAACATGAGAGAGAGGATAGACTCCCAAGGACCAATATCTTTATTGCTCGGAGGATAAACGGATTATGTCAGCCATTTTCTGTTGCTGACAGCTTTTCTTATTAACCGATTTTATTTTTTAATCTTCCAGGGAAGAAATATGGTTTTATGTCACAATAAAACGCCGGTCACATCTAATTCTGCCCTCAAACAAACAGATTTCTGAAAGCCTTGCAGAGAAATTTGAAATAACTTTAAAGAGGGGGTTTTTGGATAAAGTCTTTATCCAGAGGCTTGTTCAACTGCAGTGTAAAAGGTTTAGAGAGAGAGGAGAGGAGAGGAGACAGAGGAATAGAGGGAGGGAAAAGGGAAGAGGGAGAGAAGAAAAGACAGAGAAAGCAAGACCCACAGAGCTGTTTTGCTGGTGATCTCTCTTCAAACACACCCCAGCAGAGGCAGGAAAATACAGTTTGGATGAAAGAGGCTCAGAAGGTGAGCAGAGGGATGGTGGTCTCCTCGGGGGCCCTGGGAGTGGGAAGCTGCTTAGCACACCCCTCCAAAACAGGCACTTGGTCCCCAGTTTTTCTGGAACCATTAGTTGTTAGTGGCATGTCTTTCAAGAATCATAAACAAGTCAGTGGGAGTCCTGTGAGGCATTTGGAACTCAGAGGCAATTCCAGTCTTTTTGCCATGATTCCTGCACCAGGAGATTTCAACCTGCTTGGGAATTTAGGTCCTGTGTTTCCCCCAAGAAAATCTTCTGTCAAACACCCCAGACAGCTCTGGCCTTCACTCACTTCTATAGGCCTGCAGCAAGCACATAGCCATCACTAATATTAAAAACCATTTCTTTCTTCTCGTCAGTGTGGCACAAAGCAATTTAGCCAGACAGGGCCCCTGCCCACCAGGGGCTCAGCCCAGAAAACATCCTTAATTTGTGCCTCTCGCTTTGTTCCATGTCCTGCTCTCTGCAGATCCCACACGCTGATTGATAATGATGGCCGTGCCCTGCTGGCATGTATTGGTGTTGTAGAGGGCTTTAAGAATCTGCTAAAAATTAATCGCTTGGATTTTCGAAGGTGTTGTTTTGTGTAAGAGAAACGGCTTTTCCAAAAAGCATTCTGCAACCTGGGGCAGTTTGGGAACTTAAAACTTGTCCCAAGGCAAGTCAGCCAAGCTGAGTGCCCCCAGCCAGCTTCAAGGAAAGGGAGAATCTGAGGAAGAGATTGAACGGCACATTTGACCTGCGGGCAAAGAGCGGAATTTCCCTGCCTCATTTATTCACCTGAAGAGACAGGGAACTGGTAGAAATAGAGAGAGAAAGGTCATTTGAGGTCTTTCCATCCCATAATGAAATGACTCTGTGCCAGCACCGAGTCAGAGAGGAAGGACCAGTCTCCAGGCTGCTTTGACCTGAAACAAGCCTGAACTGCCAGGAAGTACTTTTGACTCTAAGCTGTGATTTTTAAAAATATTTTTTATTTTTAAAAAAATTTTATAGAATTTTTAGAGGTTACACTCCATTTACCATTATAGAATACATCCTTGTAGCCTACCTTACACCCAATATTTTATTCCTTCCACTCCTCCACACTTATATTGCCCCCCCCCCACATCTGTTTATGTCTGTGAGTCTGCTGCTTTTTTGTTATATTCACTAGTTTGTTGTGTTTTCTAGATTCCACATATAAGTGATATCATACAATATTTGTCTTTCTCCATCTTATTTCACTTAGCCTAATGCCCTCCAAGTCCATCCATGTTGCTGCAAATGGCAAAAGTTTTTTTTGATTTAAGAGTTTAATCTATATTCAATCCATATTCCAGTGTGATCAATCGAGCCAAATATGTCCTTTCTGGCATTTTTCCCCACCAGCACAGGATCCAGTCTAGAGTCAGGTACTACATTTGGTTGTCAAATCTCTTTAGTCTCCCTGATCCTGAGACAGCAAAATTTTGTTCTTAAAAAAAATTTTTTTTTAAATGCATAGGTCTTAAATGAACAGTTTTATTGGCTTTGAAATATATAAATACTTGTGTGACCAACACTCCAATAGATGCATAGAACATCTCTACCAACCCTGATATATGACTGGTGTTCCTGAAGCTCTGCACCATCTGTGGGGACATTCATGGTGGCCCAGCAGGCAGCTCTGGTGAAGGGACACTAGTATACAGGTAATGAGCAGATCACTTGGTATGGTAATAGCAGTTATTATATTTTACTTTTCAGTTACCAAGCACTTCCACCTATATTATCTTAGCACATCCTTCCAGATGATGATGAGAGTGATAATAATATCATCAATAACAACAATAATCCCAGACACTGATACATGCTCATACTGATATCTGTGCTATGAAGCACAGATATCCTTACATTTAATCCCTTCAACAACCTTTGAAGGTCGGTACTATTTTATAGTTGAAGAAACTAAAGCAAAGAGAGGTTAAGTAACTTGCCTGAGATCACACAAGTAAGTGTCAGAGTGGGAATCTGCCTCTAGAAACTGCTTTTTAAAAAAATAATTTATTTATTTATTTATTTATATTTGGCTGTGTTGGGTCTTTGTTGCTGTGCTTGGACTTTTCTAGCTGTGGCGAGCGGGGGCTACTCTTCGTTGCGGTGCCTGGGCTTCTTATTGCAGTGGCTTCTCTTGTTGTGGAGCATGGGCTGTAGGCATATGGGCTTCAATAGTTGTGGCATGTGGGCTCAGTAGTTGTGGCCCACAGGCTTAGTTGCTCTGCGGCATGTGGGATCTTCCCAGACCAGGGCTCGAACCTGTGTCCCCTGCATTGGCAGGCAGATTCTTAGCCACTGCTCCACTAGGGAATTCCCTAGAAACTGCTTTTAATGAAATACACGAGGGCCAGAAAGAGCAGATGACATATTAATGAAGGTCACACAGCCAATTCAATGGCTCTGGATCCTCTACTAGCAGAGGATCTGGATCCTCTACTAGGCTTTTTAAGTCTGTCTCTACTTACCCCTCAGCCTCCTTCTCATTCTCTGCCCCATGCTGTACACCCACCACTCTGTGCCTCAGTCCCACAGAGCTATTTTTTTGTCTCTGTGCCTTTGAACATGTTCTTTCTTCATCTCCTGTTGGGCATCCTTCAAGGCTCAGCTCCATTAACACCTCCTCAGTGAATCCCCCAAGAACCCCCATGTGTGTGGTTTGCTCACTTCTTGGTATCCTTTTCCTACCCCATTCATCCCATTGGCCTGTCCTTATCTTTCCCAGCAGCCTATGAGCCCCTAAGGGCAAAGACTAGGTCCTGCCTCCCTCTATTTCTGGTGCCTGGTACTATGATTGCTTAAGTGCCTAGTTGAGTGGTTTTCACTAAACTATATTAAGACTTAGATCTTCACTTTTAAAGGTGAATACATGCTTGTGTCTATTGCAGGCCCTGGTTTCTGCCTTACCACTTGAAACCATAGCTGTGAGATGCCTGCACCGGTGGTGGCAGTGTGGCTAGTTGAGGAGTTCCTTTTCTGAGAGATAAATGGTATCCTTTCAAAAATGTTGAGGGTTGCTAAAATTCCAGACCAGAAGTTACAAAGAATGACTCAATGCAAGATGAGTTTTATTTGCAATTCTGTAATGAAAAGAATATGGTTACACTTACTTAAGCAGCATGAAGGACCCAACTTCGGCCAATGAGCCTTTACCCAAACTTTCCAATGAGAGGTCAGAACCTTCTTCCTAAAGTGGTCCACACCATTACCCTGCTTTTCACTTTCGTGTGAGCATCTCCAGCACAATTTTACAATGTACTTTAACTCAGGGTTTCATAATGGATGTCTTACACACACAGTTCTATAAAACATTAATAGGTAATTGAGAGAGAGGGAAGGGGTGGGGGCAAGGTCATACAAGCATGGAAAATGCTATTGAAATTGTTTCCTGGAGAGCAGTACTTCACAGAGTCCCTACTATGCAGTGTTTCCTATGTTTATTTATTCATTAAAATAAGGAAACCATTTTGGAGAGACTCCAATTAACAGCGCCTACAATACTGTGCCTGTCCATAATTTGGTAAGCACTCTTCAACTCTTAAGCATAAACATCCTTGACTCATTTTCTACCTCAAAGTATATTTCTAATTAGTGTTTTCATATATAAAACAATGTTGACCACAACCTGTGTTGGGCTGTGCAGTCTCTGGGGACTGGAACTTTTCAGACTGTACTAGAAATGTCAGTAGAAACTGTGGGACCCTCATAAACACCTGTTGACTGGAAGGTGATGGAGGCTGGGCCCTTGTGCTGACCTAGAAGGGAATCTGCTGTGAGAATGACTCACAGACTGTGATCCCGTGGTGTGGGGTCATGCAGAAGCCATACGTTCTGGGCCTCGCCCACAGCGGCCAGGTAGGTTGGTGTGAGTGTTTGATGCATTTACAACAGGGAGAACTATTTGGGCTTTTTCCAAAGACTGAGGTGCAGATGGCTGTCACTAGGTTCTCTGTATGTGCCCCTAAACTCAACAGTCCATAAAATGCATCATTGGTTGAGAGCTTCAGTTTTCTCTTTATTAAACATGGGGAAGATTGGGATAATAGTGCCATTCCACAGGGTTGTCGAGATGACTGAATGAGATAATGTTTGAAAGTACCAAGTGTTGGGCTGGGTATGTGATATGTATTCAGTGAAAGGTGACACATTAAAAGCCACAATAATAATAGTAGTGATCATAACAAATTTGTGTACTGTGCGATTTGGGTCATGCTGCCTTTTTCTACTTTGCAGTTTCTGGCCCATAGTAAGCATTTAATAAATCAGTTTTTTGAATGAATGAAAACGAGCCTACATGTCTTCTGACTTTATTGACCAGTTTGTCTCTCTGTACTTATGATGACAGGTTTTCTTTTTGTTTCTTGTATGTCTCCTGGGATCTTTGATGCATCACTGTGTTAGTTTCCTAAGACTGCCATAACAAGTTACCATAAACTGGGTGGCTTGAAACCAAGAAATTTCTCATGGTTTTGAAGGCCAGAAGTCCAAGTCAAGGTGTCAGCAGGGCCATTCTCCAGGGGGAGCATCTCTCCTTGCCTCTTCCTAGCTTCTGGTGGTGGCCATCTCTCCTTATCTTAGTTGTTCTTGGCTTGCAGCCCCATCACTCCAGTCTCTACCTCTGTTGTTACATGGCCTTCTCCCTGAGGGTCTCTGTCTTCACACTGGTTTTCCTCTTCTTCTAAGGGCAGCAGTCATATCGCATTAGCGCCCACTCTAATGAACTCATCTTAACTTGATTACATCTGCAAAGACTCTATTTCCGAATAAGGTCACATTGACAGGAACTGGAGTTAGGACTTGAACATATCTTTTTGGGGAACACAAATCAACCCATAACAATCACTACCTCTAGACTTCTTAAGTAAAATGATAAATGTCTCAAAGGTTTAAGCCATTGTTCTTTAGGTTTTATGTTACTAGCAGCAAATGCATTCCAAGTGATAGAACTTGGGAAGGCCTGGAGTTCCAAGAGTGCTCTTGGGACTAGGTCCAAACTGCCACAGAAATTAGGATTAACAAGGCTTGAGACCTGTGCCCACTTGTCACTGGGGCTGGAGGCAGCGGGGGAGGCTGGAGGCACAAGTGCTGAGATTAATGCCACCAGGACCACATGTGAGGAAAAGGAAGGACAGTGAGAGTGTAATTACCTGGAGAAGGAGGAAAGGATGCTTAGCAGACCAAAACAATACACATCAACTTCACAAATTAAATATCTAACTGTGTGGGGGGGAGAAGGGCCGCCTCTTAATGGAATATTATTCAGCCATTAAAAGTGGGTTTATGGGGACTTCCCTGGTGGTCCAGTGGCTGGGAATTTGCCTTCCAATGTGAGGGGTTCAATCCCTGGTTGGGGAGCTGGGATCCCACATGCCTCGTGGCCAAAAGACCAAAACACAAAACAGAAGTGATATTGTAATAAATTAAATAAAGACTTTTTTTAAAAAGTGGGTTTATGCACATCCTTGTAATAACATGCAGAAATGTTTGTAATAAAGTTGATAGGAAAGTGCATACAAGATTGTGTTCCAAATTTTCTTTAATAAAGATGGTACTTTAACAAGGAATGTTTTAAAACATTAGATATGAGTAAACAAGTCAATCCTGTGCTAGCTATTATAAAAAGTAAATATGTTATTTTTCTTGCTATCACATGGAATGATTTATTAGAACAAAGAATTGATACCAAATTTATGCAAAGCTAAACTTGCAAGTGAGACATTTGGCATCCGAAAAGGAACTTAAGGAAATGAAGTGGTGTCAAAAGCAAGAGTTTTGACTGGCACAAAAGGTTTAAAGATAATCGAGGACTTCTTGGAAGATGGTGGATTAAAAACAGGCCCAAATTCTTCCTCCTGGCTACAGTAACAGAAAAACAATGGCCTTGTCTGATAAAAAGAAAAGCAATAACCCCCAGTGTAAGCTTAGGAAACAATGAACAAATCTAAGTAAATGCAATGGCCCTGAATCAGTTAAGCAATTCTGCAACACCAGCTGAAGAAGCTACCAGCGAGGCAGGACCAACTCCTGAAAGAGGCTTCAATGAGTTGATAAGTTTAAAAGAAATGAACAATGATTGCTAAAAATGAAACAAGTTACAAAACTGAAGAACTGCAAAAAAAAAAAAAAAAAAAGAAAAATGTGGAAATACTGTAAAGAGTGAAAAAGGGTCACAGGAGGCTAAGAGAAAAATCTAATACAGAAGCCCAGAAAGTCAAGGATGTCTAAATATCCCATGAAGAGAGGTGGAAAGTCATGTAAATAGAGGAAATTCATAAATAAAAGAGGTACTGGAGAAAATAAGAAAGACCAGTCCTGTGGATAGTAGAATCAGGGATACAAGGACACAACAAATGTATTACGTGAAAAAAACTTCATCATATAAATTATAAAGGTCCAGAGAATTCCATTTAAGAATAGTCCTCTAAGAAACATCCCTATTTGAAACATGAGAGCCAAAGAGAAGTCACCAAGAAACAAAATGAAAGACAAGATGACTTGTATGTTTATTCTGAGAACTGACATTTAAAGGCCTAAGAATAAGCATGACTTTATTACTTCAATCCTCAGGTTTTGAAGAAAAAAGGGACTTTGAAATGGTGTGTGTGTTTGCATGTGATCCTACAGGTGCATGCAACTGGTCTGAAAAATCTGTATAAAACAAAATGTAGAATTATTGAAATGTAGCTATCTTCCCACTGACCCATTTAATGTCTCTTTTTGAGGGTTGAAGAATGGTACTTTACATGTAAGCCCCAAATAAAAGTGGAGTTTTGTCCTTACTCTTCCCCACATTTAGAAAGAGAAATGGTTTGTGTAGCTGTGCTAGGCAGGTGGGGGTGTTGGGGCAGTGGTTCTGGGAAGCCTCCTGCTTGTATTATTTTCCTAACAAATCACCACAAGCTAGGTGGCTTCAAAGAGCAGAAATTTATTCTTGCACAGTTCTGGAAGCTAGAAGTTTGAAATCAAGTTGTTGGCAGGGCATGCATTTTCTGAAGTGTCTAGGGAAGAATCCTTCCTTTCCTCTTCTAGCTTCTGGTGGGAGCCAGCAATCCTTGGTGTTCCTCGGCTTGTGGCAGCGTAACTCCATCTTGGCCTCCATCTTCACATGGACTTCTATCCTCTGTGTGTGTTTGTTTCCAAATTTCCCTGTTCTTATAAGGATACCAATCATTGGTTTAGAGTCAACCAGAATCCAGTATGATCTCATCTTAACTTGATTACATCTGCAAAGACCCTATGTCCAAATAATGACACTTTCACCAATTCCAGGAGGACATTAATTTTGGAAGGACATTGTTCAACCCAGTACACTGCTGTTGAGACATTTTGCAAGAATTTGAATGAATTCTACCAACATGGGAGCAGCACCAGGGATACCCCAGGCCCTCTGGTGGATGAAGCCATGAGCAACAGGCAAGGTAAGAAGAGAGGAAACTCCAATAGGAAAAGCTAGAATGGTCAGATACATCCTGGTTCCACCCCTGCTCCCAGACAAGTATAGTTATGGTGGGGGCAAATAGGGACTTAAAATTACTCTGTGTTCCATTTCTTTCTACCCACTCAAGAACATCAATATGGACACTGTCCTCTCAATATCCTGAATTCTCATCTGCTTCTTTTCTCCAAGCTCCTTTGCATCAAGGTGGAGATACAATATAAAAACTATATGTGTGTGTTGTATGTACATGCTCCAAACTACAATGCAATGTTGTGGTTAAGAGGGCAAGGTCTTAGAGAGATCTGAATTGGAATTATGATTTGTTTGTTATGTGACCTTGGGAAAATTACTTAACCTCTCTGGGTCTTAGAGTCTTGACTTTAAAAATGGAAGTAAAGATAGGAAATTTCTCAAATGATTTTTTGAGGATTTAAAAAAATTATACAGTCATCTTAAAAGACACTGAATAGGAAGTTAATAAATCTCAATGTATATTTTGTGTTAAAAGCAAGAAAAATTAAAAAGTTTTTTCCTTAACATGACAAAGAGTATTAATTAAAATAAGGCATTGAAGCCATTCAGAATGCCTCAACTTCACAAACCACATTCCCTCATTATTAATGAAGAGTAAAAAGCAGATACAAATACATTTGAAACACTCAATAAACTGGATACTTTCCTAGTACAATATTAAGTAATTACAATTTACCTGATTAGAGGTAGAAAACCTTACTAATAACTATGAAAGAAGAGGTAAATTTTTTATTATTTGGAGGTGATGACTTCTCTTTGGAAAACTTGAAAGAATCAAATAAAACAACTGTTAGAATTATTATGAATTCAAAAAAAGTGGCCTGGACCAACCTTCAAGATGGTGTAGGAGTAAGACATGGAGATCACCTTCATCCCCACAAATACATCAAAAATACATCACATGTGGAACAACTCCTACAAAACACCTACTGAATGCTGGCAGAAGACCTCAGACTTCCCAAAAGGTGAAGAACAGATGCCAGAGGGCAACCTACATGCAGAGGCGGGGCCAGATCCAAAGCTGAACCCTGGGAGCTGTGAGAACAAAGAAGAGAAAGGAAAATCTCTCTATACACCCTCAGGAGCAGCAGATTAAATCCCCACAATTAACCTGATGTACCCTGCATCTGTGGAATACCTGAATAGAAAAAGAACCATCCCCAAACTGAGGCAGTGAACTTTGGGAGCAACTGTACACTTGGGGTTTGCTTTCTGCATCTAATTTGTTTCTAGTTTTATGCTTATCTTAGTTTAGTATTTAGAGTTTATTGTCATTGGTAGATTTGTTTATTGATTTGGTTGTTCTCTTCCTTTAAACTTTTTTTCCTTTTTCTCTTTTTGTGAGTGAGTATGTGTATGCTTCTTTGTATGATTTTGCCTGTATAGGTTTGCTTTTACCATTTGTCCTAGGGTTCTGTCTGTCTGTATTTTTTAGTATAGCTTTTAATGCTTGTTATCATTGGTGGATTTGTTTATTGGTTTGATTGCTCTCTTTTTTTTAAAATTACTTTATTATTTTTTATTTTAAGAACTTTATTTTATTTATTTATTATTATTTCCTTTTTTCTCCCTTTTCTTCTGAGCCGTGTGGCTGACAGGGTCTTGATGCTCTGGTCAGTGGTCAGGTCTGAGCCTCTGAGGTGGGAGAGCCGAGTTCAGGACATTTGTCCACCAGAGACCTCCAGGCCCCTCATAATATCAATTGGGGAGAGCTCTCCCAGAGCTCTCCGTCTCCATGCTAAGACCCAGCTCCACTCAACAATTAGTAAGCTCCAGTGCTGGATACCCCATGCCAAACAAATAGCAAGACAGGAACACAACCCCACGCATTAGCAAAGAAGCTGCCTAAAATCATAAGATCAGAGACACCCCAAAACACACCACCGGACGCGGTCCTCCCCACCACCAGAAAGACAAGATCCAACCTCATACACCAGAACACAGGCACAAGTCCCCTCCACCAGGAAGCCTACAAAACCAACTGAACCAACCTCAAACACTGGGGGCATACATCAAAAACAACGGGAACTATGGACATGCAGCCTGTGAAAAGGAGACACCAAACACAGTAAGCTAAGCAAAATGAGAAGACAGAGAAATACACAGAAGATGAAGGAGCAAGGTAAAAACCCACCAGACCAAGCAAATGAAGAGAAAATAGGCAGTCTACCTGAAAAAGAATTCAGAGTAATGATAGTAAAGATGATCCAAAATCTTGGAAATAGAATGGAAAAAAATACAAGAAACGTTTAAAAAGGACCTAGAAGAACTAAAGAGCAAACAAACAATGATGAACAATGCAATAAATGAAATTAAAAATTCTCTAGAGGGGATCAATAGCAGAATAACTGAGGCAGAAGAATGGATAAGTGACCTGGAAGATAAAATAGTGGAAATAACTGTTGCAGAGCAGAATAAAGATAAAACAATGAAAAGAATTGCGGACAGTCTCAGAGACGTCTGATACAACATTAAACGCACCAACATTCAAATTATAGGGGTCCCAGAAGAAGAAGAGAAAAAGAAAGGGACTGAGAAAATATTTGAAGAGATTATAGTTGAAAACTTCCTTAATATGGGAGAGGAAATAGTCGTCAAGTCCAGGAAGCACAAAGAGTCACATACAGGACAAATCCAAGGAGAAACACACACCAAGACACATATTAATCAAACTATCAAAAATTAAATACAAAGAAAAAATATTAAAAACAGCAAGGGAAAAGCAACAAATAACATACAAGGGAATCCTCATAAGGTTAACAGTTGATCTTTCAGCAGAAACTCTGCAAGCCAGAAAGGAGTGGCAGGACATATTTAAAGTGATAAAAGGAAAAAAACATACAACCAAGATTACTCTACCCAGCAGGGATCTCACTCAGATTGGATCCGGAAGTTAAAACCTTTACAGACAAACAAAAGCTAAGAGAATTCAACACCACCAACCAGCTTTACAACAAATGCTAAAGGAACTTCTCTACAGAGGAAACACAAGAGAAGGAAAAGACCTACAATAACAAACCCAAAACAATTAAGAAAATGATAGTAGGAGCATACATATCGATAATTACTTTAAATGTAAATGGATTAAATGCTCCAACCAAAAGACACTGGTTGAGTGGATACAAAAACAAGACCCACTGTCTACAAGAGACCCACTTCAGACCTAGGGACACATACAGATTGAACGTGAGATGGAAAAAGATATTCCATGCAAATGGAAATCAAAGGAATGCTGGTGTAGCAATTCTCATGTCAGACAAAATAGACTTTAAAATAAAGACTATTACAGGAGACAAAGAAGTACCCTACACAATGATCCAGGGATTAATCCAAGAAGAAGATATAACAATTAAATATTTATGCACCCAACATAGGAGCACCTCAATACATAAGGCAAACGCTAACAGCCATAAAAAGGGAAATCAACAGTAACACAATCATAGTAGGGGACTCTAACACCCCATAGACAGATCATTCAAAATGAAAATAAATAAGGAAACACAAGCTTTAAATGATACATTAAATAAGATGGACTTAAATGACATTTATAGGACGTTCCATCCAAAAACAACAGAATACACTTTCTTCTCAAGTACTTATGGAACATTTTCCAGGATAGATGATATCTTGGGTCATAAATCAAGCCTTGGTAAATTTAAGAAAATTGAAAACATATAAAGTATCTTTTCCAACCACAATGTTATAAGACTAGATATCAATTACAGGAAAAAAAATGTAAAAAGTACAAACATATGGAGGCTAAACAATACACTACTTAATAGCTAGAGGATCACTGAAGAAATCAAAAAATACATAGAAAGAAATGACAATGAAAACACGATGACCCAAAACCTATGGGATGCAGCAAAAGCAGTTCTAAGAGGGAAGTTTATAGCAATACATTCCTACCTTAAGGAATAAGAAACATCTCAAATAAACAACCTAAACTTACACCTAAAGCAATTAGAGAAAGAAGAATAAAAAACCCCCCAAATTTAGCAGAAGGAAAGAAATCATAAAGACCAGATCAGAAATAAATGAAAAAGAAATGAAGGAAACGGTAGCAAAGATCAATAAAACTAAAAGCTGGTTCTTTGAGAAGATAAACAAAATTGATAAACCATTATCCAGACTCATCAAGAAAAAAAGGGAGAAGACTCAAAACAATAGAATTAGAAATGAAAAAGGAGAAGTAACAAATGACAGTGCAGAAATACAAAAGATCATGAGAGATTACTACAAGCAATTATATGCCAATAAAATGGACAACTTGGAAGAAATGGACACATTCTTAGAAAAGTAAAACCTGCCAAGACTGAATCAGGAAGAAATAGAAAATCTGAACAGACCAATCACAAGCACAGAAATAGAAACTGTGATTAAAAATCTTCCAACAAACAAAAGCCCAGGACCAGATGGCTTCACAGGCAAATTCTATCAAACATTTAGAGAAGAGCTAACACCTATCCTTCTCAAACTCTTCCAAAATATAGCAGAGGGAGGAGTGTTAGTGTTAGAATGAGCTCATTCTAACTAATTCTACGAGGTGACCATCACTCTGATACCAAAACCAAACAAAGATGTCACAAAAAAAGAAAACTTAAGGCCAATATCAGTGATGAACATAGATGCAAAAATCCTCAACAAAATAATAGCAAACAGAATCCACCAGCACATTAAAAGGATTATACACCATGATCAAGTGGGGTTTGTCCTCCCAGGAATGCAAGGTTTCTTCACTATACACAAATCAGTCAATGTGATACACCATATTAACAAATTGAACGAGAAAAACCATATGATCATCTCAATAGATGCAGAAAGAGCTTTCAGCAAAATTCAATACCCATTTATGATAAAAACTCTCCAGAAAGTGGGCACAGATGGAACCTATCTCAACATATATGGGACAAACCCACAGCTAACATTGTCCTCAATAGAGAAAAACTGAAACCATTTCCACTAAGATAAGGAAAAAGACAAGGTTGCCCACTCTCACCACTATTATTCAACATAGTTTTGGAAGTTTTAGCCACAGCAATCAGAGAAGAAAAAGAAATAAAAGGAATCCAAATTGCAAAAGAAGTATAACTGTCACTGTTTGTAGATGATATGATACTATACATAGAAAATCCTAAAGATGCTACCAGAAAACTACTAGAGCTAAACAATGAATTTGGTAATGTAGCAGGATACAAAATTAATGCACAGAAATCTCTTGCATTCCTATACACTAGTGATGAAAAATCTGAAAGAGAAATTAAGGAAACACTCCCATTTACCACTGCAACAAAAAGAATCAAATACCTAGGAATAAACCTATCTAAGGAGAAAAAAGACCTGTATGCAGAAAACTATAAAACACTGATGAAAGAAATTAAAATGATACAAACAGATGGAGAGATATAACATGATCTTAGATTGGAAGAATCTACATTGTGAAAATGATTATACTACCCAAAGCAATCTACAGATTCAATGAATCCCTATCAAACTACCAATGGCATTTTTCACAGAACTGGAACAAAACATTTCATAAGTTGTATGGAAACACAAAAGACCCCAAAGAGCTAAAATGATCTTGAGAAAGATAAACAGAGCTGGAGGAATCAGGCTTGTGATCCAGGCTATACTGCAAAGTTACAATGATCAAGACAGTATGGTACTGGCACAAAAATAGAAATATAGATCAATGAAACAGGATAGAAAGCCCAGAAATAAACCCACACACATATGGTCACCTTATCTTTGATAAAGGAGGCAATAATATACAATGGAGAAAAGACAGCCACTTCAATTACTGGTGCTGAGAAAACTTGACAGCTACATGTAAAAGAATGAAATTAGAACACTCCCTAACACCATACACAAAAATAAACTCAAAATGGATTAAAGACCTAAATGTAAGGCCAGACACTATAAAACTCTTAGAGGAAAACATAGGCAGAACACTCTATGACATAAATCACATCAAGATCCTTTTTGACCTACCCCCTAGAGAAATGGAAATAAAAACAAAAATAGACAAATGGGACCTAATGAAACTTAAAAGCTTTTGCACAGCAAAGGAAACCATAAACAAGATGAAAAGACAACCCTCAGAATGGGAGAAAATATTTGCAAATGAAGCAACTGGCAAAGGATTAATCTCCAAAATTTACCAGCAGCTCATGCAGCTCAATATCAAAAAACAAACAACCCAATCCAAATATGGGCAGAAGACTTAAATCGACATTTCTCCAAAGAAGATACCCAGATTGCTAACAAACACATGAAAGGATGCTCAATGTCACTAATCATTAGAGAAATGCAACTCAAAACTACAATGAGGTATCACCTCACACCAGTCAGAATGGCCATCATCAAAAAAATCTACAAACAATAAATGCTAGAGAGGGTGTAGAGAAAAGGGAACCCTCTTGCATTGTTGGTGGGAATGTAAATTGATACAGCCACTATGGAGAATAGTATGATGGTTCCTTAAAAAACTAAAAATAGAACTTCCATATGACCCAGCAATCCCACTACTGGGCATATATCCTGAGAAAACCATAATTCAAAAAGAGTTATGTACCACAATGTTCATTGCAGCACTATTTACAATAGCCAGGACATGGAAGCAACCTAAGTGTCCACTGACAGGTGAATGGATAAAGAAGATGTGGCACATATATACAGTGGAATATTAGCATAAAGAGAAACAAAATTATTTGTAGTGAGGTGGATGGACCTAGAGTCTGTCATACAGAGTAAAGTAAGTCAGAAAGAGAAAAACAAATACCGTATGCTAACACATATATATGGTATTTAAAGAAAACTATGGTTCTGAAGAATGTAAGGGCAGGACAGGATTAAAGATGTAGATGTAGAGAATGGACTTGAGGACATGGGGTGGGGTAAGGGTAATCTGGGACGAAGTGAGAGAGTAGCATTGACATATATACACTACCAAATGTAAAATACATAGCCAGTGGGAAGCAGCTGCATAGCACAAGGAAATCAGCTGGGTGCTCTGAGACCACCTAGAGGGGTGCAATAGGGAGGGTGGGAGGGAAGCACAAGAGGGAGGGGATATGGGGATATGTGTATGCGTATAGCTGATTCACTCTGTTATACAGCAGAAAATAACACACCATTGTAAAGAAATTATACTCCAGTAAAGATGTTAAAAAAAAAGTGGTCTTATGAACTTTAATTTTCTGCATAGCTCTTGTTTGTAAACTATACAAACATCAGCAATTTTCCAATAATTCAACAGTCACCCGTTGAAGGCAGAACTTAAAATGACTCTTGGGTATGATAGTAGCAGAGAAAGTTTTTTTTTTTTTTTTTTTTTTTTTTTTTTTTTTTTGCGGTACGTGGGACTCTCACTGTTGTGGCCTCTCCCGTTGTGGAGTACAGGCTCTGGACGCGCAGGCCCAGCAGCCATGGCTCACGGGCCCAGCCGCTCCACGGCATGTGGGATCTTCCCGGACCGGGGCTTGAACCCGTGTCCCCTGCATCGGCAGGTGGACTCTCAACCACTGCGCCACCAGGGAAGCCTGCAGAGAAAGTTTTGATAAGTAATTGGATTCAGGCTATATTTTGATAGTGATATAACTTTTTGTTAGATTGCATGGGGAAGCAGAGTAAAGTACAATTTTAGTAAATGACAAGCTATATAGTTACATATGGACCAGACAGTAACAAAGCCTTCTTTTTGAAAAATGTCAATTCTCTCCAAATTAATCCATAGCTTTAATTTGAAAAAATAATCCTAATGTTCACATAAGAACTCTCATTTATGTAACTAATCAGAGGCATTTACTGCTCCTTCCTCCCAATGCTTCAATGAAATAATGGGGGAGAATATTTCACAATATTTCTGGAATCTTACAAAGCTCTAAGAGTACCAGAGCTATGAGAGCACATTAAAAAATTAAGAAATTACTGTAAAATGTAAAATGAAAATTTCATATTGATAGCAATACTCAACAGAACTGAGGAATCCACAATTAAACGCAATAGCAAAGGATTTCCAAATTAGTGACTTCCCAGAAAAAGTCCCAGATCAAAGATGGGGGGCTGAACAAGAAGCAGCATGCTTCATTACAGAGTTAGGGATGACTGCTCTTTGTTCCCAGAGTGTCTGTTTGCAGCATCTGCCACTTGGTTAAATCCATGAGTGGAGTTATTTAAACAATGTAAGAGATTTTCCACTGTAGATGTCAGGGTGGGTACTGAGGCTGGAGAAAGAAGCAGGGACAGGCAGATGCAGCACATGACCTGCCAGAGAAGAGCATGTGTGTCCTGAGGCCAACTCAGGATGAGAAAGGAGTCAGTAGTCCTGAGGGGCTGAGAAAGCATGTGTGATACTTACTCCGATCTCATCCATCAGATAGGCACACCCTCTTCCTGTGTGGAAGAGTCAGTGAGAGGGAAAGAGAGAGGATAGGAGTCACCACAAAGGAAATATTTATTTAAATAAGTAAAAAAAAATTGTGAATGGCAATATACAACATACAAAAGATCAAGTGCAAGGAAAACCATTCTTCAAACAAATGACACTAACAAAAGGTTAACACTGCTGACTACATCGATATCCTACATATCATTGAGAGACAGACAAGCAATCCTTATGGCTCCCTCTGCCTGCAATGTGCTTCCTCTGGTCATATGTCATATATCTGATTCCCTTCCTCGCCCAAATGCCACCTTCCCTGACCAACCTACCTGAACCATCTACCCAATGAATTCTGTTATACCACCCCTATTTAAAATTTTCTGCACACCTCTTATCATTAGCTGTTATCATTCTTACTTACTTTTTCTAACATGTCTTCTATCCATCTCTGCTAGAATATAAATTTTATGAGAGCCAGAATATTGTCTTCTTTACGACTGTTTCTCTCACACCTAGAATTCTTTACCTAGCTAAAATATTTTTCTAAAATGATGCTGAGATGACTTTTTCAGGCATATAAAAACTCAAAGAATTTTGAGATTTGCATTATAAGAACTGTTAAAGTCTTTCAGGCAGAAAGAAAATGATGTCAGATGAAAATCTGAATCTGTACAAAGGAATAAAGAAATGGTAACTATATGGTAAATATAATATATCTTTCTTAAATCTCTTTTAAAAATAACAAAACAAAAAAATGAAGTGTGGGGAATATAACATATGTAAAGATATGGAAAACAATAGGACAAAGTTAGGGAAGGAAAAAGGGAAGTATACTTTCATAAGATTCTTCACTAAATGTAAAGTGGTATAACATCATATGAAAGTAGACCATAATAAGTTAAAGATGTATACTATAATCCCAAGGGTTTTTTCCCCCAAGCATTTTTAACTGGGACAATTTTGACTCCCTCCTTCCCTGGGGGAATATGTGGCAATGTGTGCAGACACCTTTGATTGTCATGAATGAGGGAATGCTACTATTATCTAGTGGGTAGAGGCCAGGAATGCTGTCAAACATCCTGCAAGGCACAGCCCCCCCGACCCCAACAAGGAATTTTCTGGTCCAATAGGTCGAGAATGCCAAGGTTGAGAAACCCTGCTCTAAAACAATCTCTAAAATGTAAGCCAACAAAGGAAAAACTGAATCATAAAAAACGTTCAATTAATTTTTAAAAGGCAGAAAAAGAGAAGAAAAGAATAGAAGGACAAATAGGAAATAATTAGCAGGAAAACTGTATCAGTGATCACATTAAATCAATATATAAGATGCTGCCTATGAAAAATGTTCTTTAAATATAGACACAAATAAAGCAAAAGGATTGAAAAAGATATACCATGCTAATAGTAATAGGAAGAAAGCTAGAATGGCTATGTGACTATCAGATCAAGTAGATTTCAGAGAAAGAATATCACCAGGTATAAAGAAGTTCCATTACATAATAGAAAAGTGATCAATTCATCAAGAGGACATAATAATCTTAAATCTTTCTATACCTTACAACAGAGCTTCAAAATACATGAAGCAAAAACTTGATAGAACTCTAAGGAGAAATAGGCAATCAAAAATAATAGAAATATTAATTCAGAAGATTGAACCACACTGTCAGCCAATTTGAACAAATTAACAATTATAGAATACTCCACCTCAAAACAACAGAATGCACATTCTTTTCAAGGGTGCACAGAACATATCTACATAATTAGAAACTAAATAACACAGTCCTAAATAATCCATGGGTCAAAGAAATAGAAAGGGAAATCAGAAAGTGTTTTGAACTGAATGAAAATGAAAGCACAGCATATTAAAACTTGTAGAATGCTGCTAGGCAGTACTTGGGGGAATATTTATAGCATTGAACTAGCCTATAGTAGAAAAGAAGAAAGGTGTCAAATCAATAACTTCATCTCTCACCTTAAGAAAATAGTAAAGGGCAAATTAAACCCAAAGCAAGCAGAAGAAAGGTCTCAAATCAATGGCTCAACTTCTCTCTTAAGACACTAGAAAAAGATGAACAAATTAAATCCATAGTAAATAAAAGAAACAAAATAATAAAGATCACAATATATATCAAATGAAATAGGAAAGAGGAAAAGAGAAAAATCAATGAAACCAAAAGCTGGTTAATTGAGAAGATTAGAAACAAATGGTAAATGTTTAGCTAGACTGATCAAGAAGAAAAGACAAAAGAAACAAAAATATCAGGAGTGAAAGAGATGATATTACAGATTCTACAGATATTAAAAGGATAATAAGAGAATATTATGAGCAACTTTGCCAATAAATTTAATAACAGGTGAAATGGACAAATTCCTTGAAAGACACAAATTACCAAAGTTCAAACAAGAAAAAATAGACAACACAAACAGTCCTATACCTATTAACTAAATGGAGTTTGTAGTTAAAACACTTCCTACAAAGAAAATTTCAAATTTAGATGATTTCACTGGTGAGTTATACCAAACATATAATACCCATTTTATATAAACTCTTCCAGAAAATTATAAAGGAGGAAATACTTTCCAACTCATTATCCTGCCTCCAAAATGTGAAAAGGACATTACAAGAAAGGAGAAATATAGATAAACACATGACATGAACATGAGGAAACAATTCTAAAAAATTTTTTAGCAAATTGAATCCAACAATATACAAAAAAACATAATACACCACAACCAAGTTCAGTATACCCTAGGAATGCAAAGTTGGTTTAACATTTGAAAATGAATCAATGTAAGTTACCATATTAAAAAAGTAGAAGAGAAAAGCCAGAAGATTATCTCAATAGACACAGGAAAAGCATTTGACAGTATCTAAAATCATTTATAATAAAAATCTCCAGCAAAGTAGAGATAGAAGGAAATTTCTTCAAACTGATAAAGGACTCTACCAAAAAGTCACAGCTAATATTTTTCTATATGATTAAAAATTGAATCCTACCCCAACTTTAGACTAGGAAAAAGGCAAGGATTTCACTCTCGCCACTTCTATTCAACACTATAGAAGGCTTGCAGTAAGGCAAGAAAAAGAAATAAAAGGCATCCGGATAGAAAAGGAAGAAATAAAGCTGTCTTTTTTCACAGATGACATCATCATCTATATAGAAAGTGTGATTGAATCTAAAGAAAAAACTACTAAAACTAATAACTGAGTTAAGCAAGATTGAATGATACATGCTCTATATGTAAAAATAAATTTTATTTTTATATATTATCAATAATCGACTAGAAATTGAATTAAAATAGCATTTACAATATCTTGCATGAACAATATGAAATACTTCAAGGATAAATCTGACACAAGATGTTAAAAGCCTGTGCACTGGAAATTACAAAACATTCCTGAAAGGAATTAGTAATGATTTCCATAAATAGATCTGCTATGTTTATGGGTTAGAAGACTTGATATTATTAACATGTCAGTTTTCCCCAAGTTGCTGTATAGATTCAGTGCAATCACAATCAAAAGTCCAGCAGGCTTTTTTTTCTTTTTTTTTTGGTTTTAAAAAAAAAGAGGAAAATGAAAGAAAAAATACCGTATGATAGCACCAGTAGCCATCAAATGAAGCCAATCTAAGAAAATATGAGCAAGACCTCTACACTGAAAACTATAAAATAATGTAGCAAGAAACTAAAGAAGGCTAAAATAAAAAAATTAATAATGGGTTAGAAGATTTAATATTAAGAGACCAGTTCCCCTTATTCTGGATCCAATATAGATCCATTCTATTGATCCAACAGAATTTAGAGCAAAATTTCAGCAGTTTTTTAAATGGAAATTGACAAGTTGATTCTAAAACATATATGAAAATGCAAAGATTCTAGAACAGCCAAAGTAATCTTGAAGTAGAGCAAAGCTGAAGCGCTTACACTAACATGTATCAAGATTTATTGTAAAGCTACAGTAATTAAGATAATGTGGTGTTGGTGCGAAGTTAGAGAAATAGACTAATAGAATAAAGAATCTAAAAGCTGACCCACAGATATATGGCCATTTGATGTACAACAAAGGTACCATTACAATTAGGTGGATAAGGGATGATCTTTCCAATAAATGGTGCTGAATCAATTAGGTATATACATGGAAATAAATGAATCATTTCTCTTATCTCATGCCATGCACAAAACTGAATCCAAGATAGATCATGGACCTAAATGTGAAAGGTAAAACAATACAGCTTCTCAAAGAATGCATAGAAGTATATCTTCAGAATTTGGAGGAAGGCAAATATTTCTTAAAATAGGACACAAAGGGCCATAGAAACAAAGAAAAAAGATTGATTAATTGAATGTCACTAAAATTAAGAACTCCTGTTTATCAAAGTACAACATGAAGAGCGAAGAGAAGGAAACCACAGACAGGACGAAGGTATTTTCAATACATATCACCCAAGGGCTCATATTTGCAATATATGAATAGCTTCTATGAATTAATAAGAAAGAGTGACAACCCAAGAAAAAAAGAGTAAAAACATAAATGGTCACATCACAAAAGAGGATATCCAAATGGGCAATAAACACATTAAAAGTAGCTCAACAGTCATCAGAGAAATAAAAATAAAACCATACTGAGTTAAAACTACTCCCAGCTAGGATGGCTGAAATGGAAAGAGTGACAAAAATCTAAAGTTGGTGACAATGTAGGGCAACTGTAGCTCTCATACATTGCTAGATGTAGTGTTAATTGATAAAATCATCTTGGAAAACTCTCCAGCTGCATCTACATACTACCAAGTGGTACATACCCTATCTATATACTACATAACCATAAAACCCAGCAATTTCATTCCTGGGCATCTATAGCCAAGAAAATTAATAATTTTTTTTACCATCAAAAGACATGTACAAGAATGTTTATAAAGTTCTTATTCAAAATAATTAATTACTGAAAAGAACCTACTGTTTATGATCCATGAAGTTGATAAATTATGGCCCAATCACAACAATGAAATCTCCTGATACATGCAATGAAATAGATGAATCTCAGTGATGTTATATGATGTTAAACAAAAGAAGCCAGGCACAAAGAGTACATACTGTGTATGATAGTTTTCTATTGCTGCTGTAACAAATTACCACAGACTTCATGACTTACAGCAACACAGATTTATTATCTTATAGTTCTGGAGGCAGAAGTCCAAATCAATTTCACTGAGCTAAAATCAAGATGTTGACAGGGCTGCATTCCTTCTGGAGGCTCTTGGGGAGAATCTGTTCCTTTACATTTTCCAGAGTCTAGAAGCTAGCTTGGCTAGCTGTCTAGCTTGGCTAGCTGTCTAGCTTGGCTAGCTGTCTAGCTTGGCTAGCCTGTCTTGGCTCCTGGCCCCTTCCTCCATGTTCAAAGCCAGCATCATATAGCATCTTCCAATCCCTCTCTCTCTGACTTCTGCTTCTGTTGTCACATTTCCTTCTCTAACTCTGCTGCCTCCCTATTTCCTTTATATGGACCCTTGTGATTACATTGGTTCCACCCAGAAAACCCAGGATAATATCCACCTCTAAAGATACTTAATTACATCTTCAAAGTTCCTTTTGCCATGTAAGGTAACATACTCATAGGTTTTAGGGATTAGAATATGTCCATCTTTGGGGGGGCGGTATTATTTTGCTTACCACACTGAATGATTCAATTTATACGACGTTCAAAACAGGCAAAACTAATCTATGGTGATAGAGGTCAGAATAGTAGTTACCTTTGAAAACATCAACTGGTAGGGCCCAAAAGGAATCTACTGGGTGCTGGAAATGTTTTATAGCTTGATCTGAGTAGTGGTTACATGGGTGTATATGCGTGTATCTACATATGCTTAAGACTTTTGCACTTTGTCTTATGCAATTTATGCCTGAATAAAAATAAAAATAAATTTTAAAAGTATGGAATAAAAAATAGATTAGATCTTATACAATATAGAACAGCTGAAGGTACTTGTAAGATATAGACAGCTAAAAGTATTAAGGAAAAGTTAAATGACAAGAGGACAGGTCTAGAAAAGGCAATATCTATGTATTAGGAATTCAATAAAGAAAAGAAAAGATACTATATATAGGAGAAAATATTCAAAGAAATAATAAAAACAATATCTCAGAGTTGAATTAAAATATGAGTTTTCATTAAGATGATATCTGCGCTAAACATGATAACTATGCATATCCTGATTTTGTTTCAGGACCTGAAGGATAAGGACCCTGAAAGCTTTCAAAGACAATAAATCTTTATAATTTAGAGAATCATCTATAAAAATCACATTTCCATCAATAACATTGGATTTACAAGGCAGTGGAGCAATATCTTCACACTTTGAGAAAAAATAATTTTGAATCAGAATTTTATACCCAGAAAAACTATCATTCATGTAACTTTTCTTTAAAAAAATGTGTAGTCCTTCAAAAGAAAGTGAGACATTAGTTCAAAGAAACCAGAAATAACCAAAGATAAATATTCCAGAATTATGAGCATGCAGTAGATCATAAATCAACTGATCTAAACTAGAATAGGAAGTCAGAAGCCTCCAAAAAGATTGTCTTCAGTATGGAAGTGAATCCTTCTCAATAAACACTATGATTAAGAAGCTAGAGGAGGACTTCCGGGAAGATGGCAGAAGAGTAAGACGCGGAGATCACCTTCCTCTCCACAGATACACCAGAAATACATCTACGCGTGGAGCAACTCCTACAAAACACCTACTGAACGCTGGCAGAAGACCTCAGACCTCCCAAAAGGCAAGGAACCCCCCACGTACCTGGTTAGGGCAAAAGAAAAAACTAAACAGAGACAAAAGGATAGGGACGGGTCCTGCACCAGCGGGAGAGAGCTGTGAAGGAGGAAAAGTGTCCACACACTAGGAAGCCCCTTCGCGGGTGGAGACTTCGGGAGGCGGAGTGGGGGAGCTTGGGAGCCGCGGAGGAGAGCACAGCAACAGGGGTGCGGAGGGCAAAGCGGACAGATTCCAGCGCAGAGGATCGGGCCGACCGGCACTCACCAGCCGAGAGGCTTGTCTGCTCGCCCGCCGGGGCGGGCGGGACTGGGAGCTGAGGCTCCGGCTTTTGTCGGAGCGCCGGGAGAGGACTGAGGTTGGCGGCGTGAACACAGCCTGCAGGGCGTTGGTGCGCCGCGGCTGGCCGGGAGAGAGTCCGGGGAGGGGTCTGGACCTGCCGAAGAGGCAAGAGACTTTTACGTCCCTCTTTGTTTCCTGGTGCACGAGGAGAGGGGATTAAGAACGCTGCTTGAGAGAGCTCCAGGGACGGGCGCGAGCCGCGGCTAAGAGTGCAGAGCCCAGAGACGGACATGGGATGCTAAGGCCGCTGCTGCCACCGCCAGGAGGCCTGTGTGCGAACACAGGTCACTGGCCACACGCCCTTCCGGGGAGCCTGTGCAGCCCGCCACTGCCAGGGTCCCGGGATCCAGGGACGGCTCCCCGGGAGAGCGCACGGCGCGCCTCAGGCTGCAGCGTCACGCCGGCCTCTGCCGCTGCAGGCCCGCCCCGCACTCCGTGACCCTCCCTACCCCCCGGCCTGGGTGAGCCAGAGCCTCCGAATCAGCGGCTCCTTTAACCTCGTCCTGTCTGAGCAAATAACAGACGCCCTCCGGCGACCTACACGCACAGGCGGGGCCAAATCCAAAGCTGAGCCCCTGGGAACTGTCAGAACAAAGAAGAGAAAGGGAAATCTCTCCCAGCAGCCTCAGAAGCAGCGGATTAAAGCTCCACAATCAACTTGATATACCCTGCATCTGTGGAATACCTGAATAGACAACGAATCATCCCAAATTAAGGAGCCCTGTGGATGAAAGGCTCTTGGTGCTGCAGCCAGGACTCAGTGCTGTGCCTCTGAGGTGGGAGAGCCAACTTCAGGACACTGGTCCACAAGAGGCCTCCCAGCTGCACATAATATCAAACAGCAAAAATCTCCGAGAGATCTCCATCTCAACGCCAGCACCCAGCTTCACTCAACGACCAGCAAGCTACAGTGCTGGACATCCTATGCCAAACAACTAGCAAGACAGGAACACAACCCCACCCATTAGCAGAGAGGCTGCCCAAAATCATAGTAAGTCTACAGACACCCCAAAACACACCACCAGACGTGGACCTGCCCACCAGAAAGACAAGATCCAGCCTCATCCACCAGAACACAGGCACTAGTACCCTCCACCAGGAAGCCTACACAACCCACTGAACCAACCTTAGCCACTGGGGACAGACACCAAAAACAACAGGAACTACGAACCTTCAGCCTTCAAAAAAGGAGACCCCAAACACAGTAAGATAAGCAAAATGAAAAGACAGAAAAACACACAGCAGATGAAGGAGCAAGACAAAAACCCACCAGACCTAACAAATGAAGAGGAAATAGGCAGTCTACCTGAAAAAGAATTCAGAATAATGATAGTAAGGTTGATCCGAAATCTTGGAGATAGAATGGACAATAGAATGGACAAATTGCAAGAATCAGTTAACAAGGACCTAGAAGAACTAAAGATGAAGCAAGCAACGATGAACAACACAATAAATGAAATTAAAAGTACTCTAGATGGGATCAATAGCAGAATAACTGAGGCAGAAGAACGGATAAGTGACCTGGAAGATAAAATAGTGGAAATAACTACTGCAGAGCAGAATAAAGAAAAAAGAATGAAAAGAACTGAGGACAGCCTCAGAGACCTCTGGGACAACATTAAACGCACCAACATTCGAATTATAGGGGTTCCAGAAGAAGAAGAGAAAAAGAAAGGGACTGAGAAAATATTTGAAGAGATTATAGTTGAAAACTTCCCTAATATGGGAAAGGAAATCGTTAATCAAGTCCAGGAAGCACAGAGAGTCCCATACAGGATAAATCCAAGGAGAAATACGCCAAGACACATATTAATCAAATTGTCAAAAATTAAATACAAAGAAAACATATTAAAAGCAGCAAGGGAAAAACAACAAATAACACACAAGGGAATCCCCATAAGGTTAACAGCTGATCTTTCAGCAGAAACTCTGCAAGCCAGAAGGGAGTGGCAGGACATATTGAAAGTGTTGAAGGAGAAAAACCTGCAACCAAGATTACTCTACCCAGCAAGGATCTCATTCAGATTTGATGGAGAAATTAAAACCTTTACAGACAAGCAAAAGCTGAGAGAGTTCAGCACCACCAAACCAGCTCTACAACAACTGCTAAAGGAACTTCTCTAGGCAAGAAACACAAAAGAAGGAAAGGACCTACAATAACGAACCCAAAACAATTAAGAAAATGGGAATAGGAACACACATATCAATAATTACCTTAAATGTAAATGGACTAAATGCTCCCACCAAAAGACACAGATTGGCTGAATGGATACAAAAACAAGACCCATATATTTGCTGTCTACAAGAGACCCACTTCAGACCTAGAGACACATACAGACTGAAAGTAAGGGGATGGAAAAAGGTATTTCATGCAAATGGAAACCAAAAGAAAGCTGGAGTAGCAATTCTCATATCAGACAAAATAGACTTTAAAACAAAGACTATTAGAAGAGACAAAGAAGGACACTACATAATGATCAAGGGATCGATCCAAGAGGAAGATATAACAATTGTAAATATTTATGCACCCAACATAGGTGCACCTCAATACATAAGGCAAATACTGACAACCATAAAAGGGGAAATCGACAGTAACACATTCATAGTAGGGGACTTTAACACCCCACTTTCACCAATGGACAGATCATCCAAAATGAAAATAAATAAGGAAACACAAGCTTTAAATGATACATTAAACGAGATGGAGTTAATTGATATTTATAGGACATTCCATCCAAAAACAACAGAATACACATTTTTCTCAAGTGCTCATGGAACATTCTCCAGGATAGATCATACCTTGGGTCACAAATCAAGCCTTGGTAAATTTAAGAAAATTGAAATTGTATCAAGTATCTTTTCTGACCACAACGCCATGAGACTAGATATCAATTACAGGAAAAGATCTGTAAAAAATACAAACACATGGAGGCTAAACAATACACTACTTAATAATGAAGTGATCACTGAAGAAATCAAAGAGGAAATCAAAAAATACCTAGAAACAAATGACAATGGAGACACAACGACCCAAAACCTGTGGGATGCAGTAAAAGCAGTTCTAAGGGGGAAGTTTATAGCAATACAAGCCCACCTTAAGAAGCAGGAAACATCTCGAATAAACAACCTAACCTTGCACCTCAAGCAATTAGAGAAAGAAGAACAAAAAAACCCCAAAGCTAGCAGAAGGAAAGAAATCATAAAAATCAGATCAGAAATAAATGAAAAAGAAATGAAGGAAACAATAGCAAAGATCAATAAAACTAAAAGCTGGTTCTTTGAGAAGATAAACAAAATAGATAAACCACTAGCCAGACTCATTAAGAAAAAAAGGGAGAAGACTCAAATCAATAGAATTAGAAATGAAAAAGGAGAGGTAACAACTGACACTGCAGAAATAAAAGAGATCATGAGAGATTACTACAAGCAACTCTATGCCAATAAAATGGACAATCTGGAAGAAATGGACAAATTCTTAGAAATGCACAACCTGCCAAGACTGAATCAGGAAGAAATAGAAAATATGAACAGACCAATCACAAGCACTGAAATTGAAACTGTAATTAAAAATCTTCCAACAAAGAAAAGCCCAGGACCAGATGGCTTCACAGGCGAATTCTATCAAACATTTAGAGAAGAGCTAACACCTATCCTTCTCAAACTCTTCCAAAATATAGCAGAGGGAGGAACACTCCCAAACTCCTTCTACGAGGCCACCATCACCTTGATACCAAAACCAGACAAGGATGTCACAAAGAAAGAAAACTACAGGCCAATATCACTGATGAACATAGATGCAAAAATCCTCAACAAAATACTAGCAAACAGAATCCAACAGCACATTAAAAGGATCATACACCATGATCAAGTGGGGTTTATTCCAGGAATGCAAGGATTCTTCAATATACGCAAATCTATCAATGTGATAAACCATATTAACAAACTGAAGGAGAAAAACCATATGATCATCTCAATAGATGCAGAGAAAGCTTTTGACAAAATTCAACACCCATTTATGATAAAAACCCTGCAGAAAGTAGGCATAGAGGGAACTTTCCTCAACATAATAAAGGCCATATATGACAAGCCCACAGCAAACATCATCCTCAATGGTGAAAAACTGAAAGCATTTCCACTAAGATCAGGAACAAGACAAGGTTGCCCACTCTCACCACTCTTATTCAACATAGTTTTGGAAGTTTTAGCCACAGCAATCAGAGAAGAAAAGGAAATAAAAGGAATCCAAATCGGAAAAGAAGAAGTAAAGCTGTCACTGTTTGCAGATGACATGATCCTATACATAGAGAACCCTAAAGATGCTACCAGAAAACTACTAGAGCTAATCAATGAATTTGGTAAAGTGGCAGGATACAAAATTAATGCACAGAAATCTCTGGCATTCCTATATACTAATGACGAAAAATCTGAAAGTGAAATCAAGAAAACACTCCCATTTACCATTGCAACAAAAAGAATAAAATATCTAGGAATAAACCTACCTAAGGAGACAAAAGATCTGTATGCAGAAAATTATAAGACACTGATGAAAGAAATTAAAGATGATACAAATAGATGGAGACATATACCATGTTCTTGGATTGGAAGAATCAACATTGTGAAAATGACTCTACTACCGAAAGCAATCTATAGATTCAATGCAATCCCTATCAAACTACCACTGGCATTTTTCACAGAACTAGAACAAAAAATTTTGCAATTTGTATGGAAACACAAAAGACCCCGAATAGCCAAAGCAATCTTGAGAACGAAAGAAGGAACTGGAGGAATCAGGCTCCCAGACTTCAGACTATACTACAAAGCTACAGTTATCAAAACGGTATGGTACTGGCACAAAAACAGAAAGATAGATCAATGGAACAGGATAGAAAGCCCAGAGATAAACCCACGCACATATGGTCAACTTGTCTTTGACAAAGGAGGCAGAAATGTACCGTGGAGAAAGGACAGCCTATTCAATAAGTGGTGCTGGGAAAACTGGACAGCTACATGTAAAAGTATGAAGTTAGATCACTCCCTAACACCATACACAAAAATAAGCTCAAAATGGATTAAAGACCTAAATGTAAGGCCAGAAACTATCAAACTCTTAGAGGAAAACATAGGCAGAACACTCTATGACATAAATCACAGCAAGATTCTTTCTGACCCACCTCCTAGAGTAATGGAAATAAAAACAAGAGTAAACAAATGGGACCTAATGAAACTTAAAAGCTTTTGCGTAGCAAAGGAAACCATAAAGAAGACCAAAAGACAACCCTCAGAATGGGAGAAAATATTTGCAAATGAAGCAACTGACAAAGGATTGATCTCCAAAATTTATAAGCAGCTCATGCAGCTTAATAACAAAAAAACAAACAACCCAATCCAAAAATGGGCAGAAGACCTAAATAGACATTTCTCCAAAGAAGATATACAGAGTGCCAACAAACACATGAAAGAATGCTCAACATCACTAATCATGAGAGAAATGCAAATCAAAACTACAATGAGATATCATCTCACACCAGTCAGAATGGCTATCATCAAAAAATCTAGAAACAATAAATGCTGGAGAGGGTGTGGAGAAAAGGGAACCCTCTTACACTGTTGGTGGGAATGTAAATTGATACAGCCACTGTGGAGAACAGTATGGAGGTTCCTTAAAAAGCTACAAATAGAACTACCATATGACCCAGCAATCCCACTACTGGGCATATACCCTGAGAAAACCATAATTCAAAAAGAGTCATGTACCAAAATGTTCATTGCAGCTCTATTTACAATAGCCCAGAGATGGAAACAACCTAAGTGTCCATCATCGGATGAATGGATAAAGAAGATGTGGCACATATATACAATGGAATATTACTCAGCCATAAAAAGAGACGAAATTGAGCTATTTGTAATGAGGTGGATAGACCTAGAGTCTGTCATACAGAGTGAAGTAAGTCAGAAAGAGAGAGACAAATACCATATGCTAACACATATATATGGAATTTAAAAAAAAAAAAATGTCATGAAAAACCTAGGGGTGAAACAGGAATAAAGACACAGACTTACTAGAGAATGGACTTGAGGCTATGGGGAGGGGGAAGTGTAAATGGTGACAAAGCGATAAAGAGGCATGGACATATATACACTACCAAACGTAAGGTAGATAGCTAGTGGGAAGCAGCCGCATAGCACAGGGAGATCAGCTCGGTGCTTTGTGACCGCCTGGAGGGGTGGGATAGGGAGGGTGGGAGGGAGGGAGACGCAAGCGGGAAGAGGTATGGGAATATATGTATATATATAACTGATTCATTTTGTTGTGAAGCTGAAACTAACATACCATTGTAAAGCAATTATACTCCAATAAAGATGTTAAAAAAAAAAAAAAAAAGAAGTAAAAATCCTGTATCTTCATTTATCCATTCATAAGTCTTTGTCAAATGAATGAAAAAATGTCTCTTAATAAACAGAAGATATGTAAATTCCCTTTAAAAAAAAAAAAGAAGCTAGAGGATTCTCATAATATATAAAAGTCATATCTCTTTTCTCAAAACAGCAATAAAAACAGCAAAAAAAGAACTTAAAAACAAATATTATTTATTGGTTTTCAATTTTTAGAATCTGTCAGGGAAGAAAAGAGGAATAGATGTTGAGGGCAGAGCAGGAGCATTAATTTAGTTATCCAACCTGAGGGGTATTAAGCCATATTATCTAAAATTGATAAAACAAGAAATATAATTTTATGTATATCTTTTTAAAGTTATACAAGTGCAGGCAATTCTTGCTTTGTATGGTACTTCAGGACCAAAAGGAAAAAAATGACTCTACAAGCTGAACTCATACAATGTGATCTTAATTATCAATGGGAAAAATACATTTGTTCCATGACCTCTAAATTTTTGTGAAAATATTAAAAACTTTATTGTTGTTTATAAATGTATCGGGAAATGAAGAAATAGTAAAACTAATATTGATTTAGACAATATAATTTAAAACATTAGAAACACTGAAAATTAAATTGTTTTGTTCCTTTTTAAAAAATTGTTGAGAGAATTTTGAACAGTGATTGCCTTCTTCTCACAAAATGAAGTGAGAATTTTCTTAATGTCTTGACAAATTGTCATACTCCTTTCTAAGTTTGGATCAGCTTCCAATATTTTATCCTTTTTGCTCTTGATGTCATGAAATAGCTCTGAGAGTTCCTTTGTCACAAATGACAAGATTTCATTCTTTTTTATGGCTGAGTAATATTCCATTATTTATATATTTATATATATATATATATATATATATATATACCACATCTTCTTTATCCATTCATCTCTCAGTGGATATTTAGGTTGTTTCCATATCTTGGCTATTGTAAATAATGCTGCAATGAACATAGGGTGCATCTATCTTTTTGAATAGCATCTTAGGCCATGAAACAAGTAAGTTTAAGAACATTGAAATAAAAGAAAAAAGAAGACTGAAATTGTATGAAGCATCTTTTCTGACCACAATGATATAAGACGAGAAAGCAACTACAAGGAAAAAAAACTGGAAAAAACACAAACACATGGAGTCTAAACAACATGCTACAAAACAACCATTGGGGTCAATGAAGAAATAAAAGAGGAAATAAAAAACTGCAAACAACATGCTACAAAACAACCATTGGGTGGGTCAATGAAGAAATAAAAGAGGAAATAAAAAACTGCCAATTGTGTCCTTAGGATATGGTTCTTTGTTTTCTTGGTTTTTGTTTTTTTGCGGTACGTGGGCCTCTCACTGTTGTGTCCTCTCCCATTGCAGAGCACAGGCTCCTGACGCGCAGGCTCAGTGGCCATGGCTCACGGGCCCAGCCACTCCGCGGCATATGGGATCTTCCCGGACTGGGGCACGAACCCGCGTCCCCTACATCGGCAGGCAGACTCTCAACCACTGCGCCACCAGGGAAGCCCTCTTTTTATGTTTTTATGTCTGCAATTCTACTGGTTGCAATAGGTGGATGGGCAATGGAATTGCTTGAAACAGTGGTTCTCATCCCAGAATGCATGTCAGAATCACTTGTGGAATCTTCTAAATCTGTTGAATCTGAATTTCTCAAGGGAGAGCTTGCAGATCTCTATTTTAACAAATTCCCCAAGTAATTCTTATACAGGCAGCCTGGCAAATAGACATGATCTGACTTTTGGGAAACACCAGGTTGTAGTAGCAGTTAGCCACTGTTAGAATTGCTGCAGGATGAGAAAACTGGAAGTAGTTAGGGATGCCCTCAAGATCCACTCATATTTTATTTTCTAGTTAAATAGAAATGATTTTTAAGAAATTAGAATCTGTTTATGAGACACCAAGTCCACATATCAAAGGGAATATTTCTTGAACAAAGATTTAATGAAATAAGAAGGCATACTGAGGAAGGACTGTGGCAGCCACAATCTTAGCGATTTACATATGTTGTCTCTGGGATCTGAATTTCTGAAGTTTACCATTCTGTGGATATCAACGTGGCAGAGTGGGCCTAGGAGACATCAGGAAGAGAATGGTCCACCTGCCTCCATCCTAGGCTTCCCTAGATGACCCAAGCCCAACAGCAAAAACACAGTGGCAGCCAGTTTTGCACAGATTTCCTACGTGCAGCTCCTTCTTTTCCCTACATTCTCCACCCTCCAGACCAGCAAGGGAACAGACAACATCTCAAACTACCCACCAGGCCATCCTCCCCAGGGTCTTCTCCTGCTAAGATTCTCTACACTGAAAAACCCCTTTCTCCTCTTGTTTTTCTGCCAAACAAATGCAGAGGCCCCCTCCTGCAAACAGATTCCATAGGAGGGAATGTCACTATCGATCTAAAGGTACTGAGTCTCACCACAAGCCAGCAAAAAACACTCCATTTCATCCCATTTAATCCTCATATAATTATGCTCACTTTACAGGAAAGGAAACTAAGCATTAGAGAGGTTGAGAAACTTGCCCAGGTTCACAAGCTGATTCTGCAGGAGTCTAACCCAGGGAGGGTAGACTCCAAAATCCAACACTGCATGCTATTTCTCCCCTCCTCCAAAACAGGTAGAAAGTGCTGAGGTTAAAAGTGATGAATAGGGCCTTTTCTTTTTCAGCAGTACCTGGTCACTATTTATGATTATTTCCTTGTCATTGATGACTGGGACTCAAACTTCAACTTGCTTGCGTCTGGTCTGAGAGGGGACTTCTCTGGTTGACCTGTCCTGTTATGTGGCCAAATTTGAGTTTTTATGACTCTTTTCCTAAACAGTTTCCCCACAGGGCTCTTCACCCCTTTTGGATGAACTGCTTCAGTTGATCTGTTTATAGTGCTGATTTACCTGGGGCTCCTAGCTGGCACTCACCTCAGTTTCTTTAACTGACTTGCATTCTGGCTCTGCTGCTTCTGCCCGGTCCAAAATGAAAGCCAAAGGGAAGAGATGTCTGCCCGCTGCCTCCTGGAATTCTGCCACATCCTTCACTTCCTATTTGGAACTGGCTGTTGGGACCACTGCGTTATAAGGGCCCTCAGCCTTGCTCTGACTCCCATCTGCTCACTTTCTTCTTACACACAATTAGTCATGAATTGGATTCTTATTGCTTTGAGTCTGGTATGTTTCCATTTCTGCAGTCTGCTACAATCCAGTCCTTAAAGAGGTCAAGCATGTTTTTCTTCCTTGGCATTTTTAACAGTACAGACCAGAACATCACTATAATTATCTTAAGCTTTGGAGTTCTCTGATGGGTATAAGATAGAAGGAGATACCACCATCCCACAAGGGAGTAAATTCTTAAATTTGAAGTCTATTTGTACTTCCATGATAAATTTGAGAGTAATCTCTTTGCCCTAAAAGACTCTGTGTTTCTTTAAGCCAAGAATTCCACTAAATAAATGATTATGCATTTAAATATCTGGGTGTCATATTTCCCAGGAAGAGGTGTATTAGGATAGGCTAGTTTATGCAGCAGTAATAAAAACAGCAAAGGCTTAGCGTTTCCTAGTAGTAGATGGCTTTTTCACACTCCTTCTACAGGAGGTGTGTGGTCTACTGCAGATTGGCTGGGAGCTCTGCACACTGAATCGTCACCTCAGAGCCCAGGTTGATGGAATATCCACATCTTGAATGTTGCTGGTAGTCACCTCAAAGGAAAAGAGGGCTGTGTCAAATTGCTCCATGGTTCTTAAAATTTCCTCCTAGAAGTGTGACATGTCACTTCTATCCGCATTTTATTACCGAAAGAAATGGTTACTGAAAGAAATGGGTAATGTGGCTACAACTATCTTCATGGCGTCTGGGAAGTACATTTCTGTCATATGCCTGGAAGTGAAGGGAACCAAAATATTTGGTGAGATGCACCAATAACTACCATTAGGGGCTTGGGTAAGAGCTGATACCTACAGACAGTGCCAAAGGTCTTATGTTGGTGAAAAAGTGAAAGTGATGATCATTTTCAAGTTGGAAATAAACAGTAAACTCTGATTCAGTAAGCATCTAATTGTTCTCCATTACCTTTCACCTATAAGCTCCTTGTAGGGATTGTATCTAAATCTTCTCATTGACATGACATAGCCTAGTGGCTTTGGAATCAGATAGACTAGGCTCCATGATTTATTTGTTGTGTGAACCATTTGCTTTTCCTAGGGAAAAAAAGGATCATGTTATCCCCTAAGCAATCTTCCATAGCCCACAATTGTGTCCAGAAAATAATAGCTATTTTTTTACTGAGTCTCCATAAATTCTAAGACTAGAATTCATGTGCTTTGGCAAAGACTGCCTAGTTGTTAACACAACTGTTCTCTTTTTCTTGGGCACACAGCCAGACTATACACAGTTAGATGTGGTATATAACTAAGTTCTAGTATTTGAATGTAAGTGATGTGTATCCCATTCAGGCTGGACTATTATATCCTCTGTGCTTTTTCTCCTACAAACTTAATACAGGCAAGCCTTGGTGACCTTGGAAGCCATGTGTTGAGGACAGCAGAGCCACAAGATGGAAGGAACCTGGGTCCTTACATCATGGCTTGAAAGGAAGCTACTGGCCAATCAGGAACAGCCTTTTAAGATTTTACCTGAGCAAAAAAGAAATGTCTAATATCTTTGAATCATTATTCTTTTTGGTTTAATTACTGCAGCAGCCAGTGTTTCCTTAACTAATACTGACGTCTTCCACAAGGTCTTGGTGAACTGAAGAAGAGGCCCTCTGAGGAGACAGTTGCATGCAAAGTTTGGCAGAAGGTTCTAAAGAAAAGGACTGTAGGAGAGAAGGGCTAGAAGAAGAGCAGAAGTTCTCTTCTGGATACTCAGACCCTATCCTGGGTCAATTCCACCCCTTTGGAGAGAGCTGATACTCTGGAGTGAGGAGTAGGATTCTCCTCCCTTCTGTGTGAACAGGGAGTCTTAGCTCTCTGGAGAACATCAGTGTCTTCGTGATGATGAGCCAAGGGCAGTGTGCAGGTGGGTGATAGCCACACCTAAAGTAAGGCATTTGTGCTTTTAAAATGTTCTCTGTCACATGCTGGAAATCTCCACTATTAGAGTAGTTTCTTTGGGCTTTAGCATCAATTCCACAAGATTCTGTTAAATTAGATGTAAATGATCAAACATCATAACTAATAAACTCAGAGCATGATTTAAATAACCCATAATATCTGCCATATGAGAAGCTACAAACTGCGAGGAGGCTGGGCTCAGCCAGTACTGGGAACCTGTTTCAGTCCCAACCTACCCAGTGTGATGGTTACTTTGAGCAAGTCCTTCGTGCTCTGTTCTTCAACTTCCTCCTTTGATTCCTTTGTTTCTTCAAGATTCATCTGAATGTCACCTCCTCCCGGAGGTCTTTCCTGACCTCAGCCTAGGTTAAGTACCTTGGTAAGGGTTAAGTACCTGTGCCCCTCCTCCACACTCCCACAGAGGAGCATTGCCCCGTAGCACAATGACTGTCTCGCCAACGGGAGTAGATGGCTGTTCTCAAGGGCAAGAACTATGTCTTAGTCACTGTTGGATCCCGAGTACATGACCCAAGGTCTAGCATACCAAAGTGCGTTATATATTAGAAACTTATTCAGTGGGGAGGTTGGCAACCCACATAAAATAAAGATCAGGGCAATCTTCATCTCAAAAGACAGAATTTGAGCTGGGACCTTAAGGAAGGCAGGAGAAGAGGGAAGAGGAATTCCAAGCAGAGAGAACCATGTGAGCAGGGCTTTGAACTGGTTCTGGAACAGCCTTTACAGGGCAGCAGATTGGGCTAGAAGTCCATTGTATCTTGGGTGATGTAGGCCAGAGGCCTTTCCATACAGACACTGGGAGAGGCTGGTGGGAACAGGATCCTGCACTCTTGCCCCCAGGAATGCCCTGTCACCTCCAGAGCAGTATGGTTGCTGTCCTCAGGCATGGGCTGTCATCAGTAATGCTGATGGCCAGGGATGAAATAAATAAATAAAACTCTATTAATATCAACTCCATTAGAAACACAGGAAATAAATTAATGTTTGCCAAATGGGAAAATTAAAAATCAATAGGGAAAGAAATATTATTTTTAATCTTCTGAGAAGGTTCTTTATAAACAACTGAAAGAGAAAAAAAATTAAAACCATGAAAAAGGACCTGCCATCATCCTTTTAACCTTTATTTATTATCACTCATTCTACACCATCCCAAACTGCATGATAATTTAAAATTTCATTTTAATTTCAATGTATCATATAATTCAACCTAGCCTTTTACAACATACTTTTTTTTTTACTGAAAACTTTAAAAATGTCTCAAAAGGAAATACAACCAGAGGGAGGGAGGGTAAGAAGTCCCGTAGCCTTCTAAGTCATTTAATTTCTGAGATTAAAAGGTCTGTGCAAAAATACGATAACACTGAAAGCAACAAACATGACAAGTGTGAATGTTTCTTAGTGGCGTGCTGAATCGCGTGGAGTGGCCGTGCCTGGGCTGCTCTCCGTGTCCTTCTGTGGTTTCATTTGAATTCAAATTATTCTAGACTCTGGGTCATTTTGGTTGTTTTAGGAGAATATTTATTCACTTGTTTTTACCATGTTTGATACATTCTGAGATGGCGGCTCCTCCTTTCCTGGGATATTTCCTGTAGCTCCTATCTGAGAGGTTTCCAGAGTTTCAGAAAATACTCCTATCAGTAGCTAGCATTATTGAGCACGTACTCTGTGCCGAACACTTAGTCAAGTGTTGTAAGTGCATTCTGTTCCTTAATTCTTACTGCCTTAGGAGCTAGGGGTTATTATTGTCCACATTTGATAGGTAAGAAAACTGAAGCTCACAGATGTTAAGTAAACTGCCAGAGGTCACATAGCTGGAGAGTGGTAGAGATTTGAGCCCAAGCCCAGCAGCTGCCCAAAGGTACACTTTTAGAACCATCGAAGGGGCTGACTAGTGGGTGGAGCCAGGGCAGTCCCAGGCTTCCTTCTTCCCAATGTCCCACCCAGTCTCCTGCACTAGAGACACCCCTCTACCACGGCTCTGTTGGGAGATCCGTTTTCTAAACAAATAACTCAGACTGAGAGGGAGTACGCTGGGTGTGACTCCTGGCTACAGAGTTAGACTGGACCTGTGATACTGTCAATAAGTCTTTCACTTTCCCCTGCATCCTCCCTCCTGTGCACTTGGCCTTGGGCTTGTTATCCTGTTGGCTGTGGGCAAATCTGAGTTGGCCTGTGGTTGCTGATGCCAGAGTGGTGTGCTGCCTGGATGAGCAGATCATCTGACTATTTACTGCGTTCATTCATTCATTTATCCATTCAGGCACTGTGCTAGTCAGGATAGGTCAGGTTACGCTGAAATAACTAACAAACCACTCCCCAAAGCTCAGGGGTTTGAAACAGCGCACATTTCTCTTCCCCTGTTATGTGTCCACTAGCAGCTGTCACAGAGCTTGTGCTCAGGTTCCATCGTGGCCTGGGCTTCCCTGACCTCTGCAGCAGGGAGACTTGAACACCATGAATCATGCACTGGCTCTCCAGAGTTCTATTTCGAAGTGATATGTGGCACTTCTACTTAAATCTCATTGGCTGAAGCAAGTCACGTGCCAGATGTATCTTGAAGGACATGAATTGGAGTATTTGTGAATAGTCTTGCTGACAGCCATGGCTATTCTAGGCACTGTGACATTGGAAAGTCCTTATTCTTGTAAGGCCAACTGGCCCGAGGCAGGGGAACGCAATCAGACTCACAGGTTGAAACTGACCTGGAGACTTTCCGGACCACCCAGCTCCAGGAACTGACCTGGGGACTTTCCACCCTGCCCAGCCTTCCCGCCTTTCGAGGGGCGGGACTAACGGTCCCCCACGATACCCGAAAAGACCACCAAATAAGGAATACCCTGCACCCTCCCGGATTCACCACACCCCTTTCCCTTCCTCCCCTATAAATGTTGTTCGCGCCCACACCCGGGCGCGACTTCTCTGGCCCCTTTCTCTCGGACCAGTGAACCTCGCCCGGGAGCGTTCCCAAATAAAGCTTGTTTAACTCTCCTCCGTCTTTGGTGCCGTTCCTTACAATTCTAGCAGTGCAGGCGGTGAATGAATCTGTGAATAATTTTAAGCAGAATTAAGTGCTATGAAAAATTAAAGAAGAAGAGTAGAGAGTGATGGAAGCAATGTGTAGAGGAAGCTTTTTTGGATAAGGTGGTTCAGAAAGACCTCTCTGAGAAGCGGATATTTGAGCCAACAATTGGAGTGAAGAAACGAGCTACAGAAAGATGTAGGGAAAGAACAATTTAGGAAGAAGGGAACAGCAAGTGCCAAGGTCCTGAGGTAGGAATGGGCTTCACGTGTTAGAAGAACAGACAGGAAGAGCAGTAGTCAGGAATGTAGTGAGGGAAGGGAACGGTGGTTGTGGACAAAGGGAAGGAGAAGCCAGATAAGTATTGTGAATTTTGTTTTGTTTTTTATTTTATCTATTTATTTTTGTTAAAGTATTGTTGACTTACTATATTATGTTAGTTTCAGATGTACAGCATAGTAATTCTGTATTTTTATAATTTATATGCCACACAAAGTTATAAAGTATTGACTATATTCCCTGTGCTGTACATTACACGCTTGTAGCTTATTTTATACCTAGTAGTTTGTGTCTCAATCCCCTTCACCTATCTTGCCTCTCCCCCACACAGTACTCCCCACTGGTAACCACTGGTTTGTTCTCTGTATCTGTGAGTCTGTTTCTGTTTTGTTGTAATTGATCATTTGTTCTACTATTTACATTCCACATATAAGTGAAAACATACATTATTTGTCTTTCTCTGTCCGACGTGTTTCATTGGCATTAAACCCTCCAGTGTGATGGAAAACCAGGGAGCATTTATAAACAAAGAAATGATGTGATTTGATTTACATTTTTTAAAAGACAGTTTGGTTGTTCTGAGAAGAGACTGTAGAGGGCAAAGGTTAAGCAGGGGTCACAGTCCAGTGTCCTCTTCTCCTGCCCTGAGAGCCCAGAGATGAGTGGCAGGGGTTTAGACCTTTCTGCCCCTCAGAGCCACTCTCCTGGGCCTTCACTGGACCGTCCATACAGGTGAGGCCTGGGCTGCGAGTATTCCTCCTATAGCACATCTCAGAATTTGCAAGGGAAGAATGGCACTCCCACTCCAGGTCTCTTCCCCGAATTCCAGAATATGGAAGACACAGCTGCAAGAAGTGAGCCAGCCCCGTGGAACCTGTTTACAGCGCTGAGAGCTATCACCACATTTGATTGCCACAATTTTTCTCCCTAATCATGCCTGAAAAATAAATTCCTTGCTTAAAAATTATTATTTTAAAAACTCCCGCACATTAATTTGCTTAATGCTGTCCTGTCACAGATGATGTGCTTCGCCTGATGCTTTGGCACAAGAGATGGGCAGAAGGTGCCTCATGTATTTGTGTCAAGCTTCATCAGCAGTGACGTTTGTCAGGGGCTGCTTATGTGACAGCCACAAAACACCTGATTGTATACCTAGAATTACCTCTTATGGCAGAGCAGCTCACACCTCTGTCTGCCATCGGTGATTTGCATGTTTCAGCAGAAATGGGCATGAAACAAATCTGGAAGGAAGTAGATATCCAAATTAGTTCTCTGACCAACCTTTCACAAGGCTAACAGGCATGTCTGCTGAAAGTTTCTGTGTGGCAAGTTCCCCTGGGGCATTTGCTTCCTGTTTCCATTCTTTCTTCTGCCCAGACACAAGCCCTTGGGCTCAGTTAAACCCAGGGGACAGGCCTAATTCAGGCACTGCAGATGAATTTCAACTAGAGAGGATTCATTTCTATTACTTCTGAACCTACCCCAAATTGTAGTCCAACCCTCAAGACCAGAAAAGAGAAACTTAAACATTTGCACAAAATTCAAACTGGCGTTTCCCTGATTTAAAGCCGAATTATTATGGAAACAAAAACAATGCATTAAAATAATGCAGAGTAAGAAAGGTAGCAAATTTATAACTCTGCCACTTTCAGAAGCATAATGTAATGATGCAGTGCTTATTTTGTTTTTAAATTTGATTTTTTTGAATAGGTAATATTTTACATGTTTTAAAAATAAAAAAATATGTATGTATTTGAAGCAATAACAATCTCAGACACTATTTTTTTTTTTTACTTTTTATTTTGGAATAATTTTAGATTTGTGGAAGAGTTGCAAACAGAGTACAGAGTTTGTATATACCATTTACCCTCCTTCCCGTAATGTCAACATTTTATATAACCATAGTACATTTGTGAAACTAAGAAATTAACATTGGTACAATGCTATTGACTAAATACAGACTTTATTCAGATTTCATCAGTTTTTCTGCTAATGTCCTTTTGTCTATTTCAGGATGCGATCCAGAATATAACATGGCATTTATTTGTCCTGTCTCTTTAGTTTGATCTGTGATAGTTTCTCAGTATTTCCTTATTTGCTGTGACCTTGCCAGTTTTGAAGAACACTTGTTGGATGTTTTGTAGACTATCTCTTGGTTGGGGTCTGTCTGATGTTTTCTTGTGATCAGACTGGGCTTATGGGTTTGGGGGTAGTTTCCCCAGAGCGGAAGTGCCATTCCTGTTGCATCAGATCAGGGGTACATAACATATTAACATTCATCACTTGGTTAAGGAGTGTCTGTTGCCTCTCAGGTTTCTCCTCTGTAAATTTGTTATCTTTTCCTTTCCATACTCCATCCTTTGGACGAAGGTCATTGAGTCCAGCCCCAACTCTAGGAGAGGGGACACATATTACTTGAAATTCTTTGGAAGGGAAATTTGTCCCTTATCCCCACCCCCATTTATTTATTTATTCAATCATTTGTTTATATCAGTATGGACTCATAGATATTTATTTTAGTCTTTGGATTACAATCCAATACTAGTGTAATTAATTTTGTTGCTCAAACAAAGCAACAGGTAAAGCTTGTTGTTCCAGTTTTGGTCCCTGGGAGCTTTCTGGTTGGCTCTTTGGTCCTTTTGACATGACTGCATCCTTTGCTTTTTTTTTTCCCTATGCCTACTAGGGGACAGAACTAGGAAATATATGTGTACATATTAACCCATGTATATATACAAATGTCTCTCTTAAAATGAGAGTTCACACTGATAACCTCTCACCCAGCACCACAGGGTCTGTTCTTGCTTTCCTTTCTTGCTTATTTGTAACTCCTTTTTCTGACAGTGAGAAAACTGGCTTCTATTAACTACACTGTATTTACTTATTTGTTCAGTCCTTGCATATATGTACTTTCATGATTGCTAACCCATACACCTATGAGAAATAAATTTATCAACTAGAGTACAGTGTTTATGTATGATGCTTTTTGTCCCATGGCTTTGTATCCAGCCCAGACACCATTTGCCAAAGCTATTCAGGTCAGCTCCTTCTTACTCCACCCCCTTCAGTGAGCTTGTGTCAAATGCAGGTCACACAGATTCACTTGTCTCAGTCTGCATTCTACTCTGGGATTCCCCCAACATCCTGGTTTATTGTTTTCTAATTAGCGTACAGTGAAGTTTCACATTTCGTGGTATACAGTTCTAGAGTTTTGACACATGCATCCACCACCCACTGCTGTACAGAGCTGGATGCCCTTGTGTGACCCTTTGTAATCAGCCCTTCCCCCTCCCCCAATGTAAGGCAACCACTGCTTTGTTTTCCATCCATACAGCTTTACAGATACTTAAAATTTTTTTTTAACATTTTGGAAGTTTTTATTGATTGAATTTCTTTTTTTCAAATTGAAATATAGTTGATTTACAATGTTTCAGGTGTACAGCAAAGTGATTCATTCATATATATATGAATATATATATATCATTTTTCAGATTCTTTTCCATTACAGGTTATTACAAGATATTGAATATATTTCTCCATGCTACTATTACACTATTATTACATTTAGTAGTATGTATCTGTTGATCCCAAACTCCTAATTTTTCTCTCTCCCTCCCCCTTTCCCCTTTGGTAGCCATAAATTTGTTTTCTATGTCTGTGAGTCTATTTCTCTTTTGTAAATAAGTTTATTTGTATCTTTTTTTAAATTCCATGTATAAGTGATATCATATGATATTGGTCTTTCTCTGTCTGACTCATTTCACTTAGTATGATAATCTCTAGGTCCATCATTCTTTTTTATGGCTGAGTAATATTCCACTATCTATATCTGTCTATATCTATATCTTTATCCATTCATCTGTTGGTGAACATATGCTTCTATGTCTTGGCTATTGTAAATAGTACTGCTGTGAACGTTGGGGTGCATGAAAAAAATTTTTTCTCCAGTTTATTTAAAAATTTAGGTAGCTTCTTGTTATGTGGACTAAGATATATCACAGACCATACCTTCTCAGTATTGCATGTATGAGTAGACACCCCACCTGAAGTAGGAAAACAGAGCACAGTGTGGGCTGTGGAGTTAGACTGTTTGGGCACATACTCAGCTCCAATACTTACTAACTGTAGAACTGTGATCAAGTTACTAAACATTTCAACGGCTTAATTTCCTTTTTTCTAAAATGAGGATAATAATAGAATCTGTTTCCTAAGATTGATGTAAGGAAAAAATGAGCTCATGTGTGTAAAGAAAGGGACCCAGAACATAGTAAGCACTCCAAAAAAGTTAGTTGCTGTTATTATTATTGTTATTACTATTACTAATCTATAATTGGGTATCCTCATTAAAAATGAACAAATGCCTTTTCATTAAAGTGTATTTCATCTGCTAAATTACAAACAGAAAATCAGGGGTTGGGAATGGAGACTTTATTTTCTTTCCTGATGATTTCTACTTCTCTTTTCTTTAAAGTGTAACTTTGCTCACTACACAGGCAAAACACACATACCCTTATTCATTTAACAATCATTTATGCATGACTTAGCACCGTAATGGGGGCCATGCCTCTCTTTACTTGTACCTGTATTGTTAGCTTCCCTCATGGTTTGTAGCACATGGTATAGTTACTCAATATATAATTGGAAAGTGGATGAGTGAGACCTTACTATCGGCTGGTGGTCCTTGTTAACACAAAGATGAGTGAGGTCTCATCCTTCAGCTGAGTGAGGAAGACAGGAACCATGCCTCACAGAGGCAGGCCTGGATGATTCTACCTGGGTCACTTGGAGACAGGTCTCAGAGGAGGATTAGAACTCCACTCTGTGGAAAAGGGAACCCTACACTGTTGGTGGGAATGTATATTGGGGCAGCCACTATGGAGAACAGTAGGGAGGTTCCTTAAAAAACTAAAAATAGAACTACCATACGACCCAGCAATCCCACTCCTGGACATATATCTGGAAAAGATGAAAACTAATTCGAAAAGATACATGCACCCCAATGTTCATAGTGGCACTATTTATGACAGGCAAGACACGGAAACAACCTAAGTGTCCATTGACAGATGAATGGATAAAGAAGATGTGGTATAATACACAATGGAATTTTACTCAGCAATAAAAAAGAATGAAATAATGCCATTTGCAGCAACATGGATGGACCTAGAGATTATCACACTACATGAAATATGTCAGACAAAGACAAACATCATATGATATCACTTATATGTAGAATCTAAAAAATGATACAAATGATCTCATTTATAAAACAAATAGACTCACTGACATAGAAAACAAACTTATGGTTACCAAAGGGGAAAGGGGAGGAAGGATAAATTAGGAGGTTGGGATTAACAGATATGCACTGTTAACAAGATAAACAACAAGAACTTACTGTATAGCACAGGGAACTGTATTCAGCATCTTGTAATAACCTATAATGGAAAAGAATCTGAAAAAGAATACATATATATATAACTGAATCACTTTGCCATATACCTGAAACTAACACAACATTGTAAATCAACTATGCTTCAATAAAAAAGAAAAAGGAAATCCACTCTGTAGACAAGATGGGAAAGGGCAGGGACATAACATGTAAGCATCTAGAGGCGTGAGAGGTCTCAGGATGTCCTGGGAATGGCGAGTAGTCTGAAATGGCTGAGCATGGAATGCTGGGTAATGGGGAGGCAGGAGCTGAGGCCGGTGTGGAGGCCAGAGCCAGATCCTGACCGTTCTTATGTTCCATGCTGAGGAGTTTAGACTCCTTTCTTAGGGCAATGGGAGCTGCTGAAGGTTTTGAGCAAGGGAGTAGAAGGGTCAGATTTGTGTGAAGCTGCAACGGTGAGAGTGGATAAGAGTGAGGGACATTTCAAAAGCAGAAGACCAACTGGAAACTGTGGTCTGAACTGGAAAAGTGGAATGGAGAGAGGGAAAGATTTTTTAATGGGAGATTTGAAAGGACTTTGAGATCAGTTGTATACAGAGGGCTGAGGACAGAACGTAATAGAGAATGTGACAACCAGTGTGCCTTCTTGGGTAAATTACTGGATGTTGGGATCACTCCTGAACTCCCCCTGGGGGGAGGGGTAAAAGAATGAGCTCAGGCACACAGACTGTGCATATACCTGTGCACACATGTGCCTACACACCATCTCCCAATAATAACTTTTGACATTAAAACAGGAAACACAGAATCAAACTGACAGAGGGGGCTGTGTGGGTGATTGAAATGAATGTAGAGGGAGGATGCATCTTCCCAAGGAGGTTCAGACTGCAGTTAGGGCCAGGAAAGGAACTATGTGTATAGTCACAGGGTTTTGGGATGACTTAGACCTGCTTTCTCCTTAGTCACCTCTGATTGGCATGACCTTTTCCCTGCAATGATGACCTTCAACAGATCAAGTGACATCCTGTGTCTATGGATATAACACCACTACCCGTTGCCCACATCCATTCTTTGGATGATGACATTTTCACAGTGGCAGCTGATCCAGAATACAGGTGCAGCTAGAGGCCTTGGAGCAGGAGGAAACTGAACAGCCCCCATGAAAAAGGAGGCCCTGTGACCTTCGCTTTGTTAATGGAGCTCTGATCAACGGAGCGAACCAGCCATGCCTGGCACAGGGCGCTTTATACGCTAGTCATTGCCTGTTTTCCTGGAATAATGTGTTCTGTGATGTAATGTCGAAATTAAATGCTAAATTCATTTAGAGGAAGGGCCATATGGTTCTGAAAAGGCAACTCAGAACACAGAGGTTAAGAGAATGTGGATTTTGTCCTGTCACCTTTTTTGAGGGACACGGGGAGGCCTTGAACCATGCTGGACGCCTGTCACTGCACACATGCATTACAGGGGCAGGTAGGATCCGGGCTGCACATAGCAGTGCTGTGACTATAATAGGACAGCTTTATGGGAAGCAAGGAGGCACTTTATTACGCAGCATCTCTTGCTCCAAGCGGCAGATGAGAGAAATCCTCTAATCTCACATGGTTTTAATCCTGGATTAAGGCAGATGTGTTAATAAAACACTAGTGAAATCAAGACTAGTTTGCAATTATCTTCAACTTCAATTACATACATTTTATGATTTTAAACACACATACAGATCGAGTATGTTTTAAATTCCCTGCACCCTTGAAGAAACAGCTCAGGAAAATTAAAGAGTTCCAACAGTAAAGCAACTTCTAGAAAACACGAGGAAGAGATGGGAAGAGAGAAGAGAATGGTTGGATTCTGATAATATTCTCAATTTTTATCTAACAGCCTAATCCAAATCAGAAAGATGACCGCAACAGGGCTGAGGTGGAGGGTAACGGTGAGTTGCTGAGATGTGCGTAGTGTGTGCCGAGACGATTCTGTGCCCACCTACGGGAGGACTGCTTTAGCTCTGCAGACAGGTGGTTCCCAGCCTAGGCAGGGAGGAAGAGCTGGCCGGACCCATCAGCTTTGCACACAGGACTCAACCAGAAATGGCATCACACCCCTGGCAAGTCTGTGCAACCCTGAAGGGGACAGGCCCCGTTACACTGTGCTGAGCCTGGGTCTCTAAAGAGTCTGTGGCTCCAGGGCAGGCTCAAGTGGCCGACTCTTTTCTCATTTCTAGAATCAGGGCTGCTAGTGGTACCAGGACAGCACTGGTTGAGGTAGAATGGAGCCCTGCTCCACTGAAGCCCTGGGAGGATGCTTGGGTAGCACCAGTCCCTGAGAATGAATCACTTTCTGAACACGCTTTCTGGGTAAACGTATCCATGTCTATTTCAGGCTTGCTTCAGACTAGTTGCGCATAACAACTCCTTTCCCGGGGCACGCCTGAACCCTCTCTTCCTTGGGGACTGACTGGGGAAGTGGGGAGGATGTGCAGAAATAACCCACCACAGCTGCCTGCAAGGGGGGGTCCAGCTCACATATATGTTTGTTTGCTCAGCACTGAGTTAGCTCATACAACGTTGGGGGAAGGGGGAAGAGTACGCTTCACCTAACAATTAGATTCCTGAGTTGTGGAAAATTTGCGAGCTGCAGTAACTCTGGGCTGCGTTCTGCCTGGTGACCATCCCTGGGAGAGTAGGGGCAGCTGTGCCCATTAGCTAGGTGGGTGCACACACTGCTGTGAGGCCGACTTGTGCTGCCACCGCTGCTCTGCTTGTGCTGTTGTCCATCTTACAGTAAAGAAGAAATTGACTCTTATTTGCTCCTGTGTCTCTCTTAGGGTGAACGAGAGACCAGGAGGTCTGCATGTTTGGCCAGCATGCCTCACTCATGTGTGGTACTTGCCTGGCCCCTGTGGGCATCTGGTTTTATAATCCCTAGGCATGACTATGGTTGAGACGCTGAGCTCTTTGGCAACTTAACCATACTGAAGCTGAATCTGGCCTCTGAACCCTGATACCAAATTAATTTTCAGAGACAGAGTTTTGTGTGAAGTAGAAAAGAATAGCTTTATTGTTTTGCCAGGCAAAGGGGCCACAGCAGGCTAATGTCCTCACAACTGTGTGTCCCAACCTGGAGGGGGGTAGTGAGGAGTTTTACAGTAATGGTTCCGAGAGGGTGTGATCAGCTCGTGGACATTCTTCTGATTGGCTGGTGGGAAGGTAAGTGGGAGTCAGCATCATCAACCTTCTGATTCCAGTAGGTCTGGGGTCTACGTGCTTGTGAGCAGCATACAGTTAACTTCTCCCACTTTAAGGGGTTTCAGAATCTGCAAAAAAGCTCAAAGATATTGTTGTGTGTATCCCTTGAGGGGGAGCCAGGACCCTGCCCCAAGGCTGCACTATTGTTTCTTTTGACTGTTCCATCCTTGTCTCCAACATCCCCTCCTTTCCTTATTTAGCAACTGTTTGAGCCTGCCCATTGGAACTCAGGGAAGGTCATGGAGGTTGAATGAAACTTATTTCCTGTAATCAAGAAATGGTGGACACAGAAAGGCTTTTGTGCCCAGGAGCCCCACAGGGTCCTGCTTGGTATCAATACCATGATGGGATATTCCATGACAGCATATATTTCTCCCCTCAAATTGCCAAGTCTCAGTCAGAAGCCATCACTTCCTCCCACATCTTCATTTCCATCATCAGCTCTAGCAACTGGCTCTCTTTTCAGGGCCATCTTCATAAGAAATAAAGTGTATAATTACTTCTTGAGGGTTATCATGTCCTGGACTTGGAGTAGAGACAAGCTGAGGACTGTAGGCAGATGGGTGTGGGCAGCAGCTGAGTGATCTTGGGGACAGTGACTTGTCAAGACCATCTTTGTACAGAACAGCATCCACTGTTACAGACAGTAGCTCAGACTTGATGCCACGGATTTGGGGGCAGGCTTGTCTCATTCATGAATGTCAAATCCACAAATCTTAATGTGACTGTGGAGAATAATTTCCTAGAATTCAGAAATAGCTTTAGGAGGTTTGAACACCTTGAAATTACATACAACATCTTATGTGAAGAAGAGGAAGTTTGTCTGTTTTTTGAGAAGACAGTTAATAACTTTCATTAGATTTTTAAAATCATCTATGTTCCAAAAAATTAATGACTGTGAACTGTACATATTTTCACCCTATCTTGTTCCAAAAAACTTAAGATTATTTACAAAAATGTCCACAACACAAGTTATAATAAATTAGTGTAACAGGGAAGAACAAAATCTGACTCCATGGTGGACCTGTTTCTTTTTTTGATCTTTGCTTTCTATTGCTTTTGCTCTGTCTATAGCTATAGGCATACATAATGGCCTGCCTTGGTGAACCCTGCCCCTCTGCCTGAATGTTAAATTAAGGTGCCTTTGTTCAGCTCACAGGGAAACACTCTGACCCTGCCCACCTGTGAATGGCTGTAGAAAAGAAGAAATTAACACATTCCTTCCCCAAGGCTGGCTAAAACCAGGAGATATTTTGCAAGACTTATGGCATTTTTACTTTACTTCCTCACCTCCTCCCCCTCTCTGTTCTAATCCAGACCCCAATAAGATGGCACTCTAGGACACTAGTCCACCATCTTCTTGGATGCATGGCTTTCCGAATAAAGTCGCTGTTTCTTGCCTCAACACCTCATCTCCCAATTATTGGACTGTCATGTGGTGAGCAGACTGATCTTGGATTTGGTAACACTAGGACCAAGCATTTAAAGTGAGGGCTGGGGGAATCCCCTGGAGGGGGACTCTGTGCTTTCACTGCTGAGGGCCCGGGTTCAAACCCTGATCAGGGAACTAAGATTCCCTCAAGCCAGCATGGCCAAAAAACAAATAAAGTGAGGGCTGGTAGAGCTGATCTGGCTAGTTGGCCCCAAGGTGCCTTCCCCCTGACCTTGTCATATGGCTCTCTGGACCATTCACTATTCACAGTCATTGGGTGCTTCCAGGCTGTTGCCCACCAACAAGGAGAAATTGATACTGAGCAGGACCCTGTGGGGCTCTGGGGCACAAAAGCCTTTCTGTGTCCACCATTTCTTGATTACAGGAAATAGGTTTCATTCAGCCTCCATGACCTTCTCTGAGTTCCAATGGGCAGGTTCAAACAGTTGCTAAATAGCAAAGGGAGGGGATGTGGAGACAAGGATGGAACAGTCAAAAGAAACAATAGTGCAGCCTTGGGGCAGGGTCCTAGCTCCCCCTCAAGGGAGATACATAACAATATCTCTGAGCTGTTTCGCAGATACTGAAACCCCCACCAGGTGGGAGAAGTCAACTGTATGCTGCTCACAAGCACGTAGACCCCATACCAGTTGGAACCAGAAGGTTGATGATGCTGACTCCCACTTACCTCCCCACCAGCCAATCAAAAGAATGTCCATGAGCTGATCACACCCTCTTTGAACCATTACTGTAAAACTCCTCACTACCCACTCCAGGTTGAGACTCACAGTTTTGAGGGCATTAGCCTTCTGTGGCCCCCTTTGCCTGGCAAAGCAATAAAGCTATTCTTTTCTGCTTCACCCAAAACTCTGTCTCTGAGAATTAATTCTGGGTACAGAGGCCAGATTCAGCTTCAAAATGACTTTGGGAGGGCCCCAAGTCTCTGGGTATGTCAAAAAGAGAAGACTAGCTGAGGATTCTTTCTCAGAAGCACCTCTAGGAAATTGTAGGTATTGGTATGTTTGTGCGTGCCTATACTTGTAAGCGAGTGTGTCACCATGAATGTGTGTGAGCTTGAAAATACAAGTGAGTGTATATGGTGATGTGCTCAAAGCTACATACGTATATGTAATTCATTATGTATTTGTGTGTGAGTTTGAGAATGATGCATACAGATGTGTCACAGTCCAGAAATACACAGAATGTGGAGGATGGGAGAGGGCACGGCCAAAGGGAAACAATAGGTACCGAGGGAAGGGAAGAATTTTCTGGGAAGACTGGAGCATGATTTTAAAGTAGTGATGAGCATGATTACTACTTCAAGATATAGTCAATGCTCTAGACATATCTGTGAGTTTCTGAGTCATAGAGTCACAGGTATGGCTAATACTACTGTGGTTTGCCATCTACATTAGTAATGGAGGGAAACATTACAGTTCAGTTTCAGCTAGTGAAAATGAAGATGTACGTTTTCCTCTTATAAAGTATAACCCCCCCCCATATTATATTCACAGCCCCCATGAAATTACCCTTTGGCCCTGTGTCTCTCCCTGATTGAGAGAGCCATGAACAACATTTTAAAGGGAAATATAGAATGGAGTAGAATGAAAAACATCAGAGAATATTTCACATAGCAAGAAATATTATATTGAATATTTTGATTCAATGACTATGTGTGTGTGTGTGTGTGTGTGTGTGTGTGTGTGTGTGTGTGTGCTGGGTCATGATAGTTAGAAAAACATTGTGCCAGGGAGTAAGTTTTAGATAAATGCCAGGGAAGGAGTTTAAGTGCAGCAGTCACCAGACTAGGGTTCAGTTGTAGAAACCTTTCTCCAAAAGCAGTGAGAAGGATGGAGCAGAGGGGGGTGAGCTAGAGAGAGGACGGTGGTTCGAAGGTCACCCGTGGAATCTGAGCAGGAAGAAAGCATCTGTGTGATCGTGAAAATGAAGGGAGGGGCAGATCCCAGGGCCATTAAAGAGGTAGAACCTAGGGATTTGGTGACCTTTGGATGTTGGAGATGCCACAAAAGGAGTCTTGGTTTGCTCCTGGGCTTCTGACTTTGGCTCCTAGGTGGTTGGGTGTGCCCATCTGAGATAGAGCTCACAGGAGCAGGGCCAAGACTGAGGGGACTGAGTCTGGTTTTAGAATGCTGATTTTTTTTTTTTTTTGGTACGCGGGCCTCTCACTGTTGTGGCCTCTCCCGTTGCGGAGCACAGGCTCTGAACGCGCAGGCTCAGTGGCCATGGCTCACGGGCCCAGCCACTCCGCGGCATGTGGGATCTTCCCAGACCAGGGCACGAACCCGCGTCCCCTGCATCGGCAGGCGGACTCTCAACCACTGCACCACCAGGGAAGTCCCTAATGCTGATTATTTTTATGCTCCAAATTGGGATGTCACTTAACCTCTCTCTAGATCTCAGTAGCATCATTTCTGAAATGTGGCATTGTTAGCTGAAAAGAGATTTTTTTGAGGCTTATATGTATAAAAAGATATTTATTGATACATGATTACATTAAATGAGGTTATGGATGTGAAAAGGACTTTCTAAACTGAATCCTAAAAACTTTCTACAAATAGTAGTTACCTAGTTTATAAGTATAGTCTTTTTTTTTTCTTTGCAAGGGATAAAAACCTAAAGCAAACTGAATTGGGTGCAAATGAAACATATCAGCTCCTTTATATAGAAGGTGTAGAGATAGTTAGCTTCAGGTACAGCTGGATCCAGGGATTCCTGATTTTGCTCCAGCTCTCAGCTGGGCTCTGCTCTCCTCTGTGTGATGGTTCTATTCTCAGGGAGGCTTTTACCTTGCGGGGTCAACTTGGTGGCAGCAGTTCCAGCCTCCCAGTCTCCCAGATTTTCGTTCAGAACAAGAGCATCTCTTTTTCTTCTCCCTCCTGCAAATATGTTATTCTGATTAGACGAGTTTAGGTCACTGGCTTCCCCCTGGCCCCTCAAAATGGCTGGGGAAAATAATTAGCTACTTTTCTGCGTGTTGGAGACAGAAGAGATAACATTCAGATCACTGTCCTGAGAGAGGAGGCAGATTCCTGAATGAACACTGGGGGCTCTCACCAAAAGAAAGTAGAATGGATTCTGGGAGGCAAACATCAAAAGTTGGATATCCACACCAGAGAGGATTGTATTGTTAGTGTAGACCCGTGTAGAGAGAAGGAGTCGAGTACACGTTTGTTGAGCTGGATATTGAGGTCCACAGTGGAAAGAACAAATACTCACAGAGCTCTTAAGATGCAGGCTGCTTTTAAAAGATTGATTTGGGTGACAATTCAAAAGCCCTAGTGACTGTGGGTCCTAGAAAGCCCTTTGCAAGGAGGGAAGTCAGGATTCAGCAGTGGAAGTGGATTATTAGATTGCGAGATTACCTGACTTCTGCATGCATAAGACAAGAATCTTGAGTGGGGGATCTTTCACAGAAGGGAAAATAGCACATTCCTCCCCCGCCCCCCTCCCACCCACCCCCCTGCAGGCCGAGCCTCCTCATCAGGAGCCTGTTCTGGCTGAGGTTTCTTTGGGCCAGGGGCCTGGAGACAGGCGGTGTGGGCTTTAAGGGCTAAATTGTGGTTCGCACTTTAGCTCTGGTCCAGTTGACCCCAAATAGGTTTTCACAGGTGCACATAAAGTACTCCAATTGCCCACACACATCTATAAGTGGATTTGCACATGTGTGCGTGTGTATGCAGACACACACACACATACACACACACGAACACACCTCAAAAAGCAATTTTCCCCCCAGAGCATCAAGAAAGTTCCCCTTTCCACTTAAATGCTCTTCCAAATAGTCTTATTTTATTTTATTTTTTTTTATTTATTTCTCTGCCATATCCTTTTCAATCTGGAAAGTGACTTGGCCTCTTTTCCCCCATCTATTTTCTGCCTTCCCGCTATTCAGTTTAGGCATGAAACACAGAACTAGATTGAAAGCATTCAATGGCTATTCAATCGGAGAAGAAAAGAGCCCCTTGGAGCTTTATTAGATATGAAGATCCACAATAAAAATCAATTTCTGCCTCTTTATGCAGTTTAAATGACAAAGCACCCACCCATTCTGCAGCCATTGTGCCGGAGAAATGTAATTCAGTCCCGGAGCTGGGCCCAGAGCACCGCGGACTCCCTGACCTGCACTGACAGATTCCAATATGATACAGACCTTCGGAGATAATGACAGCCACTTCATCTCACTGCAAGAAAAAAGTTATCTGATATCTTTGAGGGTTAAAAGGCTATGTGGGCAGCATTTTCAATAACCCACTAAATCAGCATCTTAAAAAATACCTAAGCTTTGTTCCTTTAAAAAAAAAAATTGTCCCTTACTCCTAACTCCATTTCTGAGCTCCAGCCAACAGTGTCCCAAGTGTCTCCTGCCAAACCGATCGAGCCTTATTTGGCGCAGAAAGGACCCTCCTAGATTATTAGTCCAAAGGGAAACAAGGTGAGAGAAACGTCTTTATTCTTCTAAGGAATACAGATCTTCAGGTCTCCAGGTCCTGACAAAATAAATGGGATGAAACCAGTAAAAAAAAAAAAAAAAAAAAACAGCAACCAAAAAAACTAGTCCCAAACCTGTTCTAACCTGTTTAAGAAGTTACTATAAAAAGTTTTCTTTGATAGAAATGGACACAGTCCCTTTAATAGAAAGAAGTTTGTGTTTGAAGAAAGTTGGCGACAGAGTTGTTGCCAAGGGAACCACTGGAAACATTGCAGTTGGTCATTAACTTGCATGGCTAGAAACTTATTCTGATAGAAGGGAAAAACGTTAAGGCATAAGGCCTGTATTTCCCCTTTCATTTAATATGGTTTACTTGCAGGGAAAATATTTTATTGGAAAACATAACAGTCCGGTATTGATGCTCTAAGCCTGTAAAGGGACACAACTATATGAATTTCCTTCTTTTACTACTACCAGGGAGGCAGGAAGGTAAAGATATGGTAGAAAGATAAACTGCGTCTGTTCTTTGGTTCCTTAAAAGGACTCAGAGAATGAAAGGGCTACAGGATGATTAAGCAAAGCCCACGGTAAGGACTCTGGCTCTAAGTTGAGAAAAGTACAGTGTGTTACAAAACCACCTGGTGAGCAATTATAAAGAAGCAGGACAATGATGCATTGCTGGGGTCGCAGTGGGAATAGTGGGAATGGGGTTTCTGGGTTCTCAGAGCCCTGTGTGACTTTAGGAAAGCTTCTCACTGCCTGGGCCTAAGCTCTCTAGTCAATAAATATGACGTCTCTGGCTAATGAAACTTAACGTCTTTTTTTTGTGCCCGTAATCTATGATTTGATCCCCAAATTACAAAGTTATTTGCTATAGAGCTGTTATCCTTCAGTTTTAGATTCTAAAAATGCTTTGTAACCAGCTGTTCTAATAAAATATGTTTTAAAAAGTCAAGTGGAAAATCTCAATTTAACTCCATATCTTGGAAAACAGGGCACCCTGCTCAGGACTGGCATGGCTAATAGTTTTCATCCTGTGTACCAGCTCTGACTGACAGGCAGTGGCTATCTGGAGCACTGTGGTCTCATAGAAATAAGAGAGACATAAATGTGAGCCATATGTGCTTTTGAAAAGTTTGTGGTAAAAAAACACATAACATAAAATTTACTCTCCATTTTAAGTGTACAGTACAGTAAGCTATACGTACCTTCTTCTACAACAGATGTCCAGAATTTTTCATCTTGAAAAACATACCCATTAAACATTAATTCCCCCTTCTTCCTCTTCCAGTCTTTAGCAAACTCTTTTCGACTATCAGTTTCTATTATTTGGACTGCTTTAGACACTTCCTATGGTGGAATCATACAGTGTTTGTCCTTTGGTGACCAGCTTGTTTAACTTTGTATAATATCCTTGAGATTTATGCATGTGGTAGAAAGTGACAGGATTTCCTTCTTTTTTAAAAGATGCATAATATTTTATTTTATGTATAGACCACATTTTCTTTATCCATTCATTCATCGATGGACATTTGTGTTGCTTCCACATGTTGGCTGATGTGAGTAATGCTGCAATGAACATAAATGTGCAAATATCTCTTCAAGATACTACTTTCAATTTTTTTGGATATAAACTCAGAAGTGGGATTGCTGGATCACAAGGTAATCTACATTTAATTTTCTGAGGAACTTCCATATTGTTTTCCACCGTGGCTGTACCATTTTACACTTCTACTCACAGTGCACAAGGGTTCCAATTTCTCCACATCATCTTCAATACTTGTTATTTTCTATTTTTTTTGGACAATAGCCATCCTAACATGTGTGAGGAAGTATCTCATTGTGGTTTTGATTTGCATTTCCCTAATGATTAGGGAATTTGAGCATCTCTTCATGTACTTGTTGGCCATCTGCAAATCTTCTTTGCAGAAAAGTCTGTTCAAGTCTTTTGTCCGTTTCTAAATTGGATTGTTTGTTTTGTGGTTGTTGAGTTGTAGGAGTTCTTTAGATATTCTGGATATTTATTAACCCTTTATCAGGTAAATAATTTGCAAATTTTTTGCCCATTCCATAGGTTGCCTTTTCACCCTGTTGTTTCCTTTGCTATGCCGAAATTTTTAAGCTTGATGTAGTCTCATTTGTCTATTTTTGCTTTTGTTGCCTGCACTTTTGGTATCATATCCAAGAAATCATTGGCAAGTCCAATATCATAAAGCTTTCCACCTCTGTTTTCTTCTAGGCGTTTTACAGTTTCAGGTCTTTTGTTTTGGTCTTTAATCCATTTTGAGTTAATTTTTGGATATGATGTAAGGTAAGGGTCCTTCTTCATTCTTTTTTTTTTTTTTTTTTTGGCATGTAGATATCCAGTTTTCCCAGCACAATTTGTTGAAAAGACTATCCTTTCCCCATTGTAGAGCCTTGGCAGCCTTCTCAAAGATCATTTGACCATAGACGTGAGGATTTATTTTCATATATAATTTAAAATTTTCTAGAAGTCATTATTTTTAAAATAAAAGCAAGAAAGAAACAGGTTAATTTATACATATATAAATTAACTCAATATATATTAAATATATATAATTTAACTCAATATATCTGAAATCTTTAAGACATAAAATTAATTGGTGCAGCCACTATGGAAAAAGAGGAGGTTCCTTAAAAAACTAAAAAAATAGTTACCATATGATCCAGCAATCCCACTCCTGGGCATATATCCAGACAAAACTATAATTCAAAAAGATACACACACCCTTATGTTCATAGCAGCACTATTCACAATGGAAATGGCCTAAAGTCCATTCACAGATGAATGGATAAAGAATATGTGGTATATATATATATATATATATATATATATATATATAAAATATTACTCAGCCATAAAAGAGAATGAAATAGTGCCATTTGCAACAACATGGATGCAACTAGAGATTATCATACTAAGTGAAGTAAGTGAGAAAGAGAAAGAAAAATACCATGTGATATCACTTACATGTGGAATCTAAAATATGACACAAATGAACTTATCTATGAAACAGAAACAAACTCACAGACATAGAGAACAGACTTGTGGTTGCCAAGAGGGGAGAAGAGGTGGGAGAGGGATGGATTGGGAGTTTGGGATTAGCAGATGCAAGTTATTATATATAGTCTGGATAAACAAAAAGCTCATACTGTATAGCACAGGGAACTGTATTCAATATCCTATGATAAACCATAATGGAAAAGAATATGAAAAAGAATGTATATATGTGTATAACTGAATCACTTTGCTATACAGTCAAAATTAACACAACATTGTAAATCAACTATACTTCAATAAAATAATTTTTAAAAAGATATAAAATTATTAATAAAATTTTAAAAGCAAAGTATTCAAAATTTGATTTTGCTTTACATTTAAGCACATCTCAATTCAGACCAGCCACATTTCAAGTGCTCAATGGCCACATGTGACTAGTGGCTACCAAATTGAACAGCACATGCATGACTAGAGCCTTGTGTTGAGAAGGATTGTGAGTTCTTTGACTGATTAGCAATATCTGCATGGACAAACTTAAGGAGTATACCTGTAAGTGTGCCACTCTGTATTTGTCAATCTGGTTTAGGTCACAGCCAAGACTGTGGTTAGGCTCACAGTTTAGTCTAATTTTAAGTTTAAGTCTTTGTGCTGAGGTAACATCAGAAAGATCTCAGTTTTCACTGAAAAATAATGGGTTTATGGATTTGGGGTATTGAAGTAGGTTTTCCTCAGCAGATACAACTTGCTAACTTTGGCGGAAAGTTTCTCTGTATTAGAAGAATCCCTCCTAGGAGGAGAGATCTTCAAGGTGGCAGAGGAGTAAGACATGGAGATCACCTTCCTCCCCACAAATACATCAGAAATACATCTACTTGTGGAACAACTCCTACAGAACACCTACTGAATGCTGGCAAAAGACCTCAGACTTCCCAAAAGGCAAGAAAACCCTCATGTGCCTGGGTAGGGTAAAAGAAAAAAGAAAATAAGAGAAAAAAGAATAGGGACGGGACCTGCACCTTTGGGATGGAGCTGTGAAGGAGGAAAAGTTTCCACACATTAGGAAACCCCTTCACTGGCAGAGACTGGGGGTATGTGTGGGGGAAGCTTCAGAGCCACAGAGAAGAGCACAGCAACAGGGGTGAAGAGGGCAAAGCAGAGAGATTCCTGCACAGAGGATAAGTGCTGACTAGCACTCACCAACCTGAGACGCTTGTCTGCTCACCTGCTGGGGTGGGTGGGGGCTGGGAACTGAGGCTCAGCTTCAGAGGTCAGATCCCAGGGAGAGGACTGGGGTTGGCTGCATGAACACAGCCTGAAGGGGGCTAGTACACTACAGCTAGCCGGGAGGGAGTCTGGGAAAAAGTCTGGACCTGCTGAAGAGGCAAGAGACCATTGTTTTGGGGTGCACGAGGAGAGGGGATTCCTTCCCCATGTGCCCACAGAAGGCAGAGCACCACCTAAGGGAGCTCCAGAGACGGGCGTGAGCTGCAGCTATCAGCTCGGACCCCAGAGCTGGGCATGAACTGCTAATGCTGCCGCCACTGCCACCAAGAATCCTGTGTGCTAACACAGGTCACTACTCACAGACCCCGGGAGCCTGTGCAGCCTGCCACTGCCAGGGTCTCATGATCCAGGGACAACTTCCCCAGGAGAACACACGGTGTACCTCAGGCTGTTGCAAAGTTATGTTGGCCTCTGCTGCCACAGGCTCGCCCCACATTCCAATTATGACTACAATGCCCCTCCTTCTCCCTGGCCTGAGTGAGCTGTAATCAGCTGCTGCTTTAACCCCCTCCTGTCTGGGTGGGAAACAGATGCCTGAGGGCGGCCTACACGCAGAGGCAGGGCCCTAACCAAAGCTGAACCCCAGGAGCTGTGCGAACAAAGAAGAGAGAGGGAAATTTCTCTGTGCAGCCTCAGGAGCAGCAGATTAAATCCCCACAATCAACTTGATAAGCCCTGCATCTGTGGAATACATGAATAGACAATGAATGCTCCCAAAATTGAGGCAGTGGACTTTGGGAGCAACTATAGACTTAGGGTTTGCTATCTGCATCTGATTTGTTTCTGGTTTTATATTTATCTTAGTTTAGTTTCTAGTGTTTGTTAGCATTGGTGGATTTGTTTATTGGTTTGGTTGCTCTCTTCCTTTTTAAATTTTTAATTAAAAAAATTTGTAAATTTCTTTTCCTTTTTTCTCTTTTTTTTTTTTCAGTACACAGGCCTCTAACTGTTGTGGCCTCTCCCGTTGCGGAGCACAGGCTCTGGACGTGCAGGTTCAGCAGCCATGGCTCACGGGCCCAGCCACTCCGCGGCATGTGGGATCCTCCTGGACCAGGGCATGAACCCGTGTCCAATGCATCGGCAGGCGGACTCTCATCCACTGCGCCACCAGGGAAGCCCTCCTTTTTTCGCTTTATGTGAGTATGTATGTGTATGTTTCTTTGTGTGATTTTGTCTGTTTAGGTTTAATTTTACCATTTGTCCCAAGGTTCTGTCTGTTAGTCTTTTTGTTGTTGTCTGTTTGTTTTTCTTTTTAAGCATCTGTGTGTGTATGTTTCTTTGTGTGATTTTTGTCTGTTTAGTTTTGATTTTACCATTTGACTTGGGGTTCTATCTGTTTCGTTGTTTTTTTTCTTTTCTTCCTTTTCTTCTGAGCTGTGGGCTGGCAAGGTCTTGGTTCTGGCTGGGTGTTGGGTCTGAGCCGCTGAGGTGGGAGAGCTGAATCCAGGACACTGGAACACCAGAGACATCCTGGCCCCACGTAATATCAATCAGCAAGAGCTCTCTCAGAGATCTCTATCTTAACACAAAGTACCAGTTCCACCCAATGGCTGGCAAGATCCAGTGCTGGATGCCCCATGCCAAATAACTAGCAAGACAGGAGCACAAACCCCATCCAAAAGCAGAAAAGCAGCCTAAAATCACACTAAGTTCACAGACACCCCAAAATACACCACCGGACATGGTCCTGCCCACCAGAAATACAAGATCCAACCTCATCCACCAGAACACAGGCACCAGTCCCCTCCACCAGGATGCCTACACAACCAACTGAACCAATCTCACACACTGGTGGCAGACACCAAAAATACTGGGAACTATGAACCTGCAGCTTGAGAAAAGGAGACGCCAAGCACAGTAAGTAAAACAAAATAAGAAGACAGAGAAATACGCGGCAGATGAAGGAGCAAGGTAAAAACCCATCAGACCAAACAGATGAAGAGGAAATAGGCAGTCTACCTGAAAAAGAATTCAGAATAATGATAGTAAAGATGATCCAAAATCTTGGAAATAGAACGGAAAAAATACAAGAAACATTTAACAAGGACCTAGAAGAACTAAAGAGCAAACAAACAATGATGAACAATGCAATAAATGAAATTAAAAATACTCTAGAGGGAATCAATAACAGAATAACTGAGGCAGAAGAATGAATAAGTGACCTGGAAGATAAAATAGTGGAAATAACTGTTGCAGAGCAGAATAAAGATAAAACAATGAAAAGAATTGAGGACAGTCTCAGAGACCTCTGGGACAACATTAAACACACCAACATTCAAATTATAGGGACACGAGAAGAAGAAGAGAAAAAGAAAGGGACTGAGAAAATATCTGAAGAGATTATAGTTGAAAACTTCCCTAGCCTGGGAAAGGAAGTAGTCAATCAAGTCCAGGAGGTGCAGAGAGTCCCATACGGGATAAATCCAAGGAGAAACATGCCAAGACACATATTAATCAAACTATCAAAAATTAAATTCAAAGAAAAAATATTAAAAGCAGCAAGGGAAAAGCAACAAATAACATATAAGGGAATCCCCATAAGGTTAACAGCTGATCTTTCAGCAGAAACTCTGCAAGCCAGAAGGGAGTGGCAGGACATATTTAAAGTGATGAAAGGGAAAAGCATACAACCAAGACTACTCTACCTGGCAAGGATCTCATTCAGATTTGATGGAGAAATTAAAACCTTTACAGTTATCTTTGATAAAGGAGGCAAGAATATACAATGGAGAAAAGACAGCCTCTTCAGTAAGTGGTGCTGGGAAAACTGGACAGCTTCATGTAAAAGAATGAAATTAGGACACTTCCTAACACCATATACAAAAATAAACTCAAAATGGATTAAAGACCTAAATGTAAGCCAGACACTATAAAACTCTTAGAGGAAAACATAGGCAGAACGCTCTATGACATAAATCACAGCAAAATCCTTTTTGACCCACCTCCTAGAGAAAGGGAAATAAAAATAAACAAATGGGACCTAATGAAACTTAAAAGCTTTTGCACAGCAAAGGAAACCATAAACAAGACGAAAAGAGAACCCTCAGAATGGGAGAAAACATTTGCTAATGAAGCCACTTACAAAGGATTAATCTCCAGAATATACAAGCAAGTTATGCAGCTCGATATCAAAAAACAAAAACCAATCCAAAAATGGGCAGAAGACCTACATTGACATTTCTCCAAAGATATACAGATGGCCAACAAACACATGAAAGAATGCTCAACATCATTAATCATTAGAGAAATGCAAATCAAAACTGCAATGAGATATCATCTCACACCAGTCAGAATGGCCATGATCAAAAAATCTACAAGCAATAAGTGCTGAAGAGCGTGTGGAGAATTAGGAACCGTCTTGTGCTGTTGGTGGGAGTGTAAATTGATACAGTCACTATGGAGAACAGTATGGAGGTTCCTTAAAAAACTAAAAATAGAACTACCATATGACCCAGCCATTCCACTACTGGGCATATACCTTGAGAAAACCATAATTCAAAAAGAGACATGTAGGGCTTCCCTGGTGGCACAGTGGTTGAGAGGCCACCTGCCGATGCAGGGTACACGGGTTCATGCCCTGGTTCGGGAAGATCCCACATGCCACGGAGCGGCTGGGCCCATGAGCCATGGCCACTGAGCCTGCGTGTCCGGAGCCTGTGCTCCGCAACAGGAGAGACCACAGCAGTGAGAGGCCCGCGTACCAGAAAAAAAAAAAAAAGAGACCTGTACCACAATATTCATTGCAGCACTATTTACAATAGCCAGGACATGGAAGCAACCTAAGTATCCCTAGACAGATGAATGGATAAAGAAGATGTGGCACATATATACAATGGAATATTACTCAGCCATAAAAAGAAATGAAATTGAGATATTTATAGTGAGGTGGATGGACCTAGAGTCTGTCATATAGAGTGAAGTAAGTCAGAAGAGAAAAACAAATACCATATGCTAACACATATATATATGGTATCTAAAAAATATAGTTCTGATGAACCTAGGGGCAGGACAGGAATAAAAATGCAGATGTAGAGAATGGACTTGAGGACACGGGGAGGGGGAAGGGTAAGCTGGGATGAAGCGAGAGAATAGCATTGACATATATACACTACCAAATATAAAATAGATAGCTAGTGGGAAGCAGCTGCATAGCACAGGGAGATCAGCTCTGTGCTTTGTGTCCACATAGAGGGGTGGGATAGGGAGGGTGGGAGGGCGACGCAAGAATGGGGATATGTATATACATATTCACTTTGTTTTACAGCAGAAACTAACACAACACTGTAAAACAATTATACTCCAATAAAGATGTTAAAAAAAAAAAAAGAAGAATCTCTCCTAGGAACTGAAGCCCATGTTTCTTCTCTGTGGTTTGATTTAGCAGCCTACTTCACTGTGAGGAAAGAGAGCTAACACCAACTCAGCTTTCAGTTGTATATTTGGAAATTCAAGTGGAAAAAAAGTAAATTGACTTAAGAGGTATTATTTTTATTGTTAACACCTCTAATTTGATCATTGTGGCATCTTGTTATAAGCTAGAAAGAGTTTTAAAGGAATTAATCAGAATCTCTTTCAAAAGAGGTACATCTTTGGTAACCAAAGCATCTTCCTTCCTAGTTATCTAAACATTTATCTGTGTCTGTGACCATATAATCTTTCCCTTCTTCAGAGGCTTCAGGGGTTAATTTGTGTCTGTTTTATTATAACACTGTACGACTAGACCTATTTTTCAAAATACGAGCAGTCATCAATACCCTCCGTGCTGCCTATCTCTTCAATATCTTTGTCTTTGAGGGAAGTCATAGGGTAATCTTTGACATTGTAAAATTCATATTCTCCAGGCCCACTTTACTAGAGATAATGAATAATGTTCGTCTTCAAGTTAAAGGAGGCCAAGAGAATGAGACTGGAAGGGCAGTCAGGATAATTTAGTGGGATCAGCCTTTCTAGGATTTTACAGTGTTTCTGGGTTATTTCTTAGCAGCTCAGTTCATACTGGGAATCACAGTATAAAGGCTAGAGCTACTGTGGTATTGATTCTTAATGTACGGAGTGGTTATTTGCTAGGGAAGTGATCTTCAGATTCTCTGAGTAATGACACACATGGTTTATCCCTGTTGAATATTTCTGGGGTAGGCGTTCTGAAACTTCATGACTCCTGCTTCATTGTGTGGCCTTGAGGAAACTACCCAACCCTACTAAACCCAATATAATGCAACTGAGGTAGTATATGAAAAATATTAATATGTTAGTGAAGCACCTGAAACCTGTTGGTAAATGATAAAAATAAGAGAACGAGATCATTTGTCATTAATTATTTCAGATTACTGTCTTAATTTGGAAGCTGAGGTTCTTGGGCTGGACTCATTTCAATTCTAATATTTAGAGAGAGTAAATATTTAACTGTGATTATGTGTTCACAGAAACCTTTCTAGAGAAGAATAAAACTTAGTCAAGGAGCTTCACCATTAAGTCAGGTCCTGTTAAACAAAGTATTGAAGAAAGGCTGAGCCAATTGCTCAGAAGGTTCAGATGTGACTCTCCCCCAGGTAGAAGAGGAAGGCCAGCAGTGAGATCAGGGAAGAAAGTTTGCCAACTGTCAGGAGATCACAACAGACACTGGAAAGGGCTCTATCAACCTAAAGATTCCTGCTTCCATTCGCCTGACAGGTTGTGAGGTTGAAGAGAGAAGACAGACTTGGCTAAGTTCTGGAGATAGAAACTCTATGTATTGATTCTGTGACAGAAATTTAACTTTGGTTGGATTATCATTTGTCCACCTTCGGGAGGTGAATCATAGTGCTTTAAGCCAATGATTAGCTTTGCGGTGGGCATGTGAACAAGTTCTGGACAAAGGAACATAAAGAGAAGTCTATAGGGGATTTCAAGAAAGATTTCCCTCCCCTATAAAAAATGAAAGGCCACAAGGAGAAGGCCCCTGCCCCACACCTGACTGCTTCCCCCCTGGGGCTTATTCTAAACCAGTGCTTCTCAAAGTGTGGTCCCCAAAGAGCAACACCAGCACGACTTGGAACCTTGTTAAAAATGTAAATTCTCAAAAGTGAATATAGCAGGCCTGGGGCTGCTTTCCTTAGAAGGTCCTACTTGCAAGGTTGGTCCTCGGTATCATCTGGAAACTGGATTTCAGGAGGGTTCCCACCACTCTCTGATCAGAATGGTTCACTGTACCTAGACTGTTTGTCAAAATAATCTCATTTATGCTCAACACCTGTCTTCTGGAATTTTGCTAAACACTAGGCAGAGGATGCCTGTGTAATTAGCCCCCAGTGAAAAACTTGGACACTGAGTCTCTAATAAGTTTCCCTGATAGACAACACTTCACATGTGTTGTCACAACTCACTGCTGGAGGAATTAAATGCATCCTGTGTGACTCCACTGAGAGAGGACTGTTGGAAGTTTGCACCTAGTTTCCTCCAGACTGCAGTCCCCACCCCTTGTGCCTTTTCCCTTTGCTGATTTTGCTCTGTATCCTTTTGCTATAATAAATCTCAGTCATGAGTAATGAAAACAGAAATGAATTCTCAGGTCCCACCCCAGATCTACTAAAACAGAAATTCTAAAGGTGGGATCCAGATGATTCTGATATATGCTAAAGTTTGAGAACCACTGATAAGGAGGTGATGCTTGGAGCCACTGCAGCTTCTTTGGTCCATGATGACATCACTGAATCCTTTTATCTGAATTAACCAACCGAGGAATTGCCTACCTTTAGACTTATTGAATAGATAGATTCAATAAGATAGATAATAATAATAAATAATAATAGATAATAATATATTGTTTAATACCCTATTAAGTCAAAAAACATCCAAATGAATAATATGTTGCTACTATAACTCAGGGGTTGGCAAACTATGACCCACTGGCTACATCTGGTCCATTCCTCATTTTTATATGGCTTATGAGCTAAGAATGGTTTCTACGTGTTTAAATGGTTGCAGAAAAAATCAAAAGGAAAATATTGTGACATGTGAAAATTATATGAAATTTGTATTTCAGTGTCCATAAATAAAGTTTTACTGGAACACAGTCACACCCATTTGTTTACAGCTGCTTTCATGCTACAAAAGCAGAGTTGAGTAGCTATGATAGAGATCATATAACCCACAAGCTTAAAATACTTACTATCTAGTCCTTAACAAAAAACGGTTGTCCCCCCCTCCCTCCGCCCACTTGCTATAATTGATTGACTCACTTCACTTTCTTAGGGCAGAAAAAGATCACACCTTTTCAAATTTTGCTGTTAGTTATACACATAACCGTTGGGCTCTTATGAGCAGGAAATGCGGTATCTCCTTCCTAAGACCTTTTTCCCTTCCCTAGAATTGTCCAAAAACCCTCAGGAATAAGTCCTACTTCTAATCTCCAGGCAGAGGGGGACTCAGTAGTCTGCCATTGCTTCTGTCCCTGGTGGAACCTTGTCCACTGCTGCCCTGATCTCTGGCTGGTACAGATGCCACACAGGCCAGGGCGCCCTCTCGATGTCACGTGTATGTGGTTAACCTTTATTTTCAGAGCAAGGTTGTTATGCTGGGATGGCTGGGTCCAGAAGGGATGCCAGAACCACCTCTTTCCCCTACACCTGTAGGCTCATGTGTGGCCTGGGTCACTAGTCCAAATGCCCCTTCCTCCCAGTAAGTTCCTCTCTAGGGATCTGGGTGTCCTTTTCTGTCTGTAGACTTTGACTGGAATCACCATCTCATCCCTTCCAGTCTCCTTTAACAGTGAAAGTGACTTCCCAGAAAGCCCCTGGTTTCCTTATGTAGGTTTGTGTGGCCCTTCTACAGAGATCTGGATATCAAGGGGCGGGACAGATTTTGTTAAACCATGTGGAGGAAGAAAGCTATTGTTACATTTCTTCTCCCAAAGTAAGGGGTCAGAACCTCCCAGGTGAGTCATAGAACAAAGGGAATTTGCCCCTCTCCAAAATGTGAAATTAGCTGATACAGTTGTTTCCCACAGCAAATTCTTTCACACTCCTCTGATCAGGAGATGTACAAGCAATGCCTCTTGAATCTGGGCTCACCTGTGTCTGCTTTGACCCACAGAGTAAGGTGAAAGTGATGCAATCTCAGTCCCAGTCCCAACTTTTAAGAGGAATGTCAGTTTCTGCTTCCTTATGTTGTACCCTGAGCCACCAGGGAAGAAGCTCAACTATCCCAAGGCCACCACACTGTGAGGAAGCCCCAGCTAGCCATGTGGAAAGGCCATGTGAAAATAGAGAGGCTGATCCACAGCCAGTCCCCCCAGTTGCTTTAGCCCACTGCCATTTGGGTCTCCTCAGGTGGGACCCCAGAAACTATGAAGCAGGGATAAGCTATCCCCATTATACGCTGTTCAAATTTCTTACCCACAGAATCACAGGATGTAACAATAACAATAACACAACAACTGCTGTTTTAAGCCCCTACATTTCCAGTAGTTTGCTATGCAGCAACAGATACTTATAGAACTTCACTACGCTGCTGAATTTTGCTGTTGCCAAAGCTTCATGCTTATCAGAGGGAAACTAGAGTCTACCTTAAAAAGAAATTCCCTTCAAATGAGGTCTGTAGTTTCGTTAATAGTGTTATACCCATGTGAATTCCTAGTTTTGATAAATGTGCGAAGGTTATATAAATTGTTAACTTTAGGCTGGATGAAGGATATAATTGAACCTCTGAACTATTTTTTGCAACTTCTCTGTACGTCTAAAATTATTTCAGAATAAAAAAGAAGTCTTTTTCTCTAGGCCTCATTCTCTTTTTCCTCCAAGGCTGCATCTTTCTCCCGGAAAATTGTCCAGGCAGTTGTGTGCAGCTTGTTGGGCCAAACAATCTGTTTAAATCTCCCAGAAATCCTGGAGGGGCTTGTCATCATGTAGGAAATGCAGATCTGTAAATTTCTACCTGGGCTGTGTCCATCTCAGAATTCTGCACCCAGAGCTTTTGGAGAGAACACTTGCAACTTCTCTTCAAAGCTCTCAGTGGGCCTGTCTAAAGGGATAGTAAACAGAGATGAGAACAAAAGCTAAAGTAATTAGAGGTCACTTATCCCGTAAAAGAGGAGTCGCTTATGCCATTATGACTGCAGAATGTCTCGTGACTCTTATAATTCTTCCTTCTTCCCTTGGAGCCTCACTTTGCTTGCATCAATCCTCATCTTAAGGAAACAACTAACCCAGAGACTCACCCTCCTCTGATATCCCGACCTAAGAACTTCTGAGCTCGACCCATAAGCAATAAAAATCGTGCACACAGTTTTCCTAACGAGATACTATTTGGGGATTGCCTGTGTGGTGATATTCTCCTTTGTTGCAGGAAGTCAGTAATTCTCTTTTACCAGGTTTCCTTCTTTGAGGAGGGGCCTTTCCACCCACAAGAGTGAGGGAGGTTGAAATTGAAGCTTCACTGTATAGAGGGATTTTTAGATAGGTTGTAGAGAACAATTTTTGCTCGTAAAAAGAATAGATTAAAAATTTGAAGCCAGAAAAAAGGCTGGATGTCATTCACTCATTACATTTTTTTACCTAAGTGTGCCAAGTGCTGAGGATTCAGAAGATAAAATGACATTTCTCTTTGCAATATAGGAGCAGATGTGTAAACAGTCAGGGACAAACAGCGATGGCCGCGAGGACAGAAGAAAGCACCGAGGCCCCGGGAACACGGAGGTTGGGGAGCCTGGCTTTGCCGAGCGGAGCGCCGTGTTAGTACCATTCTCTTGCCTTCACTCAATCTGCTGCAGGCACATTGGCCTCTCTGCACTTCTTCCAACATGCCAAGCTCAGGCTCCACCTTGGGGCCTTTGAACTGGGTGTTCTCTTGGGCTGAAACATTCTACTCCCAGGTAGTCATGCAGTTCACTTTCTCACTTGCTTCAGGCTTCTGCTCAAATGTCACCCTGGTTAAAATTTGAATTTCCCTGGTGCCCCGTCCCCTTTGTCTTCAGACATTTTTTCTTAGCACATATTTTACTTGCCTAGCTTATTGATATTTTCCCTTAGTAGAATAGAAGCTTACTTTGTCTATTTTGATCACTGTTGCACCCCCAGAGCCTAGAACAGGGCTTGGTGCTACTAGGTGCTCAGTTAACATTTGTTAAATGAATGAATGAATGAATGAGACAGGGAGGCCTTTCCTGACCTCCCTGTCTCTTCCTATCACACGTTACCAAAGTCTTCTTCATAACACTTGTCACCACTTGACAGACTCCATATTTATCTGTTTTTGTTCACTGTGTGTCTCCCCTCTCCATGAGGACATGAATTTTTTAATTCATTGCTATATAACCCCTGTGCCCAGAATAATGCCTGAAAGAGGGTTAATGCTCAATCAAATTTTTTGAAGAATGAATTAATAAATAAATGGATGAATATGTGAACAAATAAGTAGACAGAGGATATTTGGTGATTATATCCACCCATCTTGGGTACAACTCTGGCTGTAGAGATGTAAAGACAAAGCTTCACTGAACTGGCCTCTCTGGGGGTATTTAAGAAAAAGCCAAGCTAGTAAGAGTCAACAGAAGGGACCAGGAGTAACCTGGTAGGGAAGACCTCAGCCCAGCTCACCCAGAGTCTCACTCATGGCCCTGCTAGACCCTGAGGGTGGCAGGACATGGGTAGGCAGGGAATGAAACGCCTCCTTTCTTTCTGCATGAAGAGCTGCTTCGTGCGCAGACGATGCAGAGACTGGGATTTCTCCTCTTAAATAAAACTTCCCATTTCTCTGTTGTGTCAATATTTTTGCCCTTGCCCCATCCCCACGCAAGATGGGAGAGGGTACAAAAGAGAAGGAAAGCAGAAGCCATTGTTTATTCACAGCACCCCCTGCCTCATCAGAATATTGAAACTCTCTGGACTGGAAGGAATCTGCATTAATTCCCTCACTAGATCCTCCTGTCCTCTTCCTCCCTTTAATTCTGGCCTTTAGAAGCTTTGCAGGGTTTTTAATTACAAGCAGAAAAGGGCACGTACAGTAGTTAAGTAAAATAACAATACTTAAAATTACAACTGAGCCCCAAACGATCGACTGTCTATTCTCTGCCTTAAAATAAAATAGCTTTCATCTTTCCCCCCTTACACCAGCCTCTTCTGCCTAGATAATGCATTTCGTTAGATTTATTTGCTCAGCCCCGAAAACTTGACGCTAAAGGGATTATTTAGTTTTAGAATTGCTGTAGTCCATAGTAATAGCCAACAGGGAAAGGAATGAAGCAGCAATATTAGCAGGGCAATGGGAAGGGAGGGGGAATGGGGAGGGGCTGTGCAGTCCGCAGCTGAGCAAAACTGCTTGCATAAACACCATTAAGAAGATTTAGACATCGCTTTCCTTATCATCAGCACTCCCGGAAGAAATAAAAAAAAAAAAGAAAGAAAGAAAGAAAAAAAAAGAAGAAAAAAGGGAAAAGAGACAGGCCTTGACTTGCTGTGTATGCGTTTCCATTAAAGGTTCAATAGGAAATAAAACCAGCTGAGAGTCCAAAAGCAATGATGCTACAGACCTAACCATACCACCTCATCATGGTCCAAAAGAGATATTTGTTCCACATGTTACCGGAAGGAGCAGCTGGATAGAGAACAAAACACCCAGCGTCGCTCCATCTGTGGCTGTTGCCTGGGTTGGTGCTGCGCCCCCATTTACCACAGCCACGTCCCTCTTCCACACACCCCGTCCACACACTCACATCCCAGGATAAAATATTCCTGATTTTCCAGGCTCTACTCGAACCACTAATGTTCAGGGTACTGAGGATAAGAAATGGTGGGAAACAGGAGGAAACTATAATGACCGGAAAGAAGGGCTAGCCCTGTGTGCATCTGCAGGACTGAGAGGCTTGTGTAAGCAAGAGTGGGATGAGAGGGGGCCATACACGAGCAGGAGGGGGGTGAGGAGACTGTGGCCAGAACTCCAGCGGGAACGTGGGAAAACATCTCAGTAGGTGGAGGTGGCTTTAAAGAAGTGCTGGAATCCAACAGACTATTCCCAGGGAGAGTCTATCAGTCTGTCTGTCTGATAAGTTCTGTGTGCACCTAGGGCAATGGAAATGTTGCAACTAGGCATTGCGTGGCTTGTAGAATACCAAGAATGGATAATAACTCTGCTGTGAGAGTCCAAAAGAATTACATTTGGGATTTTAAACACTGTTCCATTTTCTAGACGACTTCTTAGCAAGACATCGCTAAATGGTCAAAGGGTGTGCGTGTGTGTGTGTGTGTGTGTGTGTGTAAACATACACACACACACAGACATAGGGCGCTATTGATGTGACGTATTTCTAATAACTAGAGTTTGTAGTACAGATGAATAACTAATTGGTACTAAACACACATCAACTTGAGGAAAAAAATTTTTATTATCAAACTTGTCTATAAAATATTGGCATCCCTGGGGCTCCACACCTTTTTCTTGTCCTTTCACTCATTCACTGGATATCCCATTCTGTGGGTTCATTCTCCTGGGGGCCAGACATCTCAGGGGCCACTGTGGAGTGTGCCCACAAAACTGTCCTGTTTTTTTGTTTTTTAGAGGATATGGATTGCTGTGTTCCATGGCAAATTAAGGCAGCTGGCCTCACTCCTCCTACACCAATACTGAGCCAGCAGACACCACAGCCAAAGCAGATGGAAGGAAGGATTCCATGGGCCTCACTTGGTTAGTTAATGGGACAATGATAACAGTTATAATATAATTACAATTTCTTTAGTTCTTATTATTTGGTTCTGTAATATGTGCCATATCTCATTGCCTTACAGATGCAGAAGCTGATGCTTGGAGGAGTTAAGTAAGTGGGCCCAGTTTCTACGTTAGGGACTTACAGCTTTTCTGCCTACTAGCTATGTGTGTGCTTTTAACAAGGACTGTACTGTCCGTGCAAGATGAGGGACTGGTGTTTTCAGGACTGTTCATCCTCAGAGCCAAATAGATTGTCCATAGCAAAGTCTTTTTCTTTCTTAATAGACCTTTATTGGAGTATAATTGCTTCACAAACTGTGTTAGTTTCTGTTGTATACCAAAGTGAATCAGCCATATGCGTACATATGTCCCCATATCCCCTCCCTCCTGAACCTCCCTCTGTCCCATCCTCCCTAACGCACCCCTCTAGGTCATCACAAAGCACCGAGCTGATCTCCCTGTACTATGCTGCTCTCTTTCTTAGGTTCATTAAACTCTTACAGGGGTGAGAAGGTAGAAGTGGGAAATCTTAGATCTTAAAGACTCATACTGTGAGATGTGGAAGTGCAAGAGAGACTTGTCTGGGCTGGACTGTGGTTGTGAGGAAATCCACAGGTCCACAGTCCAGAGACTAGTGCTGACCAGCAAAGGGTCACCTCGTGGCCACCTATTCCACAGGAACCAGGAAGATTTGCCTCATTCATTTGGGCATGCTGAGCGGGCAGACTCTTCTTAGGCTCTCAGCCCTGGGGAGCATCTATCAGGTGTGTAAGGTCTGGTATGGAAATCTGTGGTCAGTCACTTGTGGTTCCCTGTGGTCTTCAACCAACCTCCATGCACCCCAGGACCCCTCGGTCCCTGGGACATTTGGTTCCATACTCAGAGCTCACCGAGGGCAGGTCCTTTTCCCAGTTGAGCTCTGTATCTCCAGCACCCAGACCTTCTGGCACAGAGTGAGAGTTCAGGAAACATCTGTCAAGTACCACTGTCCATTTCACTGCATCCATAGGCTGCCGGGAACGTTTCTTTGTTTACTGCCACCAGCCAGTACTGATTTAACCATTCCAGATAGGCAACTAGCTCTGCTAACTCGTATTTTTCTCTAGTAAGAGAATTCTCCACCATCATTAATAACAACATTTAATAACCCCCTTGATAGCAAGTTCTTCCCATTAGCGAACTCTGTCTCTCCCATGGAATGCCAAACCAACTTCCACTGTCTGTCCCCTGTAGAGATGGAGAATAATTAACGATACACCATTCCTTACATAATAATTCTTCATCTGCTGGAAGGTTATTTACTGGTCTTATAAAAATTGTCTTTCTATTGCTCTAGTCCCAGGGTGCTAGTATAATGTAATGATAGAGAAGTAAGGACTGACACAAACCCTAACCTCCAGTTCTTTCCTGCCATGATTTTAATCGAATGTCAAATGAAAAGATGGGCAAGTAATGAGGGCCCAGGTCAACACCGCTCCGAGATGTCCCACCGCGCAGAGTTGTTTCTGTGCAGCTGGAGCTCATGCTGACATTCTGCAAAGCCCGCCCGCCTGCCCGCCCCCAGCCCCTGGGCCCTGGAGCACATCCACCATGGGCAGACACTTGCCTTCTGGAGGGCCGCTGCCATTACCTGGGACCCTTGAATTCAACATGAATATCTCAAATGCTTATTCCCATCACCAAATTTTTGAGTGCTTATGCAATTGTTTCAGGCCTTGTTCCAAGTGCTTTCTATATAGTGTCTCTTCTGATCCTCACTACTACTTCTAAAGCAAGTTTTAAACCATCCCCATTTTACAGAAAATGACATGAGAGATAAGACTGGTCCGTTAACTTGTCCCAGATCCTGCAGCTTAAAATTGCTAGAGCCAGGATCTGAACTCTGATAATCTGACTCCAGAGCCTGTGCTTATAACCCAATAACATAATGCCACTATGGCTTAGCCCAAGGCCTGGCGCACAGCAGGCATCCAGTACGTGTCTGGTGAACTTCAATGAGATGGGCCATGTATTTTCTAGGATCAGGTTCTATAAGGGGATCTTTCCCCAAAAGTCTCAGCTTTCCTTTCTAAACATTATTTTGCCTGTCAGACAGTCAAAAGCAAAACTTCCAGAATTCAAAAATAACAGTGACGCAAGGAACCTCATCACTTGGGTGTTTCAAGAGTTCATTCCTTAAAGTCAAAGGATCTCTTATTGTGATGGGAAGGAATAATAAATCTGATTTAAGAAAGAACATAGAATAGTTTTCAAGGAGAGTAAACCCAGTATATTTTAGGTATAATTCATGTAATAAACAAATTCGTTATCAAACACTAAACCAAGCATCCAATCCGAAGTCATCTGAGACCTAGAAAAAAACAAAAGCAATGGACACTGACCTCAAACATTTACAATATAATTAGAGCGACAAAATGTATGCAGTAGAATCTTGCAAGAAGAAAGGACCATAGGGCCACATAGCCTTCCTTGCATGAGTCTCAAGGATCTGCATGATTGCAGTGATGCTGGTCTCTCCCCCTTACTCACTTCCTCCAACCCCAGTGGCCTCCCCACTGTTCCCTGAAGGTGACAAGTAGGTTTCACCTGAGACCCTTTGTACTAGTTGCTTCCTCTGTCTGGAGAGCTCTCACCTGTGTTCTTAATATGTTGTCTGTTCATGTCACTCTAGTGTCAGCTCCAATATTGCCTCCACAGAGAAGACTTCCCTGAACTCTGAGGCTGAAGTCGACCTTCTGCACACACACACACACACACACACACACACACACACACACACACACACACACCAGTTTTAGTCTATCTCCTGTTGAAATTACCTGATCGTATTTATTTACATGTTAAGCATCTGTCTCCTCCACTGAATTTATACCTCTGGCCATATGTTGACTGTGTCCCTAGCACCTAGATTAATGCCTGGCACTATTATTTGAGTGATTTGATTGCTTTTTAATAAGGCTTTTGGGGGGGTGTAATTTACATACAAAAAAATTCACCTATTTTAAGAGCATAGTTCAGTAAGTTTGACAAATGTGTACAGTTAGGTAACCGTGATCACAGTCATGATATAGAACATTTCCATCCTCCCAAACTTCTCTCCTGCCTTTTTGCAGTTAATCCCACTCCTCCCCTGGTTCCTGACAATCATGGATCATATACATTGTGTGTGTGTTTGTGTATGTTCAAAATTTCTGAATGTAATTTTGAAATATTTTATTTTATTCACTCAAATTGATTGATTCTTCATTCAATCAATTTTATTGAGTAAATGCTCCCTAGTTGGTGTTTTGATTTGTTTCAACAGATTTATTAAGATATAATGGATATACAATAAAACTTGTATTTTTAAAATGTACAATTTATTAAGCTTTAACAAATGTGTAAACCATGAAACCATTACTACATGCAAGATATCATGTCTATCATTCCTGAAAGATTCCTCATGTCCTTTGGTAATCACTCCCTCCCACCCCTCCTCACCATTCCCTATCCCCAGGCAACTATTGTATTGCTTTCTATAATATAGTTTGCAATTAGAAAACTATTTTCTGTAGTTTGCAATTTTATATAAATGGAATCATAAAATATATGTTGGTTTTTGTCTGGCTTCTTTCGCTCAGCATAATTATTTTGAGATTCATCTGTGTTTTAGGTGTTTCAAGAGTTCATTCCTTCTTATTGCTGAGTAATATTCTGTTATATGGACATACCACAGTTGATTTATTCATTCACTTGGTCATAGACATTTGAGTTGTTTCCAGTTTGGGGCTACTGCAGATACAGCAGATATGAACATTCATGTACAAGCTTTGAATTGACATATGCTTTCATTCTGAATGAAAGAAGCCAGACAAAAAAGACAATCATACTGTATGATTGCATTATATAAAATTTTAGAAAATGCAGAAAGCTAATCAATGGTTGCCCGAAGATGGAGAGAGGTGGGAGGGAGAGATTAGAAAGATGTATGAGGACATTTTTAAGGGTGATGGACATGTTTATTATCTTGATTGTGGTGATGATTTCACAGGTACATACACATGTCAAAACTTATTAAATGAGTAACTTTAATCATGTGCAGTTTATTGAATGTCAATTATACCTTAGTGAGGTTTTTAAAATATTAAAAATATGAGAATTAATTAAAAATATATTAGAATTAATTAATTAATATTAGAATTAATTAAAAAAAACAAAGCCTGTGGTGCATCCATACAATGAAATTCTACTCAGCATTAACAAGGAACAAACTACGCTGAGATGCACAGCAACATGGATGAATGAATCTCTAAAGCATTATGTTGAGCGAAAGAAGCAGAACGCAAAAGACTATCAAACATATGACTGTATTTAATGAAATATTAGAGAAGGCAAGAGCATAATGGCAAGCATCTGCTTCCAACCAAGAGCAAGCAATAGGTTCCAGATTTACCCTCCTGCCTCAAACAATCAAAAACAACCCCAAACCAAGATAAAATATATGAAATGACAGTTTCATAACCTTTTTTGATAAACCTTTTTGAAAAACATATTTGAATCTTTATCAGAACAAATCTCTTCCCTTAAAAAAAAAAGGCAATGCTTTTCTAGCTATACAGAGCAAAAGTCAGTCTTTATATTCTTGCAAAGACATACATAATCTACCACTCCCCAAGCACCCCCATTACGTACACATTACTGCATTCACTTCAGGCCAGCAACACTGACTTTGGTGTTTTTTCTCAAATACCCCAAGCCCACTGTCACTTTGGATTTCCAGATTCTGTCTGGGATGCCAGTACTGCTGATCAATTCATGCTTGTGCCCTCACATCCTTCAGGTCTCTGTTCAAATTTTATCTTCCAGTGAGGGCCTCACTCACCAGTCTACTTGGACACCCTCACCCTTAGCCTTTCTGATTTACCCCCCCTGCTTAATTATTCTTCACAGCACTTATTATGATCTGACACACTCTGTATTTTACCTGTTTATTTTTTAGTTTGTCTCTGTGTTCCACTCCTTGAATGTAAGCTCCATGAAGAGAGAGCCTATTTTTTCCCTGTTTTCATTACTGCTCTATTCTTAGCACTGAGAACAGTACCTAGCATATAATAGGCACTCAATAAATATGTACTGAATAGGTAACTGAAACAAACAAGCTCGGATAAATGAGCACATGAACAATATTTATGTCATGATATTGTTGAGAGGATTAAATAAAATAAACTCTAGGTAGTGCCCAGCAGGAAAGCAAACTGTAAATCATGTTATTAGTCTGCTTCTAGTCCTACATGTGGGAAACAGTAGTAGCAGTAGTAGTAGTAGTAGTAATAATAATAATAATGGCCAGCATGTATTAAAGAGTCAGGCATTATTTTATACATAACTGATTTTTACCTATTAACTCATTTAATTATCAAACAATTTTATGAGATAGGTAATGAATTTATGACATTCATTATTCAGATAAGAAAACTGGCACTGAGAGTTAAGTACATTTCCCAAGATTACAGAGCACAGCTGTGGTTTGAACCCTGGTAATCTGGTTCCAGAGCCTATGATTAGGAGCACTATGCAATACTGTCTCTTTTTTTTTTTTTTTTTGCGGTACGCGGGCCTCTCACTGTTGCGGAGCACAGGCTCCGGACGCGCAGGCTCAGCGGCCATGGCTCACAGGCCCAGCCGCTCCACGGCATGTGGGATCTTCCCGGACCGGGGCACGAACCCGCGTCCCCCTGCATCAGCAGGCGGACTCTCAACCACTGTGCCACCAGGGAAACCCTGCAATACTGTCTCTTGAAATCCTAAAACTGAATATTTTTCCTCCATCTAAAGCTTTCTTTGGCTTTTCTATTAAAAAATACTGCAATTTAAACAGCTAATATTCTCAAAGCTGAGTTTTTATGTAAACTCTGAGTTTATTTCCCATTAATAACAAAAGCCTGAGATAGTTTCTGCATCATGGGTAGCATGGCTCAAAGAATTGTCTTGACAGCAGTACAGATCAGACTGATGGCTGTGATTCCTGTCCACAGTGATGGGTAAAGGCCCTGAGGTGCCAAGTGGCATTCTCCTGCCTCCAAACAAGCCCCCATAACCCAGGTGAATATATCAAGAGCACAGCGGCATCTTCACTGTTACCATCAGGATTGTGGGATTGTGAGGATCTGCATTCTCCAGTAAGCTTCCTGGGTCTTCATGCTGCTTTTTTCCCAATAGTCCCAAGGACTGACTTTTTTAATAGCCAAGAATGCTTAGATACATAAATGAATTGACAAGAAACCCCTTTAGTCTCAGCTGAAATACTACTTTACCCAAGGTCAAGATTAATTTATGCTCCTGAACTGGCCTTAAGTTAAGAGACATGCAGACAGCTTTACTGGCCTGATTTTCATCCCTTTATAAAGTCGAGCACACAGAATCTCCACAGTGGACTTATCCCAGACTTTAAGGGGAAGCGGCATTTGAATTAGGGGTTTTGTGCAGAATATGAAATGGGATTTACAGGCATCATATTTAAGTTTACCGAGTATTTGCACACAAGGGCCTACATGTAATAAAGTTAAATGTGAATGGAAAATAAAACCAGGGGGAAAATATATTTTGAATAGTGGAGGATAAGGAATCTGGGACTGATTTTATCTGACTGAAGATCTCCTGGTTATGATCTATACTGGCAAATCTATCCCAGAGGCAGCCATGCACATGATAGGTAATTCATTTCTTGATGAGTTGGCCCCTTAGATGGGCTCCTTCAGACAAGACCTCACACTTGGGATACAGTTTATTACCCTACTCACATCCCTCCCACCCCCACCCCCTGCCTATAGTCATTTTTAAGAATTCTGAATTGAGAATATTTTTCACTTTGATGTAAATTTGAGTTTTCTAGAATTAACCCAGAAAGAGCAAGACCATCACATAGGACATGCTCTTAAAGTGGCCCAAGGAGCAGCAAAACTCAGAAGACTCAACGAACTGTTTTCAAGTTCTAAAAGCATCCCTGCTGACCATGTGACAATAATTTGGATTCAGTTCTAAAAAAGAATTTTGTCTGAGAAAAGAATGAGACCTGAAGATACAGATATGTGTCCTGCCGCCATGGGTTTGGGTGGGAGATGGGATAGAACAGAACAGTGGGAATGTGTGAGACTTCTTGAGAACCTGGGAGCAAGTATTGAAGGGATAAAGAAACTCCAGAATGGAAACAAAGTCAGATCCTTAGGTAAACCCAGGCTGTAAAGCTAAGATCTACCTTAGGGAAATCCACATGAGAAAATCACCAGAGCTATCCTTTTTGGGGATATTATAGGATTGTATTTCCTTAGCTACCTGAAGTCAGTGGTGGCTATGGGATTTCCTTGCTGAGTAAGGTGTGAGCAGAAACTTTAAGAATCAGTGTGTACTTCTGCTTTTCCATCTGACATGGTGAGCAGCAATGTTTAAGATGTAGCTGCTTCAGAAGTCTGGATTTCTGCCAGTCTACAATGAACAGGTAAAGTAAATGAGAAAAACTCTTTGTTGCCTTAAGTCACTGAGCTTTTCGGGGATGTTTGTTACTGTGTATACTTTAACCTACCCTAACTAATACATTAGGAGAGGCAAATGATTGAAATATTTAAATATAAAATATATTTGAAATTAAAATAGGCCTTGGGAACAAGATATTCAGAACTGCACTTCCTATTAGGAAAGGTATTTCTGGCTCACTTCCCTTTATGAAGTCAGTTGAAAATAACACAGGGAATTAAAAAAATTTTTTTTAATCTTTCAAATTAGATGAAACTTGGAAGAGACACAACTCTGAAGCAAAGCCATAGAAAGTAGCTGCCTGATGTCTTAAAAATTAGATCTGAGTAAAGGAAAATATGCCTCTGAAGATCTCAGGCAGTACCTGAGACTCTAAGAGAGGTGGTCCATCCCACAAAACCAAAATCCACTCCCTTCCTTGGAAAAACAAGCTCAAGTGTGCAGACGGTCTGTGGTGGCATCTCTGGATGCAGTCTGATACATGGGCTTAGGTGCAGGAAGGACTGAACATGGAAACACAGACGCACTGTACTTGCAGAAAATCTGCTGAAAGAGTGGCAGGTGACATTGACATTGTGGTGGCTGATCTTGGTCAGGCAAAGAAAAAATTTAAACAAGCAATTTTCCAACTGTGATCCCTAGGTCATCATTACCAGAATCATCTGGGAACTTTTTAGAAATGCAAATCCTCGGGCCCCACCACAGACCGACTGAATCAGAAGGGTGAAGTTTTTTATAACCTGTACTTTAATAAGGCCATTAATGTTCTGATGCAACTCAAATTTGAGAACCACAGCTCTAATTCATCACCCAAAGGGTTCTTCATATTCAGACTTTCACTTGAACCAGGCAGACCCGTTCCCAGAAAACAGAATGAAATCCACATTGCCACTGCCCACTTCACTCTCCTGACCCTCCTTCCCACTCTTCCTCAGTAAGTATCAGGTCCCAATTTCAAAATCTCTCATACAAAAATACTGAGAAAAAGGAAAAATGACTAATAAAACATAAAAATATAATACTCACCAAAAAATTATATCAGAAACAAATGAAAATCAGATATAGATATTTTCTCATGAAAGTAAAATACAGACAGGAAAAGAAAGCAATAACAACAACAAAAACTATGGCCCTCAGGCTTCCCTGGTGGCGCAGTGGTTAAGAATCTGCCCACCAATGCAGGGGACGCAGGTTCAAGCCCTGGTCTGGGAAGATCCCACATGCTGCAGAGCAACTAAGCCCATGCACCACAACTATTGAGCCTGCACTCTAGAACCCGTGAGCCACAACTACTGAGCCCATGTGCCACAACTACTGAAGCCCGCATGCCTAGAGCCCGTGCTCCACAACAAGAGAAGCCACCACAGTGAGAAGCCTGCACACCGCAACAAAGAGTAACCCCCATTTGCTGCAACTAGAGAAAGCCCGCGTGCAGCAACGAAGACACAACACTGCCCAAAATAAATACATAAATAAATAAATTAAAAAAAACTATGGCCCCTCTAAAATAAGAATTTATAAGCATGTATGTGATGCTAACGTCTAAGAGAATGAACTATTTGCTTTTTTGGAATGGCCTGGAAAGACTCCAAGAATCACCATATTCTGCATGGTACTATATCACACATCATGCTGAGCAATAGAACAGAACTATTAGGGGAGAGGCTAGGCAAACAGCATAGGCTTAATACATTGTACTTGCTCCCTCTAGCCCTATAGCCATGGCCTGCAAGTGTCAGGTAGATGACCCAGAAGTTTCCTGCCCTGGTAGATGGGAATGGAAGAGTACAGACGAATAACTAAAGATGTTGACACGTGAGCCCATGAGGGTGAATAACAGTGTCACAAAATATGAGCTAGGATGAGACAACCCAAGCCAGTGACCAATCAAGAATCCCACTGTTTCTCAGAGGATCAACAGAAAGCTGACCTGAGGACCAAGTAAACAAATAAGCAGCACTGGGACTTCACTGTGAAAGGAGAACAGAGCACAAGGAGTACTAGCCAGCGACAGGTTGGCAACATAATGCATGGAGAATCAAAGGATGGTGGAAGAGTGAGATGCACTCTCCCCTACCCTGTCCCTCATCACGTAGCCACAGGACCTAGATCACCTCTGGGAAGAAGGGAAGGAGTAGAAGGAAGCAGAATAATTTCCCAGTTGACTGAGCGTAAATCTAGAGTCATGTGATTAGTTACCTGAAATAGACATCTAATTGACAAAGAAAAAATTTGCCTCATTACCTATCATTGGGAATGAAGTAGTGAAGGCATGATGATGAAATCAGTCAGTCCCTGACACAGAGATTCTAAATCCTTTGGAATTTCCTGGATGATAGGAGTGTCTTTTGTTCTAATGAGGTGACTGTCCATGGGTTCCTGAAAAAATTCAGGATGGGGGTTGGTCACCTGAAAGACAAAGCCATGATTAGAAGCTTGGAATTCTCAGCTCCACCGTATTGTCTGGGAAGGGCAGAGGGCCTGGAGGTTGAGTTAATGATTGATTATGCTTACATGATGAAGCCTCCATAAAAATCCCCAAAGTACAGAGTTCAGGGAGTTTCTAGGTTGCTGAACACATGGAGGTTCTGGGAGGGTAGTGCATGATCACCACGGGAGAGGGATGAAGACATGAAAGTGTGCACTGGTTCTTAAACTCCCTCTACCCCAAAAGGTGAGGCACATCACTTCTACTCATATTTCATTGTGCAGAGCAAATCACATTTTTATACTTGCATGGCTATGGAGAGATGCAATTCTACCATAAGGAGCACATTTTAAACAATCCTAGTGCTATAAGCAGACTTCAACTCCAGAAGTTAGCAAGAGAGTAACAACAATAACAAAAGTTAAGCAAAGCAGACTGATGTGATTAATTAAAAACAAACAGAAACAATAAGAGAAATAAATACACTCTGAGTTTCCCCCAAATCTAATTTCTCCGCCCTTCCTAGCAGTAGTTTAGCTGGGTACCTGTAAGCCCTGTGAAGACCATAATTTTCAGTCCCATCTGTGGCTATGTGGGCCATGTAATTAAAGCTTTCACTAATGGATGTGAACAGAAATGATGGGTGCCCCCGTCTATGTCATTTATTTGAAAGGAGATGTATGGCTTAGGGCTTCCTCCCCATTCCCTTCCCTATTCTGGAATGCAGACTTGGCAGTGATCCCACTTTGGCCATACAGATGAAGAAAGTAGCCTTGGAGTAGGTGGACCTCCCAATGGGGAAATTGGGTCTTGGGGTGACTTTGTGAAACAGACCTCTGACTACTCTGGACCAGCTGGACTGTTGTGTGAAAGAGAACTCAACTTCTATCTGGTTTAAGCCACTATACTTTGGTGTCTTTTTGTTATATCAGCTTAGATTTTACCCTGATTAAAATGATATATAAAAGCCAGTCTTTTTAAAAGGGCTATGAAATAAATGATGCTAGGTAATGTAGTTAGGTAATCAGGAGCCAGCACAAAGTTAGAAATGAGTGTGAGGAAGTGACCTCAAATAATGAAGGAACTCAGCAACATATAGCATGTGCTTTCTTTGACACTATGCAAATAAATAAGACACCTGAATGAAATGACGACTTTTCTATGAAAATTCACTTTTCCAAACTCTACCTCAAAGAAAATGTATAACTGAAATGGTTTCAGAGGTGAACACAATCAAATAATTGAGACAGATAAAATTTCAACACTATGCAAACTGTCCTAAGCCATAAAGAGAAAAATAACTCTTCCAAACTCTGTCTGGAAAGTGTGAATAATTTTGACAATAGAACTTGACCAAGACGGCACAAAAATAGAAAACTACATATCAACTTACTCAGTATATCATCATAAAAATCATAAATAAAATATGACTTGCCTAATTAAAAATACTATTAGCAACAAAATAAAAGTATAATGTACCACAACATGAGAGTATTTTGCTACTAGAAACATTTTAATAGAATGATCTACATTAGGAGAAAATCTGAGATGATCCAAATATTTAAAAAATAAAACATAATATACATTCCTGATTTGAAATGTCTTACTATAATAAAATTAATAGAAATATTCTTATTATAATTTTATATATACAATACTATCGTTAATTTTATGTATACAGTGCTATGGTTAATTTCACTAGAAGCATTTCTATTAGAGTAGGAAACAAGAAAAGGAAGCCACCATCAACAACTTTATTTAGCATTGCTCTGAAAGTTCAGGTAATGCAATTCAGCAAGAAAAGGAATATAAATGGTATAAAATTTAGAAAAAAGAAGGCAAAACAATTATTTTTAGCCCATGATATAATCTGGAAAATCCAAGAAGATCAACTGAAAAATATTTTTAAGAAAAGAGAGAATTCAATAAGGTGACCAGCTACAATATTAAGCACAAAAAATAGCTTTTCAGTGGCCAAGTAAGCTCTGAACGCTGATGGAAAAATATGTTACTTAAAATAGAAGTATGAATTACTAAAGAAAAACTTTGAGAAGTGTGCCACACTTATATGAAGAAAAGTTCTAAGTTTTGTTGAAAGGCAAAGAATACTTGACTAAATGAGAGATCTACTGTGTTCTTGCTTACAAGGACTTTATGTGATAAAAATGTTAATTATTTCTAAGTTAATCTATAATTTCAAAAAAATGCAATGAAAAGGCAAAACGATTTTTCTTTTAGACAGGAGTATTCCAAATTTCAGATGAAAATAAACATGTGAGGATAGCCAGAACAAATCTGGCTAAAACAAAAATCATGAGGGGGCGGTATACCAAATAGTAAAACATATGATAAACTTACAGTAATTAAAACAATCTGGTACTGGCACATGAACAAACAGACCATTGGAAAAGAGAGTTCAGAAATAGATCCAAGACCATATGGGTATTAAGTTTATGAAATGTGGCATTACCATTCAGTGGGAAAACGATGAATTAGTAAGCAAATTATGTTGTGGCAACAGGCTAGCCATTTGGAACAAATAAACCTTAATCACTACCTTATTTATTATATCAAAAATGAATTATTTGCATCAAAAATTTAAACATGAAAAATGAAATCATAAAAAGTAATAAATAACAGGAGAGAATTTATTTGTAATACTTATGCAACCTTAGTAATAATTATGAAAATATGCAATGAAATGAAATCAAGATGTTTTTCTATCAGGTCAAAATTTTAAAATACACTATATAGTTGCACAATAGATATTTTCACAATTACTGGTGAGATAGCAAATTAAGGAAAGCTTTTTAAAGGAAACTTTGGCAATTTTTAACTAAGCAATTCCAAGTCTAAGAACTTAACTTTCAGGGGTTTCCCTGGTGGTGCAGTGGTTGGGAATCCGCCTGCCAATGCAGGGGACACAGGTTCAAGCCCTGGTCTGGGAAGATCCCACATGCCGCGGAGCAACTAATCCCAAGAGCCACAGCTACTGAGCCCGCGTGCCACAACTACTGAAGCCCGCGCACCTAGAGCCCATGATCCGCAACAAGACAAGCCACTGCAATGAGAAGCCCGTGCACCACAACGAAGAGTAGCCCCCTCTCGCCACAACAAGAGAAAGCCTGCGTGCAGCAACGAAGACCCAATGCAGCCAAAAATAATTTTTTTAAAAAATTTAACTTTCAGATGTACTTGCACATTATGTAAACCTGTACATAGAAGAAAGTTTATTTCAACATCATTAGTAAAAGCAAAAAACAAAAACAAAAACAAAAGACCAAACAATTTAAATGTCCATTACTACATGACTGGTAAATAAGGTAAGGTAAATCTCTACAATGAAATACTATTTTGCCATAAAAATAAATGTGATAGATCTGTATATGCTAATAGGCAATGGTATTTAAGTTTTATTGAGAGAAATGAAAGATACAGACATGTAGAGTATGCTATATTCATGTGATTTAAGTATAAATCTAAACATGCAAGCATACCTCCTTTTATTGCACTTTGCTTACTGTGCTTTGCAGATACTGCTTTTTTCCAAATTGAAGGTTTGTGGTAACTTGCGTTCAGTAAGTCTATTGGGGCATATTTTCAACAGCATTTGCTCACTTCCGGTCTCTGTATCACATTTTGGTAATTCTCACAATATTTCAAACTTTTTCATTATCACTGTATTTGTTATGGTGATTTGTAATTTATGATCTTTTATGTTACCATTACAAAAAGATTACAACTGGAGGAAGGCTCAAATAATGATTAGCAATTTTTAGCAATAAAGTACTTTTAAATTAAGGTACGTACATTGTTTTTTTTACACAATTCTATTGCACACTTAATAGACTACTGTATAGCATAAACATAATTTTTATATGCACTGGGAAAGGAAAAAATTCTTGTGACTCGCTCTGTTGCAATATTCAATTTATTGTGGTGGTCTGGAAATGAACTTGCAATATCTCCTATGTATGCCTGTATGTCATTATATACCTTTAATTATCTTTTATGCTCCAGCCACATCAGACTCCCTATTCTTCTGCCAACACACACCTGCCTCAGGTCTTCGCCCTGGGAACCCTGGTCTCCTGTACATCTTCATGGTTACTTCCTCCCCTCCTTACATCTTTGCTTAAATGCCACCCTCTTAGTGAGGCTAACCCTGATGCCTCTGTTTAAAATTACAACCCCTCAAGACCTGTAATATATCCTCAATGCCTTTAACAGTGCCTGACAAACAGGAGACACTGAAATAAATAGTTGGTGAATAAGTGAATGAATGAATGACTTCGTGCAGTAGTGCACTACAAGTAGTGCACAAGAGTTGTATTTATATTCTCCACCTTCTCTTCATTACTTGATTTTTATATGTGCTGATTTTTCACATTCCATTGTTGGTAAAATGTTCTCTCTCTGTTTTAATTTGCATCTACCTGATTGCTAGTAAAGATTAGGCATATTTCTTAGCTATTTGGGTTCCTTCCTCTCCCAATTACCCATTTACACTATTTGCTCACTTTTTCTTTTGGGTTGTTTTTCTTTTCCATAGTGATTTGTAAGAGATCTTTTCATACTCTGGAAACTAACCCCCCTTTTTAAAAAAATTATTTTATTTTATTTATTTTTGGCTGCATTGGGTCTTCATTGTTGCTCGTGGGCTTTCTCTAGTTGTGGCCAGCAGGGGCTACCCTTCGTTGTGGTGTGTGGGCTTCTATTGCAGTGGCTTCTCTAGTTGCAGCATGCAGGATCAGTAGTTGTGGCTCTCAGGCTGTAGAGCACAGGCTCAGTAGTTGTGGCACACGGGCTTAGTTGCTCTGCGGCATGTGGGATCTTCCTGGACCAGAGCTCGAACCCATGTCCCCTGCATTGGCAGGCGGATTTTTAACCACTGCACCACCAGGGAAGTCCCTAACCACTTATTTTTATATCAATGGTTGATATCTTCTCCTAGCTGGTGACTTGTTTTGTAAAAGTTTTATGGTTTCTTTTACCACACGAATGTTTTTTATTTTAACATATTCAAATTTATCAATATTTTTCTTTATAGTTTATGCTATTTGTCCTCTTTAAGATATCTTTCTTTCCCTCAATGTCATGAAGATATTCTTCCATCTTTCTCCTGAAAGTTTTACAATTTTATTATTTTTAAATACACACACTTTTCTGCTCTCCATATCCAATTCTCCATACACAGCTCTATTTTAATTTGGTTAAACCGTTATTCAGTGTTTGCATTATTATGATTATATATCCTTAATAAATGAATCAAGTATTTATTTTGTAGTATACCAGATAAATTTTTCTTGCAAAACTTTTTCAATCTGGATTTTATGATTGCTTTTGCTTTTTCAGTTGTTTGATTGTCCATGTACTTATCACTAACTCATACTGCGAACCAGTTGTCTAAATCTACTCTCAATACATTTAGACACATCAGATATTAATTTCATCTTCTTGAGTAATATTTCCTAGAGACTTCCAACCTCTTCCAATCTGAACATGTTGCTGTGACTGCCATGTTGTCCTCCTAGGAACTCTACCATTACCTAGAGGACTTTCTTTTGCTTTAACCCTGTGTGAATCTTCTGTTTCCTGATTTCATCTCATTATTTTGGTGGAACACATCTTCCATTAACTTTCTGAGAAAAAGTGCAGGCAGGTAAATATTTTGAGATCTTGAATGTCTAAAAATACTTTTAGCCTAACCTCATATTTAATTTATAGTGTGAAAGGGTGAATAAGTTATAGGTTATCAATAATTTTCCTTCAGAATTTTGTGGCATTTTTCCCTCGTGTTCAGTTCCCATAAGGGCTCATATATTTCTGATTCATCTTTACTCCTAAAAAGTAACCCTTTGAGTTCCAACAGAAAATCTGGAGCGTTTACTAGGGTCCTTCATCTTCAGTGAACTACAGTTTTTGTCTAATGTGACCCCCATAAAACTGCCAGAAGTTCTGCTCAGCTTTTCAACTACTTATCTTTTTTCTTTTCAATCTTTCAGCTACCTTTTCCAATTAGCAAGTATCACAAGGGAAAAAGCAGTGCAAAAAATAGGGTTTACCTCCCCGGCCTTTCCTTCAGTTTGGGATATTGGCCTTACAAATCTTTACTTCTTCACTGTCTTTGCGGCTTTATGATGGCTTCATACTGATTAGATAGATGATAGATGGATGGATGATAGATAGAGAGATAGACATATAGATAGTCTAGCTTTTCTGTTTTTTTCTCAATGAGAGTGATGGTCCAAAACTAGTCCATTTTAATCTACCTTTCCAATAGTAAAAACCTCTCTCAATATCAAACTACATCTTAAACACATTTATAAGCAATTCTTTTCTAACTTCATCTTCAGTTTCATTTCCAGATGTACTTGTTCTTCCCCTTCCTGATCTTTCTGTGCCTCTGTGGTCTAAATGAAGTTTCTTCTCTACTTTCTTCACTGACAGCTTATAATTCAAATTTATTGACTTTGCTAAATTATTAGTACTGTTCAACTACTCTCCAGCTAGTCACTTTATATTGCTGCTTCCTCTTTTTTCTTTAATCTCATGGGTCAGATTTAGTGAGGTTTTAAAGAAAGTGTAATTGTCAATTCACCATCATTGCCCAGGAATTCCTAACTAATTTTAACTATTTTATAAAAATATATATGTATTTAAGGCAATAAATTTCTAAATATTACTTTAGCTGTATCCTGTAAGTTTCAAGATGTATTTTTATTATGAGTTCTGAATATTTTAAAATTTTATTAAAATTTATTCATTTCTTCATTATTTTTAAGCTTCTTACAGAAATTTCAAAATATTTGAGGTTTGATTATATCTTGTTTATTGATTTCTTATTTTATTACCTTTTAGTTAGAGCATATTTTCTATATAGTATTGATTATTTGAAATATATTATGATTTACTTTGTAGCCTATGTATAGTCAATTTTTATGTGTTCCATGTGTGTCCATGTGTTCCATAAAATATATATATCATATAGATGATATATTTTCTAATTGTTGGATATAAAACTCTATATATCAATTAAATCAGGATTTTTTGTACTATTAAAAATCTTCAATATCTTTACTTTTTGTGCAGTTGACCTACTAATTACTGAGAGTTATAATAGTGGATATTTTTAATCTATCCTTTTAATTCTATTACTTTGCTTTATATGTTTATTATATTATATTTAACATATAATATATGCAATTGAATGCAGGTTCAGGATTATTTTATCTTCATAGTGAATTATTCCTTGTATCACTTTCTATTTGTCCTTTACTTCACTCTATTTCTTTCTGCCTAAAAGTCTATTTTGCTGATATTAATAAAATTATATCAGCTTTCATTTGTCCAGGATTTGACTTAGAATGTCTGTTTCCATCCTAATATTGTCAACATTTCTTTCACTATATTTTAGGGTTCTTTTTGAAACTACATGTATGGACTTAAAAATTATCCCATCTGAGGCTCTCTCCTTTCACTGGTATACCTAATTTGTTTAAATTTATTGTTATTACTTGAAATACCTGAATGTTTTACAACTTTATTTTGTCCTTTATATTTGCTTAATTTCCTTTGTTTCTCTTTCTTCCTTCCTACATTGAGATCCTTAAATTCCTTTTTGCTTCTACTGTTTTGAAAGTTTTGCCTTCTATTACCGTTCTTTTACTGTATCCAATAAGGACAAAAGCTAAGCAATACCTCTAGTTCTCTCTAAGCAATACAAATCTGCTAAAAAATGCACTGATTTCAAATATCCCCACCTTATTATTGCTGTCTTGTATTTTGTGTCCATCTTTTTCTGTAAAATCCCCAAGTTAATCTGTATGATTATTATTGTTTTATTTAGTCAGTGCTGTTTAATTTGCCCCAATAATTACCATTTCCTTCAAACACCATTGCTTTTTGCACCACACGCATTTTTTCTGTGTTTTAAGTTCCTTCTTCCTGAAATATATCCTTCACTCTTTCAGAGGGAGACTGGGAGAGCTCAGTGTGCTCCATCTTTGTTTTTCTACAATGTTTCTTCAGTTTGCCCTCACTATTGAATAATAATTTGAGTATAATATTGTTGCTTTGAAATTATTATTTTCCTCTCTTCAAGCTCTCATTATTGTGAAATGCTCATGACAGTCTGATGGTTATACCTCTTTAGATATTTTGTCTTTTCCCTTTGGCTGCTCTTACAGTTTTCTCTGTATTTACAGTGATCTGTAATTTCACTACCATATATCGAAGTGGAGATTTCTTTGTGTTTATCCTGGTTGAGACTCACAATATTTTTTCAATCAGAGGATGTATGTCCTTCATAAATTCTGGAAAATTTTTCATCCTTGATCTTCCCATTATTTTAAAATAGTTCCTCTTCTTATACTGATTGTACTATTGTTGTGAGACAGTGATGAATCTACCTGTTGTATCCTACAAGCATCTTACCTCTTTCATTTTTTCCCCCTCTCTTCTTTTCTCTTACTACTAAATTCTGGGTATTTTCCTCAGATCTACCTTCTTGTTCTAGTTCATTTTTTAGCTATTTCTAATTTATATTCAACATCTTAGGGAGTTTCTAAAAGTTTATTTTGTCCTCTTTCAAATTTATCTGACTTTTTTTCCCATAGAAACCTGCTTTTTTTTAGAATGAGTCATTATTTCATATCTTTAATCATTTAAAACATACATATTTTATATTATTCTTCAGATTTTTCTATTATTTCAGATTCTTGGTGTTCTAACCATATTATGTGTTGTTTCTGCTGATTCTTATTCATGGTAAGCTGTTTCCTCATGTTCTTAATTGTTTTAAATTGTAAGCTCATTTATTACTGAGTTATAATTAGTTAACTATTGTCACAGTAATCCTTTATAATAAACCATTTTAGAATTCAGTGTTTAGCAGACTCAATAATGGTTATTGTTAAGCATTTAATTTTGTCCACAGGTCTGTGGGTCATCTGGAATTTGGGTGATCTGGGCTGGGCTCTTGCTAAGTTTGGCTCTAAGCTTCAGGTTGGGACCAGATGTGAGTCTGGAACAGACATGGAACAGATATTAGTCTTCATATCTGTTCCTTATCTGTTTATTTTGAGGCACAAGCTGAAATGGCAGCAGCTACCCAAGAGATGGTTTCCTCATAGACCAAGCCCAGCTAGTCAAGTACATTTCAAACCTTTGCTTGATTCATGTCCATTAATAATCCATTGGCCAAAGCAAGCCACACAGCCAAGCCCAACATCAATGAGGTGGAGAAGTATATTCCACCTCTAATTGAAAGAACTACAAAGTTACAATGTAAAGGGGGTATTAATAGGGAAGAGTAAAGAACTGAAAACAATAATGCAATCCACAACAAGGTACCTTCTTTTTTCTGTGAGGAATCTATCTGGCCTGCATTGTGGGAACTTTCCTCCAGAGTGGTTTTGCAGTTGCTTTGTTCAAGATTCCCAAAGGACCAATTTCTATATCAATTTCTAGGCTCAGTTCCAAGAAAATGTTGACAGTATAAATTCAAATCCCATAGCCACATAAGGTTAAGCCTATGCTTTGGAATTTTCACGTCCCTGACTCCCTGCATGTAGAGAGAGAAAAATCTTTATCATCTTTCTGTGCCAGTGAGTAGATTACTTTCCTGATTTCCTTAGAATACAGCCCTTCATGGATCCTGAATTTATAAGGGTTTCTTAGGTCTAACTCTCTACCTGACACAGCACCAGAGTCTCATCTCATGCTCCCTTATTGGTTCGAACTCAAGTTTCAAGGTTCATAAGACCTTCCTTCCCTCAACATAAGGCAAACTTAACATAAATTCACCTCCTAATCCCTCTCATTTCAAGTTTCTGCTTGTCTTCTTGCACTTAGATATTTCACCTTCTTTAATGGGAACTCATCTTCACAATGAAATGAATGTTTTATGCACCATTTCTTGATGTTTGTCATGGGAAAGTTTTCATTGAATTCAAATTGCTACTGATTATAAGGTATGCTATTATTTTTTGTACCGGCACCAGGATGGGATGATAATAATAACACTGTCAATTAAACTATAACACAAAATTATCTTATGGCTTAGAATTTTCTATATTTAGACTTATTTAGATATTGAATTTTATCAGCTATCACTCCTGTGCATACATAAAAAAGGAAAATAAGTAAAAAAAAAAAAATCAGTCAAGGTAGTCCTGAAACAATTTTACACTCAGAGTCTGATGCTTCTAAATCACCTTTTGACTCAGAATTATTAATACATGTGTTTTTTTCTCACACCTTTATTTCTTTTATTAGGAGAGGCGATGATGCAACAGTTTTTAGAAAGCAATTTATTATCAGTTCTTTTTTTACTCCAAGTTGCTACTGTCCACTGTGCAAATTTTGATACTGATGTTTCTTGATCTTACCATAATGTGTTAAAGGAAGGTGTTCAGATGATAACAGGGACTCATTTTCCTTCCCCAGGTGGTCCTTAAACCATTTGCTGATTAAAATGTTAAGGGACTACAGTTACCAGTCCTATCATCAGGAATATCCACCGAGTTTGTACATGCGCAGGCAATGAGAAGGCCATCATTTTCAGACATCAGTGTTAAAATGTGAAAAACATGCCTCTTAGAATCAATAAAATATGGCACTGTGTATTTTTGCTGTAACTAGAAATCAGTACCACTTTTTAATAAAACCAAAATAAGCCCCTGAATAAGACCTGCTCAAGCAACATGCACATATGTCTAGAAAAAACAAATGTGAAATGATATACCTATGATAATAATAGCTGACATTTGTTTGGTGCTTACTCTTGCCAAGCACCGTGCTAAGCATTTTAGCTGTATTATCTCACTCAATCCTTACACAATCCTATTTAACACACAATCCTATTTAAATCCTCTTTTAACCCTCATGCAATCAAAATTTGAACCCACTACCATTTGCAAGCGTAATGAAAATGTAGCATCCATGGCTCTCTAATTGACCTCTCACCCAACTGAGTAGGAATCCGAATGTGTGGGTAGAGACATTCAACTTCAATTACCGATATCTCAGTCTCTTACCTAGGAAAGGGCCTTGCACTTTCGAGGGACTCAATATTATTACCAGTGGTTGAATGAATGTTGGCAAGATATAATACATAATAGTCCAAGTAGCTCTAATATGTTGAGTGTGTAGTATATACAAGACACCGTGCTAAGTGCCTAGATATATAAATATCTTCATCTTTAAACCTCCTAACAAACAGATTGCATAGTAGGCATTTTAAAGAACAGGAAACTGAGCCTCAAAGAGGCTAAGTAACATGACCAAGCCCACACAACCAGTAACTGAGAGAACTATATTTGGATCACAGTCAAGCACAGTTTGTCTACCACCTCCCACTAGCCTCCAACAGGAGGTTGGAGAGAGATGCCCTGCTTTGGAGGTGCATTTAAGATTATCCGGGGGCTCCCGCATTTTCCAGGTTAGACTAGTCACTGAATCTGAGCTCAGTCATCTCTGGGAATGTTCTAGGGATACATAAATGTCCTCTTGCAGAGTCATCACTAGAGTGCTCATGCACCACTCAGGTATTCAAATGGTTCGGCAGAATTTCCATCTCTCTTCTTAAACCTCTGACTCAATCTGCCTACCATAACCTAACCTGTAATTGAATTAACTCCTAATAAAATGACATACCTTTTGAGTCTGTCTTCAGTATAACTTCAGAAATTATCCCTTGTCAATTTTTCCGGGTCAACATTTTGTGTCAGGTGATTAGTGAGAAATTCTGACGTCATTCATTTTACTCTGTGTGTACCTTGCAGGAAAGGAAGAGCTGGGATACACTGACAGTGCTGTAGAAACATACATTCGCTTAGGTTTTACGGTTGTAATAACAAATCTTCAAGGCCCATTTCAAATTATTCCACCTCCGAGAAATCTGAGATTCCCTTATTTGTCTTTCCGTCAAACTCCTATAGTACTTTGCTTGCAGTTCAGTACTTATCATAGTTTACTTTTATTACAATTATTAATATGTACCCCTCCCACCTAAATTGTGAGTTCCTTATGTATAAAGACCCCCTCTTACTCTTCTTTTGGTCCTTAATGGCTCCCAGCACTATTCTTTGTACATGGAATTTGCTCACCAAATATTTGTTGAAGTGATTCAAATATGTTTATGTTCATATGTTCAATATTGGACACTAACTCTTATTCCAATTTGATTTCTCTTGACCTGATTATTACACTTTGCGTTTTGAGAACATTCCACTCTTTCAGTTTCTTTCTTTCAGTTTCTTTCTTTCTTTTTTAAAAAAATACACACACAATTAAAACAAATCTCAGAGCTTGGCATCTTTCCAAATACACCAATAGTTGCCTTACCCGTTTTAGCTGCATTGAACTCAATCAACCTAACCCTCCACAAAGCCCAATGGTGAGTGGTAAAGAGTTCTGTGAAGTCACAGAGATTACTGACTTATAAATGCTCCAGATCTTCCATGGTAAGCTTTCTCTTATTCACTGTGATTTCTGGAAATTCTTTGCTTTATCAGCTCTTGGTGCAGTGTGCCATGTAGTAGGCACTCAATTAGTATTTAATGAATGGAGTTGAATTACTCTTGGCCCCATTTGCCAGAATCAAACAGGTGTATTAGGAAGTCCTATGATAAAGGATTAATCACTCAGCAAATAGCCAGAGAGGACTCCTCATTGGTGCCCAACCCCATGACAAAGGTAGAGTCTGAGAAGTTTTCTTTAAAACCACAAATTAAAGATATTGTCATGGTTCCATTCTGCTACAACTTAAATCCATAGTTTCCACTTATTGTTAAATTCCTTCTATATCCAAATGACCTTCAAACAATTTAAAAACTAAAAGAATAATAATTAGGCAACTGAAAAGATTCTTGGTATTTATTTGGTTTCCAAACAAGGACTGAAATTGATTTTTTCAAAAAACCTCAACTGATATATTTGGGAAAGATTGTGGCCAGCGGCTTGGGTAGATTTGGCTGTGACTTATTAAAGTGTCCTTGCAAGCAGTCTAGAAGCCTCCACTGAGAAAGGAAGCAACAACGAGCACCTGAAGAATGCAGTCACTTCTGATTCAATTTTTCTCACTAACACATTCTCTGTGGGGCTCTTACCTGGCTGCTGACTTCACATACTTGAAGAGTTGTCATGAGCAATATTAGACTTGTCTGTGTAGACCCAGGGCTAAAACGAGAACCAAATGGTAAAAGTTACAGGGACACAATTTTTGATTTAATATTTTACAAGATATTTAATTATTATAAATTATATGACTACAACAAATTTTAATTATGCTCATAGACTTTTTTTCTAATAGTAAATGTAGGGCTTTTTTGTAGGTATATGGAAAATCTGGAAAAAAAAAGTCACTCATAATCCCATCAACTGGAAATAATCACTGTTATTTTGGTGACTGTCATAAATGTACTGTTTTTTGGTTTTATTATTTTTTTTAGTTGGAGTACAATTGCTGTTTTAAAAAAGAATTTTCTTTCATCAGAACAACACTGAAATGGATTGAGCTGTGTGGGAAGTTGGGGTACCCCACCTTTGGAGGTGTGCAAACAGCAGCTGACCTTTCTGTCAAGGTGGGGAGTTGAACATAAGAGCCCTTCCAAACCTGTAGGCTTTGAACCCCTTGGGGCGCAGGCAGTGATCATGAGGGATCTTCAGATCCACATATATGTGTATATGTATATTTTTTCCACTCAGCAGTTTTATTACTACTTTCAGATGGATGGTCTATCCTTCTACAGACATTTTTTTCAGCTTTATTGAGGTATAACTGACAAAACTGTGATATATTTAAAGTGAACATCACGATGGTTTGATACACAGATACATTGTGAAAGGATTCTTCTCATCTAGTTAATTAACACATCCAACACCTCACATATTTATTTTTATTTTTGGTGAGATCCATATATTTTTTTTATTTGCTCTTTCAAAGAATGTTACAAGTGTTACTAACATTTAAAATAGTTCTCATTTTGGAAAATTTAGGAAGTAGAAAACTAGAAAATCTTTAAAGGCCCTTCTTCCCTGCAGGTTTAGAGGAGGGGTCCTTCCTCGCACCAGGTTTAGGAGAGGGAGAAAGGGTTCTTTCTTGCTTGCGCGATCTTCATCAGCCTAAGAGCACTGACATATTGAGCCTTGAAATGAACTAGCTCTCCCTATACTTTAACCCACAAACAACCCTTTGACTAGGCACTACTTTATTTTGATTTTATAGATGAGGAACCGAGATTTAAGGAAATGAGGTAACTTACTTGCCCCATTCCACAGAGGGGGGGAAATCCCCAAACAACTCTGTACCTCCCACAATTGTGCAGACTCCCCCTCTGACTCTGAAAGAAAGAGTGCGACGGAGGAGTGGCGTTGTGGTAGCGCATGTGAACACCCTGATCCTTTTGTCCCGCCGTTCTGAGAGTCCCCGGTGACAGGGCAGCCCCGCACTCTGCCCTCGGGTCTCCCGGGGACCCTGGACAGCGCCTGGGCTTTCCTGGAGCCTGGCAGGAGCCTCTCCCAGCCGTCTCTCGCCCAGGCTCTCCCGTCCATCTTCCCATAAACACCCTGATAGAAGAGAGGCCTCAGGCGGTCTCCAGTCTTTTCCCAGGGAGAGTGTATCCTTGGCCCCTGAAAGTCGCAGAGCTTTCCAGGCCGGGAGCCCACGTGCCTGGCAGTTCCGAGCTGTGAGTCCGCCGCATTTTCCGGCTCACATCGCGGCAGAGAGCAGACGGAACTGGGAATGGTTATCGGCCAAGAGCTGCAGGCGAACGGCTAATCCAGTTCTGGAAGGGGGCACTGGTAGTTAAGCCCTTTAATGGCCTCAGTCCTATGATAATTAGTCCTGGCCTGAAGCTAGCGAACGGCGAGCCCCTCTAACCTGAAACGGAGCCTCATCCACTGCTTCGCGCTAATCCCTTGCACAATGAAAGCCGAACTAATTCACTGGGTAAACACCCTCTCCAGTTACTTACAAGCTGTCTTATTTCAGCCCCAAACCAAATAGAAAGGCGGCCAGTGACTGGAGAGAAAATCAAATATTTAAGAACTCATTTTGCCTGAAACCCCCCAGGGATGCTTGCCTATCGCGTTTGGGATCGCTTTATGCTGCTTCTTTTACGACAGGCGGCTACTTTGCAGTGGAAACAACCGCTACTCCGGAGGGATTTCCTGAGCATCGTTTTTTTTCTGGTCTCTCGCTAGTTGAACCAAATCACAGCCTGTGAGCTTGGGACCAGGCACATAGTGGGTGCTTAATAAAGACCGATTTCTGCCTTTAGCTCAGAACGTGGTTCATTCGTCTAGACCAGTGCTCATCCAGTGCACATCAGAATCACCGGTAAGATTACTAAAACTCAAATTGAGGACGCTACATCCACAATTTGATTCAGTAGATGATGCCAGATAATTTAAATTTCTAACAAGTTCCCCAGAGAACCATTAGCCTAGAACTGGGGTCCATAAATTTTTGTGTAAAGGGCCAGACTGTAAATATTTTAGGCTTTGTGGGTCATAAGATTTGTCCCAACTACTCCATCTGCTATTGTAGTGCAGCAGCAGCTACAGGCAATATTTAAGTGGATGAGCATGGCACTGAAATGGGAATAGCATGTAATTTTCACACGTTGTGGAATATTCTAATTTAGATTTTCTGGCAAACTTTAAACATGTTAATCCATCCTTAGCTTGCAGGCCATGCAAAAACAGGTGGCAGGCCAGATTAGGCTCTTGGAACACTGTTTGCTGACCCATGTCTTAGAATGATTATGGTTACTATCTAGTAAGTGATCATGGCAGAGACAATGGCTCAGAGTCTGAAAACAGAAGAGATGGTGGTATGGATTAAATTGTGGTCTCTCCACCCTCCCTCCCCTTCCCCCCCCCCCCCCCAGTTCATATATTGAAGCCCTAAATGTGACTGTATTTGGAGATAGGGCTTTTAGGAGATAATTAAGGTTGCATGCCGATATAAGGGTGGAGTCCTACTCTGATAGGATTGGTGACTTTACATGAGGAGAAAGAGGCTGAGGAAAGGCCATGTGGGCACACAGTGAAAAAACAGCCATCTGCAAGCCAGGAAGAGGGTTCTCATCAGAACCTGACAATGATGTCACCTTGATCTCAGACTTCCAGAAAATAAATTTCTATTATTTAGGCCACCCATTCTATGGTATTTTATTATGGCAGTGTGAGCAAATATAGATGGAAATAATTTCATTTTTGAAAAAAAAGCTTCTATGCTTGTAAACCTGATTTCTCATTCACTTATAAACCTGCTTCACAAGCATTTGAGAGCAGTCTTCTGTATGCCAGGCGCTATTCTAGGCACTGGACATATAGAGAGGAAGAAAAACCAGATCTGCCCCCACTTTCCTGAATTCTGTGGGTGGGAGAGTGGGTGCTGGCTCTGCACAGAGCTCAGAGACTATGATTTGCACATTTTCAGGCCAGGCAGCAGTTTTTCTGAGGACACAGAGTTTCCTGAATTAATCAGCAAACTACATTTATAAAACACACACCACGCACACAACCCAATTCTAAGCCCAGTGGTGGGAGATTAAGAAAAACAGAGAAGATTTGTTCCTGGGCATGAATACTAGCAATGGTCTTTTCTCAGTGCCAAGCACCTTGCCTTTAAGAAATAGGAGCAGCAACATCCTAAACTTTCAGTAGAGGGTGACATTATTATAGGAAAGAAGATTCTTTGTTCAGGATGCCAAGTTGAAGGCTACATACATCTCACTTATCCTTTAGAGTAGGATATGAGAATTGTTCTTTGAAAAGTGAGAAGATTCCAAATATCTATATTCTTGTGCTTGAGGCAGCAGGGACTTCCTAAACGCTGACCACGTTTATTCTGTCTTAATCTGGAAAATCAGAAGAGCAGCATTGGAACATTAATCAGATATTTTTCTTTCACACATTTAGCAAAAGGGAAAGAAGTGTTTGGTAACCACCATCAGCAACAAAAGTCATTATCTTTCAAGAACAAGCTATTTGCACAAAAAGAATCAATTCTTTCCAAAGATGTTTTCTATGGTGGCTTTTGCAGATCTTGGGGATTAAATTGCAATTGTTAAGCTTCTTATGGACCTGCTCTTGATCTGATTTGGGGCTCCTTGAGGTTAGGGACAAAAGGTATCATCTCCTGGACAGAGATGTGGTCTCCCGTGGATAGTCACACATCAATCAATATTTACTAAGCTCCACTGGTCAGATTCTTACCTGCATCCTAGATGTAGACTGCCTGGAGGGCAGACCTCTACCCTCCAGCGGTTTATAGTCTAATGCTTGAGACAGGCAGGCAGGCAGACAAACATGGGTGGGTGTCATTGGCATAGCATGAACCTGGAATTGATACATATTCATCACAGAATACAGAGAACCATAGAACGGACATCGGTTTTTAAGTTACGCCAAACTTGTTTTGAATCCTGTCTACTTCCTAGCTTGTGAGCTGGTGGTGCAAATTATCTAAATTCCCTGAGTCTCAGTTCCCTCATCTGTCAGCTGGAAGAGCACAGTCCAAAGTCACACGGTCGTTATAACAATTAAATGATAAACTCTAACCAGTGTGTCTAGCACACTGCCTGGAACTTTCTGGAAGCCCAATAAATGTTTGTTCTGTCTTTTTTCAAATAAGTGCCAATGCTATTTGTATTAATTGCTTATTTTACCTGAGCTCTATGTGATTGCCCTCAAGTGTTCAGAAATGTAAGTTTATTGCAGGCAATGGAGTGGGGAATTGGGTTATTTCTGGTAGGGCTCCCAAGAACTTGGTATTATGCTCAATCTTTGCTTTACGTTTCAGACAGCTGTGCTTCAGGGTGTGGGCCTATATGAGTCTGGGGAAGAGCTAAGTCAGGAGGTGGCAGGTCTCCCCTGTCAAGAGAAACTGGATCCGGGAGCCAAAGAGTCAGGAGGTCTGCAGTGACCTCCACCACTCAATCCTCTGATACCAGTAGAGCATCTGATGGGTGTGGGTGGCCCTGGGTCCACTGGACAGGGTTGATGGGGTGGGACAGGGGAGCAGTCCTATCAGGAGGGAGTTAGAAACTGCAATGCCACGTAATGACAGTAGGGGCTCAGGTGCCAGAGGGCCAGGCAGTACTACAGGTGCCATCATGGGTGTGTCAAGGCCATTGACAATAGTAGGGACCAGGACAGAGGAGAGTAGACAGGCTGATGGCCTGCAGCTGCTTCCAGCCAGCCTTTACCATGCCACCAGTGACTGCCTCTGAGGTCCATGGCTTTTGCCTTTGCACCATCAGCTTTCCCACGCCCACCTGACGCTAGGACGTCCACTGCCAGCTGCATTCATTCTGGGCCCCTGAATTCGATTTCCAGTTTACCTAATCTGCCTTTGTTCTGAGACTGCGTTCACTTCACGATTTGACTTTTCTTAATTTTTGTTTCTGATTTGGGTTACCTGTTTTGAAACTCTACTCTGTTAAACTCCTTCCTAAATCCATGAGGCCGGGGTCTTGAGCCCTGGGGGCTTGGGCTGGGCTGGGGTTACTGGGCCTGGCTATGGACATGGAGTCAATGGTAATCTGACAGACTGTGTCTGGGGGGAAATTGAAAATGAAAACAGCACAGAATCTACCCACAGGAAGGGGCTAATCTAGAGGGAGGGGGCAGGCAGGAGGTATTTTTATGGTAGCCCTCAACCCTGGGAGAGGAAGAGCTGTGATAGGCACCGAGCTTGTGGACATACCTACAGTCCCCTGTTCTCTGACTAGTAAACTGCCAGAATGGGTTTAAACAGGAAAGAACCACCATTCCACTTCTGGGCCCTCTACTAAGCTATGGGACCCTGCATTCTTGGGGCTGGTTCTGGGACTGCGATGCTTTTCCTGTAGCTAGAGCTGAGCCCCAGATTGAGCGGATGCTGTCAAAGGAATCTGCCCTCTTTCTTTGGGGATTTCTGACCCCTTACCTCCAAAAGGTACATGATTGGGTGGCAACCGAGGAGACTCTCCTCGTTCACCAGGATCATGGGGTTCCAATCTCAGGGCCTACTGTTTGACTTTGCACATTTGAACACTGGAACACACTGAACATTTGTTGAAGAAATGGCCTATCAAGCTATAAGGAGCTGTCCTTCTGGTCATGAGTTTTTACCTTCGTGTCACAACTCTGAAGTTGTTTCAGGGCTACTTTCCTCAGAAAGGCAGTTGAAGGAGGTGGTGGAGGCTTTTCTAAAATGCCTGATTTTCTGCATCCACAACTATGAATTAGATTACATCATCCTTAAGTCAGAGGGGTAGGAAAAATTGTAGGGTTCGTTACTGTTAATCCTTACTGGATGCCTTCAGGGTCGAAAGAGAACACTGGGGCCACGCCAGGTGGATCTTAGCAATAACCAGGGAAACCTGAAGATTGTGGTCACCAATAGACACAGGACTGTCACCACTGCCTTTGGAATCTGTACTCCTCATAATGCAATAGTTCAGATGAGCAGGCAAGCTAAGATGACACTTCTAGATCATGGCTACATTGGTGAGATTTTTCCTGTGTCCCCAGATTCCACTGGAGACCAAGGGAGGCAGGGTCAGTGTCAAGGGGAGGGCGTGGGGTTGGTGAACGTACTTCCTCTGCACGTCCCTGTAGCTTGGTCTCTAACTTCTGCTGATGCCTAGTTTTAGATGCATGACTCATGACCTCCCAGCATCTCAGTTTCCTCCTCTGTGAGGGAGATGGAGCTAATGACACTGACCTGTGTTTTAGGATTGCGCTGAGGATTGAGTAAGATAATGGATGGAAAGGAGTCTTGTAAAGTACTACACACATGCAAGGTATTATATTTAAGTAAGAACTTAATAAGTAATTTTACATGAAGATAACAATGCTATTTGATACTTAAGTTTTCTTCGCATTTTCCAGATTTCTGTGTTAGACAAGTTAATCCTCAATTCTATGTTATCTACTTTGTCAGCCAAAAGAGAGAATCTTGGTCTCCTCAGGAAATTTAGTGAACAATGAAACAGATATAAAGGCACAATTTGGATATTTCAAGTTCAAAGACTTGTCTAAAGCATTAACTTCTTATAGAGAGCTTAAGTCAGGAGTAATCATACAAAATCTCAGATGCGGTGGAGACTTTTTTTTCAGTTTATAGTGTAGGGATGATGGGCTTGGGGAAAAGAGAACTTCTGTTACAGAATTACTGATAGACATGCAAAGTCATGATTATATACAATGTTTCTCCTCTGAGCGTTTTTCATCACACATTAATATCTGTCCATTTATCAGTTTCTGAGGTCATTAAGGGTTCTCACCTAATATTCTTCTGAGTAGGTACCAGAGGCCCATCAGATCAGAACAGACCTCTTCCTACGAGCCCAACAGCCGTTTTCCTAATGAGGATGGTTCAGAACACTCCAAACCAAGTGTTGGAGGATCTGTGGTCAGCTCTTGGCTGTGATTTGAAAACACTCACTTATCACCTCAGGAATCAAGACATGGAGCTCCATTACTCTAGTGCTGAAGCTTCTGGGTGTCCATGAATACCACCACATGCATACCAGGAGTGGAAAGAACCATAGGCTTGGTGGGCATAGCCTCACTTGAGGGCTGGCCTGACACTTTATAAGGGGGTGACCCGAGGCAGAGCTCTTAATTCCTCTGGGAGTCCGGGCAAGCCCTCTGTAAAGTGGGAATAAAAACTGTTCCACTTTCTTCACAAGGGCTTTGTGGACAGAGCTTTTAAAATTATAATATACAAAGGAATTGTTGGCACCAATTCCAGCTCAGTAGGGACCCCGCTTTGCCCTCACTGGGACCAGTGCCTGTAATACTATTATTATACTATTATTTTTCACATTATTAAGATGATCTCTAAACACTAGGAAGTCTCTGACACTAAAGGAAGATGAAGGAAGGGATTTCACCTTCACTATTTTACAGGGTAGTTGGGATGGTTACAATGAAATATCAGTTATGAACAGTTTGTCAACTGTAGGACCATGTACACACCAGAATTCAGAGACAAGGGCCCTTAATTAACAGGACTTTCCAGGCACTTGGTGGTACCAGGATATGCACAGCTGGCTCTAAGTGGCTACAGCCAAGAATGGCCCAGATCAGCAGCTATTGTCCGATTTCAGGAAATCATCAAACCCCCAACCTTCAGAGCCTGCTTCTCCATCAGAAGTGACTCACCAGGCTTCTGAGGGTCAGGTCCTAGAGACATCTTAGACATATCACGATGGGGCAGATAGTCAGAAAAAGTCCCTCAGTAAGTAATATAAAAGAAGTTGAATAGAGTGTGGCTTTAGAGGAATCTAAAGGCAGGTAGCAGTGGCTACCCATGCCAGGACAGATACCTCGTGTTCCTCGTGGGCCAGTGGGAAGGCGTGGTATTTAGAGTCTAGAGACAGGCAGTGAGGAGGGATGCAGACATACATGTTCTAATGCCTGAAAGCTCCCATCTCAGGGGCTGGGTATGACTGGGTTGGGGCAGGGGGCAGGCACTGGGAAGGAAGCTCAGACAAAGACACAGGCACCATGGAACGAGATTAGGGCTCTTGGGTGAGGTGAGAGTTCCGACACAGAAAGTAAAGTTAGCGTTGCAGTCCTGGAACCTGGATTTCAGTCTAGAATGTAAACAGCAGCGAATCCCACAAGATGTGACATCTGGGAGACTGCTGGAGCCTGATAGGTACAGAGCAAAGGTAGTCCTGAGCCTTGGGTGGAAACAATTGAAAGAGAGCTGGGAGGATAATTTGCCTAAAGGTGGGCTTTCAAGCCTCAACTGTTTCTGGAGAAATGGTCACACAGGATGAATCTAGGCTGGTGTAGCAGGGGCAGGCCCTACGGTGGCTAGAAGGTCAGTGTCAGGAAAACAATCAGAGTGAGGCTGGACAGGCTTGGTTAAGTTAAACGTGTCATGGAGGGGCAAAAAGGGTCCCCACTGGAACTGATTGATGCCAAGAACTCAAGGGGTCTGAGGTCTTTATTTCTGTCATGGACCTCTGGCCTTGCCCTTAGGGGAACCCTCCTCTAGGGACCTTAGGGACCTTAGGCCTGGGGTAGCCAAAGGTGCTCTGCATCTCCTGGAAGAGATGGTCCTCCAAATCCAGCCAGGAGCCTTTAGTTTCCAGATCTCATGTTCTAGACTAGTTCATCTGGGCCAGGATCTCTGTCTTATGGCCAATGGCTAGTTATTCCTAATATCCACTCTCCCTTTCTAACTTACTAGCAAACTCTGATTTTATTGGGGCTGATGGTGTGCCCGGCTTAAAAACAAAACACATTTCCTAGTTCCTTAATGGATAGGAGTAGCCATATGATGTTCTGGTAAATGAGGTATAATCTTGCTGAGGCAAGATTCCCTGAGCACTGGAAGTTGAGAAGTATTGTGCGTCTAGAAAAGTGACTTAAAAGGGAGGCTGACTGGTTGGTCATGTACCTTTTTACATATCCCTCTTTACCCCTTAACTTTTTCCTTCCCGATTCTCCTTTTCCCTTTACTACTTCTCCTTCTTCCTTCTTTTTGCTTCCTACCTGGAACTCTGATGTAACTGCCAGAGCCACAGTAATTATTTTGCAACCATGAGGCAACCCTGAGGCTAGAAACCATGCTCTGAGGTTTGCAGAGCATCAGCAACGGTCCTAGATGTCAACCTCCAGACTTCACATAAAAGACTAAATTCTTATCTCATTAAAGTCACTGTAGTTGGGCATCTGTACGTGGCAGCTTAACCTTATCCTGATTAAGGCATGTATCTTCTAACTGGGCCCTTTAGGTTGGGGTGGGAGGCTGGAGGGAGGGAGGAATTGTCTCCTTCACTTTTGGAGATCTGTTGTATTTGGTTCCCATGGATGGATGACATGGTTTTCAGTGAGGACTTCCTTGACTCAGTTGTACTTTCCAGCAGAGGGACTGGGAAGAGGCAAGCATTTGGGAGAAAACAATGTCTGGAGGACCAGACAACCAGCATAGAACAAGCAGAAGCAGACACTGCCTTGGCATCTCCATCCAGAACTCACCACCTGCCTGCTGCCTGTCCCTCGGTTTGCCCAGAGAAGTCTGCTGCTCCGAGATCCCATTGCACCTGATGAACTTTCACACTCGCAAGGAATTCTGACAAAATCCTTTTCTCCAAGGCTCCAAAGTCTGTGTTCCATAGTCTTTTGATATTAATTATGTATTGGGGCGGGGGGGGGGGGGAGTTGTGGGGAACTGGCTGATTTGTTTAAATTAAAAACCCCTAGCCTGGAAAGTGTGTGCCTCTGAGGGCCTGATATTTCCTGATCACATCCTGAGATCTGGGTCTTCCCAACTTTTGAAAATTTAGTTCTCAGGATCCTAATCCTGTCCTGCTAGTTCTCTAGCAGGAAAGGTCCTGCTTTGTGGGGTTGAGGCATGAGGGGAGGAAACAGAGTAGAGCTGCTACAAGTTAAAAAGTTTCCTCAGGGCTTCCCTGGTGGCGCAGTGGTTGAGAGTCCGCCTGCCGATGCAGGGGACGCGGGTTCGTGCCCCGGTCCGGGAAGATCCCACATGCCGCGGACCGGCTGGGCCCATGAGCCATGGCCGCTGAGCCTGCGCGTCCGGAGCCTGTGCTCCGCAATGGGAGAGGCCACAGCAGTGAGAGGCCCAAGTACCGCAAAAAAAAAAAAAAAAAAAAAGCTTTCCTCAAACTTTCTGCAAGCGTTAGGTGACACTTGAAGAACGCCATTCGTCCTCCCCTTTTACTCCTGAATTCACCATATATAATGTATATTTGCTATATATTATGTTTTTCTGTGCAGGCTTTTATGTATCGCCTTTAAGCTGCCCCAGAACCACTTCTGGTCCTCCTATGTCTTCGAATTTTCTTCCTCCCCTTCCCCACCTTGATCTCCTGGGCCCCCCGCTTCTGCCGAAGGCCCATTAAAAAAATAATTTCCCACCCTGCCCCCACCAGCACCACACACCTGGTGATAAATAATATGATCATTGCCTAACAGGCACTCGGAAGAGCCCTGTGATAAATAAAGAGACTTCTCATCTCTCCACAGACTCAGCAGCGAGGCCTGGCAGAGGAGAGTTCGCTATTAAAGAACTCACATAGCCACAGGCAAATTCTCTCACCGCATCTCCTTGTGGAGACCTTTTCTTAAAAGCTGAGATTGCTCTAATGGTTCAAGGTGCTATTGAGCTCTAACCGGGGACAATTACAAGACTCCAGTCGCAGCATCTGCGGTGATGCTTGTGTCTGATAAGGTTACTGGAGAAGAATGCAGAGGAGGGAAACTGATAATGGGTTACTGAAAGCATGGGCTGAGGCCTCTTGCCCAGAGCCTGAAGACAGAAGCCGCGGCTGCTGCTGGAAGCCTTCCCCGGCACCCCGCCCCCAAATTCTTTTCCATTTTTATTGCATTAAAAAAACCACTCTCTAAACATGCACTTCAGAAATGATTTTTTTCCCTAGCTCCAAGCTAGTAATACTCCTCACCAACTGATTTTATATCATGAGAGGTTTTGAGAATAATTCTGCTTTTCTCATTCAGGCGTTTTTTTTTTTTTTTTTTTTTTCTGTTTTGTATTGAGAAAACCAGAGAAGGAACAATTGTATTTTTTCCCTTCCCTTTCTCCGGTTGTGTGGCTGGTCCATACAATTTTATACCTTGCCTTATTCTTTGCATATTCTTTACAAAAACCCAAAACAAAAATGTACAGCCATTCTTTTACAGTATTTTTTTCTTTTTCTGTTTTCATTTTCCTGCCTGTTGTCTGTTGTCTTTGGGATCTCTCTCTCAATATCCCCCCACCTCCCCCCCCCTCTCTCCGCCTATCTCTCAGCTATGATTTGATGAAAGCAAATTTCCAGGGTTCACTAAATTTAGAAATTCAGGCCATTTCAGCAAACACAATTTAGAAAGACAAAAGATGTGAATTCAGTCCAAAGGCAAGTTATCTTAAAGTAACCTGGAGATAAGAGGGAGCAGAGGTAGGGGAGGGATTTCATTAGCTTGCCTTTCTCAGTGTGGCCAGAAGCCTAGGTTTCCTGTCTGGTCAAGGCAGGACCAGAACAGGTGCCATGGAACAGCCTGGGGTCTGGGACAATACAGTCGGAATTTCCCCATCGTTTTTCTCTCTCACTTTTGGATTCTAGGAGAAGTGGTGTAGGTTAAGGCCTAAGAGCTCTGACTGTGAACCAGAGAACAAGTCCCTTCAAAGTGTGTGCGGGGGCAGGGGGGAGAGGGCAGGGGGAGGAAGGCGACATCTGTCAACCCAGGCTGTGTTTTGGTCATACTCTTCTCTCATTGTTTGAAGCCATTTCTATGGGTGAATCAAGCAAACAAGTATACTTGCTCAGACCCAGAAGATGTACAAGAACTGGTTGCTAATCTCCCAGAATGTAAGCTTGGGCCAAAATTAACACAGGTGAATCAATAATAGATTAAAAACACAAAAAAATGTAATAGGTTCTGGGCCGTGTGGTGAGATATACCAGGTGCTGTTGGAAAGTACAAACACTCCCTCCTGAGTTGCACAAAGGTCCGGCAGGATTTTCAAACCCTCCATTCCAGTGTGGCCAGTAGGTAATGGCCAAGAAGCCACCTAGGATGGGAGATTTCTAGTCGCAGAAAAGAGCCACAGGATTCCAAGAAGAGCCTTAGCCATTATTACAGTGCGTGCTGTCCTGTCATGTACAGCCTCACTTGAAAGGAAAATATGGAACTAGAGCGTAAGAATAAAATTCCTATAGTTTAAATTCAGGGGTTTGGGGCAACAGGAAAGGAATCTCAGGTGAATTTGGCAAAGAAATCTATTCATTTTAGAACAATTGGCCCATCAGGCAGTGGACCTGAGGCCTGGACCAGCTCCATAATCTGTGGGGCCCTGTGAAAAATGAAGATGTGGAGTCCCTTGTCCAGAAATGATTAAGGATCTCAACTGGCAACAGCAGACCATTAAACCAAGCCTGGGGTCCCCTGGTAAGGGTGGGGCCTGTGCTACCACACGGGTCACACCCCCTTGAAGTTGGCCCTGCTGGGCACCCTCACGGAGGTGGTGAGGATGGTGACTACTGGGCCAGCAGAATGAGGACAGTCCAGAGAGGTCATGTTGCTTACTTTGTGCAATGAACTCAGTCTAGCATCCAGTTGACTGGGTTCCATACACAGGGTGAGTATAAGCTTGAAATTTTCTAGATGATTATAATTCAAAGAATTCTTCAGTATTATTGCCCATTGTCTGACTATATTTCACAGTTTATCTTCTGTTGTTTTGTTGCTCAGAAAACACAATCATCAAATATATAAAAAATGTTCATAAATTCTGGGTCCTTTTACTTCGATACAAAAAGCATGTATTGGATTGATATTCTATGTTGTACTAGAAGATGACAGCGGTGCTGAGGACATTGCCCTGGCCTTCAAGGAGTGACGAAGCTCATCCACTGATCAAAGCAAACCCAGAAGTCCCTCTCCATAGGCATACTTTATCAGTCATCAGAAGGTACAACTTGGTATATCTGGACACAACAAATGGACTTCCTTAACAATAGTCCGTGGATCAGACCTGTGACATTTTCAGGCTTAGCATTCAGGAGTTTGGTAATTTGACAGGGACTGAAAGGTGCCTAAGATATTCTAGTTAAAACCCTTTGCTGAAGCACACAGTTGATACAGGGCAGCAGGCTGGGGTGGAGGAGCCAGTCACTTGTTCACATCTGCCTTTCGCTGGGGCTTTGGATCACTTCCTTTATCATTACCTATGTAGTTCGTGGGACTAATTCTATGGTGCAGCAGTATTTACAAGGCGGGGATTCACAAGGGACTGAGAATTTATTCTTCTAAAATACTCAGGGATGAATGTGAGTCAAACTTCTTACTTATTCAGACTGGTAATCTCCTAATTAGTCTGACACAGAGAGGTTTTGCTGAACTTCTTCTGTGTCTATATTTTTATGCCTTGGCTCCCCATCTCTCCCGTTGGTTTATATTTTCCCACTGTTGCTTACACTCCTAAGGAGTCTGAACTCTTCCAAACTAGCCCTGTGTCTCTGGCCATTCCCACACCAGTGACAGGGACTCAGTTTTCCCATGTGCCAAAGGAAATACACAAATCAGCATGTTTAAAATAACAGAATGTATTAGCACAGTTTGTGTTTGAGTAGAAGGATTTGTAAAGAACGTTTTTCTTGTAAGTCAGTTAAACATTTGGGACCTCAAATAGTTAATGCTAACGTTAAAAGATACAGTTTATAAATCGAATGACATTTCTAGGTTTTCAAAAAAGATTTATGAACTGCCATTTATCAAGAACTTATTTTTAAGCAGCTGTGGGTCTTTGGTGCTAGAAAACCCCAGGAATTTCATAATGATCATCTCAGAAAGCCCCAACTCCATGCATTAAATAGACTCCGAGACCCCTGTTTTGTTCCTCGAGGGTCTTTAGATCAAGTTTTCAGCATGAAAGCCAATGTCAGGACTAGACAATGGTGAGGCCCCTGTTACTAAAGGAAGAATAAGCCGCTGCTTTTAGCATGGAGACATTGTCTGTGTGTTTCTGGGGAACTCTGAACGCCAGTATCATCCTCTTCATGCAGCCCCTAAGTGGAGAGGGTTTCTCAGCAATCCACAGCTTCCATCCAAAGAGCCCTAGTTCCTTTATAAAGTGTGCATGTGCTAAAAGCCCTCACTGATTCAAGAGAGTTTAGTGTTAGGGATGTTCCTGTGTCTTTTTTTCTTTTTTTTTTTTAAAGCAAGCAAGAAAAAATAATTCTCAGTTTTCTAGAATTTTAAAACTTATTTTTTTAAGATTTTAAGCTGAGGATTTACAAATCAGCTATTAACTTTTAAGAGTTTCATTGTAGTTAAAAAATCATAATTACTTGAGCTAGGGGAGGGGGGTGTCTACTTTATTCCTAATGGAAACTATACATATAGATGAAGTGTCTATATAAAAAAATGGGAGCTGCGATTATATTAATACTGTCTAACTGATATTCAATAACTCACCCTTCTATTTCCTATTGTCCGTATTTAAACACTTCAAAAAGAATTATAATCAAGTGGAAATTAATAGAAGAGGAAAGACTGGGGCTGGCAGGAGAAGGTTCTAATCCCACTATCTCTTAATATTTCAAAGTCTCTTTTATTTTCTTAATAAAGGGGCGAGAGAAAGAAAGGGGGAGAGAGAAAAGGGAATTAATCCAGTGCTCTGAACTGCCCTCTCATCTTAATGCTTTAAATACATTCTAAGAGAATATTACATGTGAGAAGGCTATTTTTGGCTAATGGCCAGCCTTTACTTTTGCTTCTCAACTTTTTCCATCTTCCCTTCTTCTTCCCCTTTGCACTACTTGCCCTCCCTCCCCTCTTTTCTCTACTCCCAAGATCTTCAAAACCCAGTAATGAGAGCAGTATTTAAAGTCCAAGCTCCGGACATAACCTGTCTGCACATCCCTGCCTGCCCCATTCCTTCTTTGCTCCATCACCTGTGGCACTGCTCCCTCCAGCCCACCATATGCATCCCTGCCTCTGGGTTTCTGGACTTGTTTGTCCCTCATTCCCTCTATTTTTCCCTCTTCCCTGAAGTCCTATTTATTCCTCAAGTCCCAACTTCTCTGTGATAGTATCCTTATGCAGCTTCTTAAAAATTATAATAATGACACCTTAAAACGGTGAATATTTATGGAGCAATTCCAGTGTGTTAAGCAATTTACTTGCTTTGTATCATTTAATCCTTTTAATAATCCCTAGTAGATTATCTCAGCCTCATAGGTGAGGTCTGGGACTAGGGAAAGGTTAAGTCGATTGTCAAAGGTCGAATAAGGCTTGAGTGGGAGAGCTGGAGGGTTAGGGTTCTAACATCTGCATCCTCTCTTGTTCCCTACCTGTGAATGCACTTAAAGTCAAAACTCACATGGATTAATGGTTTAAAGTTTTCTGCTTATTTCATATGACAGCATCAATTTCCTTAAATAAAGTGAACAGCTTTGTGAAAAGGACAATCATATCTCATGTTTGTTTGTATCTCCCCAGGTTCTCATTTGGGATAGGTACACAGTAGATTCTCAGTGCCTACTTAATGATAAAGGTATGGATTTTCCCTGTGAACTTGATCATTTTCACTGTGATCACTCAACCACTATGTAAACCCAATTTAGGTGTCCTAGTGCTGCATAGTGTCTGGCTCTTCCTGAAAACTGAACCAAATGAATCAATGCTAACACACTAGTAAGCTGCTATCTGATACATATTATTGATTGAGCAATTGATTGATTAATTCATTCACCCGTTTAACAAACACTTTTGAGCACTTTTATGTGCCAGCCACTATTTTAGGCACTGGGGTATTATATAGCAGTAAAGAAAATATACAGAAAACGTGTGCCCTCAGTGTGTTGCCCATATTCTAGTTGGGGGAGATGGATAAACAAAGCTATACAGAAAAATAAAGCAGGAGAGGAGATAGGTAGTTGTTAGAAGAGGGGAGGGATACAATTTTACATAGAAAGATCAGGGGAAAACTCACGAGCACAGACAGGAAGGAGGTGAAGGAATGTGGTCATCTGGGTCAAAAGTCACCCAGGCAGGAGGAAAAGCAAATACAAAGGTGGGAATGTGCCTGACAGTCTAAGAAGCAGCAGTGAAGTCAGGGTAGCTCAAGTACATCTAATTATAGAAGAGAAATTCTATCATCTAAGTAGATGTGTATGTAAACATTAGTGAACGTTGAATATAGACCCACATGGGCAGGCAGATCCCCAAAACCCATACATGGATTTTGAGCAGAAAGACAGGAAAGGTGTACAAATGTGTTACTATAAAAAACAGTACTGGAATAGTTTGTCTTTTAGCCCAGGTTCCCTAGAAAACAAAGCCCAACTCAGCGATGAAGAGCTGAGTTTCTGGAGGGTAAAATCCCAGGACAGAGAGCATATAAAGGGAATTGAGAGACTTCCCTGGTGGTCCAGTGGGTAAGACTCCACGCTCCCAGTGCAGGGGGCCTGGATTCGATCCCTGGTTGGGGAATTGGATTCGATCCCACATGCATGCCGCAACTAAGAGCCCTCATGCTGCAACAAAAGATCCCACATACAGCAATGAAATCCTGTGTGCCACAACTAAGACCCGGCACAGCCAAAATAAATAAATAAATATTAAAAAAGAAAATAAAGGGAAGTGAGGCAGGGAGGAGGGGAAGCAGGGCAAGATGATGTGTGACTCTGGTCACTGTCTTCTCAGGAGCCAGGAGGAGACAAGTAGGTGACATCGCAGTGGTGTCTGCAGGGCCACACAGGGCAGCTCCAGAAGCTGTGTTCAGGCCAGTCCATCGGAGGGAGAAAGAAGAGGAAATTTAATGGTGGGCTCCCTGTCATTACCTGTTTCCTACTGGACAGATTTCATCCTGCAGTTAGGTAACCACCACTACCCACCACCCACTCCTGAAATGGAGCAGGAACCTATGATTCCCCCCATCCCCACCATGTCCTCCCACTTCCTTTTGTCTGTAAAACAAACTTCAGCCAGGGGCTTCCCTGGTGGCGCAGTGGTTGAGAGTCCGCCTGCCGATGCAGGGGATGCAGGTTCGTACCCCGGTCCGGGAAGATTCCACATGCCGCAGAGCGGCTGGGCCTGTGAGCCATGGCTGCTGAGCCTGCGTGTCCGGAGCCTGTGCTCCGCAACAGGGGAGGCCGCAGCAGTGAGAGGCCCGCGTACCGCAAAAAAAACAACAAAAAAAACTTGAGCCAAAAAATAAGTTTAATCAGAGAAGTGAAAAAATACAAAAGCAAAGAAAAGCAGTCAGATAGGACAAAACAATAATAGTTTAGTCATTAAGCAAAGTCAAGGACTTTTAGTTTCTCCTCAAAGACTATAGATAATATTCTGAGCCACATCCTGTGAGCTATTTTATAGATACTGAGACCCGCCACCAGCTAGAAGAAGTTAACTACATAATGACCAGACTGTAGCCATGACATAAGCTGCCACAATTCCAAGAGCTGGCTTCAAAGAAATGGGAACCAACCAACCCTGGAACTGAAGATTAACTGTACTTAAAACAATCAAGATGACGCGGATCAGACCACCGCATGACCAGTTTCAAGATGACTGTCAGAGCTGACTGTGCTGTTTCCACATTCAGCCCCCCTCCTCCGCCTATAAAAGCTCTTGCCCACTGCTTGTCGGCGGGGGAGTTGGCCTTTGGATAGGAGCCTGCCTTCCCCTGCCCAGGTTGCCAGCCTCTGAAATAAAGCAAATTTTCCTTTCACCAGCCTTGCCTCTTTATTGGCTTTTGAACAGTGAGCAGCTGAACCCCACTTTCGGTAACACTCCCACCTGGGGCTTCCAGGATGGGAAATCTGACTCCCTCGTCCAGTTCCCATGCCTGTGGCATGGCATCTCATTAAAGTCTAGAAGTGGCAGAAGAGGACAGAGACTAGATCTGCATCTGGTTAGTCTGACTGCACAGCAGCGGCCAAGGGCGAGGACCCAGCATCCCCAGGCAAGCAACAAGTTGGCCCCAGGCAGCGCGGAATGTGGGGTCTGGGTGGTCTTGGTAGGCAGGAGAGGTGGCTGAGACAGAGCAAGCAGCCTGAGGGCCTGGAGGTGACAATGCTGAGGGAATCTGAGGAGGCACAAAAGATGTGTCTGATACAATCAGTAAATAGCAATATTTATCTGGGACAAGAGGATTTGTGTCCAACATGACTCCCTCACATGGCTGTTGGCAGGAGGCCTCAGCTTCTAGTACATATGACAACTGGCTTCCGCCAGGGCAAGTGATGCAAGAGCAAGGTGGGAACCACAGTGCTCTTTGTGACCTAGTCTCGAAAGTCACATACCATCACTTCTCTCACATTCTTTTTGTTATACGAATCAGTCCTACTAAATGTGGGAGGGTCCTACATAAAAGTGTGAATACCAGAGGTAGGGGTTATTTGGAGGCTGGCTACCTCAATTCCATTGAATTAAAATCAGAAATTCCCTAACTTTGTTTGGAGACATATTCCAATGTTAATAACTATCATTATCAAGAAATCCTACCTATCTTCTCTCTAATCAGCTTTGCTGTCTTTCAGTTTTTCAAACTGCTTTTTCATTTACCACCATACTTGATTCCTGCAACAGTCCTTGGACAGAAAAGTAGGATTGGAATTTCTGCTTGAGACATGAAACAGCACAGGCACAGAAGGATTAAATAATTTGCTTAAGACTATCCAGTGGCGGAGCTGAAGGTTAGAATTCTCTTCACTGAGGTTCATGCCATTTGACCATATCACCCTCTCTCCCCTTGCTTGGTCATCTTTCTTCCTCCTGATCATTATCCATCATTTAGTAAATACTTTAGCTCATGGCTCAAATTCTTCCTCTCTGTCTTATCTGACAGCCTCCTCGATGACTTCATGGTCCAAGTAGATGGGTCCAGTCATTATGCTGATCTGTCTGTTCCTTGACCTTCACATCTCTACCCTAGTTATCCATATGCATGATCACTTCATGGACTCTGTCATACTGCTGTACCTCCAAATTCACTAATTCAAGCATCCAAGTTTCTGACCACAATCTCCTCTCCTTTCATCACCATTTGTGATGGTTAATTTTATGTATCAATTTGGCTAGGCTCTGGTGCCCAGTTATTTGGCAACAGCCTAGATGTTGTTGTGAAAGTACTTTTTAGCTGTGATTAGTATTTAAATCGGTAGGCATTGAGTAAAGCAGATTACCCTCCATACTGTGTGGAAGGCCTTAAGAGCAAGGACTGAGGTACCCTGGGAGGAAGGAAGGAAGGAAGGGAGGGAGGGAGGGAGGGAGGGAGGGAAAGAAAGAAAGAAAGAAAGAAAGAAAGAAAGAAAGAAAGAAAGAAAGAAAGAAAGAAAGAAAGAAAGAAAGAAAGAGGAAGGAAGGAAGGAAGGAAGAAGAAAAGAAAGGAGAAGAAAAAACATATCATGGCTCCTGCCCTTAGAGAACTATCAGATTAGTGGGGAAGACAGACCAATGCAACAAGTCTTTGAGGTGCAGTGTTAAAAATGGATACAGGAAAGCAGGATGACAAAAGAGGTCATTTCTATGCATAGGGAGGTAGTGGGGAGTGGTCAAGAAAGCTTTTATAAAGATCACATCTTGTAAGTGGGGGTCTCTAGTAAAGAGTGAATCCTCTCTCACTTGTGAGAAGGAAAACACCAGATGGAAACTCAAAGCAATTTCAGTCACAAAACTATCACAGAGAAGCCATGCAGCCTTGATCCACTCACTTTACCACTTGGAGTCTTAATTGTTTCAACTAGAGCAAGACATACTGCCAGGTGATTTCTGACATTGCTCTGTGTTTCATGATTTCAGACAACACATTAAAAACCTTCTCTGCTGCTATTTATTTTAAGAGGCCTCCTCAGTGGTCTCTAGCAGCTATCAATTATGGCTTCAGAGGGGAAAAAACCCCACATTTATTTAAGCTACTTTGGTTATGGCGTTTGTGAGCTTTACCTATTCGAATGAACATTTCCATGATTATGCTTGCATTTGAATTATGCTACTGACACATAAAATAAATCAAGTAAGTGTTCTTTTCTACATTGTGTTATTATCAGCGCTCCCATTTCATAGATGAAAAAACTAAGAGTCAGAGAGAATGAAAAGCTCACATAACCTAACTTGGTAAGCGAAAATAGGTTTTAGATAAAAACTGCGTTCTGAGCACCTGATTCCAAAGCCAGGGTTCAGGCTGGGATGCAGCTCTTTATCACCTGGAGGACAGAATGCTGTAATTTTCCTTTCTTGAGAATTTCTTTGAAAATCATCTCAATGCAACAATTCTTGCAGAACGTAACAGTACAACTTTTCTTTGACACCATCTCTGGGGAACTGATCAAGTCTTTCCCACTGATGGCACTGGTCCTATTGCAAAAACAGAGTCTGAAATCAGTTATTTCATTCTGTAACAAGACGATAACTAGTTTAAACCTTTCTTTCCTTCTTGAATGGGGACAAAATAGTCTCTTTTTCGTTTCTCCTTCTGAACCACATTTTGTCCAAAAACTAGAGCATAAATTGAAAAAGTTTGCTCTTTGAAATATTTCCTAAGTCTTCAGCCCCAGAATTGGGACTTTATAATAAAGTTTGGGGCTTTTTGTTTGTTCGTGTGTTTTTTCTGTTGAAGATAAAGAAACCAAACAAATGACTTAAATCTAATTTGGGGGTTTGGGAACAGTTTCCTCATTCATAGCATTTGCTTTGACCCCAATGCCAAGACTAAAATAAAACTTGTTTCCCACTGCTTCCAGGGCTACCCCAAGTCTCCAGCTTCTCATCTGGATTTCAAATTTTTCAATAAATTCTTTTGGATTGGTGAATATATCTTGCTTTGTTTTTATTTCTCACAGTGGAACTGCTTTATATTTCTGATTAAATAAATGCTGTATCTTCATTATGAAAAAAATGAACAATATACAAAAGTATGAGGAAGTAGGTGAAAAAAATCACATGAAATCCAAACTTCTGAGGTATCCATCGTTAACAAAATTTTGTAGCCCTCTTTTAATACATATCTTTATGAATTTACATACAAATATATAATTTTAGTAAACTGGTTGTTCTACATACAATTTTTTTATCATGACCGCATTTTATATAGCCTTTTGCTTTTGTATTACCTTTTCCCTCCCCACAAACTCTTTCTCTCTGCTATCCCCTCACATAACCAAAGGAAACAACTGAGTATGTATTTTCCAGAACTTTCTCCATGCATATATAATTATTTTCAAACATATGAACATATTGGAGTTTCTTTGGCCATTTTTAAACAGAATTCTTGCTTTTCTGCACTTTTGTATCACCATTTATCTATTCATATGGTTTATAGTTCTGTAAATATATTTGAATATATAAACATAATATTTTCCAGCCATAATTTTTAAAATTCCTTATGTAATAAAACATGTTTATTTATTATTTCTCTATAATTTCTGGGTTTGCTGTCTTGGTTAACATGGTATCTCCAACCCAAGGTTACACATGTAACCTATTTCTCTTTTAAGATTTTTTTAAGCTTTATATTTTACATTTGTCTTTTCTCCATTTGTTATTTTTATATTGTGTAAAAAAGAAGTCCAACTTTACTTTTTTTTCCCCAAATGGATAGCCAGTTGTGCCAGCACTATTCATGAAAGACACCATTCCTTTTCTACTAGATTAAAATGTCACTGCTTTTATATATTAAATTCTCTCACATATCAAGATCTATTTCTGGGCTCTTAATTACCTTTCAGTGATTTATTTACTTTTTTTTTAAACCAATATGGGAAAACTCCCTGAACTTCCTCAAATCTCATAATAATCGTGACCATTCTCAGATTTTTTTTTTTTTTTTTTTTTTTTTTTTTTTTTTTTTTGCGGTACGGGGGCCTCTCACTGTTGTGGCCTCTCCCGTTGCGTAGCACAGGCTCCGGACGCACATGCTCAGCGGCCATGGCTCACGGGTCCAGCCGCTCCGCGGCATGTGGGATCTTCCCGGACCGGGGCACGAACCCGTGTCCCCTGCATCGGCAGGCGGACTCTCAACCACTGCACCACCAGGGAAGCCCACGAGATATTTTTTCTTCTATAAAAATGTTAACATGATTCCCATAACACCCACCTCAAAAACAAAAACATATTGGTAGTGGTTGAATTGATATTTGGGGGTGACAGTAAGTCTTCTCATCCAAGAACATGGTATATCTTTCAGTTTGAACAGATTTTACGTCTTTTATTAAGATTTGATCATTCTATTAACATACATCCTATACCTTTCATGTTAAATTTATTTCCAGGAGTTTGATAATCTTTGTCACTATGTGGATAGAGTAGTTTCTTATTTCTTCTAGTTGATTATAGATGGTATATAGAAAATCTATTAACTTTGTATATTTATCTTATATTAGGCTACCCTACCTACTCTTATTAATTATAGTAGTTCTTTTATTAACCTCTTTGTTTTTTATATGTGCAATATTATCAATAAAAGCAAATTTTATTTTTGTAATATTTATTTTATTTTACTTTTAAGTTTACTAGAACTTTCAAAACTATATATATATATATTTATTTATTTATTTATTTATTTATTTATTTATTTTTTGGCCACACTGTGAGGATTGCAGGATCTTAGTTCCCTGACTACGGATTGAACCCTGGGTCATGGCAGTGAAAGCGCTGAGTCCTAACCACAGGACCACCAAGGAATTCCCCCCAAAATATTGATTTTAATGGGAATGGTTTTAGTGTTGTAATGTAAGAGTGATATTGGTGTTAAGTTTTGGTAAATTATTTTTATTATAAATATTTAAGAAGTTTCCTTTTATTACTAGCTTTAAAACAGTTTTTATTAAAAATAACTGCTAAATTGTGTCAACTGATTTTTGAAATTTATTAAAATCATCGTACAATTTTTCTCCTTTATTCATTAATCAGTTACATTCATAAATATCAGATATAATACTAGAATAAACCCTACTTGGTCATAACATATTATTCTTTTCTTATACTCCTGGACTCAGGCACTATTTTACATAATATTTTTATATTTGTCTTGAGACAAATGAGATTGGTCTTTAGTATGCTTTTTTCCCCTCTGTCACTTTATAGAGTTTTTGTGACAAGGATCTATTCATCTCATAAAATGAATCGTAAGAGCTTTCCTTCTTTAAATGGTTTAGAACAATTTTTAATAATATTAAAATTATCTGATTGTTAAATTTATTAGCTAGAGCTCAGCTTTTAAACTATCTGACAGATCTCTTACCAACTTTACAATCTCTTCTTTTATAATTGGTCGAATTTTCCTACTTCTTCTTGGGTCAGAATTGGTAGTTTATATTTTGCTATGAATCATTTATTTTGAACTGAATGAAAATGAAAATACAACTTATCAAAAGTTATAGAATGCAGCTAAAGTAGTGCTCAGAGTGAAATTTGTGCCATTAAATGCTTACTGTTAGAAAAGAATAAAAGTCTCAAATTACTAATCTAAGCTTCTACCTCAAGAAACCTTAAGCAAATACCAATTCACAGCAGACAGAAGGAAGGAAATTACTAAAGAACAGAAATCAATGAATTTGAAAACAGAAAAAGAATAGAGAAAAATCAATGAAACCAAAAGCCATTTTTAAAAATATCATTATGAAACTGATAAACCCTTAGCCAATCTGACCAAGGAACCAGAGAGAAGGCAGAAATTATTGATTCCATGAATAAAAGAGGGAATATCACTGTAGACACCACAGACATTCTCACACACACATACACAGTCCACAACGCTAAGGGAATACTATGAAAATCTTATTCTTATACATTCAACATCTAAGATGAAATTGACCAAATTCTTGAAAGACACAAGTTATCAAAACTCAATTTAAAAAATAGATAACTGAAAGAGTCTTATGTCTGTTAAAGAAATTAAAGTTGTAGTTAAAATCCTTCCATCAACAATAAACAAAAACATTTCAGGCTCAGGTAGTGTCACTAGTAAATTCAACTACTATTTGAGGATGAAATAATATCATTTCTACACATCATCCAGAAAATAGAAGAGAAGGGCACACTTCCTAACTCATTTTGTGAGGTTAGCATTACCCTAATTCCCAAACGAAAGACAATTACAAGAAAAGAAATCTGGAGACCATGGTCCCTCATAAACATAGATGCAAAAACTGTCAACAAAATATTAACAAATCAAGTATTGCAATTCGTAAAAGGGATAACACATCACACCATGAGGGGTTTATTTCTGGAATGCAAATCCAGTTCACCACATTAACAAACTAAAGGAATAAAAAGTGTGATTATCTCAATAGATGCAGAAAAAACATTAAATGACATTCAAAAACCATTCATGATAGACTCTAAACAAACTTGAATAAGAAGAAAACTTACATAACTTGATGAAGGACACATATAAACTTTGCACTAACATCATATTTAATAGTGAAACACTGAATATTTTCACCTCAACATCAGGAACAAGGCAAAGATATTCTCTCTCGCTAGTCCTATTCAACACTGTACTGATAGTCTTAGCCAATAAAGATAGAAAGGAAAAAAGAAAGTACACACACAGGATTGGAAACAAAGGAAATGGTCTTTAATCACAGATCCCAAGATTTCCTATGTAGAAAATCTCAAAGTATCTACACTCACACACACACACAAACATACATACACAACCATCTGAAAACTGTAATTGATTTTTTCAGGATACAGATCAATAAACAAAACTCAATTATATTTCCATACACTAACAGTGAATAATTGGAATTTAAAATTAATAAGTTACTACTTACAATAGCACCAAAAACTGAAAAATTAGTTATGTATGAATGTAACAAATTACATACAGGATCTCTATGCTGACAACTAAGAAATATAAATGAAAGAAATCAAAGAAGATCTAAATAAATGGAGAGATATAACATGTTTATGGATTGAAAGATTTGATACAGTAAAAATATTAATTTTGCCTAATTTTGTCTATAGTTTCAATGTAATCCCAATCAAAACCCCAGCAGGCTTTCATATAGGTATTCCCAAGGTAATTCTAAAATGCATATACAGAAACAATATAATTGAATAGCCAAAATAATTTTGAAAAGGAGCAAGTTGGAGAACTTTCACTATTTAACTTCAAGACCTACTGTAGAGCTATAGTAATCAAAGCAGTGTGGTACTGGTGAAAGGTCAGTCACATAGATAAATGAAACTGAAGAAGGAGCCCCAAAATAGATCTATATAAATATAGTCAACTGATTTTTGACAAAGATACACAGGCAATTTAATGGAGAAAGAACAGTAGTCGCAACAAATGGTGATAAACAATTGGATATCCATATGCAAAACAAAATCTTGACCTAAATATTATAAATCTTATATAAAGATTAACTCAAAATGGATCTAGACCTAAATGTAAAAGATTAAACTTTATAATTTCTAGGAGACATCAGAAATCTGCATGATTTCCATTTAGCAAAGAGTTTTTAAATACAAAGCAGGATCCATTACAGAAAAATTTACTAGCCAAATTGAAAACTTTTGCTCTGCAAAAGGCAATGTTAAGGAGCTGAGAACACAAGCCACACAGTGGGAGAAAATATTTTCAAATTACATATCTCACAAAGGACTGCTGTCCAAAATACATAAACAACTCTCAAGATTCAACAGTATGTTAAAAAAAAACACAATTTTTTAAATGGGCAAAACAATTGACAGACACTTCACCAAAGAAGATATATGGATGGCAAATAAGCAAATAAAAAGGTGTTCAACATCATTAACAGGGAAATGCAAATTAAAGTCACAATGACATACTATTATACATCTAATAGAATAGCTAGAAACAAAAACAAGAGAAAAGAAAGACTAGCAGTACAAATTGCTGGCAAAGATTCAAAGCAACTGAAACACTCATACGTGGCTGATGACATGGAAAACGGTATAGTCACTGTGGAAAAGAGTTTGGTTGTTTCTCATAATGTCAAACATAAACTTACCATATATCCCAGCAGTTGCACTCTTAGGTATGTAAAGTAAAATTTGGTCCCAAACTCATGAGAGTTTATGGTTATAAATTTCCAAGGAAGATAGCATTTTCTTTTTATTTAGAGCTAAGGAAAGTGTCCTTCCTGCCTCCCTTTGTAGGGCAAGTTCCCCCCACCCCTAATTTGTCTTTTCCCTGAGTGTCATCCTTTGGGAGGGAGCTCTGATCTGACTTCCCTCCTTGTGCTAACTTTAAGCTTTGTCCCTGTTCCCATATCAGCCCTTGAAAATGGAACCTCTAATTTGCCTGGAATAGGCAGATATCCCAGGACAGCCATTGGCTCATTGCCCACTTATTTTTCTGGATTATTTCTTTATTATTATTTTCAGCCTTAAGTATTTTCCTTCCATTTTTCAACTTAGCTATGAATTAAACCTATGTATATTTAAATGTTTTATCCAGCATTTTCAGGTATTTTACATGAGAGGGGATTTCAGAATATTTTAGTTCACTGTATAGCCAGAAACATGTGTCTCCATCGTGTTTATTTCTGTCTCCAGTTGTTCAAATTTCACATGTGTATACAGCTGACCCACTTATTTATTTTTATGCAGAGCCAGTTCTCGTAGATTATAGCCCTTTAAAGGACTCAGCTTCCTTTCTGCCCATGCCCATACCCTTCTCCTTCTTTTCACTGTCCACCACTGAAATTTCTTAATTAAAATGAATCTAAACAGAACACAGCAATGTCTTCCATCAGAGATATAAATGCTTACAAAACATCTTATGCTATTGATGAAAATAAAGGGTGCATTTTTATATTTAAACTCGTTTCCCTTTTCCAGCTCTGCTTTCAGCCTAACAGTGGTAAAGGCACGGATCACATCTCTGGTAAATCAGAATAACCAAAGATAGAATCTGAATACTTAAGAAATAATCATATCATTTCAGCAGATAAAATATATCTATTCAGTAGATAGTTGCTAAGCACCAGGGACGCCACAGCAAATGAGTCCTACAACCCCCCACTTCCCAGGATGACACTGAGCATGTGTGGTGTGAAATACTAACACACACACAAGCAAAAGCAGTCCCTGTGGGGCCCTGTCCCATGGCATTTCCACCATGTTTAGCTCCTGAGGGGGGGTCTCCCCTTTATTTCTTTCCTTCCTTTTCCCTAATGCAACCTCCACAGTGAAAAATCTGGGAGGAATCTTAACTCTCCCTGTAGCTGAAAGACTAACTAAAGTGTACGCAATAGCCAACAAAACTCAGCAAATCCCCCTGATTTGCCCTTTTGAAGGGAAATCGCTTTCTCCTAAAGAAAGAGAAAATTTCAGTTATATTCATTAAAAATGACTGGCTGACACAGTTTGTATTTTTGAGAAAGTCTGTTTAATATAATGCACTGTCCCATTTAAAAGAAGTGGTCCCTTATTAGAGATATGATTTATTCTTAGATAAATCACTGATTTATGGCTCACTGGGGTATATATTTAATACTGTCAAAAAATGAAAGGACACCCCAAACTATCTGCAGTGCCACAGTTCCTCGTTCTGAAAAGGATCTGAGGAAGCTGAGACCCTGGGTGTTAAATGTAATCTTTGCCTGGGATAAAAGCATGGAGAATTGCTAATCTTTATAAAAAGATCTGTCTCGATCCACCCTTCCTCCTCTCTCCTCTACCACAGTGCAGTTCATCGTCAGAAACCTCAGAATTGAAAATTAAGGTGGGGAAATGGGTAGTGTTTGTGTCATTTAAAAAAATCTGCAGCCAGGCAGGACTCTTTTTAATGCTTGCTAGAGGGAAGTTCATCACTAAAACAAATACAGCTTCTTGATGGTAATGGATAAATTTGACTAGAGAAATAATGGAAAACCTATAGAAAACCAGGAAATACGTCTCCCCGATCTTACTGTTATCATCAATTGAATGAAATGTAGTACTGGCTGCCAAAAGTAACTACATAAAAAACTCATGTAGCACCAGTTCCCAATTCTTAGAGTCAGAACTTATGCCTTTATTTTCACTCTGAGGTTTCATTCACTTTTATCTGTATGGAATCAATGCTAATAACTTTTAGATCTACAACTTCTATCCTGACTTCTCACTCCAACAGAACACCCCCATTTTCAGGTCTCTTAACACTTTCCACTTGGATACTCAATTGTCACATCAAGTTTAGTGGGACCAAAACACAGCTTTAATCCCTTTCTTCATTTTCTTTTAAACTGAATTCCCTTTCAACGTTACCATTTTACTCAAGGGCACCGGAACTCTTCCGGTCTCCCAGTTAAGGAAATATGAATACATCTTTCACTTTAGTCTTTTCATTCAACCCTTATGACCGATATGTCACCAAATCACATCACTCCTTTTTTGAAATGCCCCTTTGGATATACCCCTTACTCTCCATTCCCATTGCCAGCATCGAAGCCCAAGTTCACGCCACTTCAGTCCTCACTTTAAAAGCCTTCTTTAAAATAAATAAATAAGTCTTCTTTGTGGAGCTCCCTGGCTCCATCCATTCCTGTCTCTCTGCCCCTTTAAGTTCATCCGTCTGAGTTTAGCTCCAAGAACCACACTACAGAGCTTCTGCTTTCTTGTTCCAACATTATAGCTTGCTTTCTCCATCATCACACTCATCACACCCATTCCCATTCTTAATTTTTGCCTATTTTGCTTTTCTTTCTGGAAATGTCACCCTTCCCATTCCCTAATATCTGCCTACCCAAATTCAGCTCATCCTTCAAATCTACACATGTAAATTTAGTAAAAAAATGTCTCATTTTTTATGTATTTTAAAATGCAACAATTAATTAATTGCCGGGATGACCAAATCCAGTTACTCCCCTATCCTGCTCCATCCCCAACCAACATATCTAAATATTGTAAAAGCATCATCCCTCCCTCAGAGATGGGACAGAGCCATATCTTTATTTTAACTGAGTTCTGTCTTCCTCTAAAGATGAGATAATTCTGTCTGTTACAAACTTTCTATTATTATACTGATGGCAGATATAACATAATGATCCTATTTTATAGTGTATGATCATTACAGTTTTTCATAGCCTCTACCATACAAGGTGAGACAAATGCTGGCTTCCATCTTCTAGGCTCTGGCAGAACATCACAGACGCCCTTATCTGCAGAGTTAAGGGCCCCACCACTTTGAGGGTCTTTTGGTCTCCCCACGCTCTCTCTTAACATGGATTTGGAACGTCATCTTCTGGTTTCATGGGGCCTGGACATTATACTTCCTTTATGGTATGATGGAGGATGCATTCTCAGCCACTCAGAGAGAGATTAACTTGTTTTCCCAAAAGATGGACCCTTAATTCTGTCTTAAATCCCTCTGATGGACAACTGGCATGAACATCCCCTACATAAAGTAAATTCTGCTTTGGAGCAACGTCATGGGTTCGTGAACCTATGCCAAGAGTCTCAGCTGTGTAGTCCTAGAATTTCGGCAGTATGCTCTGAAGGTCTGCAGAAAGCTACACAAGAATTCTAAACTCAAAAGAGGCTAAAGTTTTATGTCATCTGCTGGAAATCATGGACGATACAGTCTTGAAAACTATAATTGCTTCTCATGCTTCCTATAGTGTTTTTATACAAACTGGAAAAAAAATCAAGAGCTGCCATATGTATTTGAGTTCAGGAGCTTATAATTTCACTTCAAACAAAAACTTAAACTAATTCTAATAAATACATTTGGAATAACTGGCTGAATAAACACATTTAAGATTATGATAACTTTATGAACACTTCAAGTTTTATGCATAAAAAACTTGTACTATATACCATTCATAAATTAGCAATCGGACTTTAGTGCTTTAAAATGTATATCAATTGTTGTTAATTATCTATGTTTCCACTTGAAACAAATAATTTCCCATCTTTTGCCTTTTGGCCATAGAAGCTCTGGAAAATACTTCTCTCCAAAAGAAAGGCTTCTTGAGTTGGGGACTTCAGCTTTTTACCATGTAGGACAATCATGACTGGGAGACGTGGGTTGATGGCTCGAGTGAACGTCATGCATGAGTGTTACTAGTCAAAGTCAGAATCAAGGTTTGATTTTGTTCTGCCCCACCCTCCCAACTTGGCAACCCATGCTTGTCACCACTCTCTTGCATAAGAAATGCAGCTCTACAAGCATACCGTGCTTTCAATAATTTTGATGAAAATTCCCAGAACATGGTTTTACAATACATGGCATTTTCCTGGAAAAATCCCCTTTGCCTATGTCTTTGCTGGGGTGGGGCATCCCAGCCTCCTTCCTCCTGGATTTTGCTATTCCCATCTCATTTACTCTCACCCCCTGATCATGCAGAGTAATGTAACTCTGCCCCAGCTTCTCTGCCTCTGAACTTGCATCCTCTACTGTTGAGAGCATGTAGCTTACAAAGGGCCTTCCTATTCCCAGGAAATACCCCAGCGCATGAGGCAGGGGAATTAGAAATAATTTTAAATAGCTTTTTTATCCGTATGTCTTCCTTTATCTTATCTGTCATATGCTGCAAGTGGGCAAGAGGTCAGTTTAGATGATTTTGGCTTCCCACAGGTGACTACACCTGTGCAGGTGGCCACACCTGTGCACGTGGCATCGTGGCTGCCTTTGCTGGCTGGATCACCTGCCAGGCAGGGAGCAGCACACCGTGGGTGGAACAACACCCATGTGAGGGAAAAGAAGGAGATTAGAGGGCAGACGAAGAGAAGAAGGACTGCACTTAATCTTTTCGAATACTTAAAAGTGGCAGATAGAAAGGAAAAGGCACTGCTCCCATGATGGTCTGATAAGAAATGTAAAAAAGCCATTATATTAGAGGTGAGACGCAAGGGGACACAACTTGGAGAGCTCAGGTTGTCCCACAGTGAGACCAGCAGGAGCTTGGGTTGGCTGCATTCTCCCAGAGAAGCAGGAAAGAAAGGCTTGAAGGACTGCCCCCTCTCCCTCCTCCACACACACACACACACACACACACACACACACACACACACACACACACACACTCTGCACCTGTGAGCTTCGTGTGGGGAGTTCGAGACCTCAGCTTTCTCACATTTGTCTCAGGAGCAACTTCTAGATGACAAGTCAAAAGGTAAAAAAATTCAGGCAACTAAAACAGGTGGGGATTTCAGAACATCTAGCCATCTGTGTTGGTGAGTGTGTTGCTCTCAGTTGGCTTTTAGAGATGGCAACTCAGTTAAACCCTTATTAATTAATGTTCAGTTGGTATAAGAACCCTATGTCAATGCTGTACTGAAGACAAGAGTAAATAATTCAGTTTCACGAATGATTTCACAGTAGGTACAGTTATTTCCACCTATTTCTTATGGTTTCTGACCTTTTGTCTTCATTTTAACCATGACACTTATCACTCATGGGAATTTTTTTCAGAATCTAATCCTTCCTCAAAAAAATTTTAAGTGAGCAGATCAATTAAAACTAAACAAACATAGGACTTCCCTGCAGTGGTTAAGACTCTACCCTTCCACTGCAGGGGCCGTGGGTTCGATACCTGGTCAGGGAACTAGGATCATGCATGCCGTGGGGCGTGGCCAAAACAAATTTTTTTTAAACTAATAAACATATAATAAACTTATATGAAGAGGACCAAGACATTGTCCTTGCCTTAGGAAACTTTCACTGGATTGAGGGACACAGGCATTTTCAGGACAGACTGACAAGGCAAATAAGAGTTCCATGGAGCCCTGAGGGAAGGCTTCATGGAGGAGGGAGCATTTAAGGAAGGAATGGAAGTTGACAAGAGGGAGCAGAGGAAGAGCACGCCAGGCAGAGAGGACAATGTATATGAAGTTCCTAAGCTGGACAAGAGTTTGGCTGATTAGAGGAACTGAGAACAGGCAGGTGCTGTGGGAGCACAGATACCAGAGAGAGGTGGTGGGCAGTGAAGTCGCCAAGGCAATGACTGAGGGACACTGCTATGAGAACCACAGGATGGTCAAGGTGATGCTTACAGGAGAGAGGGCAGTTAGACCACATTCCCCACCTAAACAGCAGCTGCGCCTTCCTCTCCTTCTTGTGTGCCACACCAGGCTCCTCCGTTATTTTAGAAAACACTTTTGTGGGATCAGTTACTGGTTAAGTGGCTACTGGTCAAATATACTGGCCCACTGATTTGTTTGGCTCTGATGGCAATCAACTCTAATGCCAACTTCTTACAAACTCATAGCCAGTCCTTCATTTACATATCGACTCAAAACTTATTAATAAGAGTCATTATCATACTCTTATTTAGTCACTTCATCTGCACTTAAAACTTGTTTCTTTGTTGTTGTTCTTATACAGCCATCTATCTGTGCACAGTATTATCCATAGTTGTTCAAATCTAAGAACATTCCCATCAAATGCTAAGAGGCAGGAGTTAGGTTAGAATGAAAACTCCATTCATAAAATAGTTTCATTAGGACAATCTTGGAATCCTTGTCACGATGTAATTGGTAACAACTTCCCAGGAATATAACCTATCAAATATACAAGGTTGTTTATTTTAGAAAAGTGACTCGACATCAAAAGATATTCCATACACTGTATTATTAAGTAGGACAAGTTGTATTAAAAAAGACAATGCTGGGGTGAAGTTAGAGGAGGAAAAGAGAAATTCTAGTTTTAAAATATAGGAAATCACTTAGAAGCCATAGGGAAATGGGAAATTGAAACACAAATCCATTCTCAATGAAATTAGAGAACAACTTAAATCTCCAATCACAATATATGGGAAAATAATGCTGTGAAAATCAAGTGTAGATGTGGAAAGATGCCAAGAGAGAATTCTGATGGTTGCAGGCATCAGACACAACTGCCAGAGGTTGTTTCTCCAAAGCAGATGGCATACCCTATATTTCAAGCCCTTGTTTAGAGTATTGAGAATGGGTGTGCAGAGTGATGCCAGGGCTTTCCTGAGTCAGGTTTAGCCCCAAGTTCTCAAGAAGCAGGGAAAGGATCTCATATAGGCAAGTTATATTTGCAAGATATAAATTGCCCTTGAAGTGAGGTGAAGGAGAGGAACTCAATGAGCAGCCTAGCAGTACCAGTCTCAGTGGGCTGGGAGGAGTAAAGGGCAAAGAACTCTCAGACCCAATCTTGCCATAGAGGGGGGTTCTTACAAGCCTGGAAGACAGCCCAGGAACTTTCCTTACACAAACCTCTAGCAAATAGCTGATATGGAAGAGTCTTTATATTTAAGATTAGTAATGATATAAATGGAACTTGAATAGGACCTAAATAGAAATGATACAAAGGGGAAGGGAGGCCAGAGAAAAAAAAAAAAAAACAACAGCGGCAAAGAAAAATAACTCAATAAAACTTTGTCACAGAGTAGGATGAAAACAATGACTAGCATGTTGACAAAAATTAAAATCTTAAAAGAGCCTAGATGCTTTATAAAGCAATTGCGCAAAATGAAGATGCAAGAGCTCAGGGATGCAATTAAATGCTATCATTAGAACTTGAGAAGAAAGAGAAAGGAAAAACAAAAACCAGCTGCCTGAGGAGCGTTATCAAGGCCATGTTTATGGAATCTCTACTCAGCAGAACTGAATAAGGCAGGAAGGGAGGGGAGCCGCACTGATGGACCCACCTCATCAAAAGTGACAGCTTTGAGAGCCTAAAGCAAAAGAGATAAAATGGAGGAAAGCGTCTGAGCCAGGAGCGACCAGAGGGGAGAGGTCATTATTTTGTTTTCTTTTAAATTGGAAATTGAAATCATTTACTTTTGAAATCAATATTAATACACAATTACAAATGTATTTCAAAAATCTTATGCTGATCAAAACTCTTCTGTACTGAAAGGTTACACTGTATTTGAATTTCAAGTCGAACAAAGGAACATTCATCTGAGAAGTGTTCTTCTATACTTTCATAGTCCTCAAAAGGCAAAATAATAGGACAGTCAGCAAGAAAAGCTCTGATTGCAAGAAAATTCTTATTCTAGTTGAAAGATTTTCAAAATAAATGAGCTATAAATGTGATAGTATTGAAATTGAAGCAGGTGAACTCTAATCAAGAAACTTTCTCTGTATTGTAAGAAACAACAACAATAACAAAGATGAACCATAAGTGCTTTCTCTGAAACAACAACTGTAGCTTTTTGATTGATTAAAAACAACTACAGCCAGAGTTTCACTACTGTCTAGAATGTAGAAAGTTAAATTGTGTGTCACTCCCACACTACCAGCTCAAAAAATCAGATAAACCACAAAATCATAGCTTTTATTTAACCTAACAGAGAGCTGAGATCCCAGGGCAAAAAGTATTCAGAAATCCAACTAAAAATGGACCCATCCAAGGAGAAACAGACATGAGCACTGGGTCATCTATGGCAGAACCTGGGAGGCAGGGACACTAGGAACCATCCAAGAGAGTAAAAAGAAGGCAGGTGAAGGCCAAGTGTGCGCTACTGTGATGATACAGAATCCCTAGGAACTACATATACGAATGGAGCTCACATTCACAAGCCATTATGCACCACCCTCCACCGGGTCTCACACACACACACACAAACAATGAAAAGCAGGGCAGGAGATGGGAGAGAGCTTCCTGATACAGCCTGGAAGAGAGGAGTGACTGCTGCTGGGGGAAGAACGCAAAGCCCCACCTGAACCTCTCCTACCTGCTTCAAGGTGAAAACGCATTGCAGCTGGGGGGATAAAAGAGTAAACCCTTTTACTCATGGAGAAAGAGCAGTCAAGAGTTCTGGCGATTATGAATAAAACTGCCATAAATATTTGCAACAAGGTTTTGCATGAATGTAAGTTTTCATTTCTCTTTAGTAAATATACCTACTAGTAGATGCCTGGATCCTATGTAAGGGTATGTTTGGTTTTTTAAGAAACTACTAGACTAGTTTTCAAAGTGAACCATTTTGTTTTCCTACCACAATGGATGAGAGCTCCAGTTGCTGAATTCCCTCTATAGCCCTCGATATTGTCAGAGTTGTTGCTGTTGTTTTAATTTTAGACATTCTAATAATGGTTCTAATTGTGTTTTGTTTTGCATTTCCCTAATAACTAACATTGTTGAGCATCTTTTCATGTGTTTATTTTCCATTTATATTTCTCCTTTGGTGAAATAACGGTTAGTATATTTGCCCAATTTTTTTATTTGGTTATTTGTTTTCTTATTAGTTTGGAAATTCTTTATATATTATGGATACAAGTTGTTTATCAGAAATGTGTTATACAAATGCTTTTTTTTCCCAGTCTATGGCTTGTCTTTTCATTCTAATAGTGTCTTCTGAAGAGCAGAAGTTTTAATTTTTTTTTTATTTTATTTTTTTTTTTGGTACACGGGCCTCTCACTGTTGTGGTCTCTCCCGTTGCGGAGCATGGGCTCTGGACGCGCAGGCTCAGCTGCCATGGTTCACGGGCCCAGCCGCTCCGTGGCATGTGGGATCTTCCTGGACCGGGGCACAAACCCGCGTCCCCTGTATCGGCAGGAGGACTCTCAACCACTGCGCCACAAGGGAAGCCCTAAAGTTTTGATAAAGTCCAATTTAACATTTTAAATCTTTTATGGATCATGCTTTTATGGCTGTCTCTAAGAAATCTTTGCCTAACTCCAGTTCACTGAGATTTTCTGCTGTGTTTTCTTCTAGAAGTTTTATAGTTTTAGGTTTTACATTTAATTCTATTATTCATTACATGTTAATTGTTATAAATGTGTGATCAATGTGATAAAAAATCATTTTTTGCTTATTAATGTTCAATTTTTTCCAACACCATTTGGTGAAAAGAGTATCTTTCATCCATTGAATTACCTTTGCATTTTTTTCTGATGTTATTTAAATTGTTTCTAAGCATAGAAAAAGGAGAATGTTCAATTTCCAAATTCATTTGAATGAAGCTATAGTAACACTGAGAGCAAAATGAACAAATACAGCTCCCCAAACATCCCATAGATCAAATCACTAAATATTGATGCAAAAATCCTATATAGGATTCTTCATATGGGGTTATTTTAGAAATTCAAAGACTGGTCAATATTATGATATAAACTGATCAAAAGAGAAATAAATCATTCCAACTGACTTTAAAACATCACAATGTGTCTGTTCATTCCTTTGGGACATTCCCTAATTATAAAAAGAACTGCACAAAATTTTAAACTTTTTAAACTAATCATATTTTGGGGAGTACAGTTACCCTCAGACTATTATGTGCTTAGTGTGGTAAAAGGAAAATGAGTTATTATATTGGTGTTTTTAAGAACAGAGATTTCAATGTAAAAGAAAGGACCCATGAATGTAAGATCAATGAAATTAAGTAAAAACTCTGTAGTCCTGACTTTGAATTAGAAGTATCAGTATGAATTCATGACATGCGGTTATATTTATAAAAAAGAAAGCCCATCATTTAATATGGAAATCTTTACAGATGGAATGATATCATATCTTGGATTTGTTTGAAAATAATTTGTGGAGAGGAAGAGAATTAGGCAGGATCTAGATGAAATGACATTGTCCATGAGTTGATCGTTATTGAGGCTAGGTGATGGGTATGTGGGGCTTAATTAAACTATTCTGTTTTTGTACATATTTTAAATAATTAGTATAAAAAAAGTAATTTAACCATGCACTATAAAAAAAGATAAAAACGTATGAGCCTTGATAGCTGCTGAGAAACCATTTGATAAAATTCATTATATATTCTTGATTTTGAAAAAAACTTGATATAATAGAAGCAGATGAATTCTTCATTAATATATTAGAAATATGCATTTATGTGTTAACATATACAGTCAGCCTAAAAGCAAACCTTATTATTAATAAAGAAACATTTAAGCATAACTCATTAAAGGATGCTCTTTATCACCACTATTATTTAATATTGTACTAGAAGTATTAGCTGGTATAATAAGGTAAGAGAAAAAATAATTGTTCCCAGTTTTATTGAGATCACTGAAATACATCACTGTATACGTTTAAGGCATACACCAGGATAGTTTGATTTACATACATTGTGAAATTATTAGCACAATAGGTTCAGCTAACATACACTTTTTTATATACAGTAAAAAGAAAAAATAGAAGAAAAGGAAAAATTTTTTCCTTATGATAAGAACTCTTAGATTTTATTAACAACTTTCCTGTATATCATACAGTAGTGTTGGTTATTGTCATCAGGTTGTACATTACATCCCTAGCACTTATTTATCTTATAACTGGAAGTTTGACCACCTTCCTCCCCTTCCCCTTCCCCCCTGCTCTCCACCTCTGGTAACCACAAGTCTAAAGTCTTTCTTGATGAGTTTGGGGGTTTTTTTGTTTGTTTTTAACATCTTTATTGGAGTATAATTGCATTACAATGGTGTGTTAGTTTCTGCTTTATTACAAAGTGAATCAGTTATACATATACATATGTTCCCATATCTCTTCCCTCTTGTGTCTCCCTCCCTCCCACCCTCCCTATCCCACCCCTCTAGGTGGTCACAAAGCACCAAGCTGATCTCCCTGTGCTATGCGGCTGCTTCCCACTACCTATCTATTTTAGGTTTGGTAGTGTATATATGTCCATGCCACTCTCTCACTTTGTCACAGCTTACCCTTCTCCCTCCCCATATCCTCAAGTCCATTCTCTAGTAGGTCTGTGTCTTTATTCCTGTCTTGCCCCTAGGTTCTTCATGAATTTTTTTTCCCTTAGATTCCATATATATGTGTTAGCATACGGTATTTGTTTTTCTCTTTCTGACTTACTTCACTCTGTACGACAGACTCTAGATCCATCCACCTCACTACAAATAACTCAATTTCATTTCTTTTTATGGCTGAGTAATATTCCATTGTATATATGTGCCACATATTCTTTATCCATTCATCTGTTGATGGACACTTAGGTTGTTTCCATGTCCTGGCTATTGTAAATAGAGCTGCAATGAACATATTGGTACATGACTCTTTTTGAATTATGGTTTTCTCAGGGTATATGCCCAGTAGTGGGATTGCTGGGTAATATGGTAGTTCTATTTGTAGTTTTTTTAAGGAACCTCCATACTGTTCTCCATAGTGGCTGTATCAATTTACATTCCCACCAAAAGTGCAAGAGTGTTCCCTTTTCTCCACACCCTCTCCACCATTTATGGTTTCTAGATTTTTTGATAATGGCCATTCTGACTGGTGTGAGATGATATCTCATTGTAGTTTTGATTTGCATTTTTCTAATGATTAATGATGTTGAGCATTCTTTCATGTGCTTGTTGGCAATCTGTATATCTTCTTTGGAGAAGTGTCTATTTAGGTCTTCTGCCCGTTTTTGGATTGGGTTGTTTGGTTTTTTTTTATTGAGCTGCATGAGCTGCTTGTAAATTTTGGAGATTAATCCTTTGTCAGTTGCTTCATTTGCAAATATTTTCTCCCATTCTGAGGGTTGTCTTTTGGTCTTGTTTATGGTTTCCTTTGCTGTGCAAAAGCTTTGAAGTTTCATTAGGTCCCATTTGTTTATTTTTGGTTTTATTTCCATTTCTCTAGGAGGTGGGTCAAAAAGGATCTTGCTGTGATATATGTCATAGAACATAGAGCCTATGTTTTCCTCTAAGGGTTTGATAGTTTCTGGCCTTACATTTAGGTCTTTTATCCATTTTGAGCCTATTTTTGTGTATGGTGTTAGGGAGTGTTCTAATCTCATACTTTTACATGTACCTGTCCAGTTTTCCCAGCACCATTTATTGAAGAGGCTGTCTTTTCTCCATTGTATATTCTTGACTCCTTTATCAAAGATAAGGTGACCTTATGTGCATGGGTTTATCTCTGGGCTTTCTATCCTGTTCCATTGATCTATATTTCTGTTTTTGTGCCAGTACTATACTGTCTTGATTACTGAGGCTTTGTAGTATAGTCTGAAGTCAGGGAGCCTGATTCTTCCAGCTCCATTTTTCATTCTCAAGATTGCTTTGGCTATTCGGGGTCTTTTGTGTTTCCATACAAATTGTGAAATTTTTTGTTCTAGTTCTGTGAAAAATGCCAGTGGTAGTTTGATAGGGATTGCATTGAATCTGTAGATTGTTTTGGGTAGTAGAGTCATTTTCACAAAGTTGACTCTTCCAATCCAAGAACATGGTATATCTCTCCATCTATTTGTATCATCTTTAATTTCTTTCATCAGTGTCTTATAGTTTTCTGCATACAGGTCTTTTGTCTCCTTAGGTAGGTTTAGTCCTAGATATTTTATGCTTTTTGTTGCAATGGTAAATGGGAGTGTTTCCTTAATTTCACTTTCAGATTTTTCATCATTAGTGTATAGGAATGCAGGAGATTTTTGTGCATTAATTTTGTATCCTGCTACTTTACCAAATTCATTGATTAGCTCTAGTAGTTTTCTGGTAGCATCTTTAGGATTCTCTATGTATAGTATCATGTCATCTGCAGACAGTGACAGCTTTACTTCTTCTTTTCCAATTTGGTTTCCTTTTATTTCTTTTTCTTCTCTGATTGCTGTGGCTAAAACTTCCACAGCTAAGTTGAATAGTAGTGGTGAGAATGGGTGACCTTGTCTTGTTCCTCATCTTAGTGGAAATGCTTCCAGTTTTTCACCATTGAGGATGATGTTGGCTGTGGGTTTGTCATATATGGCCTTTATTATGTTGAGAAAAGTTCCCTCTATGCCTACTTTCTACAGGGTTTTTATCATAAATGGGTGTTGAATTTTGTTGAAAGTTTTTTCTGCATCTATTGAGATGATCATATGGTTTTTCTCCTTCAGTTTGTTAATATGGTGTATCACATTGATTGATTTGCATATATTGAAGAATCCTTGCATTCCTGGAATAAACCCCAATTGATCATGGTGTATGATCCTTTTAATGTGCTGTTGGATTCTGTTTGCTAGTATTTTGTTGAGGAGTTTTGCTCTATGTTCATCAGTGATATTGGCCTGTAGTTTTCTTTCTTTGTGACATCTTTCTCTGGTTTTGCTATCAGGGTGATGGTAGCCTTTTAGAATGAGTTTGGGAGTGTTCCTCCCTCTGCTATATTTTTGAAGAGTTTGAGAATGATAGGTGTTAGCTCTTCTCTCAATGTTTGATAGAATTCACCTGTGAAGCCATCTTGTCCTGGGCTTTTGTTTGTTGGAAGATTGTTAATCACCATTTCAATTTCAGTGCTTGTGAGTGGTTTGTTCATATTTTCTACTTCTTCCTGATTCAGTCTCAGCAGGTTGTGCATTTCTAAGAATTTGTCCATTTCTTCCAGGTTTTCCATTTTATTAGCATAGAGTTGCTTGTAGTAATCTCTCATGATCCTTTGTATTTCTTTAGTGTCAGATGTTACTTCTCCTTTTTCATTTCTAATTCTATTGATATGCGTCTTCTCCCTTTTTTTCTTGATGAGTCTGGCTAATGGTTTATCAATTTTGTTTATCTTCTCAGAGAACCAGCTTTTAGTTTTATTGATCTTTGCTATCCTTTCCTTCATTTCTTTTTCATTTATTTCTGATCTGATTTTTATGATTTCTTTCCTTCTTCTAACTTTGGGGTTTTTTTGTTCTTCTTTCTCTAATTGCTTTAGGTGCAAGTTTAGGTTGTTTATTTGAGATGCTTCCTGTTTCTTAAGGTAGGATTGTATTGCTATAAACTTCCCTCTTAGAACTGCTTTTGCTGCATCCCATAGGTTTTGGGTCGTCGTGTCTCCCTTGTCATTTGTTTCTAGGTATTTTTTGTTTTCCTCTTTGATTTCTTCAGTGATCACTTCGTTATTAAGTAGTGTATTGTTTAGCCTCCATGTGTTTGTATTTTTTACAGATCTTTTCCTGTAATTGATGCCTAGTCTCATAGCATTGTGGTCAGAAAAGATACTTGATATGATTTCAATTTTCTTAAATTTACCAAGGCTTGATTTGTGACCCAAGATATGATCTATCCTGGAGAATGTTCCATGAGCACTTGAGAAAAATGTGTATTCTGTTGTTTTTTGATGGAATTTCATATAAATATCAATTAAGTCCATCTTGTTTAATGTATCATTTAAAGCTTGTATTTCCTTATTTATTTTCATTTTGGATAATCTGTCCATTGGTGAAAGTGGGGTGTTAAAGTCCCCTACTATGAATGTATAACTGTCGATTTCCCCTTTTATGGCTGTTAATGTTTGTCTTATGTGTTGAGGTGCTCCTATGTTGGGTGCATAAATATTTACAATTGTTATATCTTCTTCTTGGATCAATCCCTTGATCATTATGTAGTGTCCTTCCTTGTCTCTTGTAATAGTGTTTATTTTAAAGTCTATTTTGTCTGATATGAGAATTGCTACTCCACCTTTCTTTGGATTTTTTTGTTTTTTTTAGATTCCACATATAAGTGAGATCATACTGCATTTGTCTTTCTGACATTTTCATAATGCCTTTAAGATCCATCTATGTTGCCACAAATAGTAGGATTTCCTTGTTTTTATGGCTGAATTATATACATATATCATATATATTATAATATTTATATAATTATTTTTATATATTTATATATTCATATATATATATATATATATATATATATATACCACAAATTCTTTATCCATTCACCCATCAATAGACACTTAGGTTGTTTCCATATTTTGGCTATTTTAAATAATGTTACAGTGAACATAGGGGTGTAGGTATCTTTTTGAGTTAGTGTTTTTGTTTCCTTTAGATATATTCCAAGAGGTGAAGTTGCTGGATCATATGATAACTCTATTTTTAATTTTTTGAGGCTCCTCCATAGTGACCAATTTACAATCCCACCAACAGTTAACAAGGGTTCCCTTTCCTCCACATCCATGATAGCATTTTTTAAATCTTTTGTCTCTTTGATGATGGCCAAGAGAAAAAAATTCTGAATATAAAATATTCTAAGTATAAAAATTCTACATAAAATAATCATTATTTACAGATATATTTCTTTTTACCTAAAAAATTAAAGAATCTGCAGTAAAGTTATTATAAATAATAAGAAAATTTAGTGAAATAGCTGGGCAGAAAATTACTATCCAGAAAACAAAAGTCATGATATGTATAAACTACAACCACTTAGAAGATCTTGAGGTAAAAGGACCCTACTTTATAATAACAATTAAAAAAAGAAAAAAGTACATAGGAATAAAAAAGGAAAATGTGCAAGTTCAAAACAAAGAAAAACATTAAGAGCTACTGAGGGACACAAAAAAGACTTCAATAGAAAAGTATACCATATTTTTGGTTAAAAAGAATCAAAAATTATAAAATCACTTCTCTGAAAATTAATCTTGAAGGTAATTGGTCAAAACATCAATAAAATTTTTTTCTGGGAGTACATAAACTGCCTGTAAAGTTCATATGAATAAATAAATAAGAATTGACCTCCTCCCAAAAATCTGAGGAAATGTTACCATCACAATAAACCAGTCAGATGTATTATAATTACAATTATTAAAACATACTGGTGCATATAGAAAAAGACTCAAATACACATAGAAATTTAGTATTTGGTAAACACAGTATTGCCAACTATTGAGAGAAAAATGGATTATTCAATGAATGGTATTAGAACAATTGGGAAACCCTATTGAAAATTTAGTTGGGTTTCTACCTCATGCTTTTTACCAAAATTAATTCCAGATGAATTAAATCTTAAGCATGAGAATGAAACTATAAAAATACAGAATGAAAATATGGGAGAATCAGTCCATAACCTAAACTTATGCACTGTGGTGTGGAAGACCCTTTCAAACTTAACATAAAGTTTTATCCACAAAATAAAACATTGATAAATCCAACCACATGCAAATCAAAAATCTCTGTAAGGATAAAACAAAAGCAAAAGACAAATGATAAATTGGGAAAATATCTCAAGTCAACTTACTGAAAAAAAGAAATTCGTTAATACATGAAGGACTCCTACAATTCAATAGGAAAGAGAAGAGCAGTGAAATTTAGAAAAAAATGTGCAAATGATATAAACAGTTCACAGAGAGCGTGGTACAAATGGCCCTTGAATGTGTGAAAAGAGGAACAATCTCACTCGTTGCAAGGGAAATCCAAATTACTATTATTTCCTTATCTGGTTGGTAGAGATTTAAAAGTTTACCAGCCCATTGTGCTAATGAGTCTCTAGTGGGAGTATAGTTATGCTTCTTGTGAGAGTAAAAATTGATTCAACTCATATGGAGGACAATTTGATAACACTGATTAATAATACAAATTAATTGACCCAGCAATTCTAGTTCTGGAGATTTATTTACCAGATATCCTGCAAATATACATCCACAGAATATGGCAAACACTAGGTAATCAATGCAATGTTGTTTAAATAGCAAAAGATGGGAAATAATCCAGACATTCATGAATAGGGATCTAGTTAAATAAATTAGGGTATATCACATACAATGAAATACTATGCAGCCACTTAAAAAATAAGGCAGATCTATATATATATATATATATATATATATATATATATATATATGTATGTATGTATATATGCTTGTATAGGCATCCCCAAACTGCAAAGACACACAAAAAATTAGTTTACTAGTAGTTGCCTCTGAGGTAGCAAATTGGGTGTCTAGGGTTCAGGATTAGGAAGGAGATTGACTCTTCTTAGAATACCCTCCTGTACCTTTAGAATTTTTAATTATTTGTATTATATTACCTACTCTAAAAATATAAAATACAATAATTTAAAAAATACATTGGGGGGATTGGAAATAGTTAGAGACACAGTGTGATGTACTCCCCCCCAACACACACACACACACACACATATTTAAGGATAGCCCTATTACGCATAAAAACCTAGTTCATAACAATGACAGAATATCTCAGAACATTGTAAGGTGCCTTCTGAATCATCTAAGAAAGGTGGTAATTAGTGGAAGCATAATTGAATATATTTGTAAATAAATTTTTAACCAACATGTAATATACATGCAGAGAAGTACCAAAAGCCTAAATGTGAGCTTGATGAGTTTTGCAAATGAATACGCCTGAGTCACTAGCACCCAGGTCAAGGAAGAGAGCATTACCAGTACCCCAAAAGCCCCCCTTGAACTCCCTTTCTGTCACTAACCAACCCTCCCCAAGGGTAACCACCATCCTGACTTCTAACATTGCAAATTAGTTTTGACTGTTTTGAATTACATATAAATGGAATCTTTATAAATGGTGGATCTTTGTTTTTGTTTTGTTTTGTTGGTATCTGGTTTCTTTTGCTTAACATTATGCTTGTGAGATTCACCCACGTTGTTGCATATTGTACTATCATCCGTGTGTATGTTCCATTGTGTGACTGTACCACTCATCCATGTTGATGTGCATTCAGATTGTTTGTAGCTTTTGGCTGTAATAAATAGTGCTGCTCTGAATGTTCTAATAAATCTCTGGGTGAAGATACATGGATGTTTCTGTTGGGTTCATATCTAGAAATCAAAGTTCACATAGGGTATGTGAATATTTTTAATAGATATTACTAAACAGCTTTCTAAAATGGCTGTACTATATCCTCACCCTCACTTTGTTTGATCAATCACATATCTTAGCCATTCTGATGGGTGAGTACAAAGCTATCTCATTGTAGTTTTTAATTTGTATTTCTTTGAGGGTTAATGAATCGAGTATCTTTTTCGTGAAGTATCTGTTCAGGGTTTTTGTCCACTTTTACAGTGGGTTGTCTGAACTTTTATTGTTCATTTGTAGGAGTTTGTTTTACATTCTGCATACAAGCCCTCTGTCAAGTATGTGTAGTGCTCATACCTTTTCCAACTCTGTGTCTTCCTCTTTCACTTATTTTAATTAGTATCTTTTAATATACAGTTCACTATACTTTAATGAATTGAAATGATTTGAAAAATGATAATTTATGAATAATTACATGCACAGTGACTGTCCTGAAAAAAATGAATTTCTGAGTATAACACTCAGGAATTTTGTAGGAATATAGTTTACATAACTTTCTTTCTATGTATATGTACATAGATTTGTTTTCATTGTTATTATTCTCTCTGTAAATCAAAATTAAAAGCCTCTCTTTGTAAGTTAGACTTAAAAAAAGGAAAAAAGAAAAAAACTCAATTTTTCTAAACAATTCCACCATAATTTATTTATTTAAACCACTTTATTGGGGTATACTTGTCATACAAAGAGCTGTACTTATTTAATGTATGCAATTTGATGAGTTTTGAGATAAGTATACATCCATAAAACCATCACTACCATCTATGCCATAAATATATCCACTACCTCTAAGAGTTTCCATCTCCCCTCTTTATAATTATTATTTTTGTGTGTGTTTTAAGAACACTTAACACAAGATCACCCTCTTAGCACATTTTTCAAAAGTTTAATACAGTATTGTTAACTATTGGCTGTATGTTGTACAGTAGATATCTAAAACTTATTCATATTGTACAACTGAAATTTTGTACCCTTTAACTAATACCCTCTGTTTCCCCTCAACCACATTTATTGACTACCTACTACTTGCAAGGCGCAAACAAAGTCTCTGTTGTTGTGGAGATTATATCCTAGTTGGGGGAAACAAAATACAAACATAAATAATTAGACAAAAATAATGTTAGATGATGGAAGCCACTGTCAAGAGAATAAGAAGATAAGCCACAGACTGGAAGACAATCTTTGCAAAAGACATATCTGATAAAGGACCGTTATCCAAAATATACAAAGAACTCTTACAACTTAACAATAATAAAATGAACAACCTGATGAAAAAATAGGCAACATATTTGAACAGACACATCACCAAAGGAGATATACCTTGGCAAATACAGATGGCAAATAAGCATATGAAAAGATATTCAACATCATACTTCATTAAGGAAGCAAATTCATCAATGAAATGCCTCTACACACCTTTTAGAATAGCAAAACTCCAAAACACTGACAACATCAAATGTTGGTGAGGATGTGGAGCAACAGGAACTCTCATCCATTGCTGATGGGAATTCAAAATGGTATGCCACTTTGGAAGATAGTTTGTTGGTTTCTTGCAAAACTAAAGATATGCTTACCATATGACTTAAAAATCATGCCCTTTGGTATTTACCCAAATGAACTGAAAACTTATATCCACACAAAACTGTGCACACAAATGTTTATAGCAGCTGTATTTATAATGACCAAAATTTGGAAGCAACCAAAATGTCCTTCAATAGGTGAATGGATAAATAAACTGTGGTACATCCAGGCAAAGGAATATTATTCAGTGCTAAAAAGAAATGAACTATCAAGCCTTCCAAAAGGGCATTGAAGAACATTAAGTGCATATTGCTAAATGAAAGAAGCCAATATTAAAAGGCTACATACTGTATGAGTCCAACCCTATAACATTCTGGAAAGGGCAGAACTTGGGAGACAATAAAAAGATCAGTGGTTGTCAGGAGTTTTGGAGGAGGTAGAGATGAATGGGTGGAGCACACAGGAATTTTAGGGCAGTGAAACTATTCTGTATGATAATACAATGGTGGATACATGACATTATACATTTATCAAAACCTATAGAATGTACAACACCAAGAGTGAACTGTAAGGTAAACTATAGACTTTGGTTGATAATGATGTGGCAGTACTGCTTCACTGACTATAACAAATGTACCACTCTGGTGTGGGCTGTTCATGGTGGGAGAGGCTGTATGTATGGAGGGATATTCAGGAACCCCCTTTTTTTCCTGCTCAATTTTGCAATGAACCAAAAACTACTATAAAAAATAAGTTCTATATCAAAAAACTCTAGGTGATGACAGTATAAAGAGACAATCAGGGTGATGAGATAGGGTGCTGATGGAGTGGGTGGGCTACTTGAGAGAGTGAGGTCATGAGGAAGTGACATCTGGTCTGAGATCAGAATGACAAGGAGTGGGCCACCTAGAAATGAGGGTAACAGTGGTTCTGGCCGAGGGAAGAGCTGCAGCAGAAACCTTGAGTCAGGAATAAACTTTTATCCAGAGAACAGAAGACTTGAATGTCCAGAACAAGATGAAAGTAGTGGAGAAAGGATGGAAAATGAGACTGGGTAGGCAACAGGCATCAGGTCATATAGAGCCTTATGGGGCAGGGTAAAGGTACTAATTTTATTTTAAAAGTAATTTTGGAGGTGGAGGGTAAAGGGGAGGGGCAAGAATGGATAGATGCTCACCTTTTCCAGTAGCTTTTCCTTCTACTTCTTTTCTAAGCACAAATTCTGGCAAATCCCAGGTTGATCCCAACTTAGCTTATTGTTTTCTCTTTAAAAAAAATTTAAAAACTGAAACTCTACTCCTTCTATTTCAGGAATCCTGGACCCTTTGTTCAAACTCTTCCTTTGGTCATCTGCCTACAGTCTTCTCCCTGAAGTTGACTCTCAAGAGAAACTGGAGAAGGAAAGGATTATTTGTGCTATTCATCCCATTACAACAACTCACCTTTGCACACTTCTTGAGAATTCCCAACAGTTTTGCATTCACTACTTTATTTTTTTTTTTTAGGGTCACTGATGAGGTATATATTGAATTAGCCAAATCTCCATCCAGTTTTCTAATTATTCTCACAAATAATTCTATGTACCACATTTAATATATGTAATATGCATATATAAACACTCTTTACTGCTGAACATTTATTTGAGCTCTAACTTCTTCTATTCTCAAAATTATCACTATATTACTGCGCACTTGCCTTTTTTTGAACATCTTTATTGGAGTATAATTAAAAATTACACATGTTCGACAAGAAAATCTGGAAAACACAAAAAAAGTGTAAAGACAAAAGTGGAAATAATTCGTGAATATCATCAATCAGAGATAACCCATTTTCCATTCTTTTCCTTAGCCTATTAGATGGGTTATTTTCCTACAACATACTAAGAATTTTATTTTGTAAAATCAAGATTATTTTTTATACCCTACTTCATAGGCTGTTTTTCACTTAAAATAACTTACATATCATACATCTCTGGTAATTCTCAAAGAGGCTTAGAGTGACTGGAATTATCATCTTTGTTTCATTGAGGAGGAAACTGATATCCTCAAAATGTGAAGATTCCCTGAGGTCTCAGGGGAGGGGTGTGATTGTAATTTTGATGTTCTAACTATGAGTCTAAAACTCCAGCCATTACATCACAATGACAACATACTTCCACCACAAAACTCCCATTTATTGCTGATTCTCTACCCTTTTCCTATGTAAATTCCACCATGTCCTTCCTTCGCCCCTAACTCTCTAATGGCTCTCCATCTCATTCAAAGTAAAAGCCAACAAGCCTGGGCTTCCCTGGTGGTGCAGTGGTTGACAGTCTGCCTGCTAATGCAGGGAACACGGGTTCGAGCCCTGGTCTGGGAAGATCCCACATGCCGCGGAGCAACTAGGCCCGTGAGCCACAACTACTGAGCCTGCGCGTCTGGAGCCTGTGCTCCGCAACAGGAGAGGCCGTGACAGTGAGAGGCCCGCGCACCGCGCTGAAGAGTGGCCCCCAGTCTCCACAGCTGGAGAAAGCCCACGCGCAGAAACAAGGACCCAACACAGCCAAAAATAAATAAATAAAAATTTAAAAAGCCAACAAGCCTACAATCTGGCCCCTGCTGCCCCTCTGACTCATCTCTCACATCTCCCCCACCTCTAATCCACCCTGCCATAGCTGCCTTGCTACTATGATGGCAGCTCAGGGTTTTATACTTGCTGTTTCCTTTATCCAGATGCTTTTCCTCCATATATCCACTTGGCTCTCTCCTTCACTTTCTTCAGGTCTCTGCTCAGGTGTCACACTGTCAATGAAGCCTACCCTGACCATCCCATAGAGTGAACCTTACTCTGAAACCACCTGGCACTCTGCATCTGCGTTACCCTGCTTTGATTTCTCCTTGGTATTTATCATTACATGAGATGCTACATAGTTACTTTCTTTCTAATATCTCTTGCCTTCACACCCTTCCTCCAAAGCCCCTATGGCAGAAACTTGTTTTGTTTATTAAAATGAACTATAACAGTGCCTGGAATGCATGAGGCCCTCAATACATTTTTTGTTGATGGATGGGTATAGACTAGATGACCTGCTCAATGATTTATACACATTCTCTCTCTCTCTCAGTCCTTGTATGAGATATGGTATTTCGAAGTTCAAATATACATATTTGTGATAACAATTAAATAGATTTTATTATCAAGGAGTTATGTCAAGTTTAATATTTAAGAACTGAAAATTAAAAGTCACCTTTGGGAACCCTTCCACACTGTTGGTGGGAATGTAAATTCGTGTAGCCACTATGGAAAACAGTATGGAGCTTCCTCAAACAACTAAAAACAGAACTACGATATGACCCAGCAATCCCACTCCTGGGAAAATATCTGGACAAAATTTTAATTCAAAAATATACAAAAATATACATGCACCCGTATGTTCATAGCAGCACTATTAACAATAGTCAAGACAATATTTAGGAAACAACCTAAATGTCCATCAACAGATGAATGGATAAAGAAGATGTGGTATATATTTATTGTGTATATATCTGTGTATGTATACAATGGAATACTACTCAGCCATAAAAAAGAATGAAATAATGCCATTTGCAGTAACATGGATGGACCTAGAGATTATCATATTCAGTGAAGTAAGTCAGAATGAGAAAGACAAATGCCATATGATATCATTTATATGTGAAATCTAAAATATGACACAAATGAACTTATCTATGAAATAGAAATAGACTCACAGCCATAGAGAACAGACTTGTGGTTGCCAAGTAGGGGGATAGGGGACGAATGGATTGGGAGTTTGGGATTAGCAGATGCAAACCATTATATACAGAATATATAAACCACAAGGTCCTTCTGTATAGCACAGGGAACTATATTCATAAACCATAATGGAAAATGATATGAAAAAGAATTTATGTGTGTGTGTGTGTGTGTATGAATCACCTTGCTGTACAGCAGAAATTAACACAACATTGTAAATCAACTTTACAGCAATAAAATAAATTTTAAAAATAAATAAATAAATGTCACCTTTAACTCTAAGGGTCCAAAAAAATCACTTTAACTCCTTGTCTGCACTTTGTCTGCTTGTATCGCCATGAAATATCTGCAAAGATGGTTGTTCTAGCACTGTACATAATACAGTGCACACTATTTTACCAAATAAATCAAAAAGAAATGCAACATCCTCGTTCAAGCACTCATTGATTATCTTTAAAATGTGATGATCTACTTAAGTCAACCTCCAGAGAGCCAATCACCAAAGGATAAGGTGCTTGTCTAAATTCATCATTTTCAAATAAGTTACGTGAGGATGCTTATGTGTGAGTGTTAGTGTAAAAAAGTCAGCAAGTATGAGCCTTAAAATCTTTCTCCATGTCTATGAGTAGATAGGGAGAACAAAGCTTCAGTTATACCCACTGAACAGAAATGTTACTTTGGATAACTCTAAGTTGTCTAATGAGCATTTACTAGACATCTCTTCTCCGTGCATGGCCCAAACTTCTTTCCTGAGCTCTCAGAATTGACAATCTAGTGGGAAAAGAAAGTGTGTGCCTAAGTTGGTTGGCATATGATTAGGTAAAAAATAAAATGCATTATCGTCCTTCCATTTTAGCCTCAACTCTTGGTTCCAGGTTGACTTGGGCTCCTGGCTGAGTAGTCTATGACTTGAAAAGGATTAAGTTCAAACAGCACTGCCCTGCTTCTCTCCTAATCCTCTTTGGGACAACAGAGGAGACAGATGAGAGTGTATCATTTGTGCAGATGGCTTAATTTAAACAGCTCTTCATGAAGATTGACTTGGGTCAACAGCAGAACTTCGGTTTTCTCTCATCCTGTGACTAGGGCCACTCCTCATCCCACTCCAAGACATGATATGTGCTCACCATCCAAGTAAATTTACACAAAATTGATTAACACTCACTTGCATGTTATTGAACTTGATGTATGAGTTTTAAATCATACAGCTCATGGCACTTAGTCAACAAAACACTAAAATGCCTCTTTTTTTTTTAAATAATGATTTGGATGATGTCACTAAAGTTTCCTAAATTATTGAGACTACAAACCAATTTATTAAATTTAGTGAAAAAGTTACCATATTAAGTAAGATGCCTCTTTTTTCTATGCAAAACCTTCTCATGAAAGGTTAAATAACTTTCTCATTATTCTTTCAATGTCTGAGATAAATGGTCTTGGTTTGTCAGGTAGATGATATTTAACTCAGCACTCTACCAAAATTAAAAGCAGCATATAAGCAGAGGAAGAAAGACACAGAGGAAAGGGGGTTGAACAAAATAAATGGCACATTCATGTTTATTTGTGTGTGTTTAGATTACTAACCAGACTGTAAGTGATCATAAAATTACTGGATTATTCACCCTCTTCAACTATCCAACTCACAGTCTGATGGCATTAAACAATGAACTACTGGAGAGGCACAGCCCAAAACATGAATATTGACCTTTGGAAAAATTGTGAAGAGACAATGGTATATCTTCAGCTGTTGGTTGCTTCTATTACCTCCATTCTAACTTTTCCAATACCCCTTCATCCTTATAAACATTTTAATGTTTTCAAGGGTCCAGGATCCCCTCTCTCAAAGAGAGAATAAAAAAATCATGGAATACTTACCATGTCCAGGTATTGTGCAAGGCACTAGGTTTCTATAAAGAATAAGGAAGATTGATCTTGGTAGAAGAGGTACATGATATATAGCATATTTATGTGTGTTTAAAAGGCTATTGAAGCACAGAGAAGGAAGTATTTATTGATATGATTCTGACAGGTTTATTTTTACTTAAACATTTTTAAAAAACATATAAGAAGGGTAGTAATTAAGCCAATGTTTGGAACCAGATTATAGAAGGTATTGAATTGTAGCTGTTCAGGAAATAGAAGATTATACTGTGAGCAAAGGGAAGACATTGAAGATTTTGGCAACAACAAGCGAAACCCAAGATTTCAGAAGAATTATCTGGAACTGATATAAAGGAGAAACTGAATTAGGAAAAAATCAGATGTAAAAACACCACATAGGAAGCTACTGTTCTCAAAACTGTCATAAAAATAAATCAAAAATCTGAATAGACCTTTAATTCTATTAAAGAAATTAATTTTATAATAAAAAACCTCATATACTCTTCTGCTTCTGATCATGATAGATTAATCAGTACAGGAGATACCCTCTTGTAATGAAAAACGGACAAAACGTATAAAAATCGTTTCCAACTTTGTACAACAGGTAGTACAGGACTCTGATCCCTGAAAGAAAACACAAGGGACACCCTGTAGGCACTTTCTAGATTGTGGTGCAGGGATGGGGAACATAGCAGAGCATAGTGATCACTGAGTTGAGAAGACAAAGATTGGACTTGGGAAAACCTAAGGCAGTAGGAATGTGTGAGGCAGAGTATTGGAGAGGAGAGAAATACAAAAAGAAAGAACTCCAGAAGTCCCCATAGTGGGTCCCCTTGAATGTTTTTAATACTAAGCTATAATACATAAGATGAAATTCTATGAGGCTGAGAAAAACACTACCAGGAGCTGAAAGCTGAACAATTCCTAGAGCACACATAAAGCTGGGAGTTGTTCAAGTTCTGACCAGCCAAAGTGAAGAGACTTTGTTGAATGCCCAGGGCATCAGACTTCAGAAAGATCACATCTGCTTAGTTGGGCTAAACTAGTCCTGAAGTGAAGGTCTATACCCCCAAATGCTTAAATAAATCTCAAAAAGACCAAGCTGTATCACAAGTAAATCAACTGCCTGCTAAAACAAAAATCACCTTCTTTAAAGAAAGACAACAAAGTCCAGACTTCAACACAATAATACTCTTAATGTTAAGCATCTAATAGATAATTACTAGATGTGTGAAGACGCAGGGAAACACCATAAAAAGAAGGAGAAAACAATCAATAAACAGACCTTGATATAATAGAGGAAAAGACTTTGTTACAGTTATTGTAAAAATAAATATTATCAAGGATTTAAAGAGGATAAAAGGAACACAGGGAGAAGAAAAATGGAAGGTGTTAAAAAGGACCAAAAGAAACTTTTGGAGCTGAAAAATGCAGTATCTGAAATATAAAATGAAATACATGCAATGAATAGATGATTAGACAACATCTATTGTCTAATAGATAACAATATCAGAGCACAGAACAATATCAGAATACAGAAGAAAAGATCAATGAACATAGACATAGAAACTATCCAAATTGAAGCAAGGAGAAAAAAGACAAAAAATAAAATAATAAAATAAAATAAAGTGAGCAGAGCCTCAGTGACCTGTGCAACAACATTAAGAAGTTTAACATATATGTAATTGGAATCTCATTAAAGGGAGGTGTCAGCTATATTAGGCAAACACTGAATATAAGAAAACTGGATGGCTATATTAATATCAGACAAAGTTCAAGACAAAGAACGTTTCCAGGGATAAAAGGGCTCATTTCATAGTGACATCAATTCATCAAGAGGCCATAACAATCCTATCTGTGTATGCACCTAATAACAAACCTTCAAAATAATGGAAGTAAACACTGACAGAACTGAAAGGAAAATAGATAAATCCATTATTATAGTCGAAGTTTTCAACAATCCTCTTTCAATAATTGTTAGAACAAATAGAAAATCCGTAAGGATATAGAAGACTTCAACAACATCATCAACCAAATGACATACTTGACATTTATAGAACACTCCATTGAACAGTATCAGAATACATAATCTTGTAAAGTGCCAAGGAAAAATCCACCTTGATAGGCATGTCATAAAACAAGTCTCAAACATTTTAAAGGATTGAAATAAAACATAATAGGTTTTCTGACACCAAAAATTGTAACTAAATTAGAAATTGTTACTAAAATAATACTTGGAATATCATTCCCCAAATATTTGGAAAATAAGTAACTAACTTCTAAACAATCCATGTGTCAAAGAAGAAATTACAAGAAGAATTTGAAATTATTTAGAATTGAGTTGTAATGAAACACGAAATATCAAAATGTGCATGATGCTTAGAAGGAATATTATGCTTTTGAATGCTTACATTAGGATGGAAAGAAAGGTTTGAAATCAATGATATCAGCTTCTATCTGAGGAAACTACAAAAAGAAGATCAATGTAAGGTAGGAGAAGGTAAGAAATGATAAAGATTAGAGCAGAAATCAATTAAATATAAAATGACAAATATTCCAACACTAATTGGTGTACTGCAATACAATTTTGACACTAACCACTTGGAGTTAGCATCAGAATCCATAGGTTTAAGAGCCCAGTCCACAAAAGGCTGTCCTTACTTCATATTTCAGTCACATCCACACTTTCTACCAACTGACTATAGATCCAAGAAACTCCCATGATCTCCTTCAGGTTTGAAAACTCACTAGAATGACTCACAGAACTCTGGAAAGTTCTATGCTTATAATTACAACTTCATCACAAATCAGGACTAGTTAAATGAAGAGACACATAGGGCAAGGTCTGGGAGGGTCCTTAATGCAGAACTTCCATGCCCTCTCATTATCATCTTGTGCTCATCACTGTGTTCACCAACCAGGAAGCCCCAAAGAACTTTAGTGTCCAGAGTTTTTCTGGGATTTTATCATGTGGCATATTTGATTGAATATTGGCCACATAATTTAACTCAATCTCCATCCTCCCCTTCCCTCTTTGGAGGTTAGACTGGCTCAAAACCCTGAACTTTTCACATGGATAGTCTTTGTGGCATGGCCAGACCCCATCCTGAAACTATCTAGGGATCCACCATGAGTCATCTTATTAGCATAAAACAGGTATGATCAAGGGACTTATGCATAACAAAGATAATCCTACTACTTGAGAAATTCCAAGGATTTAGAGACTCTCTCTCAGGAACCAGGGACAAAGGCCAGTTAATTCTTTATTATACAATAGTAAATAATAGAGAAAAATCAATTAAGTCAAAAACTGACTTTTTAAAAGATTGATTAAAATTATCTTTAGCTAGACAGATCAAGAAAAAGGAGAAAACACAAATGATCAATATCAGAAAAAGAAGATAGGATACTATGATACATTCTACTGCTATTAAAATCATAGTAAAGGAGGAGCTTAGCTCACCTTCAGTCCTGGGCTCAGCGAAAAGCAGAGCCCTGACCTCCTCCTGGCCCAGCTGGCCTGACTGGCAACTCCAGAGCTGGGATAAGATAAACTCTTGGATGTAGCTTCTATTCAAGGGGCTTTCTGGTTTCAATGGATCACATCTCCATAGGCCACATCAAAGGTAAAGGATTTGAGGAAAGATAGTAACTCCCAGCAAGTTTTTGGCTTAAAATGGACATATCTTCAAGAAAATGAGAGCTACTGGCAGGCCCAATGATGGGTAGGAAGAATTTGGACAAGGCTTGAGATGAAATGAGGTGGAAGACACTCTCTCTTTACTGCCATCTGCCAGAACTTTCCAGGGCCAGTGCTGAATTCCTTCTGGTGATCAGTGAGCCTGGGATAACCTGCTGGCTAGAGCTGGTGACCAGCTGGTGGTTGGAGGAAATTATCTACTAAACAAACTCCCATAAAGATGTCATGCTGAATGTGCTTCCTTTCTCAAGGGGAGTTAAGTTTTAAAATAAGACAATGAAGACGGCAATGCTTTATCCAGATTGATGATCCTCTGATGCAATTTTTTCTACCTGTTTCCTCAAAATTTTAACTGGTGTTTTCTAAAACATTTGATAAACCTTTTGTCAAGTGAATTTGAGAAACCTTGGACATTACCACTCCTTCTTGAAGATTTAAAATGCACATCAGCATATTAAAGGCTCTGAAAAGTCTTGTGTTTTAAAAACAACCTGTTCAATTTAAAAAAAATAGTTTTCTTGAAGTATGGTTTACATACAAGAAAATTCACTCATTTTAAGAATGCAGCTCAATGAGTTTTGATGAATGCACACACTTAGGTAACCAACAGCACAATCAAGATATAGGACATTTCCTTCAGCCCCAAGATTTACTCATGACAACTTGTAGTCAATTTGTTTCCCTGACTCCCAACCCTTGGCAACAACTGGTTTGTTTCCTATAACTATGGTTTTGCCTTTTCTAGAAATTCACATAAATAGAATCATACAGTAAGTATTGATTTGTTTCTCTGGTTTCTTCACCATAGCATAATGTTTTCTGAGGTGTATTAGAAGTTTGTTGTTTTTTACTGCCAAGTAGTGGTCCATCGTATGGATGAATCATTGTTTGTTAATCTACCCACCAGCTGATGGACATTTGGGTTATTCCAGTTTTATGTGATTAAGAATAAAACTGCTATGGATATTTGTGTAAAAAAAATAAAAATATTATGAACAAATGTGTGCCCATAAAGTTAACAACAAATTTCCATACTGATATAAGAAGAAATGGAAAATCAAAATACCACTGTAACTGTTAAAGAGTTGAACTCATAATTTAAAACATTTTCACACAGAAAACTGCACTGTTAGATAGCTTTACTGGTGGATTGTGAACTATATACTTAAGAAAGAAATATTACTAACTCCTACAAACAGAAAATTACTACTAACTCCTACTACTAAATTATTACTAACTCCTACAAACAGAACATTTTTTTATTCAGAAAATAAAAAAGTAAGGAACATTTCTAATACATGTTATAAGGCCAGGATTACCCAACAAGGCAAAAAGGTTTGCTCTCACTGTTGTTGTACAGGTGGCCCTAAGCAGTGCAATAAGACAAGAAAACGAAATAAAAGCCCTGCAGATTGGAAAGATAGTAAAGCTTCCTTAATGTATTAACAATACTGTTTTCATCTAAAAGAATCTATTTTTTTAAAAGCTACTAAAATTAATAAGTGAATTTATCACAAGGCATATAGTCAATATATGTTAATAATCAATTATGGGTTTTATTCTGGCAAAGAAAAATTTAAAAATTAAAAACCCAATATAATTATAATATCATTAAAATATGAAATATTTAAGAATAAATTTAACAAAATATTTGTGATACCTGTATTCTGAAAACTAAAACATATTTCTGAGCAAAATTAAAGAATAGTTAAATAACTGGAGAGATATAGCATGCTCATGTATTGGGACCAAGACCTGGCCCCACCCATCAGCCTGAAAGCTCCAGTGCTGGGATGCCTCAGGCCAAACAACTAACTAGGCAGGGACACAGCCCCACCCATCAGCAGCCAGGTTGCCTAAGGACTTCCTGAGCCCACAGCCACTTCTAGACACACCCTTAAACATGTCCCTGTCCACCAGAGGACCAAGACATAGCTCTACCCACCAGTGGACACGCACCAGCCCCTCCCCCCAGGAAGCCTGCACAACCCTCTAGACCAGCCTCACCCACCAGGGGGCAGACACCAGGAGCAAGAAAACTAAGATCCTGCAGCCTGCAGAGTTTGCAAACACAGGCCAGACCTTACCCTGGGACAAGCCGGCTCCTGGCCCTTGGGTGATGTAAAGGGAGTGCACTGCTGGGACACATAGGATGTCTCCTACAGAGGGCCACTTCTACAAGGTTGAGAAACATAACTAATCTACAACATACATAAAAATACAAATAGCAATTTAGACAAAATGAGGCAGCAGAAGAATATGTTCCAGACAAAGGAACAAGATAAAATCACAGAAGAACTAAGTGACATAGAGATAAGCAATCTACCTGAAAAGGAGTGCAGATTAATTATTGTAAAGATTATCAAAGACTTTGGAGAAGGATGGATGCACAGAGCAAGAAGTTAGAAGTTTTAACAAAGAGTTAGAAAATATAAAGAACAACAAAACAGAGTTGAATAATACAATAACTGAAATGAAAAGTACATTGTTGGGGGAAATGTAAATTGGTACAGCCACTACAGAGAAAAGTATGGAGGTTCCTTAAAAAACTAAAAATAGACACCATATTATCCAGCATATCCACTCCTGGGCATACATGCCTGTACATGTATTTCCTGGCCCTTGCTTTGAAACTTCAGAAGCAATGAACACAACTAGCACAGAGATCTTGCTTTCTAAATACCATTCTCCACTATAATGAAACAAATGTTCTCAGAGAAATAGTTAATTCCAACACTAAGACATGGAAAATACAAGATGAACTTGGAATATTTTATTGAATCAAAGAGTAATCATTAAAAAGTCATCAGGACATGTCAGAAAGATAAGCCATTTTGAAGGTACTGGATTATAACTCACTGACTAGAATAAGAATTCAAGAATCATAGTGATACAAATAAATCCACACATAAAAGAAAGAAAAAGGGAGAAGGGAAAATTCTTCCTTTCTCAGTAGAGTTCCAACTAATGATTACATATAATGAATGATGAGTTAGAAAATCATTAATGGATGGTAAAAGTAATGGGTGAAATTTTGATGAGGATGAGATACTTACATAACTTCCGACTATCTCCCCATAAATTACATATTATTTACAAAGGGGAAATGGCAATTTTAAGTAGAAGAACCTGGGAGACACAACCCAAACAGTGTGATCAAGGCTAACACTACTAGTATTGGGACAAACTGAAGTCATGTATTTCCTGATTGCATATGATGCACTGAGAAGGACCCAGCATCATGTCTGTAATTTTCTTGCCCAAAATGCACAACCTCAATCTGACCATGAGGAAATATTAGACATCCAAATTGAAGGATACTTTGCAAAACTAACTGACTGTACTTTTCAAAAATTTATTAAGAAAATAAAGGAACTGTTCCATATAAAAGGAATCTAAAGAGACATGTCAAATACCTGAACCAGAAAGAAGAATCATAGGACATTTTTAGAAAACAAGGACATTTGAGGACAAGTGACTAAATTTGAATATAAGCTATGAATTATATAATAATGTTGTATCAGTGTTCGATTTCTTGATTTTAATAACTGCTGTAGTTATATTAAAGAATTTTCTTGTTTCTAGTAAATACACAAGGAAGTGTTTGGGTACAAAAGGGAAAAAACACCACACCAATGGTGAAGAATCATTATTTTGCTGTTATTATTATTGATAAAGTACCCAAGGTGATTTCAGGACAAAGTTATACCATGCTATTGCCTTCGGAGGATCCTAACATTTCCAAGGCTTTAGGTTAACATATGTGGGGTGTAAAATTTACCATTAATTTGTACAAATTCTTGAGTATAATAATAATAATGTTACAGATAAGCCTGAATTTACATTCTAATTTTTCTAAACAATGATCCTGGCCTAATTCAAAGTAGTCTAAACTATGACAATTAGTCTTGAAATCAACCAACAGTGAGAGCTTAGTTGAGCTACAAAGGAAAGAAAAGCTTTGTAATACTGAGGCATCCCCATATTTGGTCCCACTTGGAATCAGGAGACAGAGAAGAGAGATGACTTATAATATGCTCCCTTAATAGTCTTTGTGCACAAACACCATCCATGCCTACCCCCATTCTCTTGCTCAACATACAGGTTCCTCTCTACCTCAACGCCACAGTCATTGTTCATATATGTTTTTGTTTTTAATCTGAGCAGGTATTGAATATTATTACATGGTTTTTAAAGCCCACACACACTGGCAAGAGTTAACAGGAATTCCAGATACTATCAAATATATTTAAACATGATGCTTGAGTGGTCTTTGCAGCTGGTAGGTTATACATAAAATATGTTCAGCCAGTGATAGCGTCCTTATCTAAAGACAGAAGCTAGCAAAATTTCATCCTGTGTGCTCTGTCAGATTGTTCCCTTGGACCAATGGCAGAAGACTCCCAATGACAAGTGTGAGATGCTATCTGAGGGTCATGGCAGTGGTTTTCTCATTGCCCTGGACAGAGTTCCCTGGCTACTCTCTTCATTTGAAGCGTGCAAATGAGTAGATGTGGATAGCAGAATGTGTGTGATCAATAAACTCATGTAATTAGACTTGCTGAAAGGACTAGTCTCCCTATGAAAGAACCTTGGCCTTTCTGCCTAGATGGGGGCTCACATTGACTCACCTTCTTACATATTTTTCCCAAGTGACAAAAGTAAACTGACAACACAAATGATCAATTTTTAAAGTACCGCCCACCTTGTCAAGAATCAGGTCTTTTACTGCCCTGACTCATGGAACCAGCGGAGAAAATCCCTGGGAAAACCAAACCCAACACTCTCCTCAGTACACTGTCTGTTTTTATCTTATCTCATCTCCCTGCTGCTAAAAAGCACCGCTACTCAGTGCATATGAACCCATGCAACCACAATGCAGAAGTTCCTCCCTTAAGTCCTTGCATTGCACCATTCTTATACCCACATGAAGAGGCTCCCTCTTTAATCAACAGGTCAAGGTGGTACACCCTTTCAAAGTCATCCTTGTGTAAGCCTTCCCACTCACCCTAGCCATTGGTCCCTGACTATACAGTAGAAGTATTCCCCAATAGAGTTTTGGCAGGTGTATTTATACACTTTTAAATTGTACACACACACAGTGGTAAAATGCATGTAACATAAAATTGAATATCTTAACCATTTTTAAATGTACAGTTCATTTTAAAATGTATAGTGTTAATTAAGCATACTCACAGTCTTGTGTAACTTATCTCCAGATCTCTTTCCATATTGCAAAACTGAAACTCTATACCCATTAAACAACAACTCCCCATCACCTTCCTGCCAGCCCCTGGCAACCACCACTCTACTTTTCGTCTCTATTAGTTTGACTGCTCTAGGGACCTCATATAAGGAGAATCATACAGTATTTGTATTTTGTGACTGGCTTCTTTCACTTAGCATAATGTCCTCAAGGTTCATCCATGTTTTAGCATGGGTCAAAATGTACTCTCTTTTCAAATATGAATCATATATCATTGTATGTATATACCACATTTTGTTTACCCATTAATCCTTTGATGGACACTTGGGTTGCTTCCATCTTTTTTGGCTATTGTGAATAATGCTGCTACGAACAGGTGTACAAGTATCTCTTTGAGACCCTGCTTTCAATTTTCAGTTCTTTTGGGAATATGTCCAAAAGTGGAATTGTTGGATCATTTGGAAATTTTTTTTTTTTTTTTGAAGAAAACACCATACTGTTTTCCACAGTGGCTGCACCATTTTTCATTCCCATCAACAGTGTATAAGAGTTCCAATTTCTTCACATCTTCACCAACACTTGTTATTTTTGGTGGGTTTTTTTTTGGTTTTTGTCTTTGTTTTTGATAGTAGCTATGTTAGTTTGCTAGGGTTACTATAATACAGTACCACAGACTGGGTGGCTTTACCAACAGAAATTTATTTTTTCACAGTTCTGGAGACTGGAAGTCCAAGATCAAGGTCTCAGCTGATTTCATTTCTCTTGAGGCCTCTCTCCTTGGCTTGCAAATGGCCACCTACTCACTATGTTCTCACATGACTTTTTCTCTGTACATGCATATCTCTGGTGTTTCTTCCTCTTCTCATAAGGAGGAATTGGTCCTATTGGATTAGGGCCCCACCTTTATGAACTTGTTTAATTACCTTATTAAGATCCTGTCTCCAAATACAATCATATTCTAAGGTACTGGGGGGGTGGTTAGGGCTTCAACATATGAATTTGGGGAGGAGGACATGATTCAGTTTATAACAGTAGCCATCCTAATGGTGTGAAGTGGTGTCTTATTGTGGTTTTGATTTGCATTTCCCTAATGATTAGTAATGTTGAGCACCTTTTTATGTGTTTATTGGCAATTTGTATATCTTCTTTGGACAAATGTCTATTCAAGTCCATTGTCATTATTTTAATCAGGTTGTTTGTTTTTTAGTTGCTGAGTTATAGGACTTTTTTATGTATTCTGTATATTAACCCCTTATTACATATGTGATTTCCAAATACTTTCTCCCATTCCATGGGTTGCCTTTTCCCTGTGTCGAGTGCGTTTTTATATAAACATAGTTTTTAAATACTTTTAGTTTGCAAGTTTTTTTTGAGAGTAGAGTCCTAAAGTTACTCTTTCACTAATTTCATTCCAAATGTTTAGAAATTCAATAATTTGTCTTAAAATTCATGTCTTTTGATAATTCAGCAACCACTTGAGAAAAGTATCCAAAATCATGAAGGGCTTATAAACCTTTTATTTTCTTATATTTTCCCTTTTTAACCAGAGTGACTACCTTCCTCGTGTGTTCAAATCTTACTGTTTTCTATCACCATGTAAGCACATGTTTCTGCAAATATATCTATGGCCTTGAAGGCATCAATAGCTCCTTTGACAGTTCCCTGACTTCTTTGTAAGCCTGAGAGAAAGAGAGGTAGCTTTAAAAATTGTATTTGCGCCAAGAAAAAGAAAAAAATAAGGGATTACTCCTGAAATTATTCCAGTCAACAATGTGCTTGGCTAATTGTAATGTTGATTGACTACAGCAAAAAGAAATAATATGGGGCCTGACCTCAAGAATGCTGGAGTAGGGACCTCCAAAACTCTGCTCCATAAAAGCAATGAGAATACTGGCAAAAAAACTATCAACATTTTCAGAATTCTGAAATTTACCTAAAGGATTGTAACAATCTGAGGAGTGTTAATTCAAGACTGAATGACCGAATCTCTGTAAGAACAGCAAACCTTATAGTGTTTTAACTACCCCCATGCCTCTCTCTCCAGCTCTGTGGTAGCTCTGAAAGCTAACAGCCTCATAAATACAGTAGCCATGAGAACCAGCAGCCTAGCAGCCCCTGGATAAATACACAGATTGGTTTGGAGATCTCCAAAAATCTCTTCCCCAGAGAACTGTCACTGTTAGACCTGTCTAGCAGCTTGTTGAAAACTTCTTTCTCAGAGTCTGTCCTGATTCCTCTTGAACCAGGACTCACACTGTATGAACAGCCCTACCCACAGGGCATTTGTCAAAATGAAACAGCTGCCATTGCTTAACATCACAGCTGCATGTGATTGTGACATGCACAAGCAGGCCTGTCTGCATGCATAGTACTAAGTACAAGCTCAGGAAAAACCTGAAGCCCTAAATTCTCACCTTTGGCTTACTTGAGGGTCTGCACAAATTCTAACTCCACTGAAGTATTGAAAAACTGCCCAACACATACACAGGACCCCTTAGCAATGGCTAAGAGACTTATTGATTCAAGGTATTTAAGGAAATCTCTGTCTAATCATTACCTGACAAGTAAGCAAACTGGTGGCCAAAAACAGGAAAGAACACAGACTTTCAGAATTAGCAACAACACAGGCAAATCACTAAACAAACAACAACAACAATAGTAAATAGTAACAAATCACTAAACAAACAACAACAACAATAGTAAATAGTAACAACCTGGGTAGGAGCAGAGTCTGATTTTCAGAGTTGACACGTTATATTATTTAAAATGTCCAGTTTTCCATAAAAGATGCATAAGACATGCAAAGAAACTTGAAACTATGGCCAGTACACTGGGGGTTGGGATGGGAGTGGGAAAACTGTCTCTAAGAAAGACCAGAAGTTGGCTTTTCCAGACAAAGATTTTTAAATCAACTAGCATGAATATGTTCAAAGACCTAAAGGAAGCCATGTCTAAAGAATTAAAGAAAGTATAAGAATGATGTTTCACCAAATAGAGAATATCAATAAGAAAATAGAATTTATCTGTAAAAAAAAGAGCCAAATAGAAATTCTGGAGTTGAAAAGTACAATAACTAAAATTAAAAAATTTATTAGAGGGGCTCAACAGCAAATTTGAGAAAACAGAAGGAAAAATTAGCAAACTTGAAGACAGGTCAATTAAGAATATCCAGTCTGGGAAAAAACAACAACAAAAGGAAAAAATAAAATAAACAGAGTCTCAGAGACCTCTGGGGTACCATCAAGCATGCCATCATATACACAATGGGAATCTCAGAAGGACATTCAGCAGTTTCTTTCAAAAGTAAACATATTCATACCATATGATTCAGCAATTGCACTCCTCGGTATTCATCCAAAGGAGTTAAAAGTTATTTCCACACAAAAATCTGCACTTGAAAGTTTATAGTAGCTTTATTCATAACTGTCAAACTTAGGAAGCAAACAAAATGCCCTTCAGTAGGTAAGTGAATAAATAAACTGTGGTATATAAACAATGGAATATTATTCAGGACTAAAAAGAAATGAGCCTTCAAGCCATGAAAAGATATGGAGGAGCCATATATGTATACTGAGTGAAAGGAGCTAACCTGAAAAAGCTATATATGATACCAACCACATGACATTCTGGAAAAGGAAAAACTATAGTGACAGTGAAAAGATCAGTGGTTGCCAGGGGTTGGAGGTTGGAGAGGGATGAAGAGTCAGAGCACCGACAGCTTTTAGAGCAGTGAAAATACTCGATATGATACCCTAATGCTGGAGGCATGTCATTATACATTTATCCAAATCCATAGAATATACAGCACCAAAAGTGAACTGTAGTGTAAACTATCAACTTTGAATGATTACGATGTGTCAATGTAAGATCATCAATTGTAACAAATGTACTCTAATGGGAAATGTTGATAATGGAGGAGGCTATGCATATGTGGGGGCAGGGCGTATATGGGAAATCTCTGTACCTTCCCTTCAATTTTGCTTTGAACCTAAAACTGCTCTTTAAAAAAAGTCTTAATATTTGTAAAAATTATGGAGCAAATAAAAAAGAAAGCAAATAAAATAACATAAACCTTGAGGTGCAAAAAAAGAAAAACAAAACAAAAAACTGACAACTTACTATGAAGCTACAGTAATCAAGACAATGTGGTATTACTGGCATAAGGAAATAGATTAATGGAATTCAACTGAGAGTCCAGAAATAAACACTTACATTTATGGTCAACTGATTTTTAACAAGTTTGTTAAGATAATTCAATGGGAAAAAACAGTCTGTCAAGAAATGGTGCCAGGACAGCTGGATATCTGATGCATGAGAATAAAGTTGGTCCCCTACCTCACATCATATACAAATTTTAATCCAAAATGGATCAGAGGCCTAAATTTTAGAACTAAAACTATAAAACTCTTAGAAGAAAAGAGAAATAAAGCATCATGACTTTGGGCTAGGCTATAGTTTTTTGGATATACCAAAAGCAAAAGCAACCAAAAGAAAAAAAAAAGATAAATTGGACTTCATCAAAATTAAAACTGTGCTTCAAAGAACATCATTAGAAAGTAAAAGACACCTCACAGAATGGGAGCAAATTTTTTCAAGCCATTTACCAAATAAGGGACTGCTATCCAGAATATACAAAGAAATCTTACAACTCATCCATAAAGAAACAAATAACCCAATTTCTTAAATGGACAAAGGAGTCAAATAGAATTTCTTCAAGGAAGATATGCTAATGGTCAATAAACACATGAAAAAATGTTCAATATCATTAATTATTAAATAAATGGAAATCGAGATCACAGGGAGATACTCACGAGGATGGCTATACAAAAAATATGGATACTAACAGTTGTTGGCAAGAATGTGGAGAAGCTTGAACCTTTATATGTTGCTGGTGAGAATGTAAAATAATATAGCTGCTTTGGAAAACAGTTTGGCAGTTCATCAGAAAGTTAAGCACAGTTACCATATGACCCTGCAATTCCACTCCTCAGTATATATCCAAGAGAATGAAAACACATGTCCACACAAAAACTTGTACATAAATGTTCATACCAGCATTACTCATAATATTAAAAACAAGAAACAAAATACCCATCAATTGATTAATTGATAAATAAAATATGATATAACTATACAACAGAATATTATCCTTCCATAATTTCGATACATGATACAACACAGATGAACCTTGAAAACAATGTGAAAAAGTAAAAAATTGGCAAAATTCTATGTGCAGAAAGTATTATTTTATCACCACAAACAGGAAAGTCCTCTGTCGACTTACCCTTGCTTTCTAACCACTACCAGGTAGAATGACAAGATCAATTGTTCCAATATTAAAGCCATTGATTTTGATGAATATTTTTCATCTTGTAACTGGTCTGTCACTAAAATGCCTACGCAAAAAGCCTGTATCAGAGATTGGTTCCAAGCCTAGTAATTAAATATTTTTTGTAAATGACTTTGTAAACTGATAGAGCAAATATTTTGCCACCAGCTTATCTTGGATAGTTGACCTGGAAGTATGTTGCTTAAAGTTAGAGGTGCTTTTGCTGTCTGAGACCTGCATTTATCAACATGCCCTTAGAGACATTCACGAGCCAAACTGGTGTGTTTGTGGTCACCTGCCCACCCAAATATTGGTTCTGACCCAAGCTGCTTTCTGTGCAAAGCCTTGTCTTCATTTGTAGGCATTCCATGCGGAGGAGTATTGGTTTTCTTTTTAGTTGAGGTTCCATCAGTGTTCCTCCACGGTCATGACAGAACATCAACTCTTGTTCAGTGGGCTGCAAAAGCAGGGGGCTTCATTTAACTGGTCACACAGAATATCCGCAGGCCAGTCATTTGTCAGCGAGGATACTCGTGAGCCCATAAGTGCTTAATATTTACTAGAAACTCACTGGAGTCATGAGCAGTACTATTCTTACCAAACTCTTCATTGCCATTTCTGTAGTCATCCTACATCGGGAAACACACTAGGAAGCTAAACGGTAAAACACATTACTATAAGAATGTTAATGAGGATGTTGTCAGGACCAAGAGGAGAAAGTTTTAATCTCTGAAGAAGTAATTTTTATGACTTTCCTAAGCAACTGGTTTATTTCTACCTTAAAAATACTAAACCATGCAATTTATCCCATTTCCTTCTTCGCGCTGGCCATGAGAACACTCTGAGGCGTTCTCTAACAACTACCCAACATGTATGCTGCATTAGCTCATGTGGCTACCTCTTATTTTCTACTCTTATTTTACCTTGCCCCTATTTTCTCACTGACTAGTGTTTTTTTTTTAATCTTTTTGTGTATTTTTGTGAGCTGCTTCAAATACATCTTGCAAGGAGGACAGATATAAATAAATACATTTTTGTAATAGTGCTGTGTGAAGGATAGTTCTACAAAGCAGTACGATAAAAATCTTATCAGAAAAAGGGACTTCTGTAGAATCTCTGTGGGTAGAAATTCCATTCTCACATAATTAAAAAGTCATAATAGGGATGTGTTACAGTCCACCTGACCACGAAACCAAGATAGAAATGTTAATTGAGATTGTGGAAGCTGCGAAATTAGGCTAGGTAGTAATAATGGGAGATTTTAATTACTCCATCATAGATTGGCAAAATGCCTCACTGGGACAAGGGTTAGAAGGGAGATTTTTAGATAAATGACTGCTTCCCAGCAAAGGTAGAGAAGGAGGCTGTGCAGCAGGGAAATATACCAGACTGGGCTCTGACCGTGAATGGAACTTGGTCTATGAGGTGATACAAATTTATTAACAGTGACCACCATGCAATTGAATTCCACAGACTTGTGGGCAAATGAAAATCGACTACATGTCCATTTAATACTAGAAAGTGTCCTAGGACAAAAATGAAAGTTAGAATTTTAAAACTCAATAACAAACAAGAAAGAAACCAAGGGAATATTTTCAAAGCAACTTAGCAACACAAGAAAACATCCGAGAGGTTATAATAATCCTCAGTGGTTAGTTGACAGAGTCAGAAATACAAGTGTTGGGAGAACAAGAAGGGAGATGTTTTCATAAAGCAGAAAAAGAGCCAGGAAAAGAAATCATGTAAATTCACAAAATATGGCAGGTTTTGAGAAACTTCAAAATGAGATAAACCAAAAAAACAAAATATGTGATGCCTCTTACAGAGGTTTCCAGCAGGACTGGGAAGATATTCCTTAAATCTATCAAAGCAAGGGAGACATCTTGAGAAACAATGGAATCTCTTTAAAATAATGTCACAAAAGTTGAACAGAAAGAAGAACAGATAGCAAAAGCCTGGATAAAGCTTTTGTCTACCCAGAAAGATCTCCGCTTCTAAAATATCCTCTGAATCCAGGTAAGAATTAAGACTGCTACAAATAGTGATCATGAAGCAGAATGATAAGCTAATGTACCAAAACAAATGTAGATAATTTGGAGAATTGGGGAGTAAAATACTCAAAGAAAGAATAGAGCAATTTTTGTTATAGTGTGTACCTAGTGTCATTATAGATGGCCTCAGTGCTAGAAATATTGAGACCCATTTCTCTTCTGATGAGGCAGGAGGACTATAATTAAATAGAGGTTTACTGTATACATTTAAAAAAAAAAAGAAAACCCACTCAGAGGGAAGAGGATATGGCTTATGAATGGGTGAACAAATTAATGCATTGCCATTTTTGACGTCAGATGTGTATGCTAGTTATAGATACATTAAAAATGGTTAACCAAGAATATACTTTAATTGAATCATGATTGGGGGAAAGGGAGTACAGGGAGACTATTTTAGGCAGGAGAAGTATAAAAACACTGTGTGTCAGGGATTGGTTCCAGGCCTACTGGTTTAATTTAACATTTCTGTAAATGAGTTGAGAGGGGGAGCAAACAGCAAGTCTCTAAACAGTTCTGATTATTAAAGAGACATATTAATGAAGAAAAATTCTAAAAGTATTTTAGAGTATTTAAATAGACAGAAAAGTGGTAGATGGACAATACCTGTAGGCATACATAAGGCAAATTTTCCTAACAGAGGAGAGCTCCAATTAAAGAAATATTCTATGTAAAACAACACTCTTTCTAACTTTGCACCCAAATCCTTCCTTCTAATTCACCTGCCCACTGAGGCAGTTCACAGGGAGAAGAGCTGTCTTTACAGGATGAATCTCAGGGCTGTTGAGGGCACCGTTTGTTTCAACAGAAGCAGCGTGGTGCATGGTTGCATGGTGCTCAGCGTCTACAAATCACGTTCATAGCCAGCACTTCATTGCATCCTGAAACCAGCCTGCAGGCTGTTGTTCACTTCCTTTCCAGATTAGGAAACGAGGGCAATAAACACAAGCAGGCTGCCTGGCTCACCTCCACCTGTGGCTGCATCTGCAGGGCTGGTCCTTGTCCCTGTGAGACACCCTTCTCCCAAATGTTAGGATAAAGAGGCCCCTTGGAAACTTGAAGAAAAACAGAATTTGAAACAAATAAAAATGTATGCAGTCACACAGCAGATAACAAACTTAGAAGATTCATTCCCAAGAAGTTAACACTAAGAGGAAATGAAAATAAATGTAAAGAGGTTTGGTAACTAGGAGAGGAGGGATAAACCCAGTGGTCATTTGGGATGCCCTTCTTTCCATACTCTAAATCTCACACAAAGCTACTCTTGCTAAAGTATTCCCAAACTGAAGTTGGTTTGAGCACCTCACTTCTTTCAAAAGCCCATTCTAGCCCTTGAGGTGTGGACTGCTGTGCTGTGACTGACTGCCCCTGTCTGGCACCACAGTATCCTGGGAACGGCCTTGTCTCTGTCCTGTGACCCAGCTTCTCTAGCCCTCTGACACTAGAGAAGCCCCATCCCTCCCTCCAGATGCCACGCAGAACCCCAGCCTGCTGCCACCCTTGAACTGAGCACCTTCTTGGCTGTGGCCCAGATCCTCATGCCGGGCACTGTCCTCCTGTGGCCTTTGTGCTGCCCTGTTCTCCTGTGGGCAGTGGAAAGGCAACCACTGAAAGACATCATTTCAACAGACAGTTGGAAGTGTAGGATTTGCAACCTTTCACTAACCTTAAGTAGAAGCTGCAAATCAATCCGGAGTCTGTAATCCCCCTGATTGCATCTCTTCAGGAGAAGTTTTATAAATGAAGTGATTTGCAGATGGTCTCTTTGATGCTGTTACCTGGGACCAATTGTAGAGCCCTGGCTGGAAGAGGCAGGACTCTGAAGGACTCAGCACTCTTATCTCACGCTGAAGTACCTATGGTGTACGTATCGCAAAACTACACGTATTCTGGGTCTGCTTTTTTCTCCCACCTGTGAAGAAACTACTAAATATCTTGGTTCTGAAATGGTTTTGTTTTGCTCCCTAAATAACAGACAGTGATTGTTTTTCTTATTTATTTTATTGAAATATAGTTGATCTACAATGTTGTGTTAATTTCTGCTGTACAGCAAAGTGATCCAGTTATATATATATATATTCTTTTCCATTATGGTTTATTACAGGATACTGAATATAGTTCCCTGTGTTATACAATAGGACCTTTATCCTGTTGTTTATCCATTATATATATAATAGTTAGCATCTGCTAACCCCAAACTCCCAATCCATCCCTCTCCCCATCTCACCTCTCTCTCCGCAACCACAAGTCTGTTCTCTATGTCTGTGAGTTTGTTTCTGTTTCATAGATAAGTTCATTTGTGTCATAATAGATTCCACAGAGAAGTGATATCAAACAGTATTGAGACAATGATTGTTTAAAAAGGGGCTATCAAGAGGTAGTAAAGGAAGTAAATGAGTACTTTATACTGCTAAATTACAAAGAGGTAGGTGAGGGAGCTTTGACATTAAGCATATATGATACGCTGAAATAATTACACAGAGTTGTATACTAACATATCTACAAAAAAAGAGCTGAGAGTAAAGGTTTCTCTCTTGAGCTGAGTAAGGAAAGTAATTTATTAAAGAATGATAAATAATAGATGTAGCTTAGTGAGACATATACCTAACACCTAAGGAAGAGGGACCTAACTTTACGAGTGTTGTGAAGGGACCACACTGTTGTAATCTGATCTAATCTTCCCCTAGGTCAGTATGGTAGATTGTGTGAGAACAGGAACTCTGGACCCAGGCAGCCTGGGTTTCAAGTCGCAGTCTGACACTCACTAGCTGTGTGACCTTGGGAAAGATAATCCTATCTCCAACCTTGGTTTTCTCATCTATATGAAGGAGATAACAGTCCCAACCTCATGGAGTTGAAAGAATAATATTGAAAGCATATAGAATAATTAAATAAATGCAGAAGTTTACTAGCTTATGAGGTTAAAACTAGACCCCCTTCTCTGCTGTACATTCAGCTGAAATTTGCCTCCTTATAAAAGTCCATGCATTGGCCCGCTCAGCAATAGAAAATATTGACTTTTCCATATGCCAATCCTTTAAATATTGAAAGACACATCTAGAATTTCTTTCTTAAAATACTTCTCCAATATTAATTATACCTCAAGTAAAAATAAATAAATAAATAAAATACTTCTAAATGTGACCAGACATGTTTCTTCACATTTGTCACATGTGCTAAGCTCCACATGTTGGCTAACCCAGCAACCAATCCCAAAGTTTTTCATACGTTCTTCCTTGCTGCCTCCCACTATGATGCTAGGACACCAAATGTTCACTTCCCCAGCCTCCCTTGAATCTAGAAATAAACAAGTGGCCAAGTTCTGGCCAAGGAGACACAAGGAAAATTCACCTGGAGACTTCTGATTTTTTTTATAGAAGAGCTATATCCACCTGCCTTGTTCACTTTTCCCCTTCTTCCTATCTTTAACTCAGGTGTGATGCCTGCAGCCACAGTGGTTGTCTCACAAGCATGAAGCACTAGTCGTGAGGATGCTAAGGATGGAGGAACAGACATAGGCAAAAAGTCTGGGCCTTGGCGGCAGGGTTAAGCTGCTGAATATGTGTGGTAACTGTCCATCTCTGGACTTCTAGTTATGTGATGAAGATAATCTCCTTTTAGTTAAGCCAATGTTAGTCCAGAAACATCCTAATCAGTGCATCTTAAAAGTTAGTTTGCCAAGGTTCTTGTTCTCCTACTTCTACTCCCTTGGATGTAGGTTACTCTGATATCATCATTTTAAGGCATGGTTCTAATCTTCTACTTATCTGCCATTTTTTATAATTTCCTAAAAATCAGGGGAATGTTCTAAGATCCCGTATTTAAGTTCTAGAACATAAAATTTATCTATAACTGGAAATACAAAAAATATGTTGCCTTTAGGAAAATAATAAGACCTTAAATCTCACATAAAAATATACCAGTGATGGATTAGTGATCTATCTTTTTTTAATTAGAAAAGTACAAGAAATAAATATAGAAGAATATTTTTTAACTACTGGGATTGAGAAGATTTTTATGCATATGAAGAAAATTCCAGAAGCCTAAAGGAAAAATAAACAAATTTGACCACATAAAAATTAGAATTTTCTATATGTAAAAAGGTAAAATATAAGTAGTGGAGGAGAAAACAATATATAAAATGCATGTAGCAGACCAAGGATTACTGTTGAGAACACATTAAAAAATTCCAAGTCAATAAAAAATAATCAACCTATTCAAAATAATCAACCAACTCACACAAAAGAAACATAAATGTCCAAAGAAAACATAGTCTATAGATTTTAACAGACACTTAATCTAAGAAGATGGCAAATAAGCACATGAAAAGATGTTTAGGATCATTAATCATTAGGCAAATGAAGAGTCAGACTAGAATGAGATACCACTTCATACCTGTTAGAATGTCAAAGATTAAAAAGACTGATCACACCAAGTGTTGGCAATGATATAGAGCTACTGGAATTGTTACGCACTGCTGAAGGAAATGTAAACTGGTACAACCTTTTGGGAAAAGAGTTTGGCACTGTCTTAAGAAGTCAAACCAACCACGTGACGCATCATTTTACTCCTAGGCATTTACCCAAGAGAAATGAGAGCATACATCCACAAAAAGACTTGTACATGAACGTCCATAGCAGCTTTATTTGCAATGTCCCTAAACTGGAAACTGTTCAAATATCCTTCAATGAGTGGATGGACAAGTTGTTGAATATTACTCAGTATTAAGAAGCAATGAACTATGATATATGCAACAACATGGAGAATCTCAAAATAGTCTAAGTGAAAAAGCCAGACCCCCCCAAAAAATAAAAGTACATAGTGCATTTTTATATTTATGTAAAATTCTGGAAAATGCAGGTTAATCTATAGTAACAGGAAGCAGAGCAGTTTTTGCCTGGGGTTGTATCTGGAGGAAGGGAAGGGAATAAGGAAGGATTACAAAAGGGTACAAAGAAACTTTGGAAAGTGATGAACATGTTCATTATTTTAATTGCTGTGAGACTTTGCTAGATGTATACTCATATGTCAAAACTCATCAAATTATACACTTTATATACAGAAAATTTGCAGTTTATTGTATGTTAATTAGGCTTCAATAAGATGAACAAAGCAAAAAGAGAGAGAAAGAGAGAAATATGACACCTAAATGCAATGCATGATCCTGAATTGGATTCTGGGTCAGAAAAGAAAATTGGCATAAAATGCATTATTAAGACAATTGGTGAAACTGTAAATTAAATCAGAGTAGTATGATTTATATAACAGTATTATATCAACATTAAATTTTCTTAATTTAGCAATTGTACTACAGCTCTGAAAGAGAATATACATGTCCTTAGGAAATGCACACTGAAGAATTTGGGAAGGAAAATGTGTGATGATTGGAACTCATTCTCAAAAGATTCAGAAAAAATAATAGCATAATAATAATGTGTGTGCATAATATATATGGAAAGAGAGAATGCAGAAAAATGTTCAGGTTTGATAGACTTGTAGGAGCTCTTTGTACTCTTCTTAACACACTTCTGTATATTTGAAATTATTTCAAAATTAAAAGGTGAAAAATTCCTATGAATGGACAAATTGTGGTAAAGCCATTTGTTAGTATAAATATCTCTAAAAAGGATATTGAAACATTTGTTCTTATGAGCAAAAGTTCACAATGACCTACGTAGGCATCTTTAAGAGAGGTCTTAAATAAATAGCTACACTCAAATTAAGAAATATCATGCTGACTTTGAAAAGAATAAGATGTACCTCATTCTTTCCTGTTGAGAAAAGTTCTTCAGGATATATTGCTAAGTTAAAAAGCAAGCTATATAACAACATGCCAACTCTGATCCATCTATGTAAAAATAAAGAAAAAAATTCTATATGACTCTATATAACAGATTTCTAGAAAATAATTTGAAAAGATATACAGTTGACCCTTGAACAACACAGGGGTTAGGGGCTCGACCACCATGTAGTGGAAAATCCGTGTATAACTTATAGTGGGCCCTCTGTATCCCTGGTTCTGCATTCGTGAATTTAACCAGCTACAAATCATGCAGTAATGTAGTATTTGCTATTGCAAAAAATCTGCATATAAGTGGACCCGTGCAGTTCAAATCAGTGTTGTTCAAGGGTAGACTATTCATAGAAATCTTAACTGTAGTTTTTTCCTAGGAAAAGACATTATATCGGGGGTGGAGGTGAAGGATTTGGTGAAGTAAAACCTTTACACTTTACTATACTTGCTTTGAGTGATTTTTCAATTAGTATGCATATACGTACTTGAAACAATAGATTTTACTTCTCTTTGTCATTTGTAAACATTGCACTAGCAACCCTAAGTAATGCACATTGCTCAAAATATGTTAGGGATTAAAGGGTAAGACCCATTCTGAAGTGTGTTCTCTGTAATGCTTTTTGATAGGATTCTGCTCCTGTTTCTAATTCATTCTTCTATTGGGTCCTTTTTATTATTGTTGTATACCTCTCCCAGGATATGAGTCCATTGAAGACTCTAGAGAAACCTTAGGAATCCTTTTCACTACTTGTCTTTATTTTCCTTACTGCATCTCTGAAGGCTGTTAAGAAGGGGCCTCAGTTTAGACCCTGCAAACCCCATCTCAGGCCATAAGACTATACCCCTAACTGAAAGAAATATATGTCACTGTCAAATTCAAATGAAAATGTATCTTCTTTTGCAGGAAATATGTGGAAGAAAATTTTATGGTCACAGACTGCCTTTTTCAGTTTGATTTCTGAAAACAATCTCACAAGGATGCACAAAAAGATGTTTCTTTCATTCATCATCTCTTTATGTTTCTTGATTAAAATGAAAAGAAATTCACATCATAACAATGCCAATTGATTACAGATATGAAGCAATCAAATGTGCCTCCATTTCTTCTTCTAGAAGCCTTTGGAATGAGGTGGCAGGCATTCAGGACAGTGGAGGGTGTTGGGAACTGTAGGACTGCTTTTCTCTTCCTATAAGCAGAGACGAGAGCTGGCTACTAATTTTATTTCTCAAACTGCTGGTTTCAAAATTTCCCAATTGACCAACACAGTTGGATATATTTCCCTGAAGGGTTCTATTGCCTATTTCACTCTCTCTGTTTTGGAGAATGCATAGTAGTACTAGTTTCATCCTTAACTGTGTAGCAGTCAAATTACAGTAATTCCTATAAATAACTCGAGTATTTGAAGTATCTACAACATTCGGTTGCCACCAGTGAGAGAAGCAGGAGAAGGAAAGAAGACAAATAAAGCAAATTAAAATGACTTGTTCTATTTGACTTCCTGAAGTTACAGAAAGATTGGTTGTAAGAACTAGAGAGATGCATGTGTCAAGTGCCCTAAGGGATACACAATTCTACCTCTTTCTCTCTCGGCTTTCCCCACTTCTCTCCCTCTCCCTCTTCCCCCCTCCCTCATTCCTCCCTGCCTTTCCCTACCTCAGAAAGTAATCTCATCCTTTCGTCACATATTATTGAAATCCCAGTTCTTTAAAAAAACTCTCATTTTTGCCCGGACTGAGAGCATGTCATTTGGAAGTGATGTGCAAGGCAAGAGATAACCAGGTAGAACTCAGCGATTAGCCACAGAAAATGGTTCCATGTTTGGCCGTAATGCTATCAGAGTGTGTCCCTCAATAGCTCTTTACTGAATCTGCTGATTCAAGACTTTGCCTGCATTGGGAGGTGTGAGGGTGGGGGAGAAGGGAAGCCTAGCAGTGCAGGAGGAGTTAGGAAGAAATATTAATAGTCCTTCCAGAACACATAAGAAGTCAGAGGATTTTTAAAATAGAAATAGTGCCCCCTCCCCTTCTTTTCCTCTCTTTCTACCTCATTCCGTGTCTTCATTTCATGCTATGGTTGTGTTGATCGGGAGGGAAGAATATTCTCAGCTAGTTGCTTAGTACCAAGCAGAGGCACTTGAGTTGAAAATGGTTAGCGGTTAGGGGTTAGCCAAATACAGGCAGCAGACATGATAAGGGTAAGAACAGATGTTTGGGTGGTGCAGTAATGGGAATTCAAAAAATGAAAGACTACAAATCACCGAAAAGCACATTGGTGCGCACATACATTTCCATTTGTATAGGTTCCAGAGAGAATCAAAACACACCCCAAATGGACTGACAGAATAGAAACATTAAAGAATAAGTTAGATGTTTTCGTTTCTTTAATAACTTTCTTTCGGTTCCAGTAATTTCACACAAATTCAGAGGGAGATAGCAAACTTGCATTGCCTTTGAACCAAAAGGATTTAAGTGGTTATATTTTCGTCTATCAATGATCCTCTTGTTTTAGTGATGGCTCCAAACTTCTCTTTTATTTGAATCCAAAAGTATTTAAAATTCATAAGAAATTAGTTGGCAATTTTCATAAATGCTTTGTCATAGTAATGACTTTCTAACATTCTCTTGTACTTGAATCATGAACTTTTAGACTCGTGGGCACATTTAAGTCCTCATTTGTTAATAATGCCCTTGAGAGTATAGAGCCTGCTCCATCAAAGTGAGGTAATAAATTCACAAATTGTATTTATATTTCCACATATCTTAAGGTGTTTCATTTCACTTCAAGAAACAAGACTCAAATACTTTTCTGTGTTGATGTCTCCAATCAAAAGAAGATATTAATTAAGGAAACTGATAAGGAGATTTGTGGATCAAAGTGAATAGAAAGGCATAAGCCATTCATGTTTACATTTTTATTCATTTCTGTGGATATTAGCTGATCTTAGCTATTTAATTATGCAAATAATTTATCTAATAGTCTGGGGAGTAAAAAGGGGGGAGTGGAGAGAAAGTCCAGCCTTCCTTGTTTTCCTGTCTAATAAATCAACCTGATCTTAATGCTGAGCAGCTTTGATCTTTACTTCCTGTCCAGCCATGCCAACTCTCAATAGCTTCAAATACTCTCTCTTTTTTCTTATAACCTCAAACCTAATGCCAAGCCTGATCTATGATTAACCTCCCTCAACACATGCATATATAGTCCATGGCTAATTATATATTATATGCATATAGGAGAGAGAATCATGTCCATGAATGAGAAAAAACTATAAGTATTTTATTTATCATCTTTACACTTTAACCCCTGAAAATACTCATGTTTTTGAGGTGTGATCTACATCCTCTATTACTGTCAGGCAGTAATAATTATTAGAATTAAAATGCTTAAATTTATATGTGAATGGCACAGAATTTCTATTTCTTACCTGAACTGCTTTTCCAGGTAATTTTCATAAAATCTGACAAAACATGGGTGATCTTACTTAAGTGACTAAATTTAAAAGTCATACTAAAAATAAGAGCCTAATTTAAGAATACACTGGTACAACACCTTTTCTAGTTATAATTATCAGCAATTTTCAAACTTATTATTCCTAATAATTACTGTATCATTTCTCTCAACTATTGTAATGAAATAAAAGGCCTATAGTATCTTATATACCTCCTTGCTCTTCTCAAATAGAGAAAAGTGGACATAAAAACTTCTAAAACACTCAGGACTACTATTATTATCATTAATTATTGCAGTATTTATTTTTAAAAACGAAAAAAGAAAATATGGCTGCAATCAAAATTTCTCAAGGATTAAGGCCAGAACAAATACAATAGTTTGGAGATTAAATCCATAGAGAAAGTCAGACAAGTGACATTTTGTAGACATAATGGGGGCAGAAACTAGAAATCTGCAGCCAGATTAAGTTTAATTGTGTTGAGGAGAGCAGTGGGGAATGGGCCAGAGAATAATTGGAGAGTGGTTAGAGTTCAGGCAAAGATTATCTAAGGACAACGGACAGCTCCTCCTCCATGCCATTCACAACAATAAACATTCCTACCTGTGCTAAGGCCACCTTTTTAAGTGGCTGAGGAATAAGATAATCAGCCCCATATCCTAGGAACTCCTAAATGACTTGGACACTCTACCAAGTGTCTTCAAAGGTGTCAATATCTGGGACTCAAAAGACTTTCAACACCACTGTCATCATCATCATCACCATCAGCATAGCTGACATTTATATCAGATACTTCACTTATATTATTTCATTCAGTCCTCACAAGATAAGAATGAGATCAGTAGTTTTATTTTGCAGATGATGGAATTGAGGTTTAGAGAGGTGTTTTTCCATCCACCTGGTCATATAACCTGGATGTTATGGAGGTGGGAAAGCCCATGCTCATATATCATTTAGCTACACTACTTCTAGTCCTATGATGAGTTTGTGTCCTCATGAGGTAGATCCCTGATATTAGCATTCATATCCACTTTTACATTCACCTCCATGAACTTTCAATTCACTTATCTCCCAGTTTTACACCCACCTTCTGCTCAAATCAGCCTCTCTGCCTCTCTGTGCTCCCATGGGTCCCACCAATATTATTGCATCCTTTTCCACTGCTCCATCTTCCAGTTATTAAATTCGTGCTATCTTTGACCACAGCTTTTTCACCTTTCCTACTTCCCCATTTCCACGAAGCCTTTCTCACCATCTCTTCCCTCCTATGCCCCTCCCTGATCTCCACTCATTTGACTTACCATCTCATCTGATTTCACCAACTTCATGAGCCCCCTTCTGGCAATGCTTAGTCTTCACTCTTGGGGCAGCCCTCAGCCACCCCAGATTCCCATATTTCTTCCCTCACAAACCATGATTCACAGCACTCTTCCCTCCTCCTTCTCTGCGTGATACTGTTGGGTACAGACATATTAAGTTGACTTAGACCTGCAGAAGATGACAATGAAATCAAACGACACCAGCCACTCTCTCCTCAAGTGTGATGCTTGGCAAAAATTTTATTCATCTCTTCATTTTCCCCTACTTAAAACTAACACTCTAAGTCCCCTTTGCTTTCCTGGGCCCACATTTCAGGACTTCACTACAGGTGAATAAAGGATCCCAAATCCTACTTTGAGGCTATCCAAGTTGTACTTATTCACCCAATGTTTTCACCCCTCAACATTTGTGGTTGTCCACATTCATTCTCTTATCTTTCCTTGATTTCTAATAGAAAGAGATGGTCTCTTTACTATCATATGAATTGTGAAATCTGTACTCTGCAGCCCGAATATTCTCTCCTCTTCAGAAAACTTGTTCTCAAATCATCCTCACTCATTACTTCCAGCTCTCTTTGCAAGTTCTTTCCTTCAAAGACACACAGCTCTCCTCTATCTTGGAGAACTCTGCTTTATTTGGCTCTGCTCACCTTTCTAAAGACCTCCCTCTTTCTCTCTTTCCTTTCACTGACACAGTTTTTGAATGAATGATTCTCTACAATTTGATATCTTCTTTCCATCAATCTCCAGAGATGGATTATTTCTCTTCTAATGGCTCTAATAAGAATACTTTCTCAAATTCAGTGTCCCTTTCTCTGTCATTGTTTTCCTTGATCTTTCTGAAATAAAGTATTCTGTTTTCCACCTCATTTTCCTTACAGTCCCCTCCCCTATGCTGCATTTAGGTTGTTTTCTTTCTATTTCTTTAGGCAGTCATCTATTTCTCTTACTGGCTTTTCTTCATCTCCATGTTCACTAATCTCCCTATACACGGGTCTTTAATGACTACAGTCTTTTCCTTTGTTAACTCTTACCATTCCAGCTGTGTGCTGATAAAATAAATCCTCCTCCCTTGACATTACACCTAACACAGTCTCATTTCTTCCACTATCTGTAGGACATCTCCTTAGATGTTCTCTACCACCTCAAATCGATACAATAAACTGTTGTTTCTCACAATAGTAAGCACACATATAAACACACACACATCTCATAAAGTCATCATTCCTATCACTCTTTCATTGTTGTCATGAAATATAGTTGATTCTACCTTTAAAAAATGTCTCTAACATCGCCCCTCCTTCCTACTCTCAGACTAGCCCAAGCCATCAGCATGATGTGCTTTTGTAACATCTTCTTAACTGTATTCCTTCATCTCCGTCCTCTCTGATTTATCTTATATTTCTGCCCAGCTCAATCTTTCTTTCATAAAACAGTTTATTTTATTACTGAATTAATTCATTTTATTTTAAACATTTCAAAAATAAAGATATAAAAAAGAAAACAGTAAATGCCTCTTATAAGCCTATCATCAGATATGACCACTTAATATTTTGATGTATTATCCTTCCAATGTTTTTAATGCACTCCTTTTCAATTTTTTACAAAATGGCATCATATGCTGTGTTTAAAACTTAAACATGTATCAGGCATACTATCAGTGTCAACAAGAACTCCTTGTCCTCACATTGTTTTAATGGTAGCAAAGCATTTCCTCTTGTGTATGATATATATTCATTCAATTATTCCCCTTATGCTGAACATACACTTTGTTTTCAAGTGCTTAAATTCTATAAACAATACTGTGATAAGCATTCTTAAAGTTAAATCTTTGTGCATATTTGTACTTTTAAGTACAATTGCTGACTCAAAGTGTGTGAGTACCTATAAGATTTTTGACACAAACTGCAAAATCGCCCTTCAAAAATGTTATAACAATCTGGAATTCCACTAGCACTGCATGAAAAATGCCTACTTTCTTGTACCTCATGCACACTGGGTAGCACTTTTAAAAAGCTATGCCAACCTGGTTAGTGAAATAGTCATTAAAGTTGAATCTCTTTTTATATGTTGTTAGCCATTTGCAGTCAAACCCAGGAGAAAAAAAACAAAAAGAGCCCAATTGTGTGCTTATTGCATTTCACATGGAAGGGAGGAAAGGAAAGTAGGAAGCTAAGTTATAGCTACAGTCTTCATGGCAGAGTTTGAGGACCCTGTAATCCCCCTTATTTATTAACACATAGAATATTTAAATCCCTTCCATTAGAGATCTCTCTCTCTCTCTCGCTTGCGTGTTCTCTATCTGTCTCTCTCCTCGCTAACCCAACTAAATAATAATATCTAATGTTTTGAGGCCAACTGTGCAAAGGCAGCACGTTTGTACTGTTTCTTCATTCCTTCTATTAGCTTCAGAGCAGCCTTGAAAAACGTGCCATTTCAATGAGAGTTATACACCTGTCAGCTCCCTGTCTGCTCTAGCGTTTGCACAATGAGAGTGAGATCTCCAGCACCATGCTCATTATGGAACTCCACTCCAGCTAAACAACTTGGATGCACTGTGAAGTTCACTGAGAAGGGTTCGACTGCTATGGAAATGTGTTTGCCTTTGATCCTGGCAAAACGTGTTTGTTGGAAATTTGGGATCTGTCAGAAAGGGAGGTAGATTTAAATGAAGGTGAGGTGAGGTGGAAAGATGTGTCTCGGGGAAGACAGAGAAGAATGACAGGTGTGGAGGCATGAGAGAGGTCTGAAAACATGGGAAAGAAAGAACAGTCATCATTATCACCCAAAGTATAGTCACCATCACCTTTTATTCTTATTTATTTTATTTTTTTAAAGAACCTGCTTTTTATTTATTTATTTTTGTTGTGTTGGGTCTTCGTTTCTGTGCGAGGGCTTTCTCTAGTTGCGGCGAACGGGGGCCACTCTTCATCGCGGTGCGCGGGCCTTTCACTGTCCTGGCCTCTCCCGTTGCGGAGCACAGGCTCCAGATGCTCAGGCTCAGTCTTTGTGGCTCACTGGCCTAGTTGCTCCGCGGCATGTGGGATCTTCGCAGACCAGGGCTCAAACCCGTGTCCCCTGCATTGGCAGGCAGATTCTCAACCACTGTGCCACCAGGGAAGCCCCACCATCATCTTTTATACAGCATACCACTCTACATACAGTCAACTTTGGATGGAGTTTCTTATTACAAGTGAAGGCTTAACTTCTACCTTCTCTGTCAGTGTTAGATTAGGGGAAAGTGTTTAATCCTCTCTCCTAGGGGTTGCCAAAAATGACCTGGGATTTGAAATAGACACAGCACATTGACAGAGCTGGGGAAGGAGAGTTGAAATAATTTTGTTTTTCTGAAATCTGGGACACTGCCTGACTTCTTTCATTTGTAATTTCACTTAAACTAAAAGGAAAGATTAGATCTCATAAGTTGTCTAAAATGTTTAAGTATGTTCCCATTTGGTTATTCCCAGCTTTTCAAGCCTAGAAGGAAAGTCACACGGCCCTGTATTCTCATTCTGTGCTTAAGGCAGCATAAGTCCCAAGATGTTAGGATGCATCCAGGCTCTCTCTGCAACCACATGGAGGAATAAGAACTGGAATCCCAGCTCCTGAATCTGTGTCCAGTGCTCTTTATATACAACCCACAGAAGCTTCTTTCCTTTATGGGTGTGAAGTTGGAAAGTGAAGCAGAAATAAACTCCACTGAATCAGAGGCAGAGTCTTTTGTAAAGGGCTTCTGCACTCTGCATTCTCCCCTCCACCAGATTCTCCCCCAAGCTCATCATGCCATTCATTCTTCCCTTCAGAGGACTTGACCTGAATCTGTTCCATTTGTAAATTCAGAATCTGGAGCTGGAGTGACTTTTCCCTTTAAAGACTATTATTTCATTATCTTCATAATTTTACTTGTAATGCCTAAATTTTCTTTAGCAATTTTTAGCTCATATATGATTAATCCTTAATGATAATTTGACAGTTTAACTGACATGTTTCTGAAGAAGCTGTAATTAATTTTAATGCACAGCTCATTTTTTTTCTAATGTTATGCTTACATTTATCTCATTATATATGTTGGATTAAAGATATTAATGGTCCATTTGAGCAAAACATATATTTTAAGTCTCACATTGCTGGAACAAAGTAGGGAACTTTGACATTACAGTTTTAAAAATTTCTGAACATAAAACTTATATATATCTTCATCCTCCAAGTATATTTACTACAGTCAATTTAAAAAAATCAGGCTTCCCTGGTGGCGCAGTAGTTAAGAATCTGCCTGCCAATGCAGGGGACACGGGTTCGAGCCCTGGCCCAGGAAGATCCCACATGCCGCAGAGCAACTAAGCCCATGCACCACAACTACTGAGCCTGAGCTCTAGAGCCCGCAAGCCACAACTACTGAAGCCCACGTGCCTAGAGCCCATGCTCTGCAACAAGAGAAGCCACCACAATGAGAAGCCCGTGCACCGCAACAAAGAGTAGCCCCCGCTCACCGCAAATAGAGAAAGCCCAGGCAGAGCAACGAAGACCCATTGCAGCCAAAAATAAATAAATAAATAAAGTTATTTTTTTTTAAAAATCAGAAACTCAAAGCCTAACAAAAATTCAATTCAATTCTGAGACTAAGAACTAGGTCTTGTGGCTCTCAGTCCAGTTCTCTCTCCTCCCTGTCAAACACTTGTGCATCTTTGCTCTGGTTATACGGCAGCTGCCCCAAAAATTATCACATAGTGAAATGAACATCATGGAGGATGTGGGCAGAGGGGTGTGGGGCAATCACCAAAAAGGGCAAGAGAAATTTGAAAGAGAAACTTGGGAGAGAAGAAGCAATAAACGTTATTAAGACCTAAGTCAGGCGACTTCCCTAGTGGCACAGTGGTTAAGAATCCGCCTGCCAATGTAGGGGACGTGGGTTCCAGCCCTGGTCCAGGAAGATCCCACATGCCGTGGAGCAACTAAGCCTGTGCACCACAACTACTGAGCCTGTGCTCTAGAGCCCATGAGCCACAACTACTGAAGGCCATGCACCGAGAGCCCATGTTCTGCAACAAGACAAGCCACCACAATGAGAAGCCCGTGCACCACAATGAAGGGTAGTCCCCACTCGCCACAACTAGAGAAAGCCCAGGGTCAGTGACAAGGATCCAATGCAGCCAAAAAATAATAATAATAAAATTAAATTTAAAAATCAAAGAACTAAGTCAGGGTCCAAGGACAAGATACCAGAGATGTTATCATTAAAATATCATCCTAAGATCCCAGGGAGGACCAAGACCCCAGTGGGAAATTCACTTTCCTATTATTTTCCCTGGCATCCCTCTTATTCCCACTGCATGAAGAGCCTTCCTAGTGCCTGTCACGCCTATTTTTTGCAGTTGTCTCTTCTGTACATATTTTTGGAGCATGGTTTGCTTTCAATATGTTCTCATGGGACATGCATCTTTCAAGAAATCTTTCACGGTTTCTAATGTACCAAGGGAATCTTACTTTTTCCAGCATGGCTATTAGAAGATATTCTACTAACATGTTATTTCACTATAAAAATGTGTTCTCAAACAAAAATCACTAAATATTTGATGAAACCCAACACCACAAGTGCCAGTGACCTCAACAAATGGAGGAAATGTTACCTAAGAAAGAATAATTAATAGAATTAGTAGAGCAGGACAGTAGATTCACTTCAATTAATTTCCTCAGAAACATGTGGAAAATATAGTGCTTGTGGATGTATATATGTATATACACACTTATGTATGCATGTGAAATAATCAATTCAAGGTACTAGATACTAAAAATTAAATTGTTGAGGGCTTCCCTGGTGGCGCAGTGGTTGAGAGTGTGCCTGCCGATGCAGGGGACACGGGTTCGTGACCCAATCTGGGAAGATCCCACATGCCACAGAGCGGCTAGGCCCGTGGGCCATGGCCACTGAGCCTGCGCGTCCGGAGCCTGTGCTCCGCAACAGGAGAGGTCACAACAGTGAGAGGCCCACGTACCGAAAAAAAAAAAAATTAGATTGTTGAAGAAATTCAATAGACGGTCTACAAAGCAAAATGCACTTGGCTGAAGAATGATTAATGAGCTGGAAGTTTAAGTGGAGGAATCTTACCAGAATGCAGCAGAAATGAAGATGTAAGAGTATGAAAACAAAATGAAGGGACAGGGTCAAAAGAGCCAGAAGTTTCATCATCTGTTTCAAAGAAGTTCCAAAAAAGAAAATAAAGAGAATGTAAGGGAGTAGATACATGAATGCATAGATAAAATTTCCAAAAATTAAATTAAAAAAAATTATTAAGCCCATCTGATTAAAAGGGCTTAGCAAGTAGAATAAAGATTAAACACACATGCACACATGTACATACACACCTATTCATATCATGGTGAAATTTCAGAACACCAAGGAAAAAGAGAAGATCCTAAAAGCTTTTACAAAAAATAAAACAGATGTTGTACAAAGAAACAGGAATAAAAGAGCCAACAAGGGACTTCTCTGGTGGTTCAGTGGTTAAGAATCCGCCTGCCAATGCAGAAGACACAGCTTCGAGCCCTGATCCGGGAAGATCCCACATGCCGCGGAGCAACTAAGCCCGTGTGCCACAACTACCGAGCCTGCGCATGGAGAGCTCATGCTACAAGAGAAGCCACCACAATGAAAAGCCTGCTCACCACAATGAAGAGTAGCCCTCACTCTCTGCAACTAGAGAAAGCTCACATGCAGCAACAAAGACCCAACACAGCCAAAAAAATAAACAAATAAAAAGAGCCATAAAAGCATGCTAGTTAAGAGATGAAATGCATGGATTTGAATCCTAGTTCTACCATTTGCAAACAGTGGGACTTCAGACAAGCTCTTTATGCTTAGTCCTTCATTTTCCTTATCTGTAAAATTGGATAATAATAATACCTACCTCCTAAGGTGGCTAAGGGAGTAAATGAGTTAATATTTAGAAAGCACATAGAACAAGGTCTGGCACATAGTATATTCTACACAATTGTTTGTTAAATAAAATTGAAATGAGACTTATCAGGAATGCTGGGTGGAGAGAGACAGTAAAATCAGTGTCTTCAAAGTTGTAAAGAAAAATACTTTTGAATATAGAATGTTATACCCACCCAAACTATCATTTAAAAGTGAGGGCAAAATAAATACATCTTCAGAAAGTTAAGGACAAACTTATCATCCATGAATTCTTTCTGATGGAAAGTTGTCCAGCAGGAAGGATGTACTCTAACAGTATAGGAATTATAACAGATCTCGTATTACAATGTCTTCATCATACAGATAAGAAATCAAGACCCAACAGTCTTGTTTATTTTTTATAATAATCATGTAGCTATTAAATGTAAGAGTCAAGGTTGAATCCAGATGTCCTGACTATGACCCAATAATTTTTTTCTCCCCTTTCTGTAACAGGAATTCATAGATAATTAAATTTGTTCAGGGTTCAAGTGTCTTCCATGACAGCGAGATCCTAATGCTGTAGGGCTGTAAACATATAACAAACTCCACATGGGTTTGAAAAGTTGTTTAAGTTATGCTCAGTGATAAAGTGAACATTTAGTCAAGAAAACATTCGTTGTCAACCTCAATGTCATCAACCTCTCCATTTTCCTATGCACTAAGGAGTGTATAAACGTAGCATTAGCACTAAGCAGTTATGGTGTTCATTGAATAATATGGTTTAAATTATCCAAGTTGCTCCTCCGAGCTCTCATGATTAGTCTTAGGGAAACTTGACTGGTATTGTTGCTGTTGTTGCTCTTGTTGTTTTATTTGTTTGTCGTTACTACTTACATAGAAGGTTTGTTTACTACTTGAATTACTATAGGTAGTTTACATAAAATATCTAGCCTCAGTCTGTTCACCTACAATTTGGGGATGCAGATACCTGCTTTGCAGAACTCCTGTGTGGATGTAGTGATTTAATGTTATACAGTGAAGAGAGGAGTGCTTGCCACAGGGTAGGAATCAGCCAAATATCCATTCCTCCTCAGTCTCTGCCCCCAGGCACAAAACAATTTGTTTCCCAAGAAAGGGATTTCTCTTCTCCCTTTCTCCATTCTTTCCTGCCTCCATCCTTTTTATATTTGCTGCTGGAATGTGGGATTTTGTTTACAGGCGTTAATGGAAATATTTTATTTAGAGATATTTAAGACCCTAACCCTTTCTCTTAACTCAGAGTTTTCAAAATACCTAGATGGTCTTTCAAGATAGAAAGACGCAAATAGACATGATCTGAGAATCACATGTATAGAAATAAGAAGTAAATTAAGACAGTGAGATTTGTTTTCACATCCATATTTTGAGTTCCAGATAAACATGAAAGTGCTTAGGAGCTGTACTATGTTCTACTGGTCTCCTATTACAAACTGTATCAAGATTATTCAAAATAAATACTCTCGGGCTTCCCTGGTGGTGCAGTGGTTGAGAGCCTGTCTGCCGATGCAGGGGACATGGGTTCATGCCCCGGTCCAAGAAGATCCCACATGCCGCGGAGCGGCTGGGCCCGTGAGCCATGGCCGCTGAGCCTGTGCGTCCGGAGCCTGTGCTCCGCAACGGGAGAGGCCACAACAGGGAGAGGCCCGGGTACCACAAAAATAAATAAATAAATAAAGACTCTCAACCTCCAACACAGATATGAGACTGCTAGTAATATTCATATGAGAAATTCATATGGGACACACTTGACTACAGCATCCACGCAGGACAGTCACTGGGAAGTGTCTGCCTGAGGGGAATCTCCCATGTGGGACAAATGCACATCCTATTAATGAACAGTCTTTGCTTTAGAACCAAAGAGAAATCCCAGCTTGGAATTTTGTTAAGAAAGAATGGCTACTGGGTCTTTCTTCTGTACCTGCATGAATGTAGCATATTTTAAAGAAAATCTTTCCTTTAAAAATTCCATCTACATGCTGTGCAAGGATTTACTACTCTTAAAGCAAGTTCCCATGGGCATCTAAAAATGTTAATTCATCTACAAAAATCACTTTGCTTGCCCTATTCACTTTATTTACAAGAATCATCCTAAACAGAGTCAGTTATATATTTCAAGGTACATGCAAACCTGGGATATAAGTTCCTTTGAATTTGAGCATCAAAAAATGAGAGAGAGAAAGAAAAACAGGTTTTGTCCAACACTGGATGCATATTCTCATTATGTTTAGGAACGTGTCAGCAGAGAGCTTGCCCCTGTTCTTTACTTTCAACCCTGCACTAGCTGGTCCTCTACTGCCCCCATGAAGATGCAGGAGGCATGAGGAAAGAGGCTAACTTGGTGTCCGTTTTGAGGATACATTTTCTTACATTTAAAAGTGAAATTAAGATGTTTTCACTTCTCTTCCTGCTTGAAAATCACTTCCAAATACCAAGGAGAAAAATTAAATAAGCAAACAAACAAACTTCATTTTCATTGACACTTGAAGTAAAATATATAGACAGAGGGAAAGCAATGGGTAAGTAAAATAAATTACTTTGAGGAATGGAAAGGTCAATTTAATTACTTGCAGAGAGAAACTACCACAGAACTCCGGAAAGACTCAGTAAGTATCATGTACTTCAGAAGATAGGGTGGAGGGGAACCTGAAAACAGGGATTGTTTAGTCTGTTTAAGAAACAATTAGAATCTCCAAGCTTATGTCACTTCATAGTCAAGTGATCAATCCCCTACCTCTAGAGTACTAGAAATATATTCTCTGAAAAATTTGAACAAGAGAACTCTGGACTTGGTTCAGATAGAATGCAGGAAGGAAGATTAAGTGAAAACCACTGAATAGAGAAAACCCTCTCCAACGTTCTTTCCCACCCAGTTACAGAATGCTATCAGTTAGGCTCATACATGCAGGCAAAAGACTGAAGGACTCTTCTCTGGAGAAAGTAAACTACTCCAGAGGCAAGGCCTTACCCATATCCACAGAACTTTCAATGAGGTTTTAGGAAACTCACTCTTAGATATAAATGGATAACAACACTTTACCATGGGAAAAAAAAAAGGGGGGGGGGTGGATCAAAAGCAAAGAAACAAAAGGAAATTTGAAGGAAACAGAGACAATGCTAGAAACAGATGAAAACTCCCAAAGAACCATAATTAATATCCTTAAAGAGAAAATATTACATCCATGAGATAAAAGCAACAAACTTTAGAAAAGAATAATCACAGAAGGAAAGAGCTCTTAGAAATTACACATGTGATTAATTGGTCAAAATTTAAAAGTTGGTAAAATGATCAAAAGTAGAACTAAAAAGAAGAAAGAGGAAAAATGAATGTGAAAAGTAAGAAAATTAGAAAATCACTTCTGGGGCTTTAATATACAAATAAGAATAATTTAAAGAAGAGAGACCAAATAAGATGGTGGAGAGGAAATTATTTTTTTAAATACAAGAAAGTATCTAAGAACAAAAGGACACTTGCTTTTAGACTAAAAGAGCCTGCTCAGTACTTGCCCAATAAACAAAATTAGACCCATGCCAAGATACATAATTATAAAATTCAAGAACGTACAGAGAAGACCCAAAGAATTTCCAAAGAGGAAAAGCAGATTACCTACAAAGAATCAAGTAAATGAAGCCATGGGCCTTCTCAACAGCAACTGATTGAATATGGTTTTCAGCATAGAATTCTATACCCAGCAAAAGTATCAATTATGAGTGAAGATAGAATGAGTATATTTACACATGTAATGTATCACATTTTTATCTTTCATTAAGCCTTTCCCTGGTGGATGTACCTTGACAAAATGAAGAAAAGATATGGGAGGATATCAGATCCTAGAAATATGGTATCTAATATAAAAGCATGAATATCCATTATGACAGCATAGAAACTGCCAGGATGCACAAGAGGACTACAGAGGAACCAGTCCAGGGTGAGCTGGAAAACAGAGGCTTTCAGGTAGGATGTCTCATCTTCAGGTAGGATGTAGGTCTCAGGTAGGTGTCAGGCAGGATGAGCAAAGAGATGATCTAAAAACATTTGTCATGGGGAGAGCTGTGTTTAGAGGTGGCTTACTGAGTAGTTGGAGGGTGTTGAAAAACACAGCCATTAGGCCAAAGAAAATTAAGCAAATAAAAAAATAAGACAATAATTAATTTCAAGAAAAATCATAAGTCATACAAGAAACAGAACATATACACTATATACTATAATACAGTATAAAACTGTAATATAAGATACACTATAATACCCTGCCTGGCAAAGCAAGAAAGAGTATTTCCACAGTTATAGGAATAGAAAGTATTCAACTGAAAATTTTGGTATATATGCACAGGGAAGAAAGGGAATGGTTAACGGGGATAGTTGACCATCCTAAAATCTTCATCTACTGTAATAAAAATTCAATGTATAAATGTGATGAAACAAGGAATCTCTGTAGATATATGGATTAAATGCCATAAAAAGAAGCTAGAAATTTTAAAGTGGTTACTTCTTTACAGGATGCAGGAGGAAGGTGAGGAGAGGGGCAGGTGACTATTTTTTGTTATAAGATTTTTAGCACTATTTGACTATTTAAGGTAATATATTGATAAACATAAAAGTTACGTTTGGGTGACACATTTTTTTGCTCTTTTTTATATGGACTTTTTCAGATAACAAAGCGTATGCAGGCTTATTGAAGATTTGGAAGATACATAATAACTTAGAAAAGGAAATTAAAAACTAACCATCCAGTGTCATCTATTGCTAGCCATTCTTTATTCCTGTGTGTATCATTTTCCACAACACAAGCCATTCTCTGAATATAATTTATATCTTTTCTTAGCTTGATATTTTATAAGCAGAGGTTTTCATACTTTTCAACACTTTTTTTTTTTTTTTTTTTTGCGGTACGTGGGCCTCTCACTGTTGTTGGCCTCTCCCGCTGTGGAGCACAAGCTCCGGATGCGCAGGCTCAGCGGCCATGGCTCACAGGCCCAGCCGCTCCGCGGCACGTGGGATTCTCCCGGACTGGGGCACGAACCCGTGTCCCCTGCATCGGCAGGCAGACTCTCAACGACTGCGCCACCAGGGAAGCCCATACTTTTCAACACTTTTCATAAACATTTTTGTTAGCTGTATAATAGTCCATCTGATGACAGGACAAAATTTAACTAATGCTGTATTTTTGAACATTTCTTTTTTAAAAAATTCCCCAGCTATAAATAATGTATTTTAAACATACTTGTTCATTGATTTTTCCCTAGAAAGCTCAATTTTCCTGTAAATAAAATTGCTGGGCCAAACAGTCAAAACATTTTTGAGGCACTTGGCACGAGTTATTAAATTACTCTCCAGAAAGTCTGCTAATTCATATTGTCACCAGCAGTATATGAGACTATTTCATTTCAGTGTCATCCTGCTGACACTGGATTTTCTCATTATAAAAAATAATCTTAAACTAGCCTAAAGTAAAATGGAGCAGTTTTTCCCCAAATTGTGGATTTTTTCAAATTTTTCAAAATTGGTGACAGGAATATTAGTCCCTAAGGAAAGTCCCATAGACTAGAAGATGCTGGCCACTTTCCCTAGGAAACAGGATTAAAAACTTTCCCCTAATCTAACACTGAAGGAGAAGGTAGAATTTAAGGCTTCAGTTATAATAAGAAACCTCACATCTTCTTGGTTTTCTGTGTGTAGAACCAACACCTGGTGAGATAATTCAGAGAAAGAAAACAGTAACAAGAACTAAATCATGCTATTTCAGCGTTAGCCTCAATATAAGAAACTTTTGTGCTAATGGAAGTGTTAGCTAATGCTACGGTGTTAATCATTTTGCAATATGTAAGTGTATCAAATCAACACCTTGTACACCTTAAATTTAAACGTCAATTATGTAATGTTATACATCAATTACATCTCAATAAACCCGGAGAAAAAAAGAAATTTTCATGCTGTGAGACATTTTGAATCATGAAATTAAGTGATAAATTCATTTGTAGAGACCAAAAATCCTCTGTGATATTTTTCCTAGGATGGTCCACTTGGGTTAATGAGGACCTTGCCAATACTATAGGAACACCCACTTCTGTGGAGCTAGGGGCCAGTAAAATAAATAACAATGGCTGACATTTACTAAGTCTTCCTAGACACCAGACACTTTACTTGCAATATCTCATTTAACCCATATAGCAACCCTATTAGCTTAGAATTATTTCCATTTTGCAGATGAGGAGAATGAAGGCCACAGAGCCTGTATGACTTGAGGGTCAGCACTCTTCACAATGGCACTGCCAGCTCAGACCCCTGGGTCCTCACCTCAGCTGAAACAGTCTTTGTGCTTCTGAGCTGCACACTGAAAGTTTTGAACACACCTATAGTCTTATTAGTTTGAAGATGGATCTGTACACTAGAGGCTGTCTTTTTTTTTTTTTTTTAGGTAGGCTTACTCCTAGGTATTTTATTCTTTTTAAAAAAAATTATTTTTGGCTGTGTTGGGTCTTTGTTGCTGCGCGCGGGCTTTCTCTACTTGCAGTAAGTGGCGGCTACTCTTCATTGCAGTGCATGGGCTTCTCATTGCAGTGGCTTCTCGTTGCGGAGCATGGGCTCTAGGCACGTGGGCTCAGTAATTGTGGCTCGCAGGCTCTAGAGCGCAGGCTCAGTAGTTGTGGTGCACGGGCTTAGCTGCTCCGTGGCATGTGGGATCTTCCTGGACCAGGGCTCGAACCCATGTCCCCTGCATTGGCAGGTAGATTCTTAACCACTATGCCACCAGGGAAGTCCTAGAGGCTGTCTTTAAAAACAAAATGAGTAGGGGCATTGAGTCTGGGGAGAGAAGATCTAGGGAGATCAAGTGATAGCAAAGAAGGATTCTGCTTATAAAGACAGAATCTGGACTGCTAGGTGAAGTTGCAGGCAAGAAAAATCCAGTTTAACATATTTTAACTAGTTTCTAATTACATTTTAAACTTTAAAGAACTGTACAGTTAAAAGTTCTTATTATTACCAAGAGCTTCTCAACAATGAGGCAGCCTCTCTCCTAAGGTAATGAATAAAAATTAATTTCTGATAATTCTTTTGAGAAAGATCTACCTTCACTTGGGCTGCATGTATCTTAAAGGCAATGCCAGTCTTAGAGAGTAACCAACATCACTGAATTTCTGTCACTGCCCAGCCTCTACCAATGGGCACCAAACCACTATACCCAATAACTCCTCCCCACCACATCCTCCCAACAGTTATCCCCATCCAAATGGGCATCAACCTTGCTAGACTGACTCCAGAAGAACTCATGCCCCACTCACACATGCCCCAGGTACTTCTTAAAATTTACAATTTTTTCTTTTCGTATTATACTGTACTTTATACATGCAGGAAAATATGACAAACCCTTTTAGACCCTCTACCAAATTATGTCAAACCTTATCTTGCTATATTTTAAAAGAAATAACACATTTTGGTTATAATTAGAGCCATCTGTGAAACTCTCCTTGCTCCCTAGAGATAAACACCATCCTGAATTTGGTACTTACAATGTGTGACTATATACACATTTTCCATTTTATATCCATAGATGTGAATTTATCTGTATTAATTTCTGAGGGCTGCTGTAACACAGTATCATAAACTTGGTGGCTTAGGACAACAGAAATTTATTTTCTCACAGTTCTGGAGGCTTGAAGTCCAAAATCAAGGTGTTAACAGGGCCGTGCTCCTTCCACACTTCTTGTGGAGAATCCTTCCTTGCCTCTTTCAGCTTCTGGTAACCCCAGGTGTTCCTTGGCTTGTGGTAGCTTTAACATCAGTTTCTGCCTTCATGGCATTCTCCCTGCGTGTCTCTGTCTTCTCTTCTTATAAAGACACCAGTCATATTGGATTATGACTTTAATGGCTAACAACAATACAGTCTCCAAATAAGATCACATTCTGAGACTTCAACAAATCTTTTTGGGAGACACAATTCAATCCATAATAGTATCTATAAACAATACCTGGAATTGATTGGATGTTTTAAAACTTACATAAATGATATTATTCTGCAACTGGCTTTTTTTCTTTTACTAATAATTTTGAGATTAATCTGTCTCAGTACATGTAACTGTAAGTTGTTCATTTTAACAAATGTATAGTATAGTATTCCACTGTATGAACATACTGCAATTACTTATCCATTCTCCTTTATGGGCATTTTGTTGTTTCTGTAATTTATCATCACAAAAAGTGCTGCAATAAACTTTTTACACGTTGTTTGTGCACCTGTGTGATCATTTGTCTGATATGTTAACATAGGAATATGGGGATTGGGTTTGTAGGATTAGTGTCAAATTGCTCTCCGAAACTAGTAATAATAAATTAAACACCCACCAGTCCTGTCCTAGAGTTCACACTACTCAGTATCCTTGCTGATATTTGGCATGGTCCAATTTTTAAGTTTTTTGCCTATATGGTTGATGTGAAATTGTTGCTTCAGTTTTCATTTCCCTTATTCTGAATAGGTTGAACAATGATGCATAGTTAGTAGCCATTAAGCTTTCCTCTTCTGTGAATTGCTTGTTTATATCCTTAAGCTTCTTAGTTTTCTCTTGCTAATTTATTAGGATTTTTAATATATTTCAGATCCTAACTGGTTGCAAGTTTTGCAACTATCCCTCAATATGTGACTTATCTTTGCACTTTGTTCTTGGTCTTTTCTCACACAGATGCTTTTTGAAATTTTTAATGTAGTCAAATTTCTGGATATTTCTCTTCATGATGTATATTTGATATTTGGATTTATAAGTACAATATTCTCCTATATTTACTTTGTTTAACTTTTCATTTTAAAATAATTCGAACACAGAGAACTTACAAATTCTGGATACTCTTTATCCAGACTCACCAATTGCCAACATTTTGTCACATTTGCTTTATTATTCTCTATATATATACATAATTACTTTATTGCACATTAATATAATTATGTGTTGTATATAATAGAAATAATATATAATAGAAAATAATAGAAATATAATAGAAAAGAAATTATATAATTCACATTATATAATTATATTAATCACTGTTATTTTAATTAGTATGCATTATTGATAGTATACTTTTTCTAAATCATTTGAAAGTTGTACACATCATGCCTCTTTAATACTTTACTGCATAGTTCCCAAGAACAAAGACATTCACTCGCATAACTACAGTATAATTATCAAAATCAGGAATTTTAACATTGATAAAAAACTGTGATCTATAGTTCATACTCAAATTTTGTCAGTTTTTATAACGACGTAAATTTGGGAATTTTTTTTCTGGTATAATATCCAGTTCATGATAATACATTACATCTAATTTTATGTCTATTAAGGTTCCTTAAATCTGTAATACTTCAGCCTTTATTTGTCTTGACTGACATGGACTCTTTTTTGCTACATATACAGGTCATTTATTTTTGTAGAATGTCCCTCAATTGTCAGATGTTTTCTCAGGGTTAGATTCTGGTTATGGTAGGAATAATACATAATTATATTTTCTTTTTTAAAAAATTGTTTGCTTTTCTCTTTTAGGTTTATAATCATATATTTTTACATATGGTGTGAGGTAGGGATGTTTTATTTTTCCATATGGATAAGCATTATCATTAATCAATGGAAAATTATTTCCAAGAAGATTTGTAATTATAAATGCTACTTCTGCCACATATCAATTTTCCATATATACATAGTACCTTTTCTGGGATTTCTATTCTGGTCCATTGTTTTATTTGATCATCCTTGTGCCAATGTTACCTTAATTATTATAGCTTTATAATAGGGCAAGACAATCTACTCTATTCTTATTTTACTTCAAAACTGTCTTGGCTATCATTGACCCTTTGTAAAGTTTCATACACACACACATCTGATGAAGTATTTAATTGTATTGAATGAATAGATTAATTTCAGGAGAATTGCCATCTTTACAAGAACTAAATCATTTCTTTAATGGGCTGAACAAGATTTATCTCTTTTGCATAGATCCTTTATGTCTTTTGGGTAAATTTGATGTTATATCAGTACATACAGGTTCCATACATCTTTTGTTGCATAAATTCTGAATTATTTTCTAGGGTTTTTTGTTTGTTTGTTTTGTTATTTTTTTAGGTGTCACATATTAAAAATCCATTTTAAAATCCAATATTTTTGTTACTGACAGATAGGAACACAAATAATTTGTGTATATTGATCTTATATCCAACAACTTTACTGAACTCTTTAAGTCCAATGGTTTGTAAGTTTGTAGGTTGTGAATACAGAAATCACATTGTCTGCAGCACGACTTCTGTTATACTGTGGAATGAGGCATCTTTGTTTAAAAGAAATATGCCTAACTTTTTGCCATCAAGAAAGAACGTTTTATGCTTTGAATTTCTTTGGAATTCTTGCTTTGATGTTTTGAGGATTTAATCTACTGTTTCTTACAATAGTAAGTAGCCTCAAAATCCCTATCAATTTACAAACATGCTGCATTATGTTCCTTAACCCCACATTCTGCTCCACCTCTGCTCCATTTCTCACTTCTCTTTATGGAAAATTCTTTTTAAAGTTGTCTATATTCAATATATCCATTAGTTCTTTGCATAGATTCTCTTGAACCCATTCCAATTGGGCTTTTATTTTGCCACTCCACTGAAATTGCTCCTGTCAATATCACCAGTAATCTCTACCTGGCCAAATAAAGTTCAGGTCTTAACTTAGCTTCTCATCAGCGTTTGACACTTTTGCCACTTGTCTTCAGAGACACCACATTCTCCTGACACTGGTCCCTCCTTCTTGTTCTCCTTTGCTAGATCCTTCCCCTTTTATTCTAAATTATGGGATGTTGCAGGGCTCAGTCCTAGTCACTATTTACTCTCACACTCTTGGTAGATAATTTCTGTCTGTCTCCTGACTTTAACAACCAACTCTGTGCTGATGATTTCCAGGTGTTAATCTCCAAGCCAACTGCTCCCCTGAACTCCAGACTTATATATCTGACAGCTTACTTGACATCTTTGCTCAGATATCAAATAGGAAACTCATATTTAAAATGCAGAAAACAAGCCCTTGGCTTCTCACCATCCTCTCCCAACAATGTTCCTGATCTCAGGAAATAATATTATTCCCTGATTGGGGTTCTCCTTGATTCCACACTTTTGTTCACAATGCACATACAGCCTTCAGGAAATCCTGTTGGTTTTACTTCAAAATATATTTGTTGTGTAAATAAATGAGGAAAATCGATGCCCCAAGATGTTCCATGTTTAATTTCAGGTCTCACGGATTCATAATGTAAAGAGCACTCCTGTTTCAGGACATGGCTTTAAGGTAATCTTGCACAAGGAGCAATTAAAATATAGAAATCCCAAAATAATTATGACGCACGATATATTAACTTGTGTTTTTGAGTACCAAGTGACAGTACACCAAAGTTATACCACCACATGGCTACCTTAAAAAAAACAAGGTATTGGTCCCACTTTCTATATTTCCCAACTTTGCTATTATAAGTATGACCATCATGATATCTGCCACAACTCAACTGAGTATTGACCAGGAAGAAAACATTTAGAAATCAATTTGTTTCCATCCAAATTCTCTTTATACATTGGAAATTCAGTAGCAGGTGGCATAGTACCTTTTTAATCAGCCATTCTTCTCATTAAGGGTGGCAAATGGAGTTAAAAGAAGAGCATGCTTTTCTTCCCAATTGTGTATTTCTTATAGAAATAGAACCAATAGGACTGAGAAGCATAGTTTAAGTTTAGAACCCCCAGCCATAAACACCAGAAGTAGAGCATACATAACTTAGAATAACATTTAAAGAAATTAAATATCTAGGGCTTCCCTGGTGGCGCAGTGGTTGAGAGCCCGCCTGCCGATGCAGCGGACACAAGTTCATGCCCCGGTCCGGGAAGATCCCACATGCCGCGGAGCGGCTGGGCCCATGAGCCATGATTGCTGAGCCTGCGCGGTCAGAGCCTGTGCTCTGCAATGGGAGAGGCCACAACAGTGAGAGGTCTGCGTACCGCAAAAAATAAAAAAGAAAAAGAAATTAAATATCAGTGCTCTGATGCACCACTCCTTTTTTTGTTCTTTCCCCTTCTTAACAAAGGGAAGTAAATCTCTGAGTCTTTCCCTCACCTACTTATCTTGCAGTCATATTATTTTTCACGTTGGAAGCTAAAGTTATTAGAGGCTTCTTCACAGGGGTGACTCTCTGCAGACTCAATCTATCCCTTGTCAGACACTGGAGTAATTTCCAAAAGGCTGCTAGTTTTCTTTTTTGCAGAAACCTACTTTGGCCTTTCAAAAGGGGAAAAAGGAATGCTCCTTTGCCTCCTGAATTCTCATTATTACTTTTTAAATGAGAATGAGCTCCAAACATGAATGTGAAGAGAAGGGGATGGATGCACCAACATGAGGAGGTCCCAGCAGGCTTCCTGGAGAAAATGCCCAAGACGAACACTGAAGGAAGAATTTGAGTCCAGAAAATGGGTCTGGGTTACTGTTGGGGCAGCAGGATTTCAGTAAGAAGTGAGTAAAATTATGGAAACAAACAAAAACATAGTCCGTGCAGTGGAAAAGCATGGACCATGCAGTTAATTAAAATACAAAACAAGGAGTACTGAGCCTTGTTAGTGGGCAGAAATTGAACTGGAGGGCCGTGTTCACCATATTGGGGAGTACACTAGTTTGCTAGGGCTGCTGTGAAAGTTACCACTAACTAGGTGATTTAAAACAAAAACAACAAATTTATTCTCTCACAATTTGAGGACCTGAAGTTCAAAATCAGGGTTAATTCCTTCTGGAGGCTCTGAAGTAGAATCGGTTCCATGCCTCTCTCCTAGCTTTTGGTAGCTGCTGGCAACTCTTGGTGTTCTTGTAGATAGCATCACTCTAACCTCTACCTCCATCTTTACATCATCTTTTCCTCTGTGGTTTCTTCCCTTCTCTTCTCTTATAAGGACAATTGTCATTGGATTTAGGGCCCACCCTAATCCAGGATGATCTCCTCTCAAGATCCTTAACTTAATTACATCCACAAAGACCTTTTTGTCAGATAAGGTCACAGTCACAAGTTCTGGGTGGTCATATCTTTTGGAGGGCTACAATTCATCCCATTACAGGAAGCTCAGGCATTGACTTGTAGGCAGTGGGGAGCCCTTCAGACTTTCTACAAGAAGAGATGAGACTTCTATCATAGTAAGATGACTCAGCAAAGGCTGTAATAGTAAGGATGGAGAGAAAGAGACAAACGGAAATATTTAGGAGTTATGCTCAGTAGGATGATTGCTTAGATGTGGGAATTGAATAAGAGGACTGTCTATGATACTTCCCACAGTTCTGGCTTGGGCAAATCTGATTATTAAACAGAGACACCAGAAAAGAGAAGTGCTTGGAAAAAGACTATTCTTCTGTTTTTGAAATGCTGATTTTGAGGGCCTCTTGGGTAGGCTACTGGAGAAATCCAATAGGCTGGGCTAGAGATACCAATTTGGGAGTCATCTCTGAATAAGTGAAGATAAAAACTGTTGGGTTTTCAACAGTAACCTATTCCAGAGCCAAGGATATGACGTACAATATTTAGCCCCAAGAAGGGGCTGGAAAATGTAGGCCAAGTGTCACAGGAGACAGTTCAAGTCAGAGAGGGTGGGAAAGCAAACCATATGCTTAGACCTGTGGATGGGCTGGCAAGGTGGACATTAGACAGTGGCCATAGCCCTGGTAGCATCTGTCCCCAGTGCACCAGACAAGGGGAGTAAAGGTGGCACAACCACATCTACTCTTTATTTGCCTGTGGAGCAAAGTGTGGGCCAGGTCTGAGCCAATGGTGAGGGTTGGAGAGTCTCTATGTTTAGAGCTTCAGCATTATTATATAAAACCACAAACTAACACAGGGGACTGTGAGCCATGAACTAGGAAGAGAGAGACAAGCTACATTCTAGACAGTAAGGGACTGCTTTTAAAAGAAGAGTGAAACCTAGCTTCTGGTTGGGTAGATAACTCTGGGATTTATAACTAGAGGATCTGGTAGGGATCCTGCCTTTTTCTGATGTGTTCTCTCACCATGTGTGCCAAAGTTCCTTGTGCATGGAGATAGACTAAATATCACATAAGCAGAGGCATTTTCTAATAGGATTGCAGAGGTCATAGTACAGATTTCCTGTCAAGACAGTCTACTGAGCTTATATAAGAGAACTCCTGCCACCACTCCAAATACAGACATATAGGTAAAATTTTTGTTAAAAATAAACTTTAAAATACATAGCCAAGTTCAAAAGAAAGAAAGAAAGAAAAATTTTTACAGACCATAAATAAGAAAAAAATGGGAGTTCATGCTCACTTTTGGGTCTGGGTTTGAGCCTGCTAGGGGAATAAAGTTTAAAACAGAAGCCTCAAGAAAGAGCTTTCCTGTCCTTGAACAGATACACTCTTCCCATGATCCCAGGAATGAGCCCTAAGCAAGTTGCCCCTAAGAAGCAATGGCCCACAATGGCTCTCTCATGCATCACCTAATTTTTCATTCATAACCAAAGTCCACCAAACCCATGAGGAAAACAACAGCATGCATGAAAGAGGACCACATTGACAAATCAAACAACTGGCCCCAGAGGAAGCAGACACAATTCAGAGAACAGTAAAGAGCTTAAAAAAAAGTCCCAGTGAATCTTTTTAGAGAGATTTGAGAAGATGCTGCAGCTGCAAAGTACATTTAGGCTGCAATGTTGAAAGAGCAACTAGGAAATGAGAAAGAAATCCTGGAAATTAAAAATATGATTGCCAAAATTAAAAATGCTACAGAAAAACTGGAAGAAAAAGAAATCTCCTGCGAAGTAGAACAAAAACACAGACATTGAAAGCATGAGGGAAAAGTCAAGAGAGACTATTTTTATAATTTGTATCATAGGGTATCTGACAGATACAAAAGAATATATGTAACATAGATATAAGTTACGATAATCAAATTAACAGCAGTGGGCCCACCACCCAACTCAAGAATCAGAGCATCACCAACTGCTTACTCCCTCCTTGGTCCCATCTCCTACCTCCCAACCAGAGGTAAGTATAATTGTGAATTTTGTATTGATTATGACCTTGTTTTTGAAATTTTATTTTGTGCACATATGAATGTACCCTTAAACAATAGTTTTACTTGTTTTTGAACCTAATAAAAATGGCATCATACTGACAGATTGATAGAGAAAGATAGACAGACATAAGGCTAGATTGAGAAGCAGCAAAGCACAGTGATTAAAGGTTGATTAAAGGTTGGAGTGCCATTTCACGCCAACTCTACCACTCCCAAGCGAGGTGAACTTACACAAGTTACATACCTCTTAAAGCCTTGGTTTCCTCACCTGCAAAATGAAGATAATAATATCTCTTTCAAAGGGATGTTATGAGGATTGAACAAAGTAATACACATAAAATGCTTAGAATGAGCCTGGCACAGAGTAACTGCTATGTGGATATTAACCATTGTCCCTATTGTTTTGTACTTTGCTTTCTGTGACTTTTTTCACTCAATTTTATGTTTCTAAGATTTATCAATTTTGTTGCATGTAGTTGTCATTATTTTTTTCTACTGCATAACATTATATTATAAGAATATGCTGTATTTTACCTTTTCATTCTATCAATCTACATTTAGGTTGTTTCACTTTTTTGCTATTAAAATCTATGATGCTATAAGCATTCTTATACCTGTTTCCTGGTGTATGGATGCAAAAATTTCTCTAGAACATACATTTGTATGCCTAGGAATGGAACTGCTGGGCATAGAAGAATGTGCAACTTCACATGATAAGACCAAATCACCAAATTATTTTCCAAAATGATAAACACTTTACAGGATGTAAAACTTTCCGTTGAGTTCAACCTCTTGGTATTGTCAGGTTTCCTAATTTTTTCTTCTTCAATGAGAGTAAAATGATACTTCATTATCTTAATTTGCATTTCTATGCTTTCAAATGAGTTGAGTATCTTTCAACATATTCATCAATTATGTTTCCTAATTCTATAAAATCCTGCTTATATGATTTGCTCATTTTTTCTATTAGGTTTTGGCTTACTACTCTTATTGATTTGTAAGAGTTCTTTGTATATTCTAGAAAATGACACTTTGTCAATAATATGTTATGTGAATATCTTTTCCAAGTTTGGGGCCGATTGTTCCACTTTATTAATGATGTGTTTTGATGAACAGAGGCTCTCAAATTCAAAATGATCAACTTCATCAAATTTTTATTTAGTATTTTCTCTATCTTGAGGTAAAAAAGTATCTCCTGCATTTCTGATAAAGGTTTTTAAAGTTTTGCAATCACCTTTAAGTCTAATCCATCAGGGACTTTAAAACTGTATATATATATATATATATATATATATATATAGTGTAACTACGAGATATAATTCCATTTTTTCCAAATTCCTAATATATATCGCAACATCATTTATCAAATAACTCTCCTCTCTCTACTGATTTGCAATATGAGTATATTAGATTCTTAGGGTCATAAGAATTACCACAAACTTGGTGGATCAAAACAACAGAAATGTATTGTCTCACAGTTTTGGAAGCTAGAAGTTCGAAATCAAGGTGTCAATAGAGTTGGTTCCTTCTGGAGCTTCTGAGGGAGAAATCACCCTTTCCCTCTCTCCTAGCTTCTAGTGGTTGCCTGCAATCCTTCATGTTCCTTGGCTTATAGATGCATCATTCCAATTTCTGCCTCCTCACATCACCCTCTTCTCTGTGCCTGTGTTCTCTCTTCTTCTTGTAAGGACACTGGTATTGGATTCAGGGCTCAGGATGATTTCATCTCCAGATACTTAATTAATTACGTCTGCAAATTACTGACTTCCAAGTAAGGTCACATTCTGAGGTCAATGGGTCAATATCAAGTTTAAAGATGATGAAGTGTCTAGTTCTTGGCCCTTAGTTCTGTTCCATTCATCTGTTTTTCTATCCTTGAACCAATACCACATTGTCTTAATTTCAGATGCTTTAATTCTTTTATAATAATTATTGGCATCTGAAAGGCAAGTCCACCCTTTCCATCTTCTTCTTTTTCTAGAGTGTATTGGTTATTCTCAGGACTTTGCTCATCTATATAAATTTAAGCATCAGCTTATCAAATTGATTTTTTAAACCCTGTGGGGATTTTTACTGAAATTGTACCAAATCTATCGAAAACTGACATCTCTACATTATTGGGTCCTCTACAATATGATGTATCTCTCTCTTTGTTTCAGCTTCCTTTTATGTCTTTCAGCAAAGTATTATATTTTCCCCATATAGTTCTTTCACATCTTTGATGAGAAAGCTTTTATTTGGAATAATTTTAGATTCTCGGAAAAGTAACAAAGATAACACAAAAGGGCTGAGTCTACCCCAAGTATGGTTTCCCCTAATGTTAATACCATACATAAATCTTTTGTTAGATTTATTCCTGGATAATTTATCTACTGTGTTGCTATTCTAAATGATGAAACATAGAATATTAATTCAGGTGGTTCAGCAACCAAATAATAAATTTCTCCAACAATGAAAATAGAAAAAACAGAGAGGAGGAAATTACTGAAGAATAAAATTTCTAAAAGAGACAACAATCTTTAAATTGCAAGAGTCCACTCAGTGCTGAGCAAGATGAACAAAAAATAGAATCTCACCTAGACACTTCCTTGCGAAATTCAGAATGCCAAAGGAAAGAGAAGATCTCAAAAGCTGTGTAAGATTGTTTGCTGTAAAATGTGTTATCCTGGAGAGCAGCTTCTACATTTAACTCAGAGTCTCTGTGTTGAGTTTTTCCTTCTGAAAACATGATCTCCTTTTATGCCCTCAGTAGTTCTGAAGTGTTCTCATGTAGGTCTTACATATTTCCTGCTAAGTTTATTCCTAAGTGTTTTATATTTTTGTTGCTATTATAAATAGAATTATTTTTTCTCATACTTTCTGGTTACCACTGATATAGGAAACCTACTGATTTTTGTTTCCATTTATCCGTATACTGGTCACATACTCAACTGGTATTATTTGGATAGATTTTTAGTTGACTCTAGTATTTTCCTGTTAGATAATTACATAATCTGCAAACTATGATAATTTTGTCTTTCTTAGCTCTCTTGCTGCTTTTTCTTTTCTTATTACTCTGTCTGGAACATTCAAAAATTTTTGAATAATAGTGAGTATCCTTGTCATTTTCTGTTGTACTCTTAAGATGACAAGTGCTTTTGGTTTCAGAAAGCACTTCTATCATCTTATAGAAGAAATAGATGTTGAAGCTTACCATGCCTGTGTTAATTGAGGTTAACTTCAACCTTTTAATTTGATGAATTTAATCAAAATATCCAAACTACTGAATCATCTTTACATTCCTGGCATAAATCCTACATAGTTAAGGTGTGCTATGGACTGGATTATATCCTCCTCAAATTCATATGTAGAAGCCCTAACCTCCAATGTGATGACATTTGGAAATGGGGCCTTTGGGAGCTGATTAGATTTAGATGAGATCATGAGAATGGCGCCCTCATGTTGGTATTAGTGCCCTTATAAGCAGAAATACCACAGAGCTTGCTGTCTTTTTCTCCTTGCCTTGTGAGGACACATCAAGGAAGTGGCTGTCTATAAGACAAGAAAAGAGGTCTCACCAGAAACAGACCATGCTGGCATCTTAAACTTGGACTTCAAGCCTCTCGAACAGTGAGAGAATAAATTTCTGTTGTTTAAGCCACCTAATCTATGGTATTCTGTTATGGCAGCCCCAGCTGACCAAGAAAGAACTCCTCATGCTTGACTGCCTTGAGCTGGGACATCAGTCTTTTCCTGCCATCGGACTCTAGCTGAAACATTGGCTTCTCTTGGGTCTTGAGTCTGCTAGCTTTCAGACTGGAAATTACACCATTGGTTCTTGGGCCTTCAGACTCAGAATGGAACTACACTTTCCAGCTTTCCTGGGTCTTCAGATTGCTGACAGCAGTTCCTGGAACTTGTCAACCTCCATGATTGCATGAGCCAATCCCTTTTGATAAATGTGTGTGTGTGTGTGTGTGTGTGTGTATCCTATTGGTTCTGTTTCTCTGGAGAATCCTAACTAATACAAGGTGTATTGCCCTTTTAATACATTCCTGAGTGTACCTGCCAGTGGTTTATTTATACACTGTTAACTTCTGTTGTTCTGTAGTTTTTGTGTTTATGTATACCCCTTTTAACATTAGGCTTTGGCATTGGGTTCCTGTTAACCTTGTAAAATTAATTGGAAATTTCACCCTTTTCTCTTTGCTTGGAGCAGTTTAAATAGTATAGAAAGTTGTATATGTTTCTTGCAAGTGTGCTGAAATTTTCTTCAAAAATCATCTGAGTCTAGCATGCTTATTATGAATAATTCTGTGACAATTTGTTTTTGGCCATGCCACACATCTTGTGGGATCTTAGTTCCCTGATCAGGGATTGAACACAAGCCACAGCAGTGAAAGCACTGAGTCCTAACCACTGGACCACCAGGGAATTCCCTGTGACAATTTTTAATACTATTATTATTATTATGTCTTCCATAGTAATTTTCCATTCAGGTTTTTACCTTCTTTGAGTCCATTTTAATAATTTTTTAATTTCCTCAGAAAATCATCCATTTCATCCAGAATGTTTATTAGGATTAAGTTGTACAGGGTGATTTCTTTAAAAATTTTTGATCTCTTCTTTTTACATGATGATATTCCCTAACATTGTGTATTTGTATGAACTCTCTTTTTCTCTCTACCACAATTATCACCAGGTTTGGATATCTGGTTAAATTTGTATAACTGGTTGAGTTTATACACACTAGTATTTTGAATAAAACTAATTTCTGCCCCTGTTCTTAATGGTTGTATTTTTTTAATTTCTCACTAATTTTTGCCCTCATTTTTCTTCTCCTTATTTTTTACAATTGATTTTTCAGCCTTTTTCTAATTTCTAGAATTGAAAACTTATTATTTTCAAACTCTCTCAAGTTCTAAAGCATTTCTAGTTCTATTTAGGCCTGTGGATTTGCCTTAAGTTCAGATTTGGCTGTGTCCCATAGATTTAATTTGTAATACTCTCATGGTTGTTAATTCCTAAATAGACTAATCTGTACAGAACTAACTTTAGAAAAGCTTTAGAAAATTCTTTTAAAAATCCTAAGGAAAGAAAATTAAAGTATTATGGGTACCTGTTTGGAAGAGGAATGAGGGCCAAGATTTGGGAGATGGGGCAGGAAGAAAATAATATAAGTCACTATGTCAATTTGTGCTGTCCGTAAATGTTTGGTGAACAGGTAAACGTTCTGCCCATACTTGAGACCTTGATTTTGAATCATATGGCAACACTTCTTTTCAGGCTATATAAGTGTCTGGTTTGAGAATCTTCAATCTAATCTTTTCCTGTTGCTTTCTTATTTGAAGAGTATAGAAAATTCTTGGTTCACAAACTCTCTCTCAAAACTTTTTAGATACTGGTCTACCATTTCCTGGTATTTAGTATGAAATCAATGAAAATCCCAATGATAATAAGATTTTATTTTCCTTTTTATGTATTTTTTTCTGACTATATATTAAAGGGTAGATTTTTATCCTTGTAATTTAAAAATTTCACCAGAACATTTGAATTTCAATTATGAGAAAGACTTCAAATTGTTGGTCCCTTTTTATAAACATAATGTTCTCTCTAATCTCATTGCAATTTAAAATAAAAATTTTCTGATATTTACTCCTATATCTTGATACAAGTCCATATCAAATTGTACTTCTGCTCTAGTCCCGTTTTTATGTGATGATAGGTCTTTTCATAACTAGTGACATTTTGTTTGTCCACTCTTACCGAGATGAGGTTTATGTTTCTCCAATATTGTGAGTGCAAATGGGCTCTGTCAGTTTCAGAGGAACCTGTTTCTATTATTGTAGTCTCAGACATTGTGAGAGACATTTTCTGGAGTTTCACTGTAATATTTTAAGGAAGAGATAGCCATAAAAGGTATGGCGAGAGCTGTCCTCCAGGGGTTTCTTTTCCATGTGGTGTGGAGTAGCCATGCACAGACTAGTGGATGTTGTTCTCCCCCTTCTCCAAGTGGCATGACTGCAGTACTCAGGACTCTACTGGCTCCTGCAGAAATCAACTGGCATTCCTTACCATGCCATACATGCCAGCTGCTGGCTAGGGATGCAGCCGATGGTCAGTAGCTTAGAAAATTTTCTATTTATGAAATATTTCATGAGTACCCACAACATAGAAGTTACTGTTTAGGCATTGAGATGGAGCAGTGATTAAAAGAGACTTGGTATTATCCCTTTCAGTAGAGGAGACAGATATTAAGCATGTAATTATTCCATTCATTTTTTAAAAGAAATATATTTTTAACTATGGAGCTTATAGGAGAGTTCAAGAATGAGGATATAAATTTGGGAATCATTAAGTTATAGGGTAATTAGGTCATAGTAGGGGATGCTATTTCCTAAGTAGAGAGTATAAAGTGAAAACATAAGAGGGGCTAGGACCAATATTTAAGGAATTCTAACATTTAAAAGTCTGGTAGAGAAGGGTAAATTAGAAACTAAGAAGAACTGGTCAGAGAAGTAGGAGAAAACTTCTGATATGTATTTCAACTAAACAGAATGCCTGACTTAGACGCTGTTATTTGCTTTCTCAACACTGGTTCCCTACTTAACCTTGCTGACAAAGCTCAGCTTGGTTTGGAGTAGCCATGTTCCCAGTCCCAAGTGAGATACCCACTTTCTTAATCTCCCTTATATGTAGCCATGTAATACAGTTCTGGCCCATGACAATGAAGTCTTCTGCAGGATTTTTGGAAAGCTGTTGTATTCTGATTTTTTAAAAGAAGGAAAGGGGCTTCAGAAGTTGCTGGTGCTGCTCTTTGCCCTCGCTTCTTCTTGTCTTGAAGACAGACTAGCTCTCCAGATCTTCAGCAACCACCTTGCTAACCTGAGGTAATATGCATAGAAATAAAAGTCAACTCACTAAAACTAGGAAGGTTCAGATACTTTCTCAATGGGACTTTTAACAGCACAACAAATGTCAACAGCCACTCACCTCCAGATTTATTGTTAGATGAGAAGATTAAAGCTTTTTTTGTTCTAGCCACTATAGTGGACTTTTCTATACTTTCAGTTGAACACATTTCTAATTAATAAAATTTCCATCTTAAATATAAACTTAAAATGGTTTCTCCACTATAAATATAATTGTACTTGATTTTGGAAAAGTAGAAAATATAAAGTCTGCATAATTCTGAAGTACTTTTTCTCTTTTTTCTAGGTTCATACTAAAGAATAAAAGAATAGCACAAAACAAACACAATCCTCCTGTTTTCATCTGATCTTCCTTGATAAAGGAATATTTTTTTTTTTAGTTTTGCTACCAAATGTCCAAAACTTAGTCTCTTTTCAATAATCAAATGTTCATTGCCCATAGAGGCTGACCTAAGGAACAGTTTTCTGTGTTTTCTGACAACGAGGGTAAGTGGAGAGGCTGCATCTAAGGAAAGAACTGTGACTCCTTCTTACTCACAAATAGGAGAAATTGTACATGCCCGACTAGAGGGAAACACAGTGGGAAGCCCATGGTTTTTTGACCAGACACACCAGACCAAGGACATTTAAAGTCAAACTTTTTCATATCTGATCCTCCCCCCAAAACTACTCTCTGCCCTTTCCTTTAAAACGTGCCCTAAAATTGTACTGTTGCAATCATTACTATTCAAGATTAAGGATATTATTTGACCCTTCTCTTCATATTTGAAGTTTTTACCTTTATGAGGTTTTTACCACTTGGGGGGCACTGTGCTGACATCAAAGGTACAATGTCAAATAAGACATGAGCAATAATTTAAAAATCAGTGATAGAGAAAATAATCAAATGAAAATAAACCTGAAAGTTAAATAGAACATAAATTCTGCCCCTAAGGACCTTCCTGGGGAAAACAGACAAAAGAAAATAAATCAATAATTACAGTTTAATATGACAATGATATGACAAAGGTCTGTGTGCACTTGAGCAGTGGTTCTCAAATCTTGTCTCCCACTGAATCACCTAGAGGGTTTTTAAAAGTGCCAGGGCCCAAAACACACTAATGAGAATCGCTAGGGCTGGGATATAGGCATTAGCACTTTTTTTTTTTAACTTTTTAGATGATCTCAGTATGCACCAAAGTTTGAGGACCAGTTCACTAGTGGCAATCCCAGCAAAATCAGGAACAATTGAGAGGTAGTCTAACAACATTATTATTTAAAATTAATACAAAATTTATGTCCAATGCAATAAGACATGAATTTGGATATTATTTAGAGCTGATATCACTGTCAACTATAAAAGCCAAGAGAACTGATGAACTATTAAAATTAGTGTGACAGTGCCCTGGAACCCGACCCTGCCTACAAGTGGGCTGGCACCAGCCCAGGGACCCTCAGATGGCCAAGAGCCAGCACACCAAGCAAGTCCTGGCAGCTGACTGGGCTGAAGCCAGGCTCCACCTACCAGAGCACCCAGCAAAGTTGGCCCCACCACAACAGAAGGGCCCATGCAGCCCACACAGGGGGCACAACTAGAGTATATAGCACTGGTGACCAGAGGAGAATGTGCCCCACAGAACATCTTCTACATAAGGCCACTTCTCCAAGATCAAGAAACGTAACTGACCAACCTAATACATAGAAATAAAAGCAGAGAACTGGGCAAAATAAGGAGACAGAGGAATATGTCAAAACCCCAGAAGAAGAACTAAGCAAAATGGAGAGATAAGCAATCTACCCGATAAAGAGTTCAAGGTAATGATCATAAAGATGCTCAACAAAATCAGGAGAAAATGGATGAACCCAGTGAAAAGTTTAACAAAAGTTTGGAAAATATGAAGAAGAACAAACAGAGCTGAAGAATACAATAACTGAAATAAAATTAGTATGGCAGCTTACCTAAATAGTCAAATACTAGAATCAGAGGAATTGGAACCTTCATACACCGCTAGTGGGAATGTAAAATGATAAGCTGGCTTTGGAAAACAGTCTGGCAGTTCTCCAATGGTCAAACATAGAGTTATGATACAATCTAACAATTCTATTCGTAGATATATGCCCAAAAGAAATGAAAACATACGTCCATACAAAAACTTATATGTGGGGCTTCCCTGGTGATGCAGTGGTTGAGAGTCCGCCTGCCGATGCAGGGGACGCGGGTTCGTGCCCCGGTCCGGGAAGATCCCACGTGCCGCCGAGTGGCTGGGCCCGTGAGCCACAGCCACTAAGCCTGCGCATCCGGAGCCTGTGCTCCGCAATGGGAGAGGCCACAACAGTGAGAAGCCCGCGTACCACAAAAAAAAAAAAAAAAACTTATATGTGAATATTTACAGCAGCATTATTCATAATAGCCTCAACGTGGAAACAACCGATAAACAAAATGTGACATATTAATATAATAGAATATTATTTAGCAATAAAAAGGAGTGAAGTACTGATACATGTACAGCATGCATGAACTCTGAAAACATTATGCTAAGCAGAATAAGCCAGTAACAAAAGACCATATCTTGTTTGATTCTATTTATATTAGATGTCCTGAACAGGCAAATCTATAGAGACAGAAAATAGATGAGTGGTTGCCTAGGGCTGAGGGAAATGGAGGGATTAGAGAATGATGGCCAAGAGGTATGGGGTTTCTCTTTGAGGTAATGAAAATCTTCTAAAATTCATTGTGGTGATGAGTGCACAGTTCTGTGAATACACTAAAAACCATTGAATTTTATACCTCAGATGAGTGGATATTAACTATATTTCAATAAAGCTGATTAAAAGGAATAAATATCTCAAAGGGAATAGCTTTCTGTTATAATTTAATAAATAATTAGAATGAATTAAAGCTATATTTTGCTTATAGTTCTTCCAACAAAGAACTTTAAACAAAAGTTTATCTGAACTCTCAGAATGTAAAGAAACATGGCACTGCTTGGTTGAAGCAAGTGTGAGGAACCCAGAGTCCAGCCTGCTTGCCCCTGCCCTGTCCCTTCCTCCAAGGGACTCCTAAGAACAACAGGTCTTCATGGAGTATGATTTAAAACCCACTGCTTTTTAAAATATAATGGAGGAGAAGACTTTCAAGATGGCAGAGGAGTAACACGTGGAGATCACCTTCCTCCTGACAAATACATCAGAAATACATCAACATGTGGAACAACTCCTACAGAACACCTACTGAACGCTGGCAGAAGACCTCAGACTTCCCAAAATGCAAGAAACTCTCGACGTACCTGCATAGGGCAAAAGAAAAAAAAAAGAGACAAAAGAATAGGGACAGGACCTGCACCTCTGGGAGGGAGCTGTGAAGGAGGAAAAGTTTCCACACACTAGGAAGCCCCTTCACTGGTGGAGACGGGGTGCGGGCAGGGGGGAGCTTCAGAGCCACAGAGGAGAGCGCAGCAACAGGGGTGCAGAGGGCAAAGCAGAGAGATTCCCGCACAGAGGATCGGTGCCGACCAGCACTCACCAGCCTGAGGGCCTTGTCTGCTCACCTGCCAGGGCTCGTGGGGGCTGAGAGCTGAGGTTTTGGCTTTGGAGGTGAGATCCCAGGGAGAGGACTGGGGTTGGCTGCATGAACACAGCCTGAAGGGGGCTAGTGTGCCACAACTAGCTGGGAGGGAGTCCGGGGAAAAGTCTGGAACTGCCTAAGAGGCAGGAGACCATTGTTTCGGGGTGCACGAGGAGAGAGCACCACCTAAATGAGCTCCAGAGACAGGAGAGGGCCAGAGCTATCAGAGCAGACACCAGAGACGGGCATGAAATGCTAAGGCTGCTACTGCAGCCACCAAGAAGCCTGTGTGCAAGGACAGGTCACTATCCACACCTCCCCTCCCAGAAGCCTGTGCAGCCCGCCACTGCCAGGGTCCCGTGATCCAGGCACAACATCCCTGGGAGAACACACAGCACACCTCAGGCTGTTGCACCTTCACGCCAGCCTCTGCCACCGCAGGCTCGCCCCGCATTCCGTAGCCCTTCCTCCCCCTGGCCTGAGTGAGTCAGAGCCCCCTAATCAACTGCTACTTTAACCCTGTCCTGTCTGAGTGAAGAACAGATGCCCTCAGGTGACCTACACAGAGAGGCAGGGCCAAATCCAAAGTTGAACCCCAGGAACTGTGCGAACAAAGAAGAGAAAGGGAAGTTTCTCCCAGCAGCCTCAGGAGCAGTGGATTAAATCTTCGCAATCAACTTGATGTACCCTGCATCTCTGGAATACATGAATAGACATCAAATCATCCCAAAATTGAGGTGGTGGACTTTGGGAGCAACTGTAGACTTGGGGTTTGCTTTCTGGTCTTATGTTTATCTTAGTTTATTATTTAGAGTTTATTATTATTGGTAGATTTGGTTATTGATTTGTTTTCTCTATTTGTTTGTTTTTATATATAATTATATATATATATTTTTCCTGTTTCTCCTTTTGTGAGGGTGTATGTGTATTCTTCCTTGTGTGATTTTGTCTGTATAGCTTTGGTTTTACCAGTTGTCCTAAGATTCTGTTTGTCTGTTTCTTTTTTTTTTTTAAGTATAGTTCTTAGTGCTTGATATCATTGGTGGATTTGTTTGGTTGCTCTCTTCTTTCTATCTTTTTCACTTTTTACTTTTTTAAATTTTTAATAATTTTTTAAATTTTAATAACTTTATTTTCTTTTTTCTTTCTTTCTTTCTTTTTTGTCCTTTTTCTTCTGAGCCGTGTGGCTGACAGGGTCTTCATGCTCCAGCCAGGTGTCAGGCCTGTGCCTCTGAGGTGGAAGAGCTGAGTTCAGGACATTGGTCCACGAGAGAACTCCTGGCTTCACGTAATATAAAATGGTGAAAGATCTCCCAGAGATCTCTAACTCAACAATAAGACCCAGCTCCACTCAATGACCAGCAAGCTCCAGTGCTGGAACGTTTGCCAAACAACTAGCAAGACAGGAATACAAACCCAGGAGAGATCATATCTTGGGTCACAAATCAAGCCTTGGTAAATTTAAGAAAATTGAAATTCTATCAAGTATCTTTTCTGACCACAACGCCATGAGACTAGATATCAATTACAGGAAAAGATCTGTAAAAAATACAAACACATGGAGGCTAAACAATACACTACTTAATAATGAAGTGATCACTGAAGAAATCAAAGAGGAAATAAAAAAATACCTAGAAACAAATGACAATGGAGACAAAACGACCCAAAACCTATGGGATGCAGCAAAAGCAGTTCTAAGGGGGAAGTTTATAGCAATACAAGCCCACCTTAAGAAGCAGGAAACATCTCGAATAAACAACCTAGCCTTGCACCTCAAGCAATTAGAGAAAGAAGAACAAAAAAACCCCAAAGCTAGCAGAAGGAAAGAAATCACAAAAATCAGATCAGAAGTAAATGAAAAAGAAATGAAGGAAACAATAGCAAAGATCAATAAAACTAAAAGCTGGTTCTTTGAGAAGATAAACAAAATAGATAAACCACTAGCCAGACTCATTAAGAAAAAAAGGGAGAAGACTCAAATCAGTAGGATTAGAAATGAAAAAGAAGTAACAACTGACACTGCAGAAATAAAAACGATCATGAGAGATTACTACAAGCAACTCTATGCCAACAAAATGGACAATATGGAAGAAATGGACAAATTCTTAGAAATGCACAACTTGCCAAGACTGAATCAGGAAGAAATAGAAAATATGAACAGACCAATCACAAGCACTGAAATTGAAACTGTGATTAAAAATCTTCCAACAAACAAAATCCCAGGACCAGATGGCTTCACAGGTGAATTCTATCAAACATTTAGAGAAGAGCTAACACCTATCCTTCTCAAACTCTTCCAAAATATAGCAGAGGGAGGAACAATCCCAAATTCCTTCTACAAGGCCACCATCACCTTGATACCAAAACCAGACAAGGATGTCACAAAGAAAGAAAACTACAGGCCAATATCACTGATGAACATAGATGCAAAAATCCTCAACAAAATACTAGCAAACAGAATCCAACAGCACATTAAAAGGGTCATACACCATGATCAAGTGGGGTATATTCCAGGAACGCAAGGATTCTTCAATATATGCAAATCTCTCAATGTGATAAACCATATTAACAAATTGAAGGAGAAAAACCATATGATCATCTCAATAGATGCAGAGAAAGCTTTTGACAAAATTCAACACCCATTTATGATAAAAACCCTGCAGAAAGTAGGCATAGAGGGAACTTTCCTCAACATAATAAAGGCCATATACGACAAACCCACAGCCAACATCATCCTCAATGGTGAAAAACTGAAACCATTTCCACTAAGATCAGGAAGAAGACAAGGTTGCCCACTCTCACCACTCTTATTCAACATAGTTTTGGAAGTTTTAGCCACAGCAATCAGAGAAGAAAAGGAAATAAAAGGAATCCAAATTGGAAAAGAAGAAGTAAAGCTGTCACTGTTTGCAGATGACATGATACTATACATAGAGAATCCTAAAGATGCTACCAGAAAACTACTAGAGCTAATCAATGAATTTGGTAAAGTAGCAGGATACAAAATTAATGCACAGAAATCTCTGGCATTCCTATATACTAATGATGAAAAATCTGAAAGTGAAATCAAGAAAACACTCCCATTTACCATTGCAACAAAAAGAATAAAATATCTAGGAATAAGCCTACCTAAGGAGAAAAAAGACCTGTATGCAGAAAATTATAAGACACTGATGAAAGAAATTAAAGATGATACAAATAGATGGAGAGATATACCATGTTCTTGGATTGGAAGAATCAACATAGTGAAAATGACTCTACTACCCAAAGCAATCTATAGATTCAATGCAATCCCTATCAAACTACCACTGGCATTTTTCACAGAACTAGAACAAAAAATTTCACAATTTGTATGGAAACACAAAAGACCCCGAATAGCAAAAGCAATCTTGAGAACGAAAAAAGGAGCTGGAGGAATCAGGCTCCCTGACTTCAGACTATACTACAAAGCTACAGTAATCAAGACAGTATGGTACTGGCACAAAAACAGAAAGATAGATCAATGGAACAGGATAGAAAGCCCAGAGATAAACCCACACATATATGGACACCTTATCTTTGATAAAGGTGGCAGGAATGTACAGTGGAGAAAGGACAGCCTCTTCAATAAGTGGTGCTGGGAAAACTGGACAGGTACATGTAAAAGTATGAGATTAGATCACTCCCTAACACCATACACAAAAATAAGCTCAAAATAGATTAAAGACCTAAATGTAAGGCCAGAAACTATCAAACTCTTAGAGGAAAACATAGGCAGAACACTCCATGACATAAATCACAGCAAGATCCTTTCTCACCCACCTCCTAGACAAATGGAAATAAAAACAAAAATAAACAAATGGGACCTAATGAAACTTCAAAGCTTTTGCACAGCAAAGGAAACCATAAACAAGACCAAAAGACAACCCTCAGAATGGGAGAAAATATTTGCAAATGAAGCAACTGACAAAGGATTAATCTCCAAAATTTACAAGCAGCTCATGCAGCTCAATAACAAAAAAACAAACAACCCAATCCAAAAATGGGCAGAAGACCTAAATAGACATTTCTCCAAAGAAGATATACAGACTGCCAACAAACACATGAAAGAATGCTCAACATCATTAATCACTAGAGAAATGCAAATCAAAACTACAATGAGATATCATCTCACACCAGTCAGAATGGCCATCATCAAAAAATCTACAAACAATAAATGCTGGAGAGGGTGTGGAGAAAAGGGAACACTCTTGCATTGCTGGTGGGAATGTGAATTGGTTCAGCCACTATGGACAACAGTATAGAGGTTCCTTAAAAAACTACAAATAGAACTACCATATGACCCAGCAATCCCAGTACTGGGCATATACCCTGAGAAAACCAAAATTCAAAAAGAGTCATGTACCAAAATGTTCATTGCAGCTCTATTTACAATAGCCCGGAGATGGAAACAACCTAAGTGCCCATCATCGGATGAATGGATAAAGAAGATGTGGCATATATATACAATGGAATATTACTCAGCCATAAAAAGAAACGAAATTGAGCTATTTGCAATGAGGTGGATAGACCTAGAGTCTGTCATACAGAGTGAAGTAAGTCAGAAAGACAAAGACAAATACCGTATGCTAACACATATATATGGAATTTAAGGAAAAAAAATTTCATGAAGAACCTAGGGGTAAGACAGGAATAAAGATGCAGATCTACTGGAGAATGGACTTGAGGATATGGGGAGGGGGAAGAGTGAGCTGTGACAGGGCAAGAGAGAGTCATGGACATATACACACTAACAAACGTAAGGTAGATAGCTAGTGGGAAGCAGCCACATGGCACAGGGATATTGGCTCGGTGTTTTGTGACAGCCTGGAGGGGTGGGATAGGGAGGGTGGGAGGGAGGGAGACGCAAGAGGGAAGACATATGGGAACATATGTATATGTATAACTGATTCACTTTGTTATAAAGCAGAAACTAACACACCATTGTAAAGCAATTATACCCCAATAAACATGTTAAAAAAAAAAAGTAACAACTGACACTGCAGAAATAGAAAGGATCATGAGAGATTACTACAAGCAACTCTATGCCAATAAAATGGACAACCTGGAAGAAATGGACAAATTCTTAGAAAAGCACAACCTTCCAAGTCTGAACCAGGAAAAAATAGAAAACATAAACAGACCAATCACAAGCACTGAAATTTACTGTGATTAAAAATCTCCCAACAAACAAAAGCCTGGGACCAGATGGCTTCACAGGAGAATTCTATCAAACATTTACAAAACAGCTAACACCTATCTTTCTCAAACTCTTCCAAAACATAGCAGAGGGAGGGACACTCCCCAACTCATTTTACGAGGCCACCATCACCCTGATACCAAAACCAGACAGAAAAGAAAACTACAGGCCAATATCACTGATGTACATAGATGCAAAAATCCCCAACAAAATAATAGCAAACAGAAACAAACAGCACATTAAAAGGATTATACACCATGATCAAGTGGGGCTTATCCCAGGAATGCAAGGATTCTTCAACATACACAAATCAATCAATGTGATAAGCCATAATAACAAATTGAAGGAAAAAAAATATGATCATCTAAATAGATGCAGAAAAAGCTTTTGAGAAAATTCAACATGCATTTATGATAAAAACTCTCCAGAAAGTAGGCATAGAGGGAACTTACCTCAATATAATAAAGGTCATATATGACAAACCCACAGCCAACATCGTTCTCAGTGGTGAAAATCTGAAACCATTTCCACTAAGATCAGGAAAAAACAAGGTTGCCTACTCTCACCACTATTATTCAACATAGTTTTGGAAGTTTTAGCCACAGCAATCAGAGAAGAAAAAGAAATAAAAGGAATCCAAATCAGAAAAGAAGAAGTAAAGCTGTCACTGTTTGCAGATGACATGATACTATACACAGAAAACCCTAAAGATGCTACCAGAAAACTACTAGAGTTAATCAATGAAGTTGGTAAAGTAGCAGGACACAAAATTAATGCACAGAAATCTCTTGCATTCCTATATCCTAACGATGAAAAATCTGAAAGAGAAATTAAGGAAACCCTCACATTTACCATTGCAAATAAAATAATAAAATACCTAGGGATAAACCTACCTAAGGAGACAAAAGACATGTATGCTGAAAACTATAAGACACTGATGAAAAAAATTAAAGATGATACAAATAGATGGAGAGATATACCATGTTCTTGGATTGGAATAATCAACTTTGTGAAAATGACTATGCTACCCAAAGCAATATACAGATTCAGTGCAATCCCTATCAAACTACCAATGGCATTTTCACAGAACTAGAACAATAAATTTCCCAATCTGCATGGAAGCAGAAAAGACCCTGAATAGCCAAAGTAATCTTGAGAAAGAAAAACAGAGCTGGAGGAATCAGGCTCCCTGACTTCAGACTATACTACAAAGCTACCGTGATCAAGACAGTATGGACTGGCACAAAGACAGAAATATACATCAATGGAACAAGATAGAAAGCCCAGAGATAAACCCACACCCATATGGTCACCTTATGTTTGATAAAGGAGGCAAGAATATACAATGGAGATAAGACAGCCTCTTCAATAAGTGGTGCTGGGAAAACTGGACAGCTACATGTAAAAGAATGAAATTGGAATACTTCCTAGCACCATACACAAAAATAAACTCAAAATGGATTAAAGACCTAAATGTAAGGCCTAAATGTAAGAAAAGGGAAACTTCTTGCACTGTTGGTGGGAATGTAAATTGATACAGCCACTATGGAGAATAGTATAGAGGTTGCTTAGAAAACCAAAAATGAACTACTATACAACCCAGCAATCCCACTACTGGGCATATACCCTGAGAAAAGCATAATTCAAAAGGAGTCATGTACCACAATGTTCATTGCAGCTCTATTTACAATAGCCAGGACATGGAAGCAACCTAAGTGTCCAACAACAGATGAATGGATAAAGAAGATGTGGCACATATATTCAATGGAATATTACTCAGCCATAAAAGGAAACGAATTTGAGTTATTTGTAGTGAGATGGATGGACCTAGAGACTGTCATACAGAGTGAAGTAAGTCAGAAAGAGAAAAACATACCATATGCTAACACATATATATGGAATCTAAAAAAAAATGGTTCTGAAGAACCTAGGGGCAGGACAGGTATAAGGACACAGATGTAGAGAATGGACTTGAGGACACGGGGAGGGGGAAGGGTAAGCTAGGACGAAGTGAGATAGTGGCGTGGACATATATACACTACCAAATGTAAAATAGATAGCTAGTGGGAAGAAGTTGCATAGCACAGGGAGATCATCTTAGTGCTTTGTGACCATCTAGAGGGGTGGAATAGGAGGATGGGAGGGAGACGCAAGAGGGAGGAGATATGGGGAAATATGTATATGTATAGCTGATTCACTTTGTTATAAAGCAGAAACTAACACACCATTTTAAAACAATTATACTCCAATACAGATGTTAAACAAAAATAAATCTTAGGTTAAAATAATAAAAAAACTAATAGAAAAAATATATGTAATGGAAATCTTTTTTTTACAGCAACACCAACAAATAAAATAACTATAAACAACCTGAGCCATATAACAAAACTCTGAACATTTCACTGACAGATACATAGAAAGGCCTGAATAACAAATCTCTTGTATTTTGACCTTATTTGTTTAGAAGAGACAAGATTTTGGAGAGAACAAATTTTCTTAAAGTTCAAAGCTTTTGGCACGTTTTTCTTTTTGGCCCTAAATATGAAATTTTAGAAGAGAAGAAGGGCATACTACCTTCACAGACGTCAAATATAACTGCAGGAGCAATTATGAGTTACTGTAACTGTATAACAAACACTTGATCCCCCTCACCTTGGTGTAGTTCCTGGATAAGTCAGAGCTGATATCTTTCAAAGGATACATTGCTACTATCATAGTCAATGTGGAATCATTAGATTTCAGGATCCAATTTAAGAACCTCATCTACTATTTTTCATCCTGCAGGCATAATTAAAAGGATATAGACTTAAGAGAAAGACAAATCTGGGCTCAAATCCATCCTTGTCACTTAGTTTTTTATCTGTAGAATGTGAACCATAATACCTGCCCTATAGGGTGTTTATAAGAACTAGAAGTTATGCATGTAAAACACCTAACATAGTGTTTAGCACTTGGTAGCACTTATAAAAATGGTAGATCTTACATTATTGTTGTTATTATTAGTTATAATTATAGTAATAAAAATAAATCTATTAACTAAAAAATAATTACATGAGCCTTAAATACTCTGACTAGAGAAGTGTTGCCAAAGTTCAATCAATGGAAAATATAGATTGAAAGTTTGTTTCTCTATAAGATGTGCTTCTTTATGACAAATTTAACTTGTCTCTACACTTATATAAGATGCTCATGAGGTTGGGTGGGAGTTAAGAGGAAAGGATTTCAAAATCAGGTAAGCATGGGAAATGTTTTATACAGCCACACCCACTTCTAACATTTTCAAGAACTGGGGCAGGTGATCAACTCTTTCAGGTTCCTGGACATGGGACATTCAGTGCTAAAATGAAAAAGTCCCGAGCAAACTGGGACAGTTGGTCACCGTAAATGATGAAATATATCATATATCTAAAAATATAGATTATAATCAAGCTAATAAACTGTTAAATATAGTATGTTTTCACCTTGACAAAGATACCCTCAAAATGACATAGAAGGCCAAGTTCACATTTAGAAATTCTGGACTACTGGGAGTTTTTACCGCAGAACATGGTTGGGTAAAAAGAGACAGTCCCCAGTTTGTGGCCTTACCGCCCCCCCCCCATTCTTATCCTACAAGGCCAAGAGGCCTACAGACACTCCAACCTGTGCACTCATATCCCAACCACACCTTTCTCCGAACACCGCCCTTTGCCTCAGTCCCACTGGTGGAGAAATTTGCTCTCTGAAGTGGCCATTCAGGTTCTAGAAGCTAGTCTGGACCATCTGAGTGGTGTATTCCAGGGTCCTAGTAACTGGAGTGTTGTCTAGAAAGGGGTGGGCTGTGAGTGGGCACACATCCTTGTTTCTGGAGACTCCTTACCCCTCTAAGAGGGGACCCAGGGAAGTAGCCATGTTGTTCCATTCTTAGAGCAATGTTGCATACTGCAGTTTTGCCTCTGGAAGACACATAATTCACATTAACATATGAAACGTTTTTAGAAGTTCTCAGTAAAGAAATTTGTTTAACTTTATTTCTCCCAACATTGACTAATTTATATAACCCAAGAGTTCCCTTTTTACATACAGCCTATTAACATCATATCAAATATACTTAGAAAATACTAATGTTGAGAAAGAAACATGGTCAAACTCACCTACACCTCCAGTCACAATTTAATGATGTTAAGTAGTGGCTCATAGAAAAGGCCAGAAAGAACTTGACTTGTTTTTATTGATTATTTAAGCTCTTCCCTGCTTGTCTTTGCAAACAAGTGTCTTAGAAGTTCAGGGATAATTTACATCTCAGAAATGTTGTTGTAGCATTATCTTGCAACCCTCAACCTGACCCTCACTGATATCTAGAACAACAGATAAACACGGCATAATAACTATGAGTAATAAATACTGAAAGCTTCACAAGATGGCCAGAGTAAGGCTGAGGGGTAAAACACCATGTATCCTGGTTTGATTTTTTTAAATCATTGGGGAGCTTAGAAATCACTAATCAAAAAAAAAATTAGAGGAAGAGTTCTGGTTCCAGGTAAGATGGAATAGGTACACTCCTCTTTCTCTATAATGATCAGAAAACCTGAATAGAATGCATGGAGAGCAGGTATCTGTGGTCTCTGTAAACTAGTTAAGTAATAGGCAGATTAAGAAGAAGACTCAAAATACCGCCAAAGCAGCGGTAAGTTTACTGTTTGTTTTTCTTTTGGCCTGAACTCAACATAGCCCAAAACCTAGAAGTGGGCACCAGGGCACAGACAGAGAAAGCTTCAGGAAAATCCCTCAATCTCTGGCTCAAAGAACAGGATAAAGGAACTCCTAAAACTCAGGGACAGTAGAAGAAACTCCAATGTTTTCCCTTCTTTTCTGTGTTCTCTGTGTCCCCACTACCAACCAATCTCACAGTGGCAGCAGCAGTGGCATTAAGGGGAACTCGAAATGGCAAAAAATTTGAGGGTGACCTTCCTCTCCAGTTATAAGAGATTCCCCAAGGGAGTAAGAACACTTTCAAAACTTTTTCCTCTCCCTATCATCCTACCATTTGGCCTGAGATGTGACATCATCATTGGAAGAGGACATCTGAGCGGGATTATAAAGCTGCAACCTTCTGGCCAGAGGGTCAAAAAGGGAGAGTCTTGGGAAACCAGAAAATACCAGGGAGATCACAGAGTCAGAGGAGCTCAGAAAATTGACTTCTTAAAGTTGTTTATGAAATCCTGGGCTTACATGAGTGATGCATGCATTGATTTGACCCTAAACAACATACCTAGACTTTGACAACTGAATTACAGGATAGACCCCTGACTGGCCACTGAATAACACACACACAGGGCAGATCTGAAGAGCATAACAAATGCTTTGTAAATTGAACTGACATTGGAACCCATAGAAGGTAGATCTGAAGTTGTGGCCTCAATACCTGCTAAGACAAAAATTTCAACACTCTCCATATAATTTAGACAAAATGCCGAATCTCAAAACATAATATTAAAATGTCCAGGATATACAGGAAGAACAAGGAAAATCTTAACTCACATGGAAAAAGAAAATCACAAAACCAGTGTCAGATGGCACAGAGGTTGGGATTATCTGACAATGACTATCATAAAAATGTGCCAAGACTTCTACTTCTGGGAAGATAGAGTAGGTGTACTTTTTTCTGTTCCCCCAACTAAGTACAGCCAAACACCCTGGACATTATATAAAACAATGATAAGTAGGCCATGGAAGGTGGAGAGAAGGAAGAGAATTGGCTAAGGATCTTGGGACCTGAGGAGGTAAGTTCCTTGGACTTTCTTTTTGCCTCATATATCCCACTGGGTATTAAAGAAGCCAACAAACCATAAATGCCAATGGGCACAGACAAAAACAATAACAACAATGACAACAAAAGCCTGCTCTCTCTAGTCAAAGGACCAGGAACACCTACAAAAGCCTATAGCTAACTTCACACTTAATGATGAATGAATACGTTTCCCCCAAATCAGGAACAAGGCAAGGATGTCTGTTCTCACCACTGTCATTCAACATGGAACACCTAGCCAGGTCAATAAAGCAAAAACAAGGAAGGAAGAAATAAAATTCCCTATATGAAGATGACATAAATGTCTACATAGAAAATCACCAAGGGACTTCCCTGGTGGCGCAGTGGTTGAGAGTCTGCCTGCCAATGCAGGGGACACGTATTCGATCCCTAGTCTGGGAGGATCCCACATGCCGCAGAGCAACTAGGCCCATGTGCCACAACTACTGAGCCCGTGCTCCAGAGCCTGCGAGCCACAACTACTGAGGCCCGCACGCCTAGAGCCCATGCTCTGCAACAAGAGAAGCCACCGCAATGAGAGGTCCACGCACCGCGGTGAAGAGTGGCCCCCCTGTTCGCTGCAGCTAGAGAGAGCCTGCGCGCAGCGGCGAAGACCCAACACAGCCAAAAATAAATTAATTAATTAATTGAAAATAAAAGAAAATCAACAAAAAAAAAATCCTAGATGTATAAGTGTAAGTCCAGGATGGTGCAGGATACAAAAATCAGTTGTACTTTTATATGCCAGCGATGAACATATAGAAACCAAAATTTAAAATACAATTCTACTTATAATCAAAATAAAAGAAAATCCTTAAGGCAAATCTAACAAAATATGTACATGGCTTGAATGCTGATGAAAGAAATAAAAGACAAAAAATGGAGAGACAAATCTTGTTCATAGCTTGGAAGATTCAACATAGAAAGGATGTCAATCCTCCCCAAACGATATATAGTTTTAATGCAATTCTCATCAAAATACCAGCCAGATTTTTTGTAGTTATAGACAAGACCACTCTAAAAGTCGTATTTTAGAGAAAGAAACTAGAATAGCTAAAAGTTTTGAAAAAGAAGAATAAAGCAGGAGGAACCACTCTATCCAATTTTAAGACTTACTGTACAGTTACAGTAATCAAGATTGGTACTGGCAGAGGGGAGGGATAGACACATAGATCTATGGGATCTGCTAGGTCTAGTTGCTATAACCAGTGCTGGAAAAGGTTTCTAGGGGGAATCTGAGACCAAAATAAATGATACCCTATCCTCCCCCCAATCCTTAGCAAACTCTGTGCAATATGGCCCAAATTTCTTAATGTACCATCTATAATGATCCATGCCACCAATCTTTGCGTCCCTTAAGTAAGAAAATGTTTATAAACATCTTGCTCATTCCTAGTGGTGACACAGGGAGTTCCCTGGCGGTCCAATGGTTAGGACTCAGCACTTTCCCTAGTGGTGACAGAGGAGCCTTCAGCCTTTGAGCACATCAACTGGACTTGCCCAGGGACCAGGCCAAGAACACCAGGTCTCAGTAAGGGTCTCTGGCTTGGCCTACGCCTTCTGAGCCTTCCTTATAACTGGCATGAGGCAATGGTGATTCCGCAGGTCTGGCCAGTCCAGGTGCTAGGTGAATCTAAACAATGTTAACTGATGAAGAAAGTTGCTCAGGAAACAATGATGGGATCCATGTGTCATAGCACATTGTGTGTATGTGTGTATGTGAGTGGATGGCTACTGGTATGAGTTTCCTATTGCTGCTACAGCAAATTACTATAAACTTGGTGGCTTAAAACAACACAAATTTATTATCTTATAGTTCTGGAGGTCAGAAGTCTTAAATGAGTCTCACTGGGCTAAAATCAAGGTGCCAGCAGGGCTGCATTGCTTCTGGAGCGTCTAATAGAGAATACATTACCTTGCCTTTTCCAGTCAAGAGAGGCCACCTACATTCTTTAGCTTGTAGCCCCTTCCTCCATCTGCAAAGTCAGTATCACAGCATATTCAGATCCCTCTCTGACTCTGACACTGACTTTCCTGTCTCCCTCTTTCACTTATAAGGACCTTTTGATTACATTGGGTCCATCCAGATAAACAAGAATAATCTCTGCATCTCAAGGTCAGCTGATTACCAATTTTAATTCCATTTGCAGCCTTAATTCTCTCTTGCCAATCACAAGGTCTGGCGAGTAGGATGTGAATATATTTGAGGAACTACTACTCTGTCTACCACACTACTAATGAGATTATTTCAGTAAATTTGCTTCACAAACAGTTACTCAATATTTTAAGACCTCCCCCAAATCTGTGCATTTCTCTGCCCCGGGAGTTTATACAATTTTTGTGGTTCTCCCAACCACACCCTCAACCAGTCAGAGGCAGTGCTTCTCATAGTGTGGTGCCCAAATCAGCACCAGCATCACATCACCCTGGAACTTGTTACCAATGCAGAATCTCAGCCCCACCCCAGACCTGCAGGTTCAGAAACTGGGTAGGTGGAGCCCAGCAATCTATGTTTTAACAAGCTCTCCAGGTGATTCTGATGTATACACGTTTAAGAACCACTGGGCTGGAAACTATTAAGCCTAGAGGCTTCTTACACTGCATCTAAAATATAACTCTAAAATACATTGCTTTCAAACCAGAATTGCTTTTAATATCTACTGTGCAAACAAGTTCTGCCACTGTGAAAACTCTTTTCTATTATCCAGGATGAAACAGAACAAAACACAGCACACACACCACGAAGAAAAATTCACCAAAATATTAAGTTTTATTTTTTCACCTGGTAGAAAAATTGATGGGTTTTTTTCCACTAGACTTTTCTATGTTTCAAAATATTTTATAATAAACATATATTACTTTAGAGTGGATAAGAAATAGATCGCAAAATGGAAGGAACAATTTGTAGTGGGTCAAGTACCAACGAGAAACACATAACCAAAACTCCTCTTAAGCTATTTCAAATAATCAGGACAATCAAACAGTAATAATAACTTGATGGATTCTGTCTCTTTCAGTCCCCGAAGAGTCTCAGCTCTTTATTTGATCACTGTGTGCACTACCTATGGTCTTAATGGGTCAGCATAGAGCAGGACAATTCATTTTAGAAGAGGAGAAACATCTAGAGATCCTCAGAGGAAAGAAGTCCATACCTCCTGGATGCATCCAGTCTTAGATGATGCCAAGTCACCCACTAACACCTTTTCTCAGCACTCTGATAAGCTCGAGACCAACAACTTCCCCTCGGTCCCACTCACAATCTAGCAACGCGCAGCACCCCCGCCCCAGATTTTTTTCCCAAAGCAGACAATGTGGTATTGTGATTAGATATAAACTGAAAGTGTATTTTCTGCCCTTCAGTAATTACACTGCCTTATGGTAGCATTATTCAGTGTGAAGCCTTATTATGCTGCAGAATGAAATTCTGTATAATTTTCTTCTCCTCCAATGCACAAATGGAAATCATATTTTGGTCTGAGTTGGGAAGAAAGGCACAGTTATCACTTGTGAGCGTGGTGTTATTTTCCCCAGAATTAAAAAATCCATCTGGGTGTCCGACCTCGCTCACCCCGCTGCCTCTCCATTCAGTCTTTTGTATGCAGATGAACCTTATCAATTTCCACCGCCTCAAAAGCCCGCACCCAGCTTGGTGCCTCCCCCTGGTCCGCGCGGCTTTAATGGAAATGCATGAGGCTTTTTTTTTTCTTTGATGTCTATGCAATATACGCATGTGGATAAAAACCTGTGCTTTTATTTAGGGGGAGGGAGAGGGGGTTCAAATCAAAGTTAAAGTCTACCCTATCGCGCCTCTCTGGCGATTAGCGGAGGAGAGAAAGGAAGAGCAAATCCAACACAGAAGCTGTGAAACTGGGGTTATTCGGATTATTGACTAACAAATAAAGGGGCATGGCATGTCACATTTGTATTCTAAGGGTTTTCATTCCGCCGCAGGCCTCATCAACAACTTAGTGGAGTGCTACTAAATCCCGCGTGTTAACACGCGGGCCCCGGTGGCTCCTCGCGATTAATGCGTTAATTGCAGCTCCCTCAGGCCTAGCGCTAGTTGTGTCAGTAATTCACTTAAGGCCAGTTCGCCCCTGAGTTATTCTACAGTCTAGTGTAAACAACGCGCGAATAACACCACTCAACCGTTTACCGGATCCGGTTGCTGCTTCCCAGCCTATTAGCAACTTCCAACGAATGATTCATCCTCCAGTGACAAAGCGGAGCCGGGGATTGTCTGAAACCTCCAGGACTACAGGAGTAGATCAAAACAGCCTGGCTTTCACCAGACCCGGGGACTTACGTGCCTCTCGGAAATGCAGCTTGGCCAGCGCAGGTCTACACAGTACAAAGTAAACCACCGTTGTTTCGAAAAAATGCCTAGAAAACTTAGGCAACAACCCTCCTTATTCGCCGAGGTAAATCATTCAGAAAGAAGACGGATAAAGAAACAAAAACAGATTTTCTTTGGCTCCCAGTATCCCACCAACTCATTACATTTGTGACAGTCTGTTTGATTCTGTTGACGGAGATTGGATATTGCGACCTAATGATGCAATTTATGTGAACCCCGAGTTTAGAGTTAAGAATGTGGTGGCCACCTAAACTAGCCAGAACTGGGCTGGGTGAACCTGACCGAGCAGCTTAGCGGCTTGACTCCAAAAAGTGGTCATGGTACTCATTCTGTCTGCCTAACAAGATTGTTATAAGGATTTTAAGGTTACGGTAGAAAAAAAAAAAAAGTACGTTTTCAAAACCTACAAATAATGTAATGTAAGCACGAATTAAATGGGGAATTAAGGCTCTTACTGATTAATATGCTAAAATAACGTATCTTTGATTTGTAGCACTTTAAATTTCACAGAGTAGTCATATATATGGGCATGTATAGTGAGAAATTTCAAGCATACAGAACTGGCAAAACAAATATTTACCTACTTTTTAAGCTCAGAATAATTGGGTTTAAGGAAAGAACTAGGAACCTCAAGGTTAAACTGACTACTCCCAGCTGGCCTCATCCGACTTCTGCCTGACAGGCAAAATTGTTTCAAAAAGAAACAGGGAGGTCCATTTTATCTTTGGCTCTCTGTAATTTGAAGAAAGTTTCCTCAAGGGGACCTGACATCGCTCTTCTTACAGTCCCCACTCATTCTTCCTAGCTCTGCTCCTTGGGATCCCAGAAAATAAGTCTCTTTCTCCAAGTTAGGGAGACTCAACCCCACAAATGAAAGAATCATTAAGTCTTGGAGAAGGTTCTAGAAATCAGACTTTAGATCAGTGAACAATAAAAACCATTGTATTCCCCCCTTTTTCTCTTTCTAAAATTTAAAAGTAAACACACTTATGGTTAAAAAGAAAAAAAGTTCTAAAGAACACAAGTGACAGGAAATATTCCTAAATACACCACCCCACCCAATATTCCATTTCCACTGCCCCAAAGCAACCTCTACTAACAGTTTCTTGAGTAGCCTTCTAGCAATTTAAGGGCAATTTACAAATTTACAAGGATACACACACAAAAAGTTGGATAATATTGGGCACTTTTTTTGCAACATTTTTACTGAACTGTGTCTTGGACATCTGAGCATAATAGTGCATGTAATATACCAGGGTGTGTACTGGAAAAGTAGTTCTGATAGACTTTTGTGTCTAAATTCTGATATGAGATAAGCCAATAGTTTTTTCTTTCCCTACAGTACAATTTTTTTTTAATTTTACAGCATGTCATTTGTGGAATTTAAAAACATAGGCATACAAAAGCCTTTTACAAGGTTGAAAATATACTAGAGTGCTGACTGACCCATGACAAGGGCTGGGGAGGGGACAGGATGCAGGCAGCAGAGTTGAAGGGCAAAGGGAAAAAATGAAAGTGAGAACAAATGACAAATTGAGGGGCCTTGCATGGGCCAGTGGGAGTGTGCTGTGCACTGAATAATAGTTATTTGTCATTAGGGTTGCTAGTCTGATAAAACAATTGGGTGGCTTCTTACAATCTCTCTCTTTTTCTTCCCAATGTTTTTGAATAATTTATATGACATGAAAATTATCTGTTCCTTGAAAGTTTGTAAGTCTAATCCTTAACATTGTCTGGACCTGGTGCCCTTTTAATAGGTCATTGTTTTATTACTCTTTCAAAGTCTTCTATGATTATTGTTGTAGTCAGATTTTCTGTTTTCTAAGCAAATTTTTATGATTTATATTTTCCCAAGCATTTTAATTTTGTCCACAGTATTTTTAATGTATTGGTATAAAGTTTTGCTTTATAATTTTATTTTCTATATATCTGTAGCCATATCCCTTTTAAATTTATGTTGTTTATTTTACCTTCTCTCTGTTTTCCTTAACTGGGCAGAAGGAAAATTATTTTTCCTCCTCCACAGGATTTGCCAAATATTTGTATATTTTATTAATCTTTTCAAAGAATCAGCTTCTGTTTGTATTCATCTCCTCTATTTTTGATATTGTAATTTAACAATTTCTGCTTTTATTTTTACTAATTATTTTTCCTAATTTATTTGAGATCATTTTGTTTTATTATTTTTCTAGCTTCTCAAACTGAAAGCTTAGTTAATTGATTTTCATGTTTTTTGTGTTCTAGTAAATGCATGTAATACTATGCCTGCTCCTCTGTCTCTGCCCAGTCCATAGACTTTGATAGGTGTGTTCTTAATTTTGTGCATTTGCAGAGTTGGTAATAACCATTTTTTACTTCCTTTTCTGTTACAAAATTATTTAGAAGCATGATTTTTAATTTTCCTGGACAAAGCTTTCTTTTGGTTGTTAATTTATATTTCTACTGCCTTGTGATCAATAAATACAAATCATATGATTTTTGTTTTCTGCAGTTTATCAAGATTTCTTTTATAACCTAAAACATGATCACTTCTTATGAAAGATTTTTTTGTGTTTAAAAATATGTTTTTTCTGTTGGAGTAAGTTAAGATATACAGTTATAATTATGTCATTCTATTTCTCTACATACTTTAATTCATTTCTTTTTTTTTCTATGACATCTAATGATTGTGAGCACAGTAAGTTAAGGTTTCTCACTGTAATTATGGATTTATCAATTGATCCTTGTGTTTCTTTTTGTTTTCTCTTTGCTGTGAGCTAATGCTAATGACCTATCCCCCAATTTCCATTAGATGTGTGTTGGCACATGTGCCATGCATCTTAATTTTTATTTCATATTTTTGCTTTCCAGGAGAATTTCTCAGCTTGGTCCTCAAGCTTACTCACTTGTTCTTCAGCTGTCTCCATCCTATTATTCAGTCTGTTGAGTTTTTATTTCAAAAATCAAAATTTTAACTTCCAAGTCTCTAGGTGATTATCTTGAATATAATATCCTTTATGCCTCTCTAATGATTTTAATTATCCTTATTCTAACATCTTATTCTTTTTGTTCTTAATTAGCCCAAGTTCCTGATATCAGCTCATCCACTTGTTGAGTTTGGTACTTACTTTCATAGCTTTGGCTTCCCTCAGATATTTAATGAATCTTGGTTGTGTGTTCATGTCTGTATTTTCGATTCCCTTTAGCCTACAGGTGAAAGCCTGCCTCCAAAGGTTATTGGAGAGGCATGGAACACACGCTGGGTAGTGTGACCCAGTTAGTTGGGTTCCTGAATATTGGAGCCTCTCTGGGAGCACCAACCTCCTGAGGTGCTGTCCTTCCTCTCTGGGCAAAAGCCTACCCTCCCCATGCTGCCTGCTTTGACAGAAGAGAGAGGGTAGGGAGTTGAAGACGTTTCTCCTGCCAGGTGAGGCTCCCACTCTGGACCCAGCAGCGCTCCTGTTCTGAGGATCTGGCCTCAGGAGGCTTGGGGCTCCCCACCAGCCACACCCTCCTTTGCTGCCATGCTTTTCTGCAGACATTTCCTGCTTCTGTCTGATTTCACCTACCTTTCATCTCTCTGAGATTCCACTCTAGTTTTCGATGCGTCCATGAAACCTCTTATTGTCCACTCTGGTTGTGGGTGTTTTTTCCAAGAACTATCCCCTTTTTCTATCATTTCCTCAGATTTGGGTAAGGATGAGTCTGCAGTGTGTGCTCAACTGCCCTCTTGATCCAGTCTTTGGCAATTAATTTAAAATTGCCTACTGACTATTGGCCATGAAATAGGCACCTCCCCTAGACAGTACTTCCACATCCCTGAAACTGTGGTAAAAAGATGGGTCTTGTGATTGATGCTGGATGAAGTGTGGGGAGAATGAACTCTTGTGGTTGTTGAACATGCATTCTTAGGGACAGAACTTGCATTTACCAGAATACCAGTGTTTAAAAAAAAAATTTGATGATATTCACTTCTGTTCCCTGGGGACTGCTGTAGGAGGAGCCTTAAAGGGCTGGGCTTCCTGGGCTATTCTAGGAAACAGCTGCTCCTATTTGAATAAGAGAGGCAGAAGGGAGGACCCGTCTATTTACAGGTCAACAGCAGCCTCGATATCTGATGCCTTGTGGAACTAATTCCTAATTGGGGCAGTGTTTGTCAACACTGACAGGACCCTAATACACTGTAATCGCTCCAGCCACAAGCTCAGATAGAGATCTTAATCTCCACACTGTCCCCTTCACACGGCAGCAGCCCTGCTGCCCACCCGCTCCTTCCCCATTGGCTCTGTCTCTCTCCATCTCTTTTCCCTCCACCCTGACCCCTTTTTGTACCGTTTTTGTACTTCTCTGTGGCCACCTCCCTTTGTCTCTTTTTCACAGTCTGGTTCTTTCCTTCCTTCACTCTTTGTAGGGTCTTGGATCTCCCTCTCCATCCTTCTAGCTCTCTTGTTCCTTTGTCTCTCTCATAAATACCCATCAGATTTATTTATTTACTTATTTATTTACTTACTTATTTATTTTTTGGCTGTGCTGCACGGCATGTGAGATCTTAGTTCCCTGACCAGGGATCAAACCCGTGACCCCTGCAGTGGAAGCGCCGAGTCTTAACCACCGGACTGCCAGGGAAGTCCTAACATCCATCAGATTTAAACTCTCAAGAGTTCCCAGAGAGTTTAGGCCACATTTAATTTTAATCTGTCAGTAGTTCTCAATTCATTATCAACAATCTCTGAAATTGTTAAGAAAGAAAATTACACTTTGGCAAATTTTCACAAATAGAAGCAGAGGCTTAAGATAAATGTATGTGGCAAAAGGGAAGAGAGTGACATTTTTGATCCTTGATGCATATATTTTGCTAATTCGGCAAAATAAGTGTCTCCCCTTAGCTAGTGTCCTGGTTGGTAGTGTCTGTCACACAACCTGAACCAGACCTGGGAGCAACACGTTTACAAGAGGGTCAGTCAAACGGCAGGCACTGCGGAATCAGGGTGAAGCCCGTCTGTTAAATACCTGCACCGGGAGACCACATGGGTACCGTTCCAGTTCCAAGAAGGTCTGGAGAAACCTGGGGAAAAAGCAGTGGCCAAGTGGGCACTCCAGTTGGAGGCACTGTAAGCAGATCCAGGTGAGGAGTTAAAGGATTCATTCCATTTCATTCCATGTTTAGTGTTGTCTCCCAAATAGCCTGTTGACACTTGAGTGACACTGTTAGACCTGAGTCCAAAGCTGATCACTTCGTCTAGATTATTGCTAGAAACTTTCACCTCTCTGTGTCCTCAGACTCCTTGGAAATGTTCTTTCGGAAGATGCATTGTTCTCACCCTTAGGGTCTCAGTGCAAATATTATACCTCTCCAGAGATGTGAAACCCTGAGCACTGTAACCAAAGTATTAGTAGCTCTCCATACACCAGTTACTCTTTATCTTTAACCTGTTTATTTTCTCCATAGCGCTTATTACAAACTACCATTATCTCATTTGTTTATTTCTCTCCAGAAGCATGAGCTTCATGAAGGGAAGGACTGTCTCTTTACTTTCCCATATTAGCCCCTTAACAGGTACCTGGCACATAGTAGGACTTCAATAAATATCTGCTGACTGAAAGACTGGAGGAATGAAGGAATGAATGAAATAATGGAACATTCTCTAATCACTCTCCATCCTAACAATAGAGATCATAATTCCATTGCTTTAATTTTCTCTCTTCTCAAAGATTCTTAATGACCAGGTCCCCTCTTTCTTGCACAGACGAAGGCCTCTCTCCCTTCTGTGTACTTTTTTCTGCATACACTCTCCTCCTCAGAGGTGAAACTCCATCTGCAAATGCTGGAGGACCGCAAAGCACATCATCAAACCCCTAGAGAACTCCCCCTCCCTTGAATAGACACAGCCCATGCTCTGCTTCTGAGATACCCACACAAGGCCCCCCAAAAAGTCAGTCCTAGATATCCAGCCCTCCCTGAAGTGTCAGCTATCGCACGCTTTTTGTTTTTCCTTTTCCCAGTAGCTCATGAAGTCTTTCTGCCTCGGTCCCAGCCACGGCTACACTTACCTGTGATTTATTGATGATAATCGTAGGAAAGCCATTTGTAATCAGACGTTAAACAAAGACATTCTCTCGCTGAGAGGGAGTGATAACGCACCATTTAGTAATTTTTGTGCGGTTGGTAATTTGGAGAATGAATGATAATTTCTGAGCCTTGAAAAGCGACGTTGACGATGCCTGGTGTTATTCACCTAGTGAATAAAGACACCTTCCTCTCCATGTCTTGTGATGAATTTCTTTTATTAGGGCCACTTACGCAGGACTTTATCTTAATGGTCTCTCAATACGGGGCAGTTGTGCTTGGGCCATTAAGTTGTTTTTCATCATGCCTTAAACACAGGCTCAGAGAAAATAAATAGCAGTAGTGGTTCCAGGCAGCTCAGCTGCTACAGAAATTAGGCCCTGAAGCTAACATGTTTGCTAAGCACAGCCAGCAGGAAACACACAGAGATGGTGGGTCCCTACACCCCCGTGAGGACGTGAGACTCCCCGCCTACCTCACATTTCACTCCTGCTTGCCCTTCTCTCTCCCCACGTCCCATTCCTAAGTGAAGCTTCCCTTCCCTTCTTGGTCCCCACTCTCTATTAAGCTCCCTTGATTGTACTTTTCCCTGTGTTAACTCAGCATTCCTTTCATGTACAAGGAAGTGGAGGTAGATCCAGTAACTTAAATAGATATTATGTCGGCCCATACAGGTTCTTTGCAAGCTGCCTTCCACCCGAGAGAAATCCTCGTAGGTGGCTGGGGGGGATCTGAGGAGGAAGAACAGCCACCAACCCACGCTCCACATCAGCGTGTCCTGTGACAGCCACGATAATGTCCCATCAGTGATTTCCTTCACATACAGATTATTTAGCTCACTGCATTCTGAGACCCAAGGGTGACAGAACCTGGGGACCACCCTGGTAGAAGTTGGCTGCATCTGGGTACTGTTCCTCTGAGTGATGTTCCTCTGGGTACTATTCCTCTGGGTACTATTCCTCTGAGGACTATTCCTCTGAGTACTCTTCCTCTAAATGCTGATCCTCTGGGTATATTCCTCTGGGTACTGTTCCTCTGGGTAGTATTCCTCTGAGGACTATTCCTCTGAGTACTGTTCCTCTGAGTGCTGATCCTCTGGGTATATTCCTCTGGGTACTGTTCCTCTAAATGCTGATCCTCTGGGTATATTCCTCTGGGTACTGTTCCTCTGGGTAGTATTCCTCTGAGGACTATTCCTCTGAGTACTGTTCCTCTAAGTGCTGATCCTCTAGGTACTATTCCTCTGGGTACTATTCCTCTGAGTGCTGTTCCTCTGGGTACTATTCCTCTGAGGACTATTCCTCTGAGTACTGTTCTTCTAAGAGCTGATCCTCTGGGTATATTCCTCTGGGTACCATTCCTCTGGGTACTATTCCTCTGAGGACTATTCCTCTGAGTACTGTTCCTCTAAGTGCTGATCCTCTGGGTATATTCCTCTGAGTACTGTTCATCTGAGTGCTGTTCCCCTGAGTGCTGTTCCTCTGGGTACTGTTCCTCTGGATACTATTCCTCTGAGTACTGCCCCTGGCAGAGGCAGGTTGCCTCAGTGTGCTATTCACAGGGTCAGGGCCTCCCCACAGGCATTGTGCCCACCTCTTCAGATGTCAAATACTCAGTACACTCATGAATCCTTTCCTTGGGTCATTTCCCTTGTCCCACAGCCCTCCAGTCCCAAACCCCTTCTCCAACCCCTCCATCCAGCTCCCACCTCCAATTGTACCACAGACCCCAGAAAGGGCTGTTAGCCATTCTCTGCCCCTACTAGTTCCTCTGCCAGGTAAGGGGAGAGTGGGAGAGAGGAATGGAGGGAGGCTATCTTAGTGAGCCAGCGGCACATCTGAAAAACCATGACATCTCGACTTGCCTTACTACCAAGAGAGTAACTGTCTCCTTCTAAGCTTTGAATTGAATTACAAACAGCACCCTTTCATTGCTTTAGCCTAGGATATACACAGCTCCAGGAGGTACGGGGGTAAATATTAACAACAGCTAACATTTAATTTGTATTTACTATGTGGTAAGCATTGTGCCAAGAACTTTGCATTGACTGCCTCATTTAACCTCCATTACAGCCTGAGGATGTAAGTACTGTTATTTTTTTCTAGCTTTATTGAGATATAATTGACATACAACACTGTGTAAGTTTAAGGTGTACAATGTGATGATTTGATACATGTATATATTGTGAAATGATTTAGATACTAATATTATTATCCGCTTTTCACTGGTGGAGAATGGGAAGCCAAGAGGACCTCAGCTTCATGCCCAAAGCCACAGAACCAGAAAGGCCTGAAACTGGAATTGGAGCCAGGCTGCCCAACCCCAAATCACTCTCTTCCTCTCTTCTGTCCTGACAGTGACGATCCCACCCAACCACACTCAAGTGATGGTATAGGGGCTGACACACAGCCTCTTCCACCACAGGTAGGGAACGAGAGTCTATTCCATTGCTTCCCACACACCAGGCAGTTTGTGGCCCTGGGAGCCCCCCACCCCACCGGCCATGCCGTCACACATCCCTGAGAGGCGGGGTGGATTTTCCAGTACCCCCAGTGGGGAGTGGATGCTTTTTCCTTTCCCTCAGGAGATGGATCAACCCCTGCTTAGAGATAAGTACCATCTCTTCCTCAACAATACCCTTTTCCTCATTGGACAAGTACTGGCCATGTCCCATGGACTCAAGTACTGCTCCCTCTGGACATAGTTCCACAAAAGAGAGTCTGCAACCCCCCACCTCCAAGAGTGGCCAGTCCCATCACTGCCCTCCACTCTCAACTCACCTCCCTGTGTCTGGCCCTCGGGTTGTGTTTTGGTCCCATTAGGATACTGCCTATAAATTCTGTCTTGGGTTTCAAAGGCAGTGTCCCACGGCAGGCAGATTTCCTCCCACTGGTTCCTGAGTGGAGAGATTACTGTGATGTACTACCTTACCTTGATGGGTCCCCATCCAGTCTCTGGTTGTCTGACAAACTAGCACAGATCCTCACCAGGCTATCCCTAAACAGTGGGTCTCTTTTCAGTGTCAAGAATGTGTAAATTCCACCACTCTCTCTGGTCTGTTGTTCCTGGTATAGAACCACTGTATCACAATGTCTTTTCTCTCTTGTGGGGTTGTATTGGACTACCAGAGTGCCAAACCATCCTTCAGCTTATTGACCTATCTTTATCCCTTCTGCCTCCTTGTCTGCCCCAAATCAGAGGTCAGTGGGCAACCAGGGCTCCTGCTGAAACACGAAGAAACAGGGACCATATCAGAGGTGGCATTTTTACTGCTACTATGACCATAAACACACATCCCATGTATCATCTCCATGGACTTTACTGCTCTGGGTGAAGAATTTCAAGTATTCTTAATAATGTTTTATTATATCTCTTGATTTGTCAATCCCTTTGGGAATGATAGGGAATTCCTAAAGTGAAGTAGGAATGGCCATCATCCTCCACCACATTCAGAGCTCCTAGTCGGGTTTCCTGTTGGAACAAACAGAAAGACAAAGACCTCCAGGCAAAGAGGAGAACAAGCAGCTTAAAACAGAAAAGCAAATCAAAACATATGGTTGTCATACCCATTGTTAACCTCTGAATGGATTATGTCTGACAGCAAATACCCAGTCAAGACTGTGATACCAGTAAATCCTTTCAGTTGGTCAAAATGACTCAAAGAGAAGATGACAAGGGTAAGATTTTCCCACCTAAGCCTGATAGATTCAAGATACCCACCCATAAATTGAGAGAGAGAAGGAGAAAGAGACAGCGGGGACGAGGTAGGAGAAAACTTTTTTTTTTTAATTTTGGGTGTAGGTATTGGCGTACAATGCTAATTAGAATCAAATAGGTAAGAAACTGACTAAATTCTTGAGAGAGCTGTGTTTATTTCCCCCTTCCCCAAAATGTGCTAGATCAAAATATTAAGAGTTGCTAAAGACCTAAGTCAGCGCTTGGGCTTCCAATATTCTGTAGAAGGAAGGGGGTTGAGAAAGCTGCTGAAAGAATAAGGAGGACATGTTCTCCAATACCCACTTCAAATGTGGCCAAGAAGGATAGGGGAAGGGAAAGAATCTCAGAGAAAAGTGGCTGGGAGCTCCTCCCTAAGCACAGGATCAGGAACATACTCACCCCCCAGGAGTCTGATCCCATGCAGCACCTACCAACAGGATTTCAGGATTGCTATAGACTTGTGTTTGCTGTGCTCCCAATTTTCCTTTAATTGAATGGCAATTTGTCTTCTGATTATCCTATATGTGTGTCATCATTGTCAGTTGGGCATAGAAGAGAACATTGTTTTTTTAGCTCTTAGGTCTCTGAATAAGGAGGCATGTTTTAAAGCGATTGATAGAGTGTAATCATTTGTTTTTACCTTAATGCTAGAAGTATCCTTCATCTAATAATCCTTCATCCTTCATCTAATGCAATAGTGGTCATTGCATTGAACCTATAGAGAAGGAAATAAAATTCTAGCCCACTACTTGGACCATCAAAGTTCAATATTTATGTAGTAATATTTTTGAAAAACTTTAATTGAAGTATAGCTGATTTATAAGAATATATTAGTTTCAGGTGTACAGCATTATGATTTAATAGTTTTACAGATTATACTCCATTAAAACTTGTTACAAGATAATAGCTATAATTCCCTGTGCTAGTAGTAATAATATTAATAATGTTTATTGCTTAATATTTAGTGTCTGTCTGTGAACAAAGCACAGAAGACTTGCTTGTGATTGCAGGACACAATGTAAACCTTAGCAACCTTGACAATAAAAAAGTGAGCTGATGGAAGGAGGTAGAATTGGGGAGAAAGTATAAAAGAAAGTGTAGGCTGTTATTATCCTTATCTTATAAAGTTGGTAATGGAGAGATACTGTCAAATAATGACAGGACAAGATAGGATAGTTTAGTATTTAGAGTTATAAGAAGAGATAATAATATTGAAATTATAAAATATTAGGTAGAGTGAAGGAGGAAATTATGTGTGTGATCCAAATCTTTTATTCACAGTGAAAAATCCATATATCTTATCTAAAGTATATAAATCAAGAAATTAAAGTGTAAGCACTTATTTATAGTTATGGCAGAAGAATTAAAAGAAGAAATTGTCTTAAAAATTAAATCTGGCCATTAGTACTAGAAAAAAGGAGAGTTGGGATAAGAGACTGTCAAGTTTCAGTATAGATTTTTCTGTCCTATTTTAATTATTACAATGTGGACATATTTATTTGACAAAAACCAAACAGAGCATTTACCATTTTTGTGAGCCAACTTTTAAAAATATTTTTATGGGAGTGTAACTAACATACAATAAAGTGCACAAGTCTCAAGTGCACAGCTCAAGATCAAGATAGCAAACGTTTCCAAGACCCTAGAGATTTCCCTTTGGCCTCTCTCAAATACCCCAAAGGGAGCTACTTTTCTGACCTCCATCACTATAGAACAGTTTCACTTGTTTTTGAAAATCACATCACTGAAATTATATAGTGTATACTCTTGTGTTTCTGGCTTTTTTGTGTGTGTGTGGCTTACTATCATGTCTGTAAGATTAACTCATGTCGCATGTGTAGCTGTTGCCAAGCGGTATTCCATTGTATGAATACACCAAAATGTATTTTTATGTTTTGTTGATGGACATTATTAGGTTGTTTCCAGTTTGGGGCTATTATGAATAATGCTGTGATCATTCGTGCACTTGTCTTTTGGTGGACATCTGTACACATCGGCTGTACACCTGAGAGTGAAATTGCTGAGTCATAAGGTAGGTGAATGTTAGATTCTGCCAACTGTTTTTCAACATGATTGTATCAAATCCCATCGGCAATATATGAGTGTTCCAGTTTCTCAGCATCCTCACCAACACCCACTACTCTCAGTCTTTTTTATTTTAACCATTTTGATATATATTGTGGTATCTCATTGTGGTTTGAACTCACACTCCTCTGATGACTAATGAGGTTGAGCGCCTTTTTATATGTTACTGGGCACTTGGACATCCTCTTCTGTGAAGTTCCTGTTCAAGTCTTTGCCCATTAAAAAAAATTGTTTGTCTCTCTTTTATTTGTTCTTTACATATGTTAGATAGATAGATAGATAGATGGATGCTATATACATATATATTATATATGTATTATATATAAGGCACATATATAGCAAATATCTCAAATATCTTCTACTTCTCCTTCTTTGTGGCTTACCTTCTCAGTCTCATTATAATGTCTTTTGGTGAACAGAAGTTCTTAATTTTATTGAAGTCCAACTTATCCACCTATTCTTATGGTTACTGCTTGTTGTGTCCTATTTTGGAATCTTAATCTGCTCCAAGGTCATGAAGAAACTTTTACAAATTGTCTTCTGGAAGGCTTATGTCTTACCTTTCATATTTAGGTCAGTAATACATCTGGATTATCTTGTTTTGTTTTTCTCTTTCTTTTTACTACATCACAAACAGCCCTATTTGGGGGAGAAATCCCAAGACAGGTGGGTAATAGATCCTAAGGAAGAGAAAATCTTTCTTCTACGAGCCTGCTTACAGCTACAACATGAGCAGTCCAGGCTCAGTCAGTCAGATGATCCTGCCTGAGCTGAGTTGGCAGTGCCACAGGGGCACAGGGAGAATCAGAGAGAGTTCACCGGGGCCCTGAGGGAGCCAAGGGTTCAGAAGTACAGGGGTGAGTTTCTGGGGCAGAGGGCAATCCAATGGCACAGACTAGCTGGCTGTTAGCCATTATGTCAGGTGGTATCCTTAGCAGACTCATGAGTGTGGCCTTGGTTGTCAAGTTTTCAGTGTAGCTCTCCAGCCTTCTTACAGATTTTGTGATCTACCCAATATCCTTCCAATAAATTTTCTTTTTCTGCTCCAGTTCACTCAGGTTCTGTTTGAGATCAAGAATTCTGTCTGGTAAAAGCAGCAAGATCAAAACCCCACAAAATGTCAGTAAAGAAAACTGCATGCCCACTGAAAGCTGGCGGGTTACATGTAACCTCATTAAGTGGAATTCAGGCATTTCTCAAACATTTCCCCAGGCTTCTTTGCGGCTGGAGGCAGCTAATGCAAGTCCTGTCTCAGGTGTGGTGGGCATGGAGGCTGTTGGAGCAGAGCTGACTAATGACCTCTAAAGCACCACTTCATGGGGTTCTACCCACATGTGAGATAGTGGCCAATTTGGAGCACAAAACCTCATTCGTTGCCCCATCCCCCAAACATCACCAGGGTTGGCTGAAGACATTTTGCTGCACCTATTCCCTCTGAAGAGAAAACTGGCAAAATAAAATCCCTTAGATGACAACAACATTAAAAATTAACAAAAAATTCCAAATGGTGTGGAAATTATGTCTTAATCGGAAGGCCATTTTTAAACTTCTCTTTATAAAGCAGCTTTCTGGGGCATTGCTATCAAGCAGGAGGAAGTGAAGAGCCTTGTCAAGGGAAGGAAACATCCCTGGAGTTGTGGCAATCTTTTTCTTTTGCTAAGGGATTCTCTGCAGCCTGGGATGTGATTTAGGTAAAACCCCAGTTTTTGTAAATGCCCGAATTATTTCTCCCATCTCCCTTCCCTAAACCTTTACTCTAGTATATTAACCTCATAATGCCATTGTTTTCCTGGGACCTCTTTTGGAAAGCCTTCTGCCCCTCCCCAGATCCATCGGTACCCTTTGGTCCCCTCACACACCCCTCAGGCTGTGTCTGTCTGTCTGTCTCTCCTTCTTTCACATTCCTGTGGCATTCTGGGTTAAGCCCTGTCACGGCACTGATCACACTATTCTATAATCATTGCCTTACTATATGTCCCATCCACTGGACTGTGAATTTCTTAAGTGGGGATTACATGTCATTCAGTTCTCTGGCCCCAGGGCCTGACCCAGAGGAAAAGCTCAATATTTGTTGAGTAAAAGACCAAATGAATAAGCAAGTAAATGAGGGACTCAACCAGCAATTTATGTTCAAACATTAGCCTCTTAACTAAGGTGGCCAAATAATTTATTCTCCTAACTGTGATGCTATTGAGAGTGAGAGTGGAAGGACAGGACAGGACACTGGGACAACACGCATTATCCAGGACTGGTCTGAGCAACTGGGACAGATGGCCACCCTAGCTTTAGCCCATCATACTCAGCCTGGTTTCCCCTCCTCCATCATTGTACAATCGGGGTGAAACCCTAACACTATCCTAGGTTGTTTCTGAAAAATGGAGGTTGTGTCCTTATCTTTGAGCACTCTGGGTAGTGAGGTGGGACTGACTCTTGGGATAGAGGTTAGAATTAGAGATAATGATTGGAGAGTCATTCTCATTCATATGGGGGGGGGGGCAACAAAGCCACAGGAAAAGATGGGATCTGAAAGACAGGGTGTTGGCTGAGATGACTGAGGCTCAAATTCAAGGACCTAGACAAAGGACGCACTTGGAGGGAAGAAAGAAGATTGAGCCAGAGGTCTCACTATATTGTTCATATATGTTATCTCATTTCATCCTCACCCTCTGAAGCCCTGTGACATAGGCAGTAATGTCATTCCTACTGGATGGATGAGCAAACAGAAGCACAAGAGATGAAGGGACTGCTTCCTTGGTCATAAAGTTAGAAAGTGGCAGAGCAAGGACTCAAAGTGTGTTTGGCCTGATGCTAAAGCCCACGATCCTGCCCAGGATAGGGACGCAAGGAAGGGAGAAGAGGGGTTAGGAAGGATGGGTATTCAACACTGTCAAATGCTCCAAAAACATTTCAGAGAACATGTCCCCTATTCAAGGACAGTAGAAAACTGGAAAAAGTCATTGCATCTGACAACCGGGAAATGAGTCATGACCTCTCAAAGGTCATATCACAAGAGATTAACAGAGTGAATTAATGGGGAGCAAATGGGAACAATAATCAATAATTCAATAAAAATTCAATTCATTGCAAGGTTACAACTTTATAAAGCACTATATGTTATAAATGTATATATACATTATAAATATGTGTGCACATATATATATATATGTGTATCTATGTACTCATAGATACACATATATACAGTATTACTTCGCTGAAGTAATACTTCAGCAAAATTACTGAGCCTGATAATAGGATTTTGTTGACCAATACTTTTTTATTTTTATTTTGTACTGGAGTACAGTTGATTAACAATGTTGTGTTAGTTTCAGGTATACAGCAAAGTGATTCAGTTATACATATACATGTATCTATTCTTTTTCCAATTCTTTTCCCATTTAGGTTATTACAGAATATTGAGCAGAGTTCCCTGTGCTATACAGTAGGTCTTTGTTGGTTATCTATTTTAAATATAGGTTGACCAATTCTTAGATAATTATTTTCTGCCGTGCACGGACAAACTGAAAAATTCAGTGAGAAGGAGCAAACCATGAGCTCTATGATGGCAGAAGGGTCATCGCTACCTTCTGAATTTAGCTCTATACCCGAATGCCCAATATATGGTGAATTAATAAATGAAAAATGAATAAAATGAGAAATAAATAGAGCGAGCCCAAATCAAGGCAAGAAGAATGGCTCATGCCCACCTCTTGCTTGTTTTTTTACAAACAGTACAGCTCTACCACTGCTACCTATTTACCAAGGGACAGATAACCTTTTCTGTATTTTTGCTTAGAGTCCTATAACTTAACTTGTGCCCATGATTACAGTAGTTCATCTTTTACGTTTTTTCCTCAAATCCTTTCTTCACCTACTATTCATTTTTTTCCCTCTTAAGTTAACTTTAATTTCTTCTATGTCCTTGGTTTCCAGGCCTCTACAAATGGATCAAGTCATCTTTTTGTCTATCTGCACTTCTGTCAGGAAACATTTTCAAGACTAAATTGTAATAATAGGTAATAATAATAATAATATTTATAATAATAATAATATGTAATAATAGTATGACTAAATTGTAATGTGAAATCAAGGTCCCCGGAAGATATGGCAATGAACAGTGGTGACTTACCCCCTTGTTGAGATACGGAACACTTACCTTTCAGTGTTAGGCACTTTAGCAACAGAGAAGTCAAGAAAGGGATAATTATTCCATGAAATTGGTGGTGGGTCCCAAATAAGCCCAGAGAAATGGAAGATCTTAAATATAGTCCCAGTAACAATGAGTGAGAAGAAATTGACAGAAATCAACTCTTATGAAGATAACTGATGGCCAGAATCAATAAAAGGGCAGCAGGAATTAAACAACTAAGCTGATAAAGGACAGCTCACTAAGGAGTCTGGGTTTAGAAAAATCTCTAGGGAATAGAACATATTGAAAGGTACTCAGTGGACCTCTTTTTCTCACAAATAAATAATTCACTGTTATTTAGTACACCACTCTATACTCACATCAGCTACCATCACTCCCACCAGTCAAACTTCAGCCAACAAGATACTTTTATATAATATTTATCAATTTGTTGTTTATGCAATGTTATAATCACAATAAATATTTTTAAGAAACTAAAGGTCAGTGTCCATTTTTCTAGATAGAAGAGGATAACTTTGACAGGCATGAGGGACCTTTAGGTAGATTCTCTGTCCCCAGATTTTCTTCCAAGACAACCATCTACTATTCCAGTCAGAGGTCAACATGAATTTACAGAATGGTTAATCTTCCCAGGAACAGATTTTTCCCACCTCCCTCCTACATTTCCCCTCCCAATGGAAAAGAAAGAAGAGTCACAGGAGAAAGGAGTTTTCTTAAAAATGCAGGTCTTTGGACATGAATGTGCTTTTACAATACTAAGATTATAAAAACAAAATAGTGTTCTTTTTTATACCATACATATTCTTATTGGCCATTGACTTAACTGGGGAGGAGAATCCTGTCATTTAGAAATGCAATGCAATGCAGTGGTTCCAATTTGAGCTCTAATAACCAAACTGCTGGGTTTGAATCCAAAACTTGGAACTGAGACATAAGGAGAAATGCATCTCTTTTTGATATGACACTGGAGCCTCATCTAACAGGAGACCAGAGGACTATTTAATTCTTTAGGAGAACAACCATTGTTTGAAGTACTATTTTTTATTTATTAAGACCCAGACTCTCTGTGTTATGTGCTAACTTACAAATCGTCAGCAGAGATGCAAACAATTTCTGTCTTATAGAAGATAACTCCAAAGGTTACAGTTTTATTGCCCTATAAGATGTTAACCAGCTTTGTCTGTAATTTAGCAAACTTACTTTAGCTGGGCTTTCCCAACTAATTATATAAATAACTCTTCTCCAAATGCTCTTTGAACTACATTTACCATCCTGCTGTTCTCCTCATTAATGAGTCCAATTTTGATACATACCCACTTTATATTTAGATGAGATATTTTAAACTGTTTTTAAGTATACTTTGACCTTAGCTGTGTGACTTTACATGTTAAAAATCTATGTGTCTCAGTTTCCATATCTGTAAAATTAGAATTAGTACCTATCTTCCATATCTGTAAAATTAGAATTAGTACCTATCTCAGAGTGTAATTGTAAGAATTAAATTAGTTAATATTTGTAAAGCATTTGAACCATGGTTGGAAGAAAATAAATGTAACATAGGTGTTTATTAAATAAATTTAAATAAAAGCCTTTAGAAATCAATTTTTAGCATTCAGACTAGATCATTATGTGGGGTATTTACCTCCTCTTCTTCCCAGGTCTTGGCATCACTACCAACCTGAAGTGGAGATCTGAGTCATCCTAGAAAGAGGATTGAGAAATCGCCAGGCATGAGGGAGACCCATATTTTAATGGGGAAGTGGTGGTGTATGTCTAAGGTGACTATTCAAGTTTCCTAGTCTACCATGAGGCTTGTTCAGAGTGAGGATCTGTTATAGGCGTTTTGATAAGGCATTTAATTTTTAGAATGGAAATTATGCTACTCTGTCACTTTGCAAATGAGGACAAAAACACAGAATTGCCTGGATTTACCCAAGAGCACTCACGTAGATTATGACAGAGTTGAGGTGAGAACCCTGGTCCGATGTGGCAAGGCTACTGCTACACTTCTTTTTGTACCACTTCCCTCACGCTCCATATCAGAACTTCCTTCCCAGCCTCTGGATGACATTACAGGCAAATTCTACACTTTGTTAGTCTCTTTCATGTAATAAAATTCTTATTTTCCAACATTGAAAAGTCCAGTCCAAACTAAAAGTTACATGGCACCTGATGGAAGAATACAACATTTGCAATACAACACTTCTTGGGAAAAATCCAACTTGTATAAGATCAAGTTTCTAGATCTAAAAAGTAGTTTAGGGACTTCCCTGGTGGTGCAGTGGTTAAGAATCTGCCTGCCAATGCAGGGGACACGGGTTCGATCCCTGGTCCAGGAAGATCCCACATGCCGCAGAGAAACTAAGCTCGTGAGCCACAACTACTAAGCCTGTGCTCTAGAGCCCATGAGCCACAACTACCGAGCCCACGTTCTGCAACTACTGAAGCCCGCACACCTAGAGCCCGTGCTCCTCAACAAGAGAAGCCGCCACAGTGAGAAGCCCGCGCACCGCAACAAAGAGTAGCCCCCACTCGATGCAACTAGAGAAAGCCCACGTACAGCAACAAAGACCCAACACAGCCAAAAATAAATAAATAAATGAATAAATAAAATAAAATAAAAAGTACTTTATAGAGAAATGTGCTAACTGACACTGTGGGAATGTATAGGAAAATTTGGAATGTGAGAAATTCAGAAAAATTTCAAGGGGGGAGAAAAAGAGGGATGGGAAATCAATTGATTAAAACATCTTAAAAGACTATTATGGGTTAACTTGTGTCCCCCCAAAAAACATGTTGAAGTCCTAACCCCTGGTACCTGTGAAAGTGACTTTATTTAGAAATAGGTTCTTTACCGTATAATCAAGTTGAGATGTGGTCATTTTAATCCAATATGACTGTATCCTTATGAGAAGAGACACAAAGACAGACACCCACAGAGGGAAGAAAGGCACACAAAGGTAGAGGTAGATTGAAGTTGAACTGCCAAAGCCAAGGAAAGCCTCGGGCTACCAAAAACTGGAAGAGGCAAGGAAGGATCCTCCCTTAAAGGCTTCAAAGGGAGCAGGGCCCTGCTAACATTTTGAATTTGAACTTCTGGCCTCCAGAACTATGAGGGAATAAATTTCTTTTGTTATAGCCACCCAGTTTGTGGTACTTTGTTTCAGCAGACCTAGGAAACCAATACAGAGACCAATAAAGCAAATGCAATGTATGAACTTTGGATCCTAATTCAAACAAACTCACTATAAAAAAATATTATGAGACAGATGAGGAAATTTAAACACTGACTGGATATTTGATGACATTAGGGAATTATTGTCAAATATTTGGGTATAATAATGATATTGTCGTAATGCTTAAATACAGAGTTCTTATACCTTAGACATACTTGAAAACTATAAGATGAAATGGTATGATGTCTAGGATTTGCTTCAAAATAATACAGGAGATGGGGAGTACTTAGGATTATAAATGAAACAAGATTGGCCACAAATTGATTATTATTGAAGCTGGGAAATAGATACTTGAGAGCTTATTATACTCTTCACTCTACTTTTGTATATGTTTGAAATTTTCCACAGTTAAAAGTAAAATGAAAAAGTCAAGTCCAATTTAAATAAAATCTTTAGTGCAACTTAAGTGTTATTTCATTTATACCCTTTCTTCTACCTCCCTGCTCCCAACCTCCAAGTTTAGGTCCAAGTTCTGATATTTTAAAAAATTTTCTTTGGGGCTTCCCTGGTGGCGCAGTGGTGGAGAATCTGCCTGCCAATGCAGGGGACGCGGGTTCGAGCCCTGGTCTGGGAAGATCCCACATGCCGCGGAGCAACTAAGCCCGTGAGCCACAACTACTGAGCCTGCGCATCTGGAGCCTGTGCTCCACAACGGGAGAGGCCGTGACAGTGAGAGGCCTGTGCACCGTGATGAAGAGTGGCCCCCACTCGCCGCAACTGGAGAAAGCCCTCGCACAGAAAGCCCTCGCACAGAAGACCCAACACAGCCCAAAATAAATAAATAAATTTAAAAAAAAAATTTTCTTTGATCCCCTCCACCTTCAAACCTCCCTGAGGTCAGATCAGGAAGGAGGAATTAGAGGAAACATAGGCAAATACCTTTCTACCTTAGATGGGACCATTGGTAAATCTCCTTTTGTTGTCAATTCCTTCTCAAGGCAGGAGTCCAAGTCCTGCCCCTTTTTCAGAGAGTGCTCAACACACAGATGAGGACTTGTGCACCATCCCATTTCCTGATGAGGATGATGTCCTCTTTACCTGACTGCTTGCAAACATCCTAAGCTCTTGCTTCAATGATAAAGCATTAGGGTGTTCAAGGGACTCCTCTTTCAGAAAATAGCTCTCTTGCTGTAGTCTTTTCAAGACAGCTCTTGCCTGGTTACCTCCTGAGGCATCCTCAGAGCCCACAAGGAAGCTCACTAACCCTTGGCCATCATGTGAGGTGAAAATCCCTCCCTCAGCTGCCCTCTCTCCAGCCAGCAGTTTCCAGGTCCCTTGAACTTCAGGTGACCTATGAGGGTCTCCCAAGAACTCTCTCAAGCCACACTCTGCCAGCAGTGCTGGGAGTGAAATGAGGGTCTCCCCTCCTCTTCGGCACCCCCAATCTTGCTAAGTCATTCTTTCGGGTGCTCCTCACTTGGCTGAGGTAGGATAAAAGCACCCTGACCCTCCCCTCTGCATCCTCTATGCCTACAAATTCCCCTCCAAGATTCTCCCACAATGCACCCTCCAAGCTTCTACTGTTTAGGCTACTGGAGGAGATGGTTACTGCATCAGTTTGGCCACCTCTTAGCAAGACCTTCTCTGCTAAGGGCTCTCTAAGATCTTTAAGATCACTTAAAATCTTCCCCAGCTTTGTCAGATGTTCAAAATCCAGCCACTCTCACTTCCAATCCTCACATGCCCCACAAGGTGTGTATTTTTCACAGGTAAGGAAACATGCTCTGAGATTTGCCCAAGCTCACTCAGCTTGCAACTGGTGGAACTTGAATTTGAACCTGAGATGTCTGACTTCAAAGCCAGGACCCTTTGCACTATGCTTCAGAATGTTCTGGCTCACATCAAATTAAATCAGTCAAAAGGCTTTTTAAAAAAATTCTCAAAATAAAATATTGGACACTCCCCCATGAGCTGCATAGGACTGCTTCCAGCCCTGCTGCCAGAGAGATATATTATCCACAGTCAAACTGTCAAATTGCTGGAACAAAAACAAACAAAATATTATCTGCCAAGGAATACAGCAGCAGATTAAGAGCAGTCATTTCTGTTCTTTTCACAGCATCTGTATGAGCAAGATATTGAGACTATTAACCTTCATTCTATAAACCTTCATCCGGAAAGCTGCCTTGTTCTTGTCCTCAGTCTCTTGATGTGTCTCCCATAAGCATGTCTGGTTACGTGTCCATGGGGTCTTCAGAAACTGGAGGAAGCACTCTCAGGAGCCACAGGGGTTGTGATCCCCATGTTTCCAAGACAACAGCTCAGGGACTCCACATCCTCTTGGCCCACGTGAAATTCACAACACTTGCCCCTCAAGCTCGAGAAGTCTGACCACTCCCACTGCTGCCCTTTCGCTTCACTCAGCCAACCCAGACCACTCCTGTCAGCCTCTAACCTTTAAACTTCCAAACCAAATCCAGTATCTTTCATCCCTAAACTGTTCTTCTGCCATCAAGCCCTTTCCAATGAATGGTACACCAGAACTAGCTCCATAATGTGTGGGGCCTGGTGCAAAATGAAAATGTAGGGCCGCTCATTCAAAAACTTTTAGGAATTTCAAGACAGCAATAGCAGAGCATTAAACCAAGAGTGAGGCCCTGTGACTTTAATTATAACCTTCACCTTCTCTGTTATTGGAGTTTATTGTCTTCTCATCAGTTGACTCCACTACTCTGTGAGTTACTTGAAGGCAGAGAATGTGCCTTAATCGGTTTTGTGTCCTGGTGCGAGCTCAAACCAGTACCCAGTAGGTATTCAATAAGAGTTGAACAAATGAAAAAAAAGAGCAAGAGCATCATGGGCCTTCCAGAACTCTGACTCTTCAAGAGTTTAGAGAATGGAAGGAGCAAAGTAGCTCATCTGGAAGTTTGTCACAACAGGACCCATCAGGAGTATATGAAACATGGCCATGACAAAACTATAATTCAAAAAGATACATGTACCCCTATGCTGATAGGAGCACTATTCACAATAACCTAAATGTTTATCAATAGATGAATGGATAAAGAAGATGTGGTACATGTATACAATGGAATACTACTCAGCCATAAAAAAACCAAACTAATGCCATTTGCAGCCACAAGGATGGACCTAGAGATTATCATACTAAGTGAAGTAAGTCAGGAAGAGAAAGACAAATACCATATGATATCACTTATACGTGGAATCTAAAATATAACACAAATGAACTTATCTATGAAACAGAAACAAACTCACAGACATAGAGAACAGACTTGTGGTTGCCAAGGAGGAAGGGGGGTTGGGGAGGGATGGACTGGGAGTTTGGGGTTAGCAGATGCAAACTCTTATATATAGAATGTACAAACAACGAGGTCCTACTGTATAGCACTGGGAAATATATTCAATATCCTGTGATAAACCATAATGGAACAGGATACAAAAAAGATTGTGCATATATATACATATGTGTGTGTGTGTGTGTGTGTGTGTGTGTGCATCTGAATCACTTTGCTGTACAGCAGAAATTAACACAACATTGTAAATCAACTGTACTTCAATTAAATAAAAAAAAGAAACATGCCCATGCAGTTAGTGGCCCTGAGCACTCTGTCCACCAGTCACTCAAGCCAAGACTTCTCCTCAAGTCCTCCCCCCCACCCTTTTACTCTCACACATATAATAAACTACCCCATGTTCTGTCAATCCTAACTCCTTAAAGGTACTCAAATCTAGCTCCTTCTTTCTGTCCTCTGCCACCACCTCATTTCAGGCCTGAATCATTTTTCACTTGGTGTATTTAGCTAGGGTAAGAGGCTGAGCTGCTGTAATAGAGAGACTCAACAATGCAGTGGTCAGAGTTTGAAACCAGATTTGTCTCAATCCAAAGCACTGGTCCTTTACTGGTATTTTCTAAGACGTCAAAGAAGACAGAAAGTCAAACTAAAAAGAGAGGAGAAGGAATTTATTGGTTGCCATAACTGAAGAATCCAGAGGATAGCTATTTTCAGGCATACCTAGATCCAGGAACAAAGTTATCAGGGAGCCAACTCTTGATTCTTCTTTTCTTTGTTTGTTGACCTCATTCCTTCCTATTGCAAACGGTTTTCTTCTTCAGGCAACAATGTAAGATGAAATATAAGCAATTCCAGCTCCCATGATTCTTCTGGGTTCAAAACCTAGTCCTTAGCTTTGCCAGCCTGGATACTTGACCTGATCAGAGTCAGAAGTGGAGGGGCTTCAGGGAAACCAATTCATGTCACAGCTGACACAGAGTCCCTAGGATGTTGGTATGTTAATTTACAGTGAGTCATGTCAGGCCAGGACTTCCAGTCTGGAGGCACATGCCTTACAGCAAGCTAGTGGTCATGTCCACTTCTCAGTGGGCCCTGAAGCTTCCTTGTAAGACCAAGCATGCTTCCTTGATAGACCACCCCCACACCCGACACACAATCCCTGGCAGACTTCTAGGAGGGCTGCTCTGCTCCTTCCATGTCCTGCAGGCATTTGGAGCTTGCAGTGTCAGAGCTCTGTGACATTCTCATTCATTTATCCATTCATTCAACTCTTAGGGAGGGCCTATTATATAGGGTACGTTCTCTGTCCTCAAGTTGCTCCTGGTGTAGTGGGGGAAACAAATGAGAAAACAAACTGAAGTACAGAGCAGTTGAAGGTCTTATTAAAGTTATGTACAAGATACAGTGAGGAATGCCCACCGTTATGAGGTCCTGAACAGTCCTAACATTTACCTCACTGAGTTACATACCACTGTGTGTTTATCTGTCTGTTCCCATATGAGACTGTAAACTTTTTAAGGCAAGAAACACATATCCTGTTACTCTCTGTATCCCTAGACCATAATACTCAGTATGGACATAGTAAATTCTTGATCCAAATAAATGGGGGTGAGAATATAAGATTCTGGAATTCTTTCCTACGTTTCTTAAACACCCACTAAGTTCAAGGCTCTGCGATGGATGTGAATGAAACACAAGGATGATCAACCTCCTGTTCCTATAGGGAGAGGGTCCAGCGAAGTGGATTCTTGGGAAGTCAGCTGAGACTTCTCAACAATTGGACCATTGTGTCTGAAGACCAAAAGTTCCCTCCTACTGACTCCTAGAAGAATGGAGCCTGAGCCAGTAAACTCATTACCCTTCTCTGCCCTGCAATTGAATAGACAAATAACTCTTTAGTTAGCCATTATGCTCTAATCAGAGTAATTTCCATACAACAAGGTGGATTGAGTTTGTTCTCAGATTGTAACATTTGTGAAATTCAACCACAGTTCCACTTATTAATAGTCATTAGTGGTCTATAAATAAAGCACAATCCTTTAGATGCAGAAACCAAGCTATGAGCTTGTTTGAAATGTCAACAAGATATTCATGAGTTTGTTAATTGCAATTCCCTGTTTGGCCTTTGGCCAACCTTCATTCCCTGGAAGAGGTCACTGATTGAAATATTGTATGTTGTCTGATGATGAGTCCTGCGGGGGGGGGGGGGGTGGTTCAGAATCTAGGATTTGTGGGTTTATAATCCAGAAGCCTCGTATATTCTTTTACCCATTTACTCAAATATTTATTGAGTCCCTGCAGTGTTTGGGTCTGTGGGTTATCCAAATACGAAGACAGCACAGTTCCAGGCAGGTAAGAATCTAAACTCTGCTGTTTGATGTGGACCCAAATATCAGCAATGCCCTGTGGGACCACGGAAATTGCCCAGGTAGCTCTAAAGTTTGATGGGTGAAGGGTAAAGAGGAAGCCTTCCTGAAGGGGGTGACAGCTGAGAGGAAAGGGATTGAAAGATGGGGAGGATTTTGTCTGTAGGGCTAGAAGTGTGGAGAGAGAAAAGATGTACTAAGTAGAGGGAAAGTTGAGATTGCGGACAAAAAAAGAACAGCACGTCACTCATCAACCAGTTATACAAGGGTTAAGTCTCAACCCACAGAAGTCACCTACAGACAGTGCACCCTGAGGGGAACTCAGGATGAAAACCAGGATGCGGCACTCTGTCCTTTGATAAAAGGGCCCCTAGATAGTTCCATGCATATCTCAGGAAAAATTTCAATGACCCCAGAGTCTTGAATCTTCCCATATAGAGAAAAGTACTAAAATCATCAACTTGAGATATCTGTTCTTTGTGATTAGCAGTAGTCTTTTTTGTTATTTTTACTCTTTTTTAATTGAAGTATAGTTGATTTACAATGTTGTATTAGTTTCAGGTGTACAGCAAAGTGATTCAGTTTAATATACATATATTCTTATATATATTCTTTATAGTGTCCATATTTCTAACATCTCTTATAAAGTCAGGAGAGATACAACAGCACTAAGCCCACACTTTATTCGATCTGGCAACAATCAGCTGAGTCTAGGTTTCAAAATTCCCTATAGATATTAATCTCAGGATTCAGGAACAGGAGAAATTAGAATCCCTGGGAATTCTTGAATATTTCCTTTAACTCATAAGTTATTCTTAAAATATCTTCACAATTCTTCAAAATCACTACTTATTATTGTGGATATTTTAAAACATTTTGTTTAATAAATAATAAATATTAAGCTTGGCAATATTTACATATAAATGTAGGCCACAATGAAGACTGGTAAAGAGCGGCGAAACTCATTGGTAGTATTCAAGTAGATCTATCAAGTTTACTGACACTACACAGAATCATATGTCAAAATTGCCAGTTTTAGAATTGACTTTGTTCTCCATTTGTTCTTGTTTGGAACACCGTTCATAGGATTTGTATTAAATATACAATTCATATAAATTTATTTTATTTACAAAATTGACACACTCTAAGCAGCAGACAGGGTCAACACACACTTAACCCTCAATTCCACATGTCACCCTTTCCTGTTTATTTCCAACTTGGCAAAAGTGGATTCCTTTGAACCAGTTATGTCTCCATATTGATTGTTAACTTTAATTCTTGCGGAAGAATTCTAACACTTTTTCTTATTTTCCTGATGTTTTGACTGATTTTTCTCAGGATTCAGGATCCAGAGAAACATGTACATTTTCTAAGAAAAGCTGGAAAAGAATATTTACGTGGAAAGACTACCGGGATCTGAGTAGCAGCTGCCCCCTTGACGTGGGATGTGTGTTGTTTAATTCTCCAGAGTCCACAACAGCTTTTCTTCTTCTGCCCTAACATGAGACCAAGTGTTAGATACCACTTATCTGGTCTGCCTGGCCCCTGAAGATATTTCTGTTCTGCCTCTGGGTTTAAGAGGATGATGGTCAGGGGCATGTTCAGGGACGCTGGCAAGAGGAGCACCTGTTTTGAGTCAGGTGAGTCTAGATCATAGGGAAATATGGCTGAAATATCACTAGATACCAAGATAAGATGTTTGTTTTACCCAATGGGAAGCTATCGAAAGTTTTAAAGAAGCATGATATCACCAAAGTCACGCTTTAGAAAGATGAATCTGGTGCCAGCATGTAAAACAGTTTCAAAGGCCATGGACTGGAGGCAGGAGGCTCAGGATGGGGTCTCCTGAACAAGGGGATGAGAGATTGAAACAAAGCACGGGCAGTAGATGCAGAAGCAATGGGCACCAGGTACATTGGGAGGGAGGGTGGATGGCATTTGGCTACTCACTGGCAGGCAGTGCTGACGGGGTAGGCTCTGCGGTTTTCAATATGCAGGGTCTGAGCCATCCAGCTTGTCCAAGGATAAGGCCATCACGGAAAGGAGTGCCAAGGCCACTGCAGAATAAACATCCAGTTGCCCAGGGTCCCACTCAGACATGTTCACAGACAAAGGCATGAGCAAGATGTCCTGACATTTTCCCTGCGTTTGCTGCTTTATAAAACTCCTTTCCTATTTTTTCTTTTGGAGAAAATTTAAAAAAATTTTTTTATTGGAGTATAGTTGATTTACAATGTTGTGTTAGTTTCAGGTGTACAGCAAAGTGAATCAGTTATGCATATATCTACTCTTTTTTAGATTCTTTTCCCATATAGGTCACTACAGAGTATTGAGTAGAGTTCCCTGTTCTGTACAGTAGGTCCTTATTAGTTATCTATTTTATATATAGTAGTGTGTATATGTCAGTCTCAATCGACACCAGCTTCACATTTGCCAACCATAGGAAGGGAAATAAATTTTGTTTCAAAAAAATGATTTTTATAATCCCTTAAAAACATTCATTTTGTTTGTTGTCCTTAATATGGTCTCTGTTTCAGCCAGGGGAAAAGACAACATTCTCTTCCCATTTGAAGGAGTTGCCTCCTCTAGATTTTTGTGTGAAACTTCAACCGGTGTGTTGCCTTCCAGAACACACCACCCAGGCCCACAGCACACTGCTTCCCCTCTGGGCTGCCTGGCATCCATCACACCCCACACAAGCCCTCCCTCGCCCTCCCCAGCCCTGAGCAATTCCAGTCCTCCCCACAGCCCAAGCTGCAGCTGTCCATTACCTGGGAGAGTTAATAAGAAATTCACCTTCCTTCCCGGGCACAAATGAATTCTAGTCAGTTCGTTCTCACAGGAAATAAATTTTCAAATGGAAATTTAAAAAAAACAATTGCAAGGAAAGGTAATAACGTGTCACCCCTGAATTCTGCCTCTAAGAGAAATATATTACCATCCCCAAGATCACAGCAGGCCCAGAGAAGCCCCTCTGGACACCAGGGCTTTACAGCGTTGGGATGGGCAGGCCCCGTGGCTCTCATGTCCATTCTCTGGTGTCCCGTCAAGCTATTAAATGACCTCAAAACCACATATCTACTCCTCAAAATGCATGGGCGACACATAGCTAAGGGCCTCTGCACTCACTTCAGAATGTTCTGTGGCCTGGAGTCCTGATGCCTTTGTTCCTGGGAGAGTTTCCATACCAATCAAGACACTGTGTGCTGTAACACAGTGATTAAGAGACCGGCTTGTGGGGTATACAGGCTCTTCCATTTACTACCTGTGTGACCTTGGGCAAATTACTTAAACTCTCTAAGCTTTGGTTCCTTATCTGTTAAATAGGGTAAAAAAAAAAGAAAAACCCTGCCTCGTAAGATTACTGTGAAAGCAAATAGATTAATGCTTGCACAGCCCAGTGCCTCACAGATCATAAGTGCTCAATAAATGGCAGCTTTTATTATTATCCTATTTTTTAAAGGTCTTCAGGGGTGAGATAGATATTCTACTACCGAAAGCAGGTCCCAGGTGATTTATTGTTTAGAAGTGGATATTCTGTTTAAACGTTTAATGTGTTTCCCTAAAAGACATTTTATCTGCACGCTAAATTTACGGAGTGAGAAATCTGAGTCAGGAGTTTGGTAACAAAATTGAGTAGTGCTGTTTGTTGAGTAGTCTAGATGCCACTGACCAGGAAAATCACAAAATTCTGAATTGAAACATTGCGACAGGTGGTTTCAGGCTACACACACGCAAATTGCAGACAGCATGCTTCTTCTTTTGCTGGAGGAGAAAACCAGGGATAGTACTTATAAAAAGAGCCAAAAACTGAGTAAAACAACTAGTTGGAAGTACTAAGAACTCCTGCTCTTTTATTCACATAAGCAGTTAATTAAAGAATATTGACATGGTAGAAAGACACTTATTAGGGATATGGGTGTCAAACTTTCCCTGATGTCCTAAAGTGCCAGCCCAGTCAATGTTTTTATTCTATGAGGATGTGTCAGCACGAATCAAGTTGGCTCTTCACTTAACCTTGGGAGCAAGAATCAGAGTTTGTTTTAGAAGAAAGGTTTAAATAAAAGTTAGATGAAAACCTGAAGTCTGACATTAGTATAGCTCCACCTTGTGAAGGAATGCTACACAACCAATGAAAGTGATGGCAGACCTGTTGGTGGGGATGTACATACAAATAATCTGGAGGGCAGTTCAACAATATATATTAAAAATCCTTATAAATTTCCATATCTTTTGATAAAGGAATTCCATCTCCATCACTTACTTTTAAGAAAATGATCTTGTCAGTCTATAAAGAAAGAAGTACAATGATATTGAGAAGTTTATCAGTGTGCTGTCCATAGTAGTTAAAACTTGTCTCCCAGTTAGATAATGAACATTAAAACATGTTATGAACTGTTTAGTTCTGTATAGATGTGCTTTGATTGCTATCATTTACTAAATTTTCTCCAGTCATGTCCTACCTTTGTGTTCGATCTTGCTTAGTTCTACCAAGTGTCAAGAAAGCTCTGGGCTCAGATGGCCATGACTTTACCCTTGTCTTTGCTGTTTACACTAAATTGTCTGGTGCATGTTCCTTAACTTCTCAGTTTCTTCAGCTGCGAAATGGGAATGATAATGATGCCTACCTAATAAGGTTACAAAGAAGATTGAGTGAGTTAATCCAATATCAATTACATGGATTAGGGCCTAATAGGTAGTATGCTTTCCATAAATGTTAACTATCATCAACAGAGCCCAAATTTCTGGCATCATCACACCAAACACATTTGGACTCTAAATCCCATGAGCCCTCAATTAATACGGAGCCAAATCACTTGTGAAGTCACCAGGCACGTGAGCACAGATGGACTTCTCACCCTTAACTACCACCCTGATGATTCTTCAGTACTTAAACTGATGATTTAGAATTGGTGACACTTGACAGGACATCAAAGGTGACCCCTCCCCTCCCCCAATACCCTCTTCATTATGGAGCTCAACCTTCAGAGCAACCTCAGACCCAAAAGACCCAAGCCTGGACCCTGTGAAGTGTGGACAGCCAAGGGACAGCGTGCTTAGCCTGTCCCTTCCAGGAACCTTCTGCTGGACCAAATTCGGGAAATAGGCATCAATCCTTTATAGCAGGGGCCCAAAAGTAGCAGCCCCAGCCAGAATCCATCCTGCCCATTTAGCCTATGTTGTCTTAAATTTTTCTAAATTGGTTGCCAACAATTAGTTGACACATTAAAATTTCAGGCTTCTCCTGAAGTATCAAAAAGTTGGCCACATCGAGGCCGCATTCCCAGAAGGCAGCAATCACTGGAAGCTGGGTCACAGCTGCCCCCTTCAGGCAGGGCATGGGATCTCCAGTTTTCCCCATTCCACCCACTTCATTCACCTATATTTCCTACCTAGCCCTGAGGGCACTTGGTTTTCTGACCCTGCCCATTGCTCCACAGCAAGCATTTTTGTGTGTGTATGTGCATGTGCACGCATGCACATACCTGTCCTGGGGCAGGACGTGGGCTGGAGGATATTTGCTGGGAATCTCTTAGGATTCAAGAATGTTTTAAAAGATGGAGGCGGGCTTTAGCAGCGTCAATGGAAGTGCTCTTAGGTAAGCAGGATGTTTGGGGCTGCAGGGTTTCTGAACACTGTTTACAGGCTATGCCAGTGTGGGCCAGGCCTTAGGCAGCCCCACAGGGCTGGTTAGAAGTTACAGAATTCCGGCACTGTCCCCTGTCAGCAAAGTGCTGAGACAACAAACTTAACCTCTCTGTCCAGCGTGAGCCTATCAGCCATGGTTATTTAATCCCACAAAAGGGAGAAGAGGAGGAGTGAATGGGGCTGAAAGAAAAAGCACTTTCCCCATTTGGATAGCTGTGAAGAACAGGAGCTGTTGGAGAAAGGCAGGGAATGTAATTGCTGGCCTGAAAGAAAAAGAAAAACTATAAAAGGAAAGAAAGAAAGAGGGGGGGAAATTGATAATGAACAATTTATCCTCAGAGCTAACAGTTAATTAATTCTGAAAATATCTGTCAGGCTAATAGAAGTGGGGAGGGGGGGAGGAGGGGCTGTGCCACACAATTAATAAAATAATAATAACAAAAAAGGAAAGAAAAAAGATTTTTTAAAGGTGTTGCTATCTTCTTACAGGCTGGGCCCTTGGCTTCCCAATGTCATTTTCAACACAATTTTTTTCCCCTCCGTCTCTTTTCAGAAATTGTTCTCATGAATGATTTATATATGTCTAGTTATCTGGAGTGATTTCTATGGACCCCGGCGCATTGCTGCATAATTGTTAATTTTAACGCCATAATAGCTTCAGATGGAGAAAGAGATTAGGCATTTATTGCACAATTAAATGAAACATACTTGAGAATCACAAAGGGTTCCATAATTATTTCAGACCATTAATAAAATGGGCATTAAATTATATGGGACACAAAAGGGAAAGGAAATAGATTTTCATTACAGCAATAGAAGCTGAGGGTAGTCATAGATCCTTGTTGAATTATCTTTCTCTCTCTCTCTCTGAAATTAATTGTTGCCCAGCTTATTTCAAAGCAAAATAAAGGAGGGGAAAAAAGTGTTTTAAGAACCTCTGATGAAAGGGCTTTGTTGGATGGGGACAATAGCCAGTGATACACTCCAAAAAACAAGGTAATCTTTGATTCTGGCTCCTTGCCTTTGATTCCGAAGACTTTAAAGGCAGTTTTTCAGCAGCATGGGGTTCCCCATCCCTACCCAACTCCCAACCCGTGAGAATCCAGGTGGGAGAGGGGAAATGGGGAGGTCAAGAAAGAATGGGTCACTGACTCCTCTATCCAAGCACTCCTGATGGGAGAACTTGGACCATTACACACAATCCCACACCGTTTAACAACATTAACACCATTTGGCTTGAACTTCCTGAAAGGGAATAAAAATGGAAGGAAAATGCACTTCATTCATTGTGTATTCATTTGACACGCTCTGATCCTCAAAATGACGCTCTGAAGTAGATACTATTATTATCATTCCCATTTTACAGATGAGGAAACCAAGACTTGGAATGAATAAGGAAATTGCCCAAGGCCCTACACCCACTAAGTGGGGCAGTCAGAATTTAAAAATAAAACAGTGTCCTGACCTAAAAATACTCTTACTCTAGTAGGGGAAGACAGACAAGCACACAGAAAATCTGGTACCATGGCATGTACTGCTGGACGTGTGCGCTGCACCCAGACACCAGCACACATCTGCTGCAGCTGCAAAAACATGCAATGGGATAAAACACTTCCTCTTCTTTTCCTTCCCCTTACTGATGTCATAACTTCCCAACAGAATTCAAGTAAATACTCCCTCCATTACCTAAATGTGATCTACCTTTGTCCCTTGGGAGCCCGTGAGCAGGATCCCTGCCCAATTCTATGTGGCAATAATAACAAGATGACAGGAGGAGGCCAGGGTCCCTGCAGAGGCCTCTTGATCCTCCCTTCAGTCCACATTGGCTGCCTTTGCCAAGGAGTGATGCCCATGAGGAAACCAGTGTGGCCACTGCTTTTAAACTAGAGACACATGGGTGAAGCATAAAGCTAAAACAAAAACCAAAAAACACTAGCTTAAAAGCTGCAGCAGGCCTCAGCCAACCACAAAGCTCCTGCCTTGGACAATGGACTATCACTTCAAACTTCAGGGCATCACTGTGGTACCCAGGCACCTCCGTGGCTGGCTCTCCCTGAAATCTGGTAGGGCTTAACCTCAGAGTCCAGGACCACGGGTTGACTTCTTCATCCTTATTCTGCTGCCCAGCTTTGCGGAGCCAGCCCAGTGTTGCCCACACACACCAGTATTTTACCTCTAAAGCTTCAACTATGTGCCCCAGACCAGGATCTTGTAATGCTTAGCAGGATCCCCAGTTTGTACAACTCAGATCCAAGAGCCCCCATGACTACAGTAAAATAGAGAGCTTGGCCATGGGGCTCAGGCATCAGGAGAATAGAGCGCACCTTCCTTTAGGAGAAACTCACCCAGGAGTAGCAGGGAAAGCCCGGAAAAAGAGGCCGTGAAGCAGCAGATGCCCCTGAAAAGCACCCAGATGTCCACATCATGCAGAAAGTCAAGGTAGGAAGAACACACACCAAATTAAATGACTTAGAGCCACGTGAGCATAAGACTCATAGCCTATGGATTTCTCTTATTGACAAGATAAGCCACTCATAAGGTAATCTTTCACCTGCCAACTCTTCCACAATTTGCGTATTAACAAGGCTTCTACCTTCTCTATTAAAAGAAATAATCTTCAATCAGGTAGTAAGAAAAGCTGAATTCCAAGAGAGATGAGAGGTAGCATGAGGATGCTTCCAGATCCAAGTGAATTACATAGAAGGAGCTTAAAAAAGAAGAGAGGAAAATGCCAAACAATTTTACCAGTTGATAATTTTTATGGAATTATGGAAACCAGGAAAGTTGTCAAGAGATTAAATAGAGATGGACTTATATGGTCTCAATTCTGACTACAAAAATAGATTCTGGAAACTGCAAACTGGTTATTTGGAAATGGTTTCTCCCCTGCCTTTCATCCACACACAAAGATTCTAGATTGTTATTTAACTTCAACAAAGAAGCTAATAAAGGAGACATGGTTTATTAAATGAAAAAGTCTAAGGCTAGATATTTCCTTTCTGACGGCTTGGAATACTAGAAATTCCAAAATGCCTTCCCATTTTAATAACATGCTTAGATCCTGAATATGTTCCAACAAATATATATATATATAATTTTTTTTTTTTTTTCGGTACGTGGGCCTCTCACTGCTGTGGCCTCTCCCGTTGCGGAGTTCAGGCTCCGGACGTGCAGGCTCAGCCACCATGGCTCACGGGCCCAGTCGCTCCGCAGCATGTGGGATCTTCCCGGACCGGGGCACGAACCTGTGTCCCCTGCATCGGCAGGCGGACTCTCAACCGCTGCGCCACCAGGGAAGCCCCAACAAACATATATTTTAACGTCTGAGCTAAAAATAAAAAGAAATTATCTGTGCTGTACAAGACGTCAATTTAAAAAATTAATCATAAAGAGAAATTCTTCCTAAAGTCAAAACAAAACAGCACAAGCTGAAATGTTTTGAAAATGAAAGTAAACAAAAAAAAAAACAAAACGTAAATGATAACGAAGAACAAAATCTTGTGAGGCCCTAAAAGAAAATTCGAATTCAGGAACCAAAGCCTTGGGGATTAACTACTATGCAAGGAAATGGAAGAATAAATCTTGGGCTCAAGAAAAATGTGGGAAATATGCCAAAGTTTCTCACCCCAAGCCAAAACCCTTGAAAAGAGTAGCACCATGGGTGAAATAAGGGGTAAATTATCCACCTGTCAGCAATGGGAGACCGGAGGAATTCTTTTTGCTCTGATGGTTCTATGTAGAAAACAACAAGAGCACCAGCAATAACAATAATCATAGGAATTATACTAGTCTCTCCAGAAAATTTGCTATCCTAGGCCCTCACACTCAGATCTAGAGTTCAAATGTAGGATACGCATAGGCCAGGAATCCACTCAGTCTAGAAATTAAAGTAGTTCAAGATTAATAAAACCCTGTGGCACCTGGTAAAAATAAAGGTGAACACTCCCTAACTGCTCAGGATCACACAGATTAAGTTGGATCAAACAGGAACTCACAATTAAAAATGAAAGCATTACACAAGGAAATGAGCCACCATGAAGGAGATGAAGCAAAAAATAATAAACCACAAATTTAGCCATCCCTCCTCACAGGTACCTCATTTACTGAAATTTTGGATAATGTTTATGAAATGTTTAAAAAAGCAGACAGAAACTTTAAGTGGTCAAAGAATTAAAAACTATTAAAAATGATTTAATAGGGCTTCCCTGGTGGCACAGTGATTGAGAGTCCACCTGCCAATGCAGGGGACATCGGTTTGTGCCCCGGTCTGGAAGGGTCCCACATGCCACGGAGCGGTTGGGCCCATGAGCCATGGCTGCTGAGCCTGTGCGTCCGGAGCCTGTGCTCCGCAACGGGAGAGGCCACAACAGTGAGACTCGCGTACCGCAAAAAAAAAAAAAAAAAAGATTTAATAAAGGAATCAAATAAAACATTAAAATTTAATCATTTTTAAAAACTCACTGGATGGATTATAAATCAGATTAGACACAGCTGAAAAGAAAATGGATAGGAGGATGGATCAAAATAAATTACCCAGATTGCAGCATAGAGAAACAAACGAAGTAGAACTTGTGAAAGAGAGGTTATATGAGAGAAAATATTTAACCAGAGTTCCAGAATGAGAAAACAGAATGGGAGAGATGGAAAAAAATCAAAGACATGAGTTTTCCAGACCTGTTATCAAACATGAATCTAGATACAGGAAGCCCAACATATACCAAAACCTATAAATAAAAAAGAAGTTTGTGTTTCAACACATTATAGTGAAATTATAAAACACCGAAGATAAAGAGATGATCTTAAAAGCAGCAACAGAAGAAAAGAGAGATCCCCTTCAAAAGAATTACAATTATACAAATAGCACACTCCTAAACATCAATAATTAACCCAGAAAGCAATGAAACAATACTTGCAATGTGTTCAGAGAGAACATTTATCAATCTATAAATGAATACCCCAAAAAAAACTATTTCGAAAATGAGGACCAAAGACATTTTCAAATAAAAACTTTTGAAAAGACATTTTCAGACCCATGTCTAAGCATGGACTTCTTTTCATTTGTATGGCTCAGAATATGTTGGGTTTTCTGTCTGTGTCTATGGATTTATGTCTAATTCACTTGGAGGTTAGTTCCCATTTTTCTGGAACTGCTTTTAAAATTTTTATCCTTGATGTTTTGTAATTTCACTAGGGAGTGGTGATAGGAAGGAAGACCTGATATGGAGGATGAAATGATGAGTGAATAAATTAGTTAACATGTTAATAGACTTAAACAAATACTGACTCTGTGAAATGATGATGATGTTTAATTTGTGAGGTTGAGACAAAACACAAAATATAGTTAAATATGTAACATTAATAGTATACATGTCAGGAGTGGGTGATCAGAGTCATTCTAAGTACCAGGAGGAGAGTAGAGAATAGCAATGGAGAATTTAGCTTTCAAGCCAGTGGAGAGGAAGGAAGGTGGGGGAGTGGGGGAATACCTTAACTGATCCAAAAGAAGGCAAAGAAGAAGGGAAATAGGATGGGAAAGACAAGTGCGAAAAAACTAAATAATAAAGCAAAAATCGTCAAGGATAGTGAAGAGACTGAGATTTTACCCTACTTCAAAGCTAACAAGTTAGCCTGCCACAGTTTCATGGATACTGGTAGAAGACACAAGAATCCTTGGTCCAAGACAAGAGACGATTTATTACTCACAGCAGAAGCAGTAGCCAGTGTATCAGCATTTTTGTACCTATTCTCCAAACCACAATTCCCACAGTGTGATAGGAGATGGCCAGATGACACCTGCACATGAAGTGGGTTGTGTTACAGGGGAGGAACCTTGAGCCTAGGAAACCTGAATCTTTGATGATAAATAGTAAGCATTCTTGCTCTTTGCTCTGGAGAGAGACTCCATCTCTAACCTCCAAGGCTGTAAGTAAAATTGCCCTTTGCTCCAGAGGGAGACACTATCTCTCTCTTCTGAGGCTATTCACTACACAAACATCCTTGAAAAGCTAGTTTGGAACAAAAGGCACTCAGTACTTCTCTTGAAAGATTTGCAGAAACAGAAGAGATTTACATAGAATTGTCTCCCAGCAGAAATAAGTCCAGATATGTTAGTAATCACAATAAATAAATTCATCTGCTAAGTACAGAGATTATCACAGTAAATAAAAAAAAATCTACCAGTATTAAATACAAGAGAAGAAATGCAATACATATGGTTCTAAAAGGCTGAAAGCAAAAGGATGGTAAAAGGCATTACAAGAAAATTCAAAACGAAGGTAAGCCAGAGTTAGTTATTGTAATATCAAATGAAATAGAAGTTAACACACAAAAATTTACTAGGGTCATAGATCACTACATAATGATGAAAGGTTTTATTATGCAGGAAGATATATAATAATTTTAACCATAAATAAACATAGCAAAAATGCTCAAATTATATAAATCAAAAACTAATAGAACTATAAAAAGAAACTGACAAATATACTATCACAGTGAAAGATTTCGTTACACATCTATCAATTTTTTTAATTGAAGTCTATTTGACCTACAACACTATATTAGTTCCATGTGTACAATATAGTGATTTGATATTTCTATACATTAAAAAATGATCACCATAAGTCTAGTCACCATTTGTCACCATACCAAATTATTAGAATGTCATTGACTATATTCCTCATGCCATATATTTCATCCCAGTGACATTTATTTTGTAACTGGAAGTTCATATTTCTTTATCTCCCTCACCTATTTTGTTCCTCTCCCCCCACCCCCCACCTGTAACAACCACCAGTTTTTCTCTGTATCTATGAGTCTGTTTCTGTTTTGTTATGTTTGTTCATTTGTTTTTGTTTTTGTTTCAATTTTTTTAAACATCTTTATTGGAGTATAATTGCTTTACAATGGTGTGTAAGTTTCTGCTTTATAACAAAGTGAATCAGTTATACATATACATATGTTCCCATATCTCTTCCCTCTTACATCTCCCTCCCTCCCACCCTCCCTATCCCATACCTCTAGGTGGTCACAAAGCACCGAGCTGATCTCCCTGTGCTATGCGGCTGCTTCCCACTAGCTATCTATTTTACGTTTGGTAGTGTATATATGTCCATGCCACTCTCTCACTTCGTCACAGCTTACCCTTCCCCCTCCCCATATCCTCAAGTCCATTCTCTAGTAGGTCTGTGTCTTTATTCCCGTCTTACCCCTAGGTTCTTCATGACATTTTTTTTTTGTAGATTCCATATATATGTGTTAGCATACGGTATTTGTTTTTCTCTTTCTGACTTACTTCACTCTGTATGACAGACTCGAGGTCCATCCACCTCACTACAAATAACTCAATTTCGTTTCTTTTTATGGCTAAGTAATATTCCATTGTATGTATGTGCCACATCTTCTTTATCCATTCATCTGTTGATGGACACTTAGGTTGCTTCTATGTCCTGGCTATTGTAAATAGAGCTGCAATGAACATTGTGGTACATGACTCTTTTTGAATTATGGTTTTCTCAGGGTATAGGCCCAGTAGTGGGATTGCTGGGTCGTATGGTAGTTCTATTTGTAGTTTTTTAAGGAACCTCCACACTGTTCTCCATAGTGGCTGTATCAATTTACATTCCCACCAACAGTGCAAGAGGGTTCCCTTTTCTCCACACCCTCTCCAGCATTTATTGTTTCTAGATTTTTTGATGATGGCCATTCTGACCGGTGTGAGATGATATCTCATTGTAGTTTTGATTTGCATTTCTCTAATGATTAATGATGTTGAGCATTCTTTCATGTGTTTGTTGGCAATCTGTATATCTCCTTTGGAGAAATGTCTATTTAGGTCTTCTGCCCATTTTTGGATTGGGTTGTTTGGTTTTTTTTGATATTGAGCTGCATAAGCTGCTTATAAATTTTGGAAATGAATCCTTTGTCAGTTGCTTCATTTGCAAATATTTTCTCCCATACTGAGGGTTGTCTTTTGGTCATGTTTATGGTTTCCTTTGCTGTGCAAAAGCTTTGAAGTTTCATTAGGTCCCATTTGTTTATTTTTGTTTTTATTTCCATTTCTCTAGGAGGTGGGTCAAAAAGGATCTTGCTGTGATTTATGTCATAGAGTGCTCTGCCTATGTTTTCCTCTAAGAGTTTGATAGTGTCTGGCCTTACATTTAGGTCTTTAATCCATTTTGAGTTGTTCATTTGTTTTGATGTTTAGATTCCACCTATAAGTGAGATCATATGGTATTTGTCTTTCTCTGGCTGATTTACTCACTTAGCATAACACCTTTTAGGTTCATGCATGTTGTCACAAATAGCAAGATTTCATTCTTTTTTATAGATGAGTAGTATTCCATTGTATATATATATATACCACATCTTTATCCATTCATCTATCAATGAACGCTTAGATTGCTTCTGTATCTTCACTATTGTAACTAATGCTGCAATTATCATAAGGGTTATATACCTTTTTTAATTAGTATTTTTGTTTGTTCTTGAAAAACACCCAGAAGTGGAATTGCTGTATCTTATGGTAGTTTTATTTTTAATTTTTTGAGGAACCTCCATACTGTTTTCCATTGTGGCTCTACCAATTTACATTCCCACCAACAGTGCATGAGTGTTCCCTTTTCTCCACATCCTCACCAACACTTGGTGTTTGTTGTCTTTTTGATAATAGCCATTCTGACAGATCTGAAGTGATATCTCCTTGTGATTTTGATTAGCATTTTCCTGATGACTAATGATGTAGATCATCTTTTCATGTGTCTGCTGGCCATCTGTAAATCTTCTGTGGAAAAATCTCTATTCAGGTCCTCTGCCCATTTTTTAATCAGATTTTTAAAAAATTTGAGTTGTCTGAGTTCTTTGTATATTTTGGATATTAAATTTTAATAGGTACATTGTTTGCAAATATCTTCTATTCAGTAGTTGGGTTTTTCATTTGTTGATAGTATCCTTCATTGTGCAAAAGCTTTTTAGTTCATGCAATCCCATTTGTTTATTTTTGCTATTTTTGCTTTGCCTCAGGAGACAGATTCAAAAAAATATTGCTAAGACGGAAGATGTCAAAGAGTGTTTTGCCTATGTTTTCTTCTAGGAATTTTATGGTTTCAGGTTTTACACTTAAGTATTTAATCAATTTTGAGTTTATTTTTGTATATGGTGTGAAAAAGTAGTCCAGTTTGATTCTTTTGCATGTTGTTGTCCAGCTTTCCCAACACTATTTACTGAAAGGCTCTCTTTTCCCCATTGTTGATTCTTGCCTCCTTTGTTGTAGATTAATTGACCATGTAAGCATGGGTTTATTTCTGGGGTCTCTATTCTGTTCCATTGATCTATGTGTCTAAATCTGTGCATTACCATACTGTTTTGATTACTCTAGCTTTGTAATATAGTCTGAAACCAGGGAATGGGTTACCTCCAGATTTGCTCTTCTTTCTCAAGATTGTTTTGACTATTCGGGGTCTTTTGTGTTTCCTTACAAATTTTAGAAGTATTTGTTCTAGTTCTGTGAAAAATGTCATTGGTATTTTGATAGGGATTGCACTGAATCTGTAGATTGGGGAGTATGGTCATTTTAACAATATTAATTTTTCCAATCCATGAGTATGGTATATTTTTCAATTTGTTTGGGTCATCTTCAGTTTCTTTCATCAATATCTTGTAGTTTTCCAAGTACAGGTCTTTAACCTCCTCAGATAGATTTATTCCTAGGTATTTTATTCTTCTTGATGCAATTATACATGGGATTGTTTTCTTAATTTCTCTTTCTGATAGTATGTTGTTAGTGTATAGAAAAGTAACAGATTTTTATGTCTTAATTTTATATCCTTTATGGAATTCATCTATTAGTTCTAATGCTTTTTGGTGGTGTCTTTAGGACTTTCTCTATGTAGTGTCATGTCATCTGCAAACTGTAACAGTTTTTATTCTTCCTTTCCAATTTGGATTCCTTTTATTTCTTTTTGTCTGATTGCTGTAGCTAGGAATTCCAGTACTATGTTGAATAAAAGTGGTGACAATGGGCATTCTTGTCTTGTTCCTGATCTAAGAAGAAATGTGTTCAGCTTTTCACCATTAAGTATGATGTTAGCTGCGGTCTTATCATATATGGCCTTTATTATGTCATCTATCAATTAAAGACAGGTCAGCAGATTAAAACATCTGTAAATATACAAAAGATACAAACTACACAATAAATAAAATTAACATTAGACATATATAGAACCCTGAACTCAAAATTAGAACACCCACTCTTCAGTAACACAAGGAATATTTAAATACTGACCATATACTAGGTGATAGTGTCTCAACAATTTTTTTAAAAAATCAATACCATTTAACCACATTGTTAGCCACAATGCAATTAAGTTAGAAATCAATAACATAAGACAGCTTGCTGAAAGAAAATACACCTGGAAATGTACAAAGATTCTTATAAATAACTCCTTGGTAAAAAAAAATCACAATGGAAATGTGATTTTTACTTCATTTATAATTGAATAATAATGTAAAAACTACAGATCAAACTTATGGGATGAAGCTAAAGCAGTACTAAGTGAAAATTTTGTAACCTTAAATGCTTATATTAGAAAAGTAGAAAGCAATAGGCATCCCACTTAAAAGTTAAGAATTTAAGAAGTTTGAGAAAGAACATCCAGATAAATTCAAAGAGGAATGATACAATATAAGGAATGATACAATATAAGATATGATACAATACAATATAAAAGATAAGAGCAGAAATAATAAAATAGAAAGCAAAATAAAATATAGAAGATGAACAAAGCCAAAAATGCATTCTTCAAATATACTAATGAAGAACAAATTTATGGTAAGATTAATCTGGGGGTGGAGAAGAGAAGTAAAGCACAAGTATTAAATATTAGGAATAAAAAAGAAGATGCAATAGAATCAGCAGAGATTTAAAATAATGAGAATATACCATTGATGTGTTTATGCCAATAAATTAGTAAGCCAATAAATTAGTAAGTTAAAATTTACACATTTTTCAAAACTATAACTTTTAAAAGTAGTTTCCAGAAGAATCAGAAAACCTGGCTAGACTTTATAATATCTATTAAAGAAATTGAATCAATAGTTTAAAACCTTACCACAGATAAAACACCAGACCTAATGATTTTATAGTTCACTCCTAACAACCTCCTAAGGAACAGATCAATTACACAAATTCTTCCAGAGACTAGAAAAAGAACAAATACTTCCTACCTCATTTTGTGAGATTATTTGATTTTAAAACTAAGCAAATAAAATACAAGAAAGGAAAATGAGAAAAAGAGAGAGAAAGAACAAGAGTGAGGCTAGGAATAAATCCTATAATAGACTTGTAAAATTTTGTCTATGGATAACTATAAAATGATATTGAAAGGCATTAAATAAATAAATGTAGAGTTATACTATGTTCATGGATAGGAAGATTAAATGTAAAGATGCCAGGTCTCCCAAAATTGATTGATGGATTCGATTAAATTTCAAACCAAATTCCAAGAAAATTCTTTCTGAAATGTAATTGCTTCAATCAAAATTTATATGTAAGAGTAAATGATCATGACAAATGACCAAGACATTTCAAAAAAACAAGGTAGAATGACTTGCTCTATCATATTTCAAGATTCTAAAATGAGAACTGTTGAAAGAATACGGTATTGGTGCAAATACAGCCAGCTATGCAAGTATAACAAAAGAAAAAGCTCAAAAACAGACCAATGTATACATGGAAACTTGGTATATGATTAAGATGGCCCTGATAATCACTAAGAAAAGGAAGTACTATTACATAAATTCAACCCCTAGCTGCACATACACAAAACTCAAGGTGAATTAAAGATAAAGTTCAAAACTAAAACTTTTTGAAAAAGTATAGGGAAATTTTTGACTTTAAACAGCCTTTATTGGTAAAGGTCATCCAAAGCCATAATTTGCCATTAATCTTCTGTATGCCCATCTGTTATCTACACTATTTTATGTCTATAAGGAGTTCAGAGAGTAGAAAATAGATATAGGTTTCATAATTCTGTCTTCCAATATGGCCCTGAAAACCACTGAGTAAAAGGTCTTGATAGACTAGCATTCTTTTTAAGACAAAATTTGCCTTGGATCACCATCAAAATCTATTAAGAACATTTCTCATTCTGGTCTGTATATGAGACTATGGCTTTGGGAGAGCTCTTCTCTCCATACACTCTGACCTGCAAAGGGCTGCTGATTTCTTGAATCAGAAGTTAAGATGAGCTTGACCTTAGGGTCAAACCAACTGTCAGCCATGTCTTAGTAAACTACGCTACCTCCTGGAAGAATTTTGGCTTATGCATTCTCAGTCTTGCATTTATCTTTCTAAATGTCATAAGTTCACCAAGGACAATTTGTAATTGCATTGGCAACCAAAATTATTCACTGGAGAGGTTCTGCAGCAGACATGAGAGTGAGCTGCTCAGATGTCCTGTTAAGACAGAACTTCTGAAAGGAATGCAATCAACTGACCTGCCCCACTTTCAAGATCCACCACATTCCCTAGGTAGTTTCTAGCCAATAACTTAGAACTGCTGAGGTTCGATACCTGGGAAATTCCTGCCCAATATAGGACTCCTCTAACAGGCAATCTTTGCTCTGGAACACCCCCATTGCCTGGCTGACACTTTCTTAGAGTTGTACTGTGTGGTGAGGCTCTTTATACACAATTTTCCCACCTTCCCTCCCTGTCTTCACATGTGTCAAACTTACACTGCAGTCTGAAGGCCTTCCCTGTCTATGCCTGCTCTCCCTTTAAGGACTTTTCTCCCAATAAATATTTTCACATCTAAGTCAGTTTTGCTGCCTGCTTCTCAGGAGACCCCAAAAATGAAATGGGTGCCTTACTACAAAAGGGAAGAAACCCCTGTGAGGAAATTCTCTGCTTTGACTAAAAGACATATCACTTTAATATAAAAGATCACCCTCCCTTGGGAAATAGTAAGTATCAGCTTTTATTCATATGGTCCTCATGGAATTATCAAGGTCCTGAGTTGTTTAAATCAGCTGTAGCTTCAATCTCTTTTCTCTCTCTCTCTCTCTGTCTCCACACACAGAGCCCACCCCATGTGTGTGTGTATGTATGTGTGTGAAAATATATTTTCCTGCATCCAAGTCTTCTCTGGCACCTTCCATATCTGTTTGTAGCCAGCTCTCTCTCACTTCCCCTTTTTTATCCCTATTCCTCTCTTTCTCCTGCTCCCTCAAGAAACTTTGGAGATCAAATAGTCTTTAAAAAATTATTCTGTTATGTTCAAATCTAAGAACATTTAATCCAGATAAACACATCTAATACAAAATTGGAATAAATCCGATTACAAGGTCTCTTAAAACCTATTCGGGCATCTTCTGTTCCTATCAACTTTTAGGGTGAAAAAAATGGTACATTTAATACTCATATAAATTTGAAAAAAAAAACTCAAGAGTCTCTGAAAGGGAAAAATTTAACTCCTAATATTTTGTTTATTTGAGCTATTCTATGGAAAAAATTCTGTTTTCACTACAGCTCTGAAAAACAATAAAAAGTTTACCTATAAGTTAAGTTAATGGCCTTGGTTACGTGCTAGGTTACAAGATAAAAAAGAGAGATATTCAGAGGTTTTAAGCATGATTTAAAGAACCTTTAAAGTTTGATTTATAAATTCAAATATGTTTGAATTATATTAGAAAAAACAGTCTTATCAAGATGCTTTGGAAAAATTAGACTGATTTAATAATTTTAGTTTATAACTAATTCTATATCTTCTCCTTGTTTTTAGCACCTTATAGAAATAACGTAAGTACAATATTCTAGTTTGCATAAGGTAGAGTTTATTTCCTCATGATTAAAATTTTCTAAATTTCCTATATTGGCTTTATGTCAAAATTATTGTTTGCACAAATCATTTAATATTACAAAAATATGTTTAATTAAATAAGGTGGTAATAATAAATGTCTTTTAAAAGTGTTACGCTAGTGAAATTTTTAGATGTTACAAATCATAAGAACTTAATTTGCAAACTCAAACCTGTAATTTTCATATTCTTACTTAATTTAAGATCTTGAACTGATATTAATTTTTCATTGATAAATAACATTTGAATACTTAGACAATACAATTTTCATTTACCTACACTCTTTTTTCTACATAATAAAGTAGGCATCAGTTAATATGTCAAAAAAAAGGATGCACAAATATCCCTGAGTTTTATTAATATTCGTGTTCTGTTTTTAAGAAACGTAAAAGAAGGAATGTGCTGGTAAGGAGCCGTATATGCAAGATAATGGATGTGTTTTTGTTTATCAAGAAAAAGGAGAGAATAATTTTGTCTTAAGTAAGAATTGGCTGGTTGTAGCAGAGCATGAAAGAAGATCAGAAAGATGAAAGAAATGAACTTTATTTCCTGGATTTCAAATATCTATAAATTATAAGCTGTAAGGAAGAAATAAACTGTGTAAAAACATTGAAAAAGTATGTTAAATGTGATGGATTTATAAATAAGAAAGAAAGGCCTGGGAATTCTTTTTACTGTAAATCATTAGAAGGATGATTTGAACTTTCCTTGTGTTGAAATGACCAAGGCGTCGAGTGCCCAGAAAACATAGGTCCCTTTTAAAACCAGAATATTTGTTTTCTATACTTTTGACATATTCTTGAATCACTTTTGGAAAAGTTTCTTAATTTCGAAAAAGGTTAAGTTCCTAATAATTATTATTGCTTACTTCTGTTTATTAATTATATGTACATTTGTAGTTCTTAAATCATCCTGAAATATTAATCCTATGATCATGAAGTGACCCTCTTCTCCCCCAAAACCCTCTTGACCCTTGTCTTGAGATATAGTTTGTCTGATATAAACACTATTCCAGGTTGTTGTTGTTGTTATGGTTTGCATGGTATATCTTCTTCCATCTTTTTTCTTTGAACCTATTTGTATCTCTGTATTTAAAGTGTGTCTTTTATAGACAGAATACACTTGGCTTTTTATTTATTTTAATCTAACAATCTCTGCCTTTTGATATGAATAGTTAGTCCATTATGCTTAATATTATTATTTATATGGTTTTATGTAGGCCTGCCATTTGGCTACCTTCTATTTGTTGCATTTATTTTTTGTTCCTCAGTTCTTCCTTTCCTGCATTCTTTTGTGTTAACCAAACATTTTTTAGTGTTCCATTTTTTATTGGCTTTAGAGCTATATTAATTTGCATTATTTTATAGCAGTTGCATCTGTAACTTATCCCAGTATATCTAGAGCTAATGTTGAATTCTTTCATGCAGTTAGAAACTTGGCAACAGTATGTTTCCATTTACCTCCCCCATCCTTAGTGTTATTGTTGTTATATGTAATTATATACATTATAAACAGAAAAATACAGTGTAATAATTTTTGCTTTAGTTGCATATATTTTAAAATATATTGTATAACATATATATATATATATATATATATATATATATATACATTCTTTATTTCTCTCTTACTTCCCAGAAATTAGTGTACTTTCCCTTTATCCTGAAGAACTTCTTTTAGCATTTCTTAGAGCACAGGTCTGCTGGCAGTATATTCTCTCAGTTCTTGTTTATATAAATATGTCCTTGTTTTACCTTTATTTTTAAAGAATAGTTTCATTGGATATGGAATTCTTAATTAAGATTGTTTTCTTTCAGTACCTTGAATATGTTATTCTGATATCTTCTGGCCTCTGTTTCTGATGAGAAGTCAGTTCTTTGTCATATCATTATTTTCCTTTATGTAATGGAGCATTTTCTCTAGCAGCCATGAAAATTTTCTCTTATCTTTGCAATTTAAGTATAATGTACCTAGGAGTAGTTTTCTAGGAGTAGTTTTCTAGGAGTAGTTTTCTTTGTATTTATCCAGCTTGTGGTTTGTTAAGCTTCTTGCATCTGTGAATTAGTATTTTCCATCAAATTTGGGAATTTTTTAGACATTGTTTTTTAATATTTTGTCTTTCTAACCTTTCTTTCTGGGCCTGCAATGACATGTATTGTACCACTTTATGTTCTCCCACAGGTCTGTTGAGCCTGTTTTCTGTGGAGCCCATCTGGTGAATTTGTCATTTCAGTGGTTGTAATTTCATCTCCTAAATTTTCATATACATTCCATTTCTGTTAAGATAGGGATATTTTGGGCTTCCCTGGTGGCACAGTGGTTGAGAGTCCACCTGCCAATGCAGGGGACACGGGTTCGTGTCCCGGTGTGGGAGGATCCCACATGCCACGGAGCGGCTGGGCTTGTGAGCCATGGCCACTGAGCCTGCGCGTCCAGAGCCTGTGCTTCACAACGGGAGAGGTCACAGCAGGGAGAGGCCCGCGTACGGCAAAAAAAAAAAAAAAAAAAAAAAAAAAAGAGAGAGATAGGGATATTTTCATTCACAAAGCAATCTACAGATTCAATGCAAACCCTATCAAATTACCAATGGCATTTTTCACAGAACTAGAAAAAAAAATTTACAATTTGTATGGAAACACAAAAGGCCTCAAATAGCAGAAGCAACCTTGAGAAAAAAAGAAAAATGGAGCTGGAGGAATCAGGCTCCCGGATATCAGACTATACTACAAAGCTATAGTAATCAGGACAGTGTGGCACTGGCACAAAAACAGAAATATAGATCAATGGTATAGGATAGAAAACCCAGAGATAGACCCATGCACCTGTGGTCACCTAATCTACAACAAAGGAGGCCAGAATATACAATGGAGCAAAGACAGACTCTTCAATAAGTGGTGCTGGAAAAACTGGACAACTACATGTAAAAGAATGAAATTACAACACTCCCTAACATCATACACGGAAATAAACTCAAAATGGATTAAAAGACCTAAATAAAAGGCCAGACACTGTAAAACTCTTAGAGGAAAACATAGGCAGAACATTCTTTGACATAAATAACAGCAAGATCTTTTTTGACCCACCTCCTAGAGTAATGAGAATAAAAACAGAAATAAACAAATGGGAACTAATTAAACTTAAAATCTTTTGCACAGCAAAGGAAACAAGACTAAAAGACAACCCTCAGAATAGGAGAAAATATTTGCAAATGAAGCAACTGACAAAGGATTAATCTCCAAAATATACAAACAGCTCATGCAGCTCAATATCAATAAAACAAACAACCCAACCAAAAAATGGGCAGAAGAGCTAAATGGACTTTTCTCCAAAGATGACATACAGATGGTCAACAAATGCATGAAAAGATGTTCAACATCACTAATTATTAGAGAAATGCAAATCAAAACTACAGTGAGGTAGCACCTCACACCAGTCAGAATGGCCATCACCAAAAATCCACAAACAATAAATGCTGGAGAGGGTGTGGAGAAAAGGGAACCCTCATGCATTGTTGGTGGGAATGTAGATTGATATAGTCACTATGGAGAACAGTATAGAGGTTCTTTCAAAAACTAAAAGTAGAATTACCGTATGACCCAGCAATCCCACTACTGGGCACACACCCAGAGAAAACCATAATTTGAAAAGACACATGTACCTCAATGTTCATTGCAGCACTATTCACAATAGCCAGGACACAGAAGCAACCTAAATGTCCATCAACAGAGGAATGGATAAAGAAGATATGGTACATATATACAATGGAATATTACTCAGCCATAAAAAGGAACGAAATTGGGTCATTTGTAGAGACATGGATGGACCTAGAGACTGTCATTCAGAGTGGAGTAAGTCAGAAAGAGAAAAACAAATATCATATATTAATGCATATATGTGGAATCTGAAAAAACTGGTATCTGCTTATTTACAAAGCAGAAATAGAGACGCAGATGTAGAGAACATGGATACCAAGGGGGAAAGGGGGAGGTGGGATGAATTGGGAGATTGGGATTGACATACATACACTATTGATACTATGTATAAAATAGATAACTAATGAGAACCTACTGTATAACACAGGGAACTCCACTCAATGATCTGTGGTGACCTAAAAGGGAAGAAAATCCAAAAAAGAGGGGATATGTGTATACATATTCCTGATTCACTTTGCTGTACAGTAGAAACTAACACAATATTGTAAAGCAACTATGCTCCAATAAAAATGTTTTTAAAAAACCTATTTTTCCTTAAATTTTAAAATATGTTTTTCTCTGATCCTATGAACATCTTTATAATAGCTGCTTTGGTGTCTGTCTGCTAAGTCCAATATTTGGTTCCTTTTAGAGACAATTTCTATTTATTTTTTCCTCAGTACAAGCCACATTTTCCTACTTCTTTGCATTTCCATAATTTTGGTTGAAAACTGGATGTCGTAAATAATACATTATAGCAACTCTGGATTTGGTTGAGTTAGAAATTGTTGGATTTTTTTTTTCATTAGTCCATTTATGCCTGGACTGAAACTTTGTATCTCCTACTATGTGCTACAGTTGATATATCTTTATTCAGTTCTTATGGCTTCCTTGAATTGCTTTTGTAGCTTGGCCCCCTTGGATCTCCTTTGTATCTGTGTGATTTGGAATATCAGAGATAAATCAGCAGGGTCCCTCCCCTCAATCTCAAAGTTTATTGTGAAAAACAAAAAAGTAAGTAGGCAATATCAACAGTGTAATTAATTGTATAATAAAAATGTGCACAAGTCATACAGGTGGTGCAGAGCAGAAAGCAATTAACTCTGAAAGCAACCAGTAATTCAGGAAGACTTCACAGAAGAAGTGACTTGTAGGTTAAGTTTTGAAAGACAGTAATTTACAGGTGGATGCAGAAAGAGGACATTTCAGGTAGAGGGATGGATGTGCAAGGATATACGAGTATGACACACCACGACTTGTTCTAAGGAAGACAGGCCGTTTGATGTAGCTGGGACATAAGACATTAGGGGAAATGAAGCTGGGAATATGAGTAGGGTGTACGTCATAAACAGCCGTACACCAAGTTAAGGGGTAGATACTTGATCTTATTGGTGATAATGAGCCACTGAATGGTTTTAAGCTATGTTCAGGGTGGATTAGGGTAGTCCAGGTGGGAGACAATGATGGCATGGTCTAGAGTGGTGGAAGTGGAATAGAAGTAAGTGAACAGCACTGAAAGGTAAAACAGGAGGCACAATAGACAGCTTGGGGGACAGGAGAAAGAGGAGTGAAGGAGACCATTGCTTAGGCAACCAGGTAGCGGGTTGCGCCATTTATCCAAGATAGAAAATACAAGAGGAACAGAGATTTGAGGAGGGGAGAAGAGCAGATAACATACTTAGCTTTTGACGTCCTAAGGTCAAGGTACAGAGGCAAACCAGAAGAGCAGTCTGGCAGGCAGTGGAATATATAAACAGTCACCAGCATGCTCTGGAAACAATGTGTGAATAAAGAGCCCCTGGAGAGTGTGCAGACTAAGGATAGAGGTGGTCTGAGGACAACACCTAGGGATTGACATTTAAGGCATGGGCCAAAACGGTGATTGATTCGAGAGGAAAGAGAAGTTGATGGATACAGTGGAGGTAGTCATAGTACTCGAGAGAGTAGTGGTCTCCCACTACAGACACCTACACTGCTGCAATCTTGAGAAGGACTGGCCTCACCTACATCTTTTTCCACACTTATTATTGGCCCCTCTAACTCTTGCTCCTAGTCCAGACTGTATGCCAGACGCTTACTAATTAATTAGAAAATTCCTAATAGAAACATTAGCCCCAGAAGTGTTACTTGGTCTTGTTAAAGATGTCTGTCCAGTTGTAATCCATTGTACTTCTTTAAGTTTAGTGAAACAGCCCCCTGGCTACTTCAACCCATCCATCAAATGTCACCCTTAAGGTGCTGGTGATGCAGACCCACAGAGTCTCAGGATCATTAGTCCGAGTCTCCTTCAGTTTAATTCTCTATGGACTTTCCTTAGTAGCCTTCACCAGAGGCCCTGCAGCCCTGGGCCCAGGAGAAAGAGAGCATGTTCTGGAAAGACTTAACCAACTAGAATTCCCTGCAGTCCTCAGGAACCAGAAAATAGAGGGGTGTCGCTGCCCTAAGAAACCCATTCATCTACACACACAAAACAGCATGGGAAGCATATTTAATGAGGGAGGGTAAAGAACAGACTGGGTGTGGATTTAGACACATGTTCTTTAAGGATTCAGAATTCACTTATAACAGTAATCACAAACTACTTGAATCTCTAAACTGAAAAGATATGTTTTCTAAGAGAAAAATGAGTTTCTAGGTAATAATGAAAGATTAAATGTTGAGCCATATTATCTTTCTTTTTTTTTTAAATTAATTAACTAATTTTAAAAAAAATTTATCCTCACCAACACTTGGTGTTGTTGGTCTTTTTATTTATTTTTTTTCTGTTCATTTTTTTTTGAATTTTATTTTTTTTTTATACAGCAGGTTCTTATTACTTATCCATTTTATACATATTAGTGTATATATGTCTGTGTTGGGTCTTCATTGCTGCGCACAGGCTTTCTCTAGTTACGGCAAGCAGGGTCTACTCTTCGTTGAGGTGTGTAGGCTTCTCATTGAGGTAGCTTCTCTTGTTGCAGAGCACGGGCTCTAGGAACGCAGGCTTCAGTAGTTGTGGCTCACAGGCTCTAGAGTGCAGGCTCAGGAGTTGTGGCACACAGGCTTAGTTGCTCTGCAGCATGTGGGATCTTCCCAGACCAGGGCTTGAACTCACATCCCGTGCACTGACAGGTGGATTCTTAACCACTGCGCCACCAAGGAAGTCCCCATCTTTCTTAAATTTCAGAAGACACAGTCATAACTCACAACCAAGGAGGAGGATTTAGGTAAATATTTGAATAATCCTGAACTGGAAACAGAATAAATTTTGAAGTAGAAACAACAGTATTGTTGGGAAGAGGATGGAGGGTAGGCTGGAGAGGGTGCTTCAGGGGAAGGAAGTAGGAACTAGATGGAGTTTTAAAGAGGCTTGCAGCTTTTATGAAAACTCAGGGTATCTAAGGACAGAGAAGATTTCCGCCCACCCACCCCACCCCCGCAAATTACATGTACTTAATTGTACAATGTGATAATTTGATATATGTATACCTTGCTAAATTATTGCCACAATCAAGTTAAATAACATATCCATCACTTCACCTAGTTACCTTTTTTGTTTGTTTGTTTTTGTTTTTTGGTAAGAGCACTTAAGATCTACTCTCTTAGGAAATTTCAATAAAATATTGAAATACAGTACAGTACTGTTAACATAGAGCTACTAATAACTGAAAATTTCTACGCTTTGACCAACATCTCCTTCTCTTCCCCACCCCCAGCCCCTGACAGCCGCCATTCTACTCTGTTTCTGAGTTTAACTTTTCTTCTTAGATCTCACATATAAGCAACACCCTGCAGTATTTGTCTTCTCTGTCTGACTTATCTCCCTTGGCATAGTGCCCTCCAGGTTCACCCATGTTGCCACAGATGGTAGGATTTTTCTCCTTTTTTGTGGCTGAATAATATTCCATGTTAGTACAGCTGGGGACTACAGTTAATGATACTGTGTCATATATTTGGAAAGTTACTCAGGGAGGAGATCTTAAGAGTTCTCATCACAAGAAAAAAATTGTAATTGTGTGTGATGATGGATGTTAACTAGACTTATTGTGGTGATCATTTGGCCATATGTGCAAATATCAAATCATGTTGTACACCTAAAACCCCTATAATATTATACATCAATCATATTTCAATAAAAAATTCTATGATATATACATCACATTTTTTCATATATGGTATATATATATATATATATATATATATATATCACATTTTTAAATTCATTCATCCATTGACAAACATAAGTTGTTTCCATATCTTAGCTATTGTGAATAATGCCACAATGAACATGGGAATGCAGATATCTCTTCAAGATCCTGATTTTGATTCCTTCAGGTGTATACCAAGAAGTGGGATTGCTAGATCACATGGTAGCTCTATTTTTCATATTTTGAAGAATTTCCACACTGTTTTTCATAATGGTCATACCAATTTACATTCCCACCAACAGTGTACAATGTTCCCTTTTCTCCATATCCTTCCCAACACTTGTTATCTCTAGTCTTTTGATAAAAGTCATGCTAATGGGTGTGAGGTAATTTCTCATTGTGGTTTTGATTTGCATTTCCCTGACGATTAGTGATGTTGAACACTTTCCCATGTACCTGTTGGCCATTTATATGTCTTCTTTGGAAAAAATGTCTATTTAGATCTTTTGCCCATTTTTAATTTATCTATTTTATTTTCTGCTAATGAGTTGTATAAGTCCCTTATATATTTTGGATATTAACTCCTTATCAGATACATGGTTTGAAAATATTTTCTCCCATTCCACAGGTTGCCTTTTCATTTAGTTGATTTTTTTTTCTTTGCTGTACAGAAGCTTTTTAGACTGATGCAGTATTGTTTGTATAGTTTTGCTTTTGTTGCCTTTGTCTTTGATGTCATATCCAAAAAATCATTGCCAAGACCAATGTCAAGGAACTTTTCCCCTATGAATATATCACCTGTGATACATTCTAGCCTAAATTCTTTAACCTGAATCATCAAATTTTAAAATATAACCTCCAGTCCCATGCTGCCCACGTGCAACTGACTTGGTCAAAGTCATTCTTAACCACTTGGGCAGGGCAACTGACCCCTTCAGAAGCTGTAGTGTAGAACAAAGTAACTTAGAGCACAGACCCTGGGGCTAGACTGGCTGGGTCTGAATTTCACTGGTTAATCTTACTAGCAGTAGGACTTGGGGAAGTTATCTCTGTGCCTCAGTTTCCTTATCTGCAAAATGGGGATGATGACTGTACCTGTCTCATAGGGACTCTTAGGACAGCACCACACACATCATGAGGAGCTCCATTGCCACTGGCTGTTATTAAACGTTAGCTGTTCTTGTGTGATATACTAGTAATGTAACAGGTGTCTATGTATACCTTAGGGATATGAATATGGTCTTGCCCTGATTTTTCTGGCCCTATCTTTCTACCCCACTCACATCATTGTGCCTTGTCTCCCACTCTACTCACTGGATTCCCACCTCATCAGTCTTGGGTCCATTCCTAAAATATCTACCTCTTTCCCCTCCCAGGACATCACAATGTATTCCTTTTGCCTGGATACTCTTCACATGGCTGACTTTTTCTCACCGTAAATCTCATCTCCTTCTCAGTCCAGCTACATGGGCCATACCATCTAAAGTGGCCTTGCCCCACCCCACCTTTCACAGTCCTGTGTTCATTTTTTTAGGTCATTTTGTTTTGTAATTATGTTGTTTATTTACTTTATCTGCCTCTGCCCATGAAGGTTAGCTCTGTAATCCACTCTTGTAATCACAGTGCCTAGCACAAGGCTGTGCACATGGAAGAACTCTGTAAATAGTTGTTAAATGAATGAATAAACTATAGGAGGCATTCAAGTCATTCTTCTCAAAATAAAAAAAGGAAGGAAGGAAAGAAGGAAGGGAGGGAAGGAAGGAAGGGAGGAAGGAAGAAGGGGAGGGAGGGAGCAAGGAAGGAAGAAAGAAAGAAGAGAAAGAAAGAAATAAGGAAAAAAAGAAAGAAAGAGGAAGAGAATGAGGGAGGGAAGAAGGGGAAAAAAGAATGAAAGAAAGAAAAGTGACATTATACATCAGAGAAACAGTGTAAGTATATATCACTTACATGGCATTATCTCTTCCTTGAAAAAAATGTAAAGTTTTGCTCACTTCACTCCACTGTAATAAGATTGAAAACAATAAGAAGTATAATAATAGTCAGAATGGAAACCAGAGATAAGCTAATTTAAAGGAGGTAATAAAAAAGGCCAAAGAATACAGAAGTGGAAGAACATGGCGGGGAAAACTAGCCAGTAGGTACTGAGAGACCGGGAGCTTACCACAGATTGGGGGTCTTCTTAAGGAGAACAAAAGAAGAAAATCTGAAGGAGAGCCATGCCTGCTTTGTTCATGAAGTGTGTTCCCACAGTCGTAGGGGTGGCATGGACACAACTTCTGGGCCGTACTGGGAAATTTTCATGGTCAAAAACAACAGGAAATAGAACTCATTTCTTCTGAGTCTTGATTTCTGGCTCTTTCCACTGTACCACACTGTCTGTTTTATTTTCAAAGTGACCGGAATGTGGAATTCTCTTCAAATGGAAAGTGAAAAGCAAGAAACATCACAAAGTAATTATGTCTAGAATGAGTTAGGAAATAGCAACAAAGCCCTGAGTTCTTTAGTGAATCTGAATTCAAGTCTCCAAATCCTGAATTATAGGCAGGCAGGGATCATTTCAGGGTCACTTTCAATGTTAGAAATGGGGACCTGAAGAATGAAAACAAGCAAATACTATTCCAATTTTTTTTTAAGTTAACAGACACACTTAAGTATCTACTCACCAATAAGCTTGACATTATGTACAGTCAAGTTCCAGGGAAAAATCATTTGCCCTATAGGGCTTGCATTTTAGTGCATCTCCTTTCCTCTGCAATTGCATTCTTGGTGTTATACTAGTCCAAACATGTTTGTGTAACTTCTTCATATAGATGTCACTAATTGCTATACACAAATGGAGGACGCACCAATGAATGGAAGCCCAACATCCCAGACTAGAAGAATTTCTGAACTGGAAGCCTAGCATCTCAGACTAGAATAATTTCTATTAGAAGGATTTGAAAATCCCAACACATCATAAAGGTGATCTTTTAGAAAAAAAGGGAGAAATCAATCAGAACAAAAGAGTTTGCAAAGAACAGACCATGCTGCAACATTCCCAATTCTGCAGTTATTAAGAGAAAGGAAAATACTACAGAACTTATATCTGTATTTTGTTATCAGTAAGCATCTCAAACACCTGTCCATGTACCATTTTGAATAAAATAACTGTGTACTCAATGATTTACTATCAGATGAATTTAGATCATTTTTCATCTACAGTAGAAGCCTGGTATTTCACCCATTAACTGAAAAAACAAATCAGAGTTAAGCATCACTAAAAAAAAATGATACTTATATATTCTATTTTAAATTTTTTATTTGATGCTAAAATGTATTAAAAGGAAAATCACTTGGCAGTCTTTGGATTGAGACCAAGGTCCACGTTTTGTTCTCTTTCTTGCAAAAAGCACATCTTTGATAAATCCTGTATGATTTCTAGGTTATTGGGTTTGTTTGTTATTTAGCAAACAAATATTTAAACCCTTTAATTTTTTTGTGATTTTTGTTTGTTTGTTTTACAATTCTGTACAGTTCTCTCACCTACATCTAAATGGGCAGAATTTTTTTAAGCATCTCAGCCTTATCAATTTTTTCAAAGCACTTGAAAAATTTTCTCCGTTTTCATATAAACAACTTTTCCTTTTCACACTAATATTTCATTGGTTTCCATGATATTTAATTAATTTCCATAATTACAGTAGCAAGAACAGCTGGTATAAATGGGCTTGGAGCAAACACAACGAACTCCTAGAAAACATAAACCTTAATGCTGGAAGCAGCAGGAGCCCTAGACATACCTGAGCAGGCTGCCAGCCTGATTCTGCAAAATAGGGTAACTCCTCAGTGGGTTTAGAGAAGGAATGGAAAGCGTTGCTTACCAGAAGTCATTCAGTGGAAGCTGGTAAATCCCCACAACAAGAATTTAGAAACTGCAGCAAAATCGTAGGTATACTCTGGAGCAGTGCTGACTCACTCTACAAAGTTCAGCATTTCTTTCAGTGTCACGAAGAAGACATATGAATCAAATTTCCCGGTGGCACAGAGCTGGGAAGAACACTAACACAGCAAGGATCAACTCAAAATCAAAACACTCTCAACTTCCTTGAGTTCCTCAGATGTCCTTCCACAAGGAATCTGATATGGAAAATGGTGGTGCAACCCTATTAAATGCTGGGTAATTGCATAAAGATTAAATTAGATGCACATATGTGTATACGACATGATCTCTGGAGTAGCTCAGATCTCCAAATGCCTGGATCAGTGCCCGGCATATGGAAGGTGTTCAAGAGATATGTTTGAATAGATAGAAAAAAAGCAAGGTGAGGAAGAGTGTACATGTTGTGTTTAAGTTTGTGCAAAAACAAAGAAGATATTTATAGTCTTTGCTAGTTTGTGCATAGATAATTGGTGCATAGATAAATTACTGGAAAGAAGATCAAGAAATTGATGAGTGTCTCTAGGGGGAGGAACTAGGATATCTGGGGTATGAGTTAGAATCAAAATTTACCTTTTTGTATATATTTTTAAACTGTTCTGATTTTTCACTATGTATATGTTTTAATAAATCTAGTAAATAATAACAACTTTACACTATCTGGAATGTTGGACTGAAACCATGATATTTAAAGTACACAGTGTGTGATCCTGCATTTTGCTTCAAAAAATAATTTCCTACGCCCAGATGAGGAGGGCAAATTTCTGCACACTTGGGCTCTGCAGAGGGCCTCAGACTCAGTCTCTTTACCCTTACGAGGGGGCCCTCCTAGCTTAGCCCCCTGTGTCTGCTGGCTAGGCCACTTCAAAGACCTCCAACCTGAGCTCCTGGTCCCTCCCTCACTAAACCAGCCCCGCCCAACACAAGACAACCCTCCCAAAGTGCAACTCGGATCTTGTCACTCCCCAAGTCAAAAACCAAAACTCGTTTCCCATCACCTTTTTATCTTTTGCTTTTTAAAAACCGAAACAATAATGTACTTTGTAAAAAAGGCGAAAATTTTTACTAGGCTTATCATGGAAAAAGCAGAGGCCCCTGACCTCCCACCCTCCAACACCCCAAGGTCCTACCACCCGATTGCAGCCACTTCCATCTTTTTAGGCCACTTCTGCTGCTATTTCTCTATATATTACTACATTATTTACGTGATATAACATGATGTGATATTCATATTATATATCCTCATCGCTTGCATTTCAGTGTACGATATTATCTATTGATTTATTACTATGGAAGGTGAAGTTTTTTTTGCTTTTTTTGTTTTTTTTAACATCTTTATTGGGGTATAATTGCTTTACAATGGTGTGTTAGTTTCTGCTTTATAACAAAGTGAATCAGTTATACATATACATATGTTCCCATATCTCTTCCCTCTTGCGTCTCCCTCCCTCCCAGGAAGATGAAGTTTTAACACACTCACAAAATACCCCTACACAAAACACAATCCATTCACACCTTCCTATCCTTTCTATATAGTGACATCACAAATTTTAGCTGAATTTACATGATTATGCTTATATTAATACTATGTATGGTTAAGAAATGTATTATTCTTTCTTTTCTTCTTTTATACAATTGTCTTGTTTTTTCTATTTTGCTTACTTTTCTGTGGACCGTCACATAATCTCAGTAGACTCAGACAGACCCAGAACTCCAGCAGTAAGTACCTCAACCTCCCTTCCTTCCTGAAGCCCTTTTTTTTTTTAACTAATTTATTTTTTTTATTGAAGTTTAGTTTATTTACAATGTTGGGCTAGTTTCAGGTGCACAGCAAAGTGATTCAGTTATACATACATATTTGTATGTGTGTGTGTGTGTGTATATATATACATTCATATACATATATTCTTTTTCAGATTGTTTTCCCATATAAATTATTACAAAATATTGAATATAGTTCCCTGTGCTATATAGTAGGTCCTTGTTGTTTATCTATTTTATATATAGTAGTGTGATTATGTTACTCCCAAATTCCTAATTTATCGCTACTTCCCACCTTTCCTCTTTGGTAAACATAAGTTTGTTTTCTATGTCTGTAAGTTTATTTCTGTTTTGTTAACAAGTTCATTTGTATCATTTTTTTTTTGATTCCACATGTAAGTGGTATCATATGATATTTATCTTTCTCTGTCTGACTTACTTCACTTAGTATGATAACCTCTAGGGCCATCCATGTTGCTGCAAATGGCATTATTTCATTTCTTTTTATGGCTGAATAATATTCCATTGTTTGCATATATATATACCACATTGAACCCCATTGATTGTTTTGTTTTTGCTTTTTGGTTTTTTTTTTTTTTTTGCTTTTGCTTTTTTTTAACATCTTTATTGGAGTATAATTGCTTTACAATGTTGTGTTAGTTTCTGCTGCATAACAAAGTGAATCAGCTATATGTATACCTATATCGCCATATCCCCTCCTTCTTGTGTCTTCCTCCCACCCTCCCTACCCCACCCCTCTATGTGGTTACAAAGCACCGAGCTGATCTCCCCGTGCAATGCAGCTGCTTCCCACTAGCTATCTGTTTTACATTTGGTAGTGTACATATGTCAATGCTACTCTCTCACTTCATCTCAGCTTACCCCTCCCCCACCCCATGTCCTCAAGTCTATTCTCTACATCTGCCTCTTTATACCTGTCCTGTCCCTAAGCTCTTCAGAACTTTTTTTTTTTAGATTCCATATATATGTGTTAGCATACAGTATTCATTTTTCTCTTTCTGACTTACGTCACTCTGTATGATACTCTCTAGGTCCATCCACCTCACTACAAGTAACACAATTTCGTTTCTTTGTATGGCTGAGTACTATTCCATTGTATATATGTGCCACATCTTCTTTATCCATTCATCTGTCGATGGACACTTAGGTTGCTCCCATGTTCTAGCTATTGTAAATAGAGCTGCAATGATCATTGTGGTACTTGACTCTTTTTGAATTATGGTTTTCTCAGGGTATATGCCCAGTAGTGGGAGTGCTGGGTCATATGGTAGTTTTATTTTTAGTTTTTTAAGAACCCTCCATACCACCTTGTTTATGTTTCCTTTGCTGTGCAAAAGCTTTTAAGTTTCATTAGGTCCCATTTGCTTATTTTTGTTTTTATTTCCATTTCTCTAGGAGGTGGGTCAAAAAGGATCTTGCTGTGAATTATATCAAAGAGTGTTCTTCCTGTGCTTTCCTATAAGAATTTTATAGTGCCTGGCCTTACATTTAGGTCTTTAATCCATTTTGAGTTTAATTTTGTGTATGGTGTTAGGAAGTGTTCTAATTTCATTCTTTTATGTGTAGCTGTCCAATTTTCCCAGCACCACTTACTGAAGAGGCTGTCTTGCCTCCTTTATCAAACATAAGGTGACCATATGGGTGTGGGTTTATCTCTGGGCTTTCTATCCTGTTCCATTGATCGATATTTTTTTTGTTTTTGTGCCAGTACCATACTGTCTTGATTACTGTAGCTTTGTAGTATAGTTGGAAGTCAGGGAGCCTGATTCCTCCAGCTCCGTTTTTCTTTATCAAGATTGCTTTGACTATTCTGGGTCTTTTGTGTTTCCATACAAATTGTGAAATGTTTTGTTCTAATTCTGTGAAAAATGCCATTGGTAGTTTGATAGGGATTACATTGAATTTGTAGATTGCTTTGGGTAGTAGAGTCATTTTCACAATGTTGATTCTTCCAATCCAAGAACATGGTATATCTCTCCATCTGTTTGTATCATCTTTAATTTCTTTCATCAGTGTCTTACAGTTTTCTGCATACAGGTCTTTTGTCTCCTTAGGTAGGTTTATTCCTAGGTATTTTATTCTTTTTGTTGCAATGGTAAATGGGACTGTTTCCTTAATTTCTCTTTCAGATTTTTCATCGCTAGTGTATAAGAATGCAAGAGATTTCTGTGCATTAATTTTATCTACTGCTACTTTACCAAATTCATTGATTAGCTTTAGTAGTTTTCTGGTAGCATCTTTAGGATTCTCTATGTATAGTATCATGTCATCTGCAAACAGTGACAGATTTACTTCTTCTTTTCTGATTTGGATTCCTTTTATTTCTTTTTCTTCTCTGATTACTGTGTCTAAAACTACCAAAACTATAATAATATTGGTGAGAGTGGGCATCCTTGTCTTGCTCCTGATTTTAGAGGAAATGGTTTCAGTTTTTCACCACTGAGAAGGATGTTGGCTGCGGGTTTGTCATGTATGGCCTTTATTATGTTGAGGTAAGTTCCCTCTATGCCTACTTCCTGGAGAGTTTTTATCATAAATACATGTTGAATTTTGTCAGAAGCTTTTTCTGCATCTATTGAGATTATCATATGGTTTTTATCCTTCAGTTTGTTAATATGGTGTAGCACATTGATTGATTTGCATATATTGAAGAATCCTTGCATTCCTGGGATAAACCCCACTTGATCATGGTGTATGATCCTCTTAATGTGCTGCTGGATTCTGTTTGCTAGTATTTTGTTGAGGATTTTTGCATCTACATTCAACAGTGATATTGGTCAGTAGTTTTCTTTTTTTGTGACATCTCTGTCTGGTTTTGGTATCAGGGTGATGGTGGCCTCGTTGAATAAGTTTGGGAGTGTTCCTCCCTCTGCTATATTTTGGAAGAGTTTGAGAAGGATAGGTGTAAGCTCTTCTCTAAATGTTTGATGGAATTCACCTGTGAAGCCATCTGGTCCTGGGCTGTTGTTTGTTGGAAGATTTTAAATCACAGTTTCAGTTTCAGTGCTTGTGATTGTCTGTTTATATTTTCTATTTCTTCCTGGTTCAGTCTCAGAATGTTGTGCTTTTCTAAGAATTTGTCCACTTCTTCCAGGTTGTCCATTTTATTGGCATATAGTTGATTGTAGTAATCTCTCATGATCCTTTGTATTTCTGCAGTGTCAGTTGTTACCTCTCCTTTTTCATTTCTAATTCTATTGATTTGAGTCTTCTCCCTTTTTTTCTTCATGAGTCTAAGCCCATTTTTAAAACCTAATCTGAGCTATATGCTCTCTGTATCCCTAACACAGTCATCATCCTGGGACCGTCATCCTGAAAATTCCTTGCACTTCTCTCCTAGGAGGGATTCTCACTGCCCAAATCTAGTGTCTTCAGCTGATCCTATCTCCCGTATTGGAAGAGCCCATCCTCCAGTGGCTTCCCTGAAATGGTGCATGAAAGGTAAATTGATACCTGAATACTAAAAAATGTCTTTATTCTACTCACAGTTTTTTGAAAATTTGGCTAAGTATAGGAGCTCAGATTGGAAAACATTTTGCTCTATTGTCTTTTAGTTTATACTGTTGCTGTTGACAGGTTCTGAGTCCATTCGGATTTTTGATCCTTTCTATATGACCCATTTCTCACCTCCAGTAGTTTTTAAGTACTCACTCTGTCCCCAGCGTTTTGAAATTTTATAATAATACAACTTTATATAAGCCTTGTTGTTACCATTGTTGTGTTTCTTTCACTGAAATGGAGTTCTCTTAAGGGCCCTTCCAACTTCGAAACTTATGTCCCATGGCAAAAGGAAATTGTTTTGAATTACTTCTTTGGTCATTTTCTCATCTGTGATTTTTCTGTTCTCTTTCTGAATAGGCTTTTCTTTGGATATTGGATTTCTTGTCCTGCTCCTCCAATTATGTTACCTTTCCTCCTATTTTCTTCTCTGTTTTCCATTCTTTGCCAATTTGTGCTACTGTTTTATCTTTCAAACCCCCTATTGAATTTTTCCTTTCTGCTTTCATATTAATTTCCAAGAACTCTTTTCTTCCTTCTCTCTGAATGTTTCCTTTTTATTAGCTTTCTGTTCTTGTTTCATGAACAGAATATTCTCTCTGAGAATATTTATCCACACGGTTTTATTTTTGTTGTTCAATTTCCTTTGGCCCATTCTGCATCATCTCTCTTTTCTATACTTCCTGCTTTCTATATCTTTATTTTGATCTTCATATTTCACAGGAGACATTTTCCTCAGATGTCTGGTGAGGTACAGCTGTCTTCTCCTATTCAAGAGTGAGCCACTAAAAAGCTGATAGGAAGCCCTGCGTGCTTGGCTGTGCTTGTCCAGGGCCAGAAGAGCTCCCACTTGTCAATGTCTGTGCATCTTTTCTCTTCAGCATCTTGTTCTCCTCTCATCTCTAGCTAGGAGAGAAAATCCTGACTGCCAGTGTTCTTGGAGTTGGTGTCAGAGGCATGGGCCTTAGTAACTAATACAGTTTTTCTCCTTGCCTCCGTCATATTCCTGAAGTCCTAACATACAGAGCCTGGAATCCTTCCCTTTTTAACTACGTGGGGCCAGGACAGGGGTTGAGCTTCTAACTGCTTCTTGAGTCAAGCATGTTTTAACACCAGCTGCACCCATCTTCAGTGTCCCTAATTCTGAAGATCTTCAGGGTTCTGTGAAAGGAATGGGATTGTTTCTTCATTTACTTCCCCCACACTCATACTCTCTGCAGGCTTTCACTGTTCAGCTTTCCCTGGACTACTGGGTCAGTTACCAGTTGTGTATCAGCTTTCCAGCTTCCCATATTTGGCTAACATCTCTCTGCAATGCCTTTACCCTGTTTTATCCTGTAGGTGTCATTTTGGGGGACATTAGGGACATAGCATAACTAGAAGTCCCTCTGCCTTTTGAATTAAGTACAGACTTCCCACTCTGGTGTCCCTAGTTCTCCAAAATATCTCCAGTCAGCTTGTCCAGGCCCATCACCACTGCTGCCCCATCATGCACTCCTAGCTTCTGCCTTGGTTCTTTATGCTCCCTAAACACATTTGCCCCATTTTTTAAGGCACATCCTTTCTGCTGCCTCCTCAGCAAACTTCCCCTGATTCCACAAACAGAAATGGGTTTTCTATTGCAAAAAAATGGAGGGACACAGCTATTGAGAACTAATATCATGCTGGGCTCCCTGAGTAGCTTATCTCATTTGTTTAAAAAATAAAAAGGAGTAATTTCTCAAGATCAGTGATATTGTTCCTCTAAAAATAAATCTTAAGGGTTACACATTAAGATAGAAAACAAAGTGTCGAAAAATATATCCTTGAGGGCACATTTCCAATCACAAAGAGGTTACAATTCTAGTAAGTTTCACAGTGGATTTGATGCTTTGAGGCAGGTCAGCTCCTTCCATACTGGCAAATATCCCCAGGTATTAATCCAGAAATTAAAATTGGAAACTATCCAAAACCAAAGATTTTATAAATAAATAGAAAAGCCTTTTAAGTGGGGTGCACATCATTCCCTTCAGTCTCACATCCAATCACTTCTGACATTTACACTACCTACCTGACTCATGAAGTCAACTGCATTTTTCACCACCAATTTAAACTCTAAATCAGCTCTGTCTAATAGAAGTTTTTGTCATGAGGGAAATTTTCAACATCTATGTTGTTCAATTAGATAGCCACTAGCCACATGTGGCTATTTAAATTAGTTAAAATTAAAGAAAATAAAAAACTTCAGTTCCTCTCTCACACCAGCCACATTTTCAGTGCTCAACAGCCACAGGTGGCCAGGGGCTAATGTTTTGGACAGCACAGATGTAGAACATTTCCATCGTTACAGAAAGTTCCATTTGACAGTGCTGTCCTAACCTATCAAAAACACTTTAAAAACATTCTGAAGCAGAGGTGCTACCATTGTTTTATTATAAATGTTTTTCCATATTAAAATTTCTTTCTTCATCAACTATATATGTATACACACACGTACGCACACACACACATTCTAAACTCTAATAACATATTTGAAAATCACTTTTTATTTCACAAAGAGCTTTCCCAACCACAATATTACTTTATCTCCACAAGAACTTATGGTCAGACAAGATTAGTGTGTTCAGGGTACTACGAATAGATAGTAGTATCTCATTTCACAATTGAGAAAACTAAGCCCCAAGGAGGTTAAGTGACTTATCTATAGTTATAGAGCTAGAAGTTGGAGGGGTCAAGATTTAAGCAAAGGTTTTCTAATTCCAAATCCAAATCTCAGTTTAATAAGTCACAGATTCATGCTGTTCATTCATTTATTCATCAACATTTATTACCTACTCTGAACCAGCCACTATGCAGATTCTAGAATACCAAGGTTAGTAAGACATGTTCCTATTCCCAAGGAGCTCACGGTATAGTGGACAAGACAGACCAGTAAAATTGGCAGTTAAAATCCCCATGGACTTGAGCAACAGCAGTGGAAGAAGGAGATGCTATAGGAACACACAGAGGAGCACCTTCCCTGGTTGTATTCAGGGGAGGCAGGAGGCATCAGAAGAAACTCTCTAGAGGAAACATCTAAGCTGAGAACAGAAGAAAGAGCAGATGTTGATTGGATGAAGAGTGAAGAGTGTCCTGGAAAAGAAAGCAGCACATTCCAGGGACTAGGGGAAGGAGTGCACAGGACAAATGCACAGAACTTGCATGATAAAGTCAGATATTCTCATGTACTCTGATTTAATTTCTTCCCTTCATCTCATTCTTCTCTTCCAGTTCCTAGTGTGTTTAATCCACAGGGCAAGTTTTCTTTTTCCTGATTCTTCCCAAATGCAACTCCTTTTCCCACTGTATCCAAGGTTGCCCAACTCATGATCCCTCTATTGCCCCTGCTGCTGTCACTCTTTTTAACCCTTGAGTTTTCAATGACAACATAGACTTCTGGCACTCTCTTCCTCACAATCTTTACCAGCTGATCTCAAAAGTCTTCCCTAACACATATACACACAAATATTTGTGCATGTGCATAACCACACTCCCCAGAGAGAACACATAGTGTGCTGCATGTTCCTGTATGTATTATTAGATCAATTAGCAATTATTTATTGAGTGCCCACCATGTACCAGGCACTCACTGTTCTAGGCACAAAACACAGTCCCTGCCTTCTTGGAGTACATATTCCAATAGGGGAGCACACAATAAAGGACGAAATAAATATAGATGCCAGAAGGTGACACATTACACATATCTGTGCACATTAGTACATAAACGCGATCATACCATACATGATTCTCTAAGTTGCTCTTTTTTCACTCTACTGTATATCAAGTGTGCCTTTACTCTTCAATACATATTGATCTTTGTGATCTTTTTTGATCACCAAGGCAACCTTGAGCAGCATGCAGAAGCAGCCTTTTCCTCCCTTTATTGTGAGTCTTTCTGGCAGAAGGCTTAGGCCCCTGCTTTCACACTACACATCGTTGCCTGGCTCCACTTTGAACCCAGGTGACCTTGTGAGCCACTTCCAGAGCATATCGTGGTCTCTTCCATATCCCAGGCTTCTTTGTCCCTGGGGGATGCACTTGGCAAGGGGCAAGGTACCCTCTGTCCTCGGTGCCCAGCCCATAGTGATCAGGAGGACCATAACACCTTAGACTATCTTTTAGTCACATCTAAGCAAGTCCACACTCATCTTTCCAATCAGGAATCACAGGGTGTCCAGTCTGTGCTTGTTCTTTTGACTCCCTCTCTCTGGATACATCATGAGGACATTGCAATTTCCCTTCTGAGTTAAAAGTGTTTCCTTGTTGCTTGTAAACTAATTCAAACACCCACAAATAAGCTTCTTTTGTTTTCCCTAAAGGATTGATAAAGTTTACAACCCAGGGCCCTCCCCAGACTGCACTTCATATGGCACATGCTCCCGGAGGCAAACACTTATTTTGCTGTCAGACTGAGTCAAGTCCCCATTAAAGGCTCTACCTTCTCCCAACTTGGTGACCTGGGGCTGGTTCCTCTATGGTTACTCTCTCAAGTACGATCTACCTTCTAGCTACTCCAAACCACTGGCATCCTGAACATTCCTTGCTTCCTCTCACCCATAAGTCTGTACACATTGTTGGTCCATCTATCTGAAATGATAACAATAATGCCCATCACTTATTGTACACCTGTTATGTGCCAGTCCCTATGTCAACCACTTTATAAACATTATCTCTCTTGATCCTCAGAAAAATCCTTGAGATAGAATACCTTTCTATTTCTTGGAACCCAAGAATGAATCTATTTTCTTCTTCTTATACTTTTATTAAGGTACATTAACATACCACAAAATTCATGCATTTTTTAAAAGTGAGCAATCTAATCACTTTTAGTAAATTTACAGAGTTCAGCAATCATCACTACAATTTTAGAACATCTCCATCACCCCAATAAAAGATCCTTCAAGCCCATTTGCCATCACTCCCTATTCCCAAACTCCACCCCAGGCAACCACTAATCTATTTTCTATCTCTATAGACTTTTCTTTCTGGATATTTCAAATAAATGGAATCATCCAATATGTGGTCTTTTGTGTCTGGTTTCTTTCATGTAGCATAATGTTTTTGAGGTTCACCCCTATTGGAGAACGTATCAGAACTCTATTCCTTATTAGTACTGCATAGAATTCCATTCTATGAATATACCACATTTTGTTCATCTGTTCTCTGGCTGATAGACATTTTGGTTGTTTCCAGTCTTTGCTACTGTGAATAATGCTGCATATGTGTTTTTTTGTGGACATATGATAGACTGAAATTATTGCTCTCAATACTTCATTCCCCACCAATAAGATAATACTTCCACATCCTTTGCCATGTAATCTTGTAGTGTCTCCCCCTGTAAGCAGAGTATAATTCTTCCCCATTAATGGTGGACTTGGCCATATGAGTTATTTTGACCAATGGATTGTTTGCAGAAATGATAGTATGGGGACTTCCCTGGTGGCACAGTGGTTAAGAATTCACGTGCTAATGCAGGGGACACAGGTTTGAGTCCTGGTCCAGGAAGATCCCACATGCTGCGGAGCAACTAAGCCCGTGTGCCACAACTACTGAGCCTGCACTCTAGAGCCCGTGAGCCACAACTACTGAGCACGTGTGCCACAACTACTGAAGCCCACGCACCTAGAGCCCGTGTTCCACAACAAGAGAAGCCACCACAAGGAGAAGCCCACACACCACAACGAAGAGTAGCCCCCACTCGCCGCAACTAGAGAAAGCCCGTGTGCAGCAACAAAGACCCAACGCAGCAAGAAAGAAAGAAAGAAAGAAAGAAAGAAAGAAAGAAAGAAAGAAAGAAAGAAAGAAAGGACAGTGTAACAGCTTCAAGATGAGGTCCTAAGTGACATGACAAGTGTGCACTCATCCTTCTTGAGGTCTGTCATCTGCCATAAGGAGAATATGCCCCAGGTACCTTCTGGCTCCTAAATGAGAAGACATGTGGAACAGACCTGAACCCAATCTATAGCCTCTGACAATAAACCCAGCTAATCTCACCTGAGCCCAGCATTGGCCCCACCAATTGCAGACCTATGCATGAGAACACTGTATATTACCTGTTGTAAGCCACTGACTTTGGGGAATGGTTTGTTATGCAACATTATTTCAGCAATAGCTGACTAATACATCTAACTCTCTTCCCAATCCCTAATCCAAATTACTTACCATTACATGTCCCTATACCACATACTATATATGTATAATATATGATAGATTTTGCAATATTCTGTTGAATTATTCTTTACTTCCATTTCTGTGGTAATTTCCATGATTAACATGAAATTCCAAGGGACTATCTTTTATAGTAGAATCATTAAAGTATAGTTCTTAGTATGTGGTAAGCACACAGAGACAGTTCTTAAAATGTTTTTGGTATATACAGCATTTTCCTGGCACCAAGAAAATAATCTCCAACCAACACTGAGCATTATCTTATGAACAAAATTAATTCTCATTTTTTTCCTCTTCTCTACCTTCTCTTACCTCTATTTTCCTTAATAATTTTAATCATCTCTTTTACATCCATTCTGTCTGGATCCTCATAATAACCCAGTTTTATTCCCAATTTATAGATCATGATGAGAGAGTAAGTGACCTAGGAAGGAGACCTAGGAGACATCCTAGGTCTGACCATAGGCCCAGTACGCTGCCCACCACAAGATGTCTCTGGTCATTTCTCTCCTGAGACTTTATTATACATGTGTTTTGCCTTTTCTTCTCTCCCAGGCAGTCCATCTGTCAGCAGGATCACAAACTTATGCTCTTCCAGTTTCCTTTCTGATAAACTCGGATTTTGTTTCTATATTACTGGGCAGCCAACTTTCTGAATCTTCTACTATATGACAGCAAAGGCTGATGTTGGTATGTTTTCTGTTTTCCATACCCTTGCTTTAAGCACATAGTTCTTTTCTTAAATAGAACCTGGTGCTACTTCTGTTTTGTTTTGTTTTGTTTTCAGATGTTTTTAATGTGAAATCATCTATAAGACTTACTTACTTGACCAAGTTATTCTATTGATATTTCCTGCAGCCTCTACAAACAATTTTTAATAACTTCATCTACTCATCCATAAATTTCTCCTTTATGAGTATGGCTCTCCTTTGACATTTCTTTGTGTATAATGTTCTCGGGTATTTTTTTAAGTTCTTCAGTCTTTGCTTCTTCCTTTTCCCTGACACTTCCCTTTCAAAGGTTAACACTCATAACATCTTGTGTCCCTGTATATGAGTTACTTCAAAACAAGAACAAAGAACACTGCTCCATTCTGTATATGCTGTCATTTGGTTACTTGTTCGAGAATTCAAGGGGTTCACAACTCTTGAAATAAGTTTAAATTGATAAAATCTGGGTCAGTTGAGAGAGGATAATAAAGTCACTTTTCCCCTCCAATTACAGCTCTCTTCAGAATGAAATAAAAATGTGTTGAATGTTAAGAGTAAAAGAAGACAGGATGATGGCAAAAGATGGTAAGAAGCACTCTTTGGAACAATTCAAAAGCTGTCTTAGCAGAGGAGAAACAAACAGAAAAGGTAGATTGGTTGATTTGATAATATTTAAGGCAACCATCAATATTAATTCCTACTGACCTATCTGCAGCTTTTATTCATCTATCCATTCAACATATATTAATTGATATTCTACTATGTGTTAGCAATTATCAAGGTGCCTAGCCTGTAAATTGGCATTCAATAAATATCCAATGAACTGGAGTGAATTGCTTAAACAATGAGAATGGAGATAAATACTATAATGAAGATAGTATGGTCTCTTGAGCTTACACTCTGTAGGATTAAGAAGAGGCTTAATATTTATTGGAGAATGAATTACGTACTGGAAAAGTTTAACCTAATTGCCCATTTAATCCTAATAGCTCATACTTCAAGAATAAGAAAAGTAGAGACATACGTCACTTAGGAGTACACTGGGTGAAGTAGCAGTAAATCCAATCAACAATGACCTAAATAAATAGAAATTTATTTTTCTCACATAACAAGAAAGGAAATGAATTTCTGGAGATGATACAATAGGTAAAAATGTCAGGATCTACATTTCTATGGCTCTTTTGTTCTTTCTTTTCTTCTTATAGTCTCATGGTAACAAGACGGTTGCTGTATCTCCACATATCACATCCATATTCAAGACATGAATAAGGTGATAAGGAGAAGAATGGTGCTATATATTTTTGTCCCTTTTAATAGTAGAGAAAAAGCAGATTTAACATCATACTAAATGCTTCCTATGCTCATCTCATTAAACTGTCTTCTTGTTGGAATACATTTTTTAAGGATAAGGATCTGTGGTAGTAAAATTTCCAAGTCCTTATTATCTGAAAATTTACTTATTTAACATGCATACTTGAATAAAGTTGAGCTGGGTATAAAAATAAGTTCAAAATTACTTTCCATCAGGGTTTCAAAGATATTTCTCCATTGTCTTCTTGAATTAAATGCTTTGAATAGAAGTCTGGAGTCACTCAAATGATTACTTCATTGTAGTTAATCTGCCTTCTGTAATTGCTATCTTTTTCATAATTTTTGATTTTTCATTGAAGTATATAGTTGATTTACAATGTTTCAGGTGTACAGCAAAGTGATTCAGTTATACATATGTATATATATATATTCTTTTTCAGATTATTTTCCATCATAGGTTATTAGAAGATATTGAATATAGTTCCCTGTGCTATACAGTAGGTCTTTGTTGTTTATCTATTTTATACATAGTAGTTTGTATCTGCTAATCCCGAAGTCCGAATTTATCCCTCCCCTCCCCACTTTCCCCTTTGGTAACCATAAGTTTGTTTTCTATGTCTGTGAATCTGTCTCTGTTTTGTAAATAAGTTTATTTGTATCATATTTTAGATTCTACATATAAGTGATATCATATAGTATTTGTCTTTCTCTGACGTACGTCACTTAGTATGATAATCTCTGGGTCCATCCATGTTACTACAAATGACATTATTTCATTCTTTTTGTAGCTGAGTAATATTCCATTATATATATACATATATATATATATATACACACACACATATATGTGTATATATATATATATACACACACACACACACACACACACACACACACACACACATCTTCTTAATTTAATCATCTGTTGGACATTTAGGTTGCTTCCATGTCTTGACTATTGTAAATAGTGCTGCTATGAACATTGGGGTGCATGTATCTTTTCAAATTTGAGTTTTCTCTGGATACATGCCCAGGAGTGGGATTGCTAGATGATATGGTAGTTCTATTTTTAGTTTTTAAAGGAACCTCCATATTGTTCTCCATTGTGTCTGAACCAATTTACATTCCCGTAAATAGTATGAGAGGGTTCCCTTTTCTCCTGTCTCCAGCATTTGTTATTTGTAGACTTTTTAATGGTGGCCATTCTGACCAGTGTGAGCGGATACCTGATTGTAGTTTTGACTTGTATTTCTCTAATGTAATTATTATCTTTTAAATTTTCTGTTTTTTCTTAATGTTCTGAGTTTTCATAAAACATCTCTAAGTATGGGTTTTTTATCCTGTTCTGCACTGGTGGTCTCTATAAATCTGAAAACTCTGACCATCTCAGGTGTTGGAAATTTTTCAGTTATTATTTTTTCAGATATTGCCTTTCTTCCATTCTCTTCATTTTCTGTTCCTGATACTCATCACAATGTTTGGGTTTCTTTATCTATTTCCATTTTTTCTTTATTTTTTTCCATACTTTTGTCAGAGTAAGACAAGACATTCAGTTTGGTTAAAAACAAAGCTGAAATTTACTTGACTAAGAGAAAGATTAAACATATATAGATTGATTACCAGAAAAAAAGGTGATACAGGTTTATAAAATAAAAAGTAAACACATTTTGTGAAAAAGTGAGACATTTTTATGTCCTTGGTAGATGTTTGAAAAAAATTGTGTGCTCTAGAGCACACTGACATTGTAGTCAGGGAGATAGCTCAAGTTACTTATGGATTTTCCACAAAATACTGTGATCTCACCCACAGAATGCTTGTGGGATGCTCATCTGTGGGCAGCGGCTGCTGCTGTCCTTCTGAGGGTTTCTCCACCTCAGTAAAGCTGAGACTGCACCATTTCCCTCATTATTATACTTTACTTTTCATCTCTTGTTCTATTTGCATACCATTCTGGGAGAATTTCTCAGCTTAACTGTTTGGCTCACTGATTCACTCTTCAGCTGTTTCAATGTGCTACTCAAACCATAAACTGAGGATTCTTTTTTCAGTAGCTATAAGTAGATAGATAGATTAGATAGACTCATGTGACTGGCCAGTTGGTGTTTGCTATCAGCTAGGAACTCAGCCTGTGCTGATAATCAGGGGCTTTTTTTTTCTCTTCATGTGGGGTGCTGGGGTTTTCTCATGGAGTGGCTCAGTTCCAAGAGCAAATGTCCAGAGAGATCCAGGTGGAAACCGTATTACCTTTTATGATTTAGCCTTGGAAGTACCATAACCACTTCTGCTGTAGCCATAAACCTCCCCAAATTTAAGGGATGAGAACATAGATTCCATCTCTCAATAAGAAGTGTGTCCAAGTCATATTGTAAGAAGAGAATCTGGAATGGCAGTTGTAGGGATGGCAAATTAAGAAAGTACAATCTGTCACATTGTCTCTTTTTTAATGGTGACCTTCCTGAGTTACTGGTCAGTTTTGTTGTGGGTCACTCATATAGCCTGTCCTCTCTTGATGGGGCAGACTCATGACAGTGGCAGCTTCAGACTCACAGAGAAGATGCTACAAAAGCCCAGAGACCACCTGAGTCCTTAGCAGCAGTATGGTGGCCTCTGCTTACTGATCTGGTTCTTGTTCTGTTTTTTCTATTAAGGACTCTCCATTTCCACTACACAGATAGTCCCCTTTGTTGTTTTATGGCTTGGCTATATATTCCTTTTTATTATTTTGGTGATTTGGTGTATGTGTGGAGATTTTAGCATTTCCTCAAACTATCATACTGAATGTAATTTCCTCAGGTTGGAAATTTATTGTCCACATTTTATAGTTAAAGAATGTGAAACTCAGAAAGGTTAAGCGACTTGCCTAAGCTTGAGAGATTGAAACAAGTTTGACTCCAAAGTTACTATGCTCTACTCTACATGAAAGTTCTTGTTCATGTCTAAAGTATTACTATGGATAAATGAGACAGATTTCATCAACCATACATATAGATCCATCCAACTCTCTTGTAATCAAACCTCATCTATGAAGTATTTTAGTATCATCAGTAGAAATGGCTTATGAAACTTTGATAGCTTGAATCCAGTGGCTTCTTATCCTATGATTTCAAAAGATGTATCTCACCATTTTAGATAACAGATTCTTCACTAGGAAAAAATATGATTTTTTTATAACTTGTAATGGGCACGTACTAGGTAGCAGAATCATAAGTAACTCTCAATATAATATTTTATAATAAACCTAAAATTTTCTGCTTAAACCGGAAGCAATTAATTTTTTAATTCTCCTTTTAATAAGATTTCTAGTGACTCATAGGCTTCCTTCCCTCAGCCTGTGAACATGGATTCGCTCAGGATAGTAAACCAGAACCAATCCTCAAGGAGTGGGACCATCACAGCTGCCTCAATAGGCATCATATCTGTATCATTATTATTTCAGGAAAACTAACTTACTTAAAACATGTTGTTTAAATATAAATTATACATCAATTTTCACTGAGACTCCTTGGTGGACTCTTCTTCACTTTCACACCCTCTGAGTCATTTCTATTTCACTTCTTTGCCATTCTCACCATCTTTCAACCCAACATGAAAGTCTTGACTAAACTCTCAATATGCTGCTGAGCAGTGGTTCCGACATGTGGAGCAGTATAACTGCCAACAAAGCACAAGAAAAATATCACACACAAAAATATCGGGTATATACATGAGAGTTGATAACTGTTTATTTTGCCGAGAATATCAAAATTGAAAAAAAGAAAAACAGCTACTACCTACTATCATTTCCTAACCAAAGACATGTATACTTTTTTTATTTTTATTTTTAATTTTTTTTATTTTTTGCGGTACACGGGCCTCTCACTGTTGCGGCCTCTCCCGTTGCGGAGCACAGGCTCCGGACACGCAGGCTCAGCGGCCATGGCTCACGGGCCCAGCCGCTCCGCGGCATGTGGGATCTTCCCGGACCGAGGCATGAACCCGTGTCCCCTGCATCAGCAGGCGGACTCTCAACCACTGTGCCACCAGGGAAGCCTGATATGTATACTTTTAAAGATTAGGAAAAACATAATCTCACACTTTAAATTTTCTTTTTTTTCTTTTCCATTATTGTTTATCACAGGATATTGAATATAGTTCCCTGTGCTATGATACAGTAGGACCTTGCTCTTTATCCATTCTATATATAATAGTTTGCATCTGCTAATCCCAAACTCATAATCTACCCATTCCTCTTGGCAACCACAAGTCTGTTCTCTGTATCTGTGAGTCTGTTTCTGTTTCATAGGTAAGTTCATTTGTGTCATAGTTTAGATTCCACATATAAATGATATCATATGGTATTTGTCTTTCTCTTTCTGACTTACTTCCCTTAGTCATACTTTAAATTTTAAACATGAAAAATTCATTACATAACTTTTTTTCTTAGTTCCTTCATCTCCCCACAAGACAAAACTGGCTTGTGGTTTGGGAACTATTGCTCTAGGTAACATGAATAATTGTTTCTTCTCTTAATCTTGTTCCAGCGTGATATCACCCACAGCTGTGATTGGACATCAGCTGGCATATCATTGTCCCTTTTCTTCTTCATAGCCTGCCTCCTAGAGGTGCACTTCCTGGTGCGTGGGTCTGCTGAGTACACCCACAGTGACTGATGGCAAGACAGTTTTTCCTCACTCCCCTGCAATGCACCACTTCCTCCACTCACCCATGAAATACGGGGAAGCCAGCCATGCTGGTCAAAAGTAACTGCATAAAATTCTGCCTGCTTAGAATTCAATAACTCTATGTACTTTTGTGACTTGGGCAGGTATACTGTGTAACCAACCATCTCATCTATCCCAAAGGCTTGTTGGTGAGGTTTTGGGTATCTACTTGCTTCACGTGTGCTTCTTAGTCACATGGGTAAAGATTTCACCACTATCCACAGAGCCCTCTCCCTCCTATTGACAAAGGTAGCCTGGCAGTGCTCTTGATAATTCCTTCTTGTTTCTTCATCCTGAATACTCTCCCAGCCCTTGGAGGAACAGAAAGGGAGAAGAGGCTAACAAGAACCAAAAGAGGAAGGGTGCAAGAGGCTGAAAGATGTTCTAGACCAGCTGTTCCCAAGGCTTCAGAGGATACAGACCCCTTTCTAACATCCAAGTATTTCACAGACCTCAGTATGATTGGGGATACGCTTTGAGTACTTGTTGCCTGAGAAAACATAGAACAGAAAGTTACACTGAATTCAGTAATACTTTGAAACAGGATGCCTTCAGTGGCAAGACACGGAAATCCAGATTCAAACTGGCTTTTCCAATCAGGATATATTGGATTGGCCAAAAAGTTCATTCGGGTTTTTTTTTCTGTAACATTTTAGAAAAAATCCCAAATGAATTTTTTGGTCAACCCCGTGTGGGGGTGGGGGTGTGTATACATACATACATATATATATATATATATATATATATATATATATATATATATATATATATATATATATATATAATCTCACACAACAGAAAGTCCAGGGGAAGGACTTCAGAGAGGGCTGATTCACCGGACTAGCATCATCATCAAACCCAGGGTCTTCCCATCACACAACTCTCCATCTTCCCTGTGGGCTTCACCTCCAAGCCGGCAGCACAAGGGCTGTCACTCCAGCTGTCACGTTCAGACTCACATCAGAAAGGCAAGGAAGCCCCTATCTTCCCATAGTTCGCTCACAGAAAGGAAAGTGACCCCAGAAGCCCCTAGAAAACTTTCCTTCAAGTTTCATTGGCTTCAATATATACACATGCCCACTCCTGGACCAGTAATGAACAGAGATTAGGATTAGACCAAAACAGATCAGGTTCCTTCTTGGAGCTGGGAGTGGGGTCAGCTTACCCTGGGTATCTGGCCACAAGGGAAAGCGGGGTGGATGCCTAGGGGAAAAATCAGGGTTCTGTTATGAAGAGAGGAATATGTGTCAGGCAAGCAAACAATGGTGCCTCCCACATCCTTTTAAATGAATTTGTAGTTCACTAACATGCATTAGAAAAACAAGAGTAAATAAATATGTGTGGAAATATTATTTATTCATCTCCAAGCAAATGCATTTATGGATTCTGTGTTGTTAAAATATTGATACTTTCAGTTGCAAGTTCCATAATCAACTAAAAGTGATTTAAACAATTGTAGTTTACTTTTCTCACATAACAGAAATATCTGAGGTATTGATAGATCATTCCAGGCTTGGCCCAATGGCCAAGCACTGTGAGCACCTCTGGATCAGCTTCTCACTGATTCTATTGACTCTCTCCTCATAGTCACAGGTTGACAGCTGTTGCTTCACATACGTCATCCCCACAGGACACCAGGAAGGAAAGAGAAGAGAGGGGAGGGGAGAAAGAGGGAGTGAGGGTATTTCTCTTCAAGGAATTCTCTTAGTCTGGGCTTTTCTGAATGCTGAGATGTATTGTTGTCCAGTTTTCCCAGTACCACTTATTGAAGAGCTGTCTTTTCTCCATTGTATATTCTTGCCTCCTTTATCAAAAATAAGGTGACCATATGTGTATGGGTTTATCTCTGGGCTTTCTACATGTTCCATTGATCTATAGTTCTGATTTTGTGCCAGTACCATACTGTCTTGATTACTGTAGCTTTGTAGTACGTCAGAAGTCAGGGAACCTGATTCCTCCAGCTCCATTTTTCTTTCTCGATTGCTTTGGCTATTCTGGGTCTTTTGTGTTTCCATACAAATTGTAAAAATTTTTGTTCTAATTCTGTGGAAAAATGCCATTGGTAGTTTGATGGGGAATGCATTGAATCTGTAGATTGCTTTGAGTAGTATAGTAATTTTCACAATGTTGATTCTTCCAATCCAAGAACATGGTATATCTCTCCATCTGTTTGTATCATCTTTAATTTCTTTCATCAGTGTCTTATAGTTTTCTGCATACAGGTCTTTTTTCTCCTTAGGTAGTTTATTCCTAGGTATTTTATTCTTTTTGTTGCAATGGTAAATGGGAGTGTTTCCTTAATTTCTCATTCAGATTTTTCATCACTAGTGTATAAGAATGCAAGAGATTTCTGTGCATTAATTTTATCTACTGCTACTTTACCAAATTCATTGATTAGCTATAGTAGTTTTCTGGTAGCATCTTTAGGATTCTCTATGTATAGTATCATGTCATCTGCAAACAGTGACAGATTTACTTTTTCTTTTCCAATTTGGATTCCTTTTATTTCTTTTTCTTCTCTGATTGCTGTGTCTAAAACTACCAAAACTATGTTGAATAATAGTGGTGAGAGTCAGCAACCTTGTCTTTTCCTGATCTTAGTGGAAATGGTTTCAGGTTTTCACCACTGAGAACAATGTTGGCTGTGGGTTTGTCATGTACGGCCTTTATTATGTTGAGGTAAGTTCACTCTATGCCTACTTTATGGAGAGTGTTTATCATAAATGCATGTTAAATACTGTCAAAAGCTTTTTCTGCATCTATTGAGATTATTACATGGTTTTTACCCTTCAGTTTTTTAATATGGTGTACCACATTGATTTGCATATATTGAAGAATCCTTGCATTCCTGGGATAAACCCCACTTGATCATGGTGTATGATCCTTTTAATGTGCTGCTGGACTGTTTGCTAGTATTTGTTGAGGATTTCTGCATCTATGTTCATCAGTGATATTGGTCTGTAGTTTTCTTTTTTTGTGACATCTCTGTCTGGTTTTGGTATCAGGGTGATGGTGGCCTCGTTGAATGAGATTGGGAGTGTTTCTCCCTCGGCTCTATTTTGGAAGAGTTTGAGAAGGATAGGTGTTAGCTCCTCTCTAAATATTTGATAGAATTCGCCTGTGAATCCATCTGGTCCTCGGCTTTTGTTTGTTGGAAGATTTTTAATCACAGTTTCAATTTCAGTGCTTGTGATTGGTCTGTTTATATTTTCTATTTCTTCCTGGTTCGGTCTCGGAAAGTTGTGCTTTTCTAAGAATTTGTCCACTTCTTCCAGGTTGTCCATTTTATCGGCATATAGTTGATTGTAGTAATCTCTCATGATCCTTTGTATTTCTGCAGTGTCAGTTGTTATCTCTCCTTGTTCATTTCTAAATCTGTTGATTTGAGTCTTCTCCCTTTTTTCTTCTTTTTTTCTGTGGTACGCGGGCCTCTCACTGTTGTGGCCTCTCCCGTTGCGGAGCACAGGCTCCAGACGCGCAGGCTCAGCGGCCATGGCTCACGGGCCCAGCCGCTCCGAGGCATGTGGGATCTTCCTGGACCGGGGCACAAACCCACGTCCCCTGCATCGGCAGGTGGACTCTCAACCACTGCACCACCAGGGAAGCCCTCTCCCTTTTTTTCTTGATGAGTCTGGCTAATGGTTTATCAATTTGGTTTATCTTCTCAAAGAACCAGCTGTTAGTTTTATTGATTTTTGTTATCGTTTCCTTCATGTCTTTTTCACTTAATTCTGACTTGATCCTTATGATTTCTTTCCTTCTGCTAACTTTGAGGCTTTTTTTTACTTCTTTCCCTAATTGCTTTAGGTGTAAGGTTAGGTTGTTTGAGATGTCTCTTGTTTCTTAAGGTAGGATTGTATTGCTATAAACTTCCCTCTTAGATCTGCTTTTGCTGCATCCCATACGTTTTGGGTCATCGTGTTTTCATTGTCATTTGTTTCTAGGTATTTTTTGATTTCCTCTATGATTTCCTCAGTGATCTCTTGGTTATTAAGTAGTGTATTGTTTAGGCTCCATGTGTTTGTATTTTTTACAGATTTTTTCCTGTAATTGATATATAGTCTCATAGCATTGTGGTCGGAAAGGATACTTGATACGAGTTCAATTTTCTTAAATTTACCAAGGCTTGATTTATGACCCAAGATATGATCTATCCTGGAAAATCTTCCATGAGCACTTGAGAAGAAAGTGTATTCTGTTGTTTTGGGATGGAACGTCCTATAAATATCAGTTAAGTCCATCTTGTTCATTGTATCATTTAAAGCTTGTGTTTCCTTATTTATTTTCATTTTGGTTGATCTGTCCATTGATGAAAGTGGGGTGTTAAAGTCCCCTACTATAACTGTGCTACTGTTGATTTCCCCTTTTATGGCTGTTAGCATTTGCCTTATGTATTGTGGTGTTCCTAGGTTGGGTGCATAAATATTTACAATTGTTATATCTTCTTCTTGGATCGATCCCTTGATCATTATGTAGTGTCCTTCCTTGTCTCTTGTAATAGTGTTTATTTTAAAGTCTATTTTGTCTGATATGAGAATAGCTACTCTAGCTTTCTTTTGACTTCCATTTGCATGGAATATATTTTTCCATCCCCTCACTTACAGCCTGTATGTGTCCCTAGGCCTGAAGTGGGTCTCTTGTAGACAGCATATATATGGGTCTTGTTTTTGTATCCATTCAGCCAGTGTATGTCTTTTGGTTGGATCATTTAATCCATTTACATTTAAGATAATTATATATGTATGTTCCTATTACCATTTTCTTAATTGTTTTGGGTTTGTTATTGTAGGTCTTTTCCTTCTCTTGTGTTTCCTGCCTAGAGAAGCTCCTTTAGCATTTGTTGTAAAGCTGGTTTTGTGGTGCTGAATCTTTTTAGCCTTTGCTTGTCTGTAAACGTTTTAATTTTTCCATCAAATCTGAATGAGATCCTTGCTGGGTAGAGTAATCTTGGTTGTAGGTTCTTCCCTTTCATCACTTTAAATATGCCCTTCCGCTCTCTTCTGGACTGCAGAGTTTCTGCTGAAAGATCAGCCGTTAACCTTATGGGGATTCCCTTGTATATTATTTGTTGCTTTCCCTTGCTGCTTTTAATATTTTTTCTTTGTATTTAATTTTTGATAATTTGATTAATATGTGTATTGGCATGTTTCTCCTTGGATTTACCCTGTATGGGACTCTCTGCGCTTCCTGGACTAGATTGACTATTTTCTTTCCCACATTAGGGAAGTTTTCAACTATAATCTCCTCAAATATTTTCTCAGTCCCTTTCTTTTTCTCTTCTTCTTCTGGAATCCTATAATTCGAATGTTGGTGCGTTTAATGTTGTCCCAGAGGTCTCTGAGACTGTCCTCAATTCTTTTCATTCTTTTTTCTTTATTCTGCTCTGTGGTAGTTATTTCCACTATTTTCTCTTCCAGGTCACTTATCCGTTCTTCTACCTCAGTTATTCTGCTATTGATTCCTTCTAGAGTATTTTCAGTTTCATTTATTGTGTTGTTCATCATTCTTTGTTTGCTCTTTATTTCTTCTAGGTCCTTATTAAACGTTTCTTTTATTTTCTCCATTCTATTTCCAAGATTTTGGATCATCTTTACTATCACTACTCTGAATTCTTTGTCAGGTACACTGCCTATTTCCTCTTCATTTGTTTGTTCTGGTGGGTTTTTACCTTGCTCCTTCATCTGCTGTGTATTTCTCTGTCTTCTCATTTTGCTTAACTTACTGTGTTTGGGGTCTCCTTTTTGCATGCTGCATGTTTGTAGTTCCCGTTGTTTTTGGTGTCTTCCCCCCATGGGTAAGGTTGGTTCAGTGTATTGTGTAGGCTTCCTGGTGGATGGGACTGGTGCCTCTGTTCTGGTGGATGAGACTGGATCTTGTCTTTCTGGTTGGTAGGACCATGTCTGGTGGTGTGTTTTGGGATGTCTGTGAACTTATGATTTTAGGCAGCCTCTCTGCTAATGGATAGGGTTCTGTTCCTATCTTGCTAATTTTTGGAATGTGGTGTCCAGCACTGAAGCTTGCTGGTCATTGAGTGGATCTGGGTCTTAGCATTGAGACAGAGATCTCTGGGAGAGCTCTGGCTGATTGATATTACGTGGGGCCAGTAGGTCTCTGGTGGGCCAATGTCCTGAACTCAGGTTTCTCACGTCAGAGGCTCAGTTCTGACACCTGGCTGGAGCACCAAGACCCTGTCAGCCAGAAGGCAGCAGCATCAGTATGCCATTATTGTTGCTTTCTTTCTCTCTCAACAACTGAGCATGATAACATACACCCTCTTTCTCCAAGGATGACTGGTATGCTGTCAACAATGTAGAAGACCAGCATGATGGCCTGTGCGTTAGTGTGATGATCAAGGTTCCTGCAGATGCAATAGGACAGAGTCGGAGAATTGACACTGATGTGAGGTAAATGAAGGAAGGCAGACTGCTGTTCCTAGATGGTCCACTGAAAGGTGGTAAAGCCCAGTCGCAGCCTGGGCAGTTCATTTAGGCTCTGCCTGGAGAGACCTGGACCGGGAGAAGCTGAAGGAGAGGGAGCAGGAGGAGCCACAGTCACAGCTGAGGCTCGACTCCAATGAAGTCAAAGCAGCACAAACCACCTTCCTCCTGCACCCTGAACCAACTTTCCCAGCACGTGAGCTGCCGTGTCACTGGCTATGTATTTCTTGATCGGTATAACGTATTCTTATGAACTCTTTGTTAAAATTCTGTGCCCAAGGAAAATAGACAAGAGGAAGAAAAATTTTAAAGTCACCAAGATGATATAGCAGAGACCACTGGTTGTCTCCCTAGCTCCTCTCTTCTTCCATAGTAACAGAATATTTGGGAGAGCATGTCTGTCCAAATCAAAGACTACAATTCCCAGCCCCCTTGACAGCCAGTTTGGGCATGTGACTCAGGTCTGGACAATGAAACAGAACAGATTTAATGTGCATAACCTCAGGGTGAGAGTCAAGAGGTTATCTGGAGCCACAGTGAGGAAGAGAAATAATGGAGAAATAACACTTGGTTCTGCTTCTATTTTGTTTGTTGCTTATATAGTATTTTATTTTTGATCCCCATGTCACCCAGTGGGAAAGGCATTAGTATCTTTTAGAGTTCAGGAAACTGAAGCTCAAATAGACATTTGAAATTTACTGTAAAGACAGAGAGTCATATAAGAGTGGCAAGGTTACTTCCATCAGTAACTGACCCTGTGTTTCAGCAGATTTCCCTCTCCCCTCCTCTCTCACAGGCGTCCTGAGGGTCTTTTCCCCTCTGCCAGCCACTGCCATAGTGTGAGAGTCACCCACTTGGGGAGAAACTACAAAGACCAAGTGCCTCCAAACAAAAGACAGAAAATTGGGTGCTTATTTGTCCAGGGAGGTTTTTCTAGAACCTGAAACAAAGTTAGACCCAGTGGGAAGAAGGGAAGGAGGAGGAAGAGTGGGACAACTGAGGCACATGGGCAGGAAAGGGAAATTCAGTTCTACCTGAGGGAGGATTGGTGGAGTCTTTGCATCTCGAGAACCAGGGAGCTGGGAGCGAGCGGAATCCCACTCAGTGTCACCAACCTGAGGACACTGCCAGGTCCCCCACAGCCCAACTGACCCACTGTCTACCTAAAACCCACCATCTAATAGTCCCAGCACCTTGGGATGGCAGATGGCCGGAAGGCAAAGGCTCTCCCCTAACCAAAGGGGACTGGGAAAAACCATTTGGATATTTCCTTATGAGCCAGCAGAGCAGTGGACACCTCTTCCGTGTTATGAAAGGCATCTCAGCACACAGGTGTGACATGTGGAGTGTTAAGTTTGGTTTTAAAATAGAAATCTGGTAATTGTGTGGATTCGTTGGAAGCAAAGAGAAGCTCCTGTCAGTTCAGGCATGGAGTGACAAAAGCTAAAGATGGGAAAGAGAAAGGAGGGATCAGTGGGAAGGCAGTAAGAAGAAAGAGTAGACAAGGCTTGGTGGGTGGCAGCATATGAAAGAAAGGAGAAAAGGAAGAGTTGGTGAGAACCCTAATATCCCCAGTGAATCATGCTATGACAGGCTGAAATAAAGAAGGAAGAAGCTGAGCAGTCAGCATGGAAGGAAAGATAACTTCTGTTCTGGACAGAAGGGAAAAGAAGCAATATCCAGACACCCACGTGGAAATGTTCATTAAGCACAGAAACAGGCTTAGAGCTGGGAAAGAGGTCGGAGCAGAAGACAGGTCTGAATCACCAGGCATCTGTTGTGCTATTTCGTATGAGCCCCTGGATTGTCCTGGGTACAAGGTTAATCAGATTCTTCTTGGCAGGAAGCTCATCTGATCTCAGCTGACAGGTTTTCAATACACAACTGGGCTGTCCCAGAGAGAAAATGAAAAGGGAGGAATCAAAGGGCTGAGGTCAGGGAAAGTTTAAAGTTAAACTTTTTGGCAGAAGAGTTTAGAGGGTGAAGAACAGCACCAACAGCTGCAAATGGTCGAGGGAAAGCAGGGCTGAGCGAAGGTCACACATTTGCCAGGACAAGGGCCTGGTTGCCTTCGCTAGTTCCCTTTTGGTAATTTACAGGAGCAGGGAACAGAAGGCGGGGTGTTAAGGACCAGAGGTTCAGGGAAGACATGGAGCCAAAGGCCTGGATTTTCCACTCTAGACGTCTAGTACACTGAAAGAACAGCGCAGTCAGCTTGTCTTCTGCCCGAGAACGAGAGAAACCAGAGCCCATCCCTAGCTAGAAAGAATGGCATCCTTGCAGAAGACATGTTAATAGAAAAGGCTCCAGCTTTATAGCAGGAGGAAGATAGAAGAATGAGCCTCTGGTACAGGGAACTTTGGAGAAAAGAAGGCATCTCTCCTTCTGAGACTGGGAGAAAAAGAAAAGATGGGAAAGAAACAGCCTAGTTTGGACATAGAGAGATGCTAAGAGACACCTCACAGATGAAATGGCTAGAGTCTGATGGATCTTCAGTTGCAGTCTCATTGAGGGAGTGTAATCAGAATGACAGATGAATAGAGGGACTGCTGGGCAGCCACGGGCAGCTGCATCGGGACTGGCAAAATCAGCACAATCATAGGACTCGGGATAGGTGCTGAGGAGCTACAATGTGTGTGTTTGGGGGAGGGCGTTCTCTAGACCCCCAACCGTATCGGGGCCAACATGGCTCCCAGCAGCCGTAAAGGACAGCAGTATCTACTGCTCCAAGATCGTTACAGGGAGAAACTCAGCCCAGCTCATTCCTATTCCTCCCCAGTTGCAAAACTGAGGGGTTATTTATACAGCAAGCAGATGTCAACCCATATAAACTGGTCAGTAAAAATAATCACAATTTTACTACATTAAAGTATGTGGAAATAGAGTGTAGCTGAACAGAAAATCCATAAAAAGAAGACTCAGATGTGCATACCAAAAGAGCTTCAGCTCCCACACATAAGAGCTTAGTGGTGGTTGTATAAATTCAGCTAAGTCCAATTTTAAACAAAACCTGAGATGGTAAAGAGGGGGGATTTGTTACCACATAGGCAGCTTTTGACTGCACCAACAGAAAACCTAACCAGAAGGGACTTAAACAATAAAAAAGTGAATTCGCCCACTCACCAAAAGTTTCAAAAGTTGGGTTCAGCTAATGCAGTAGTTCTATTAAATCAAGGAACTAAATTCTCGCCCTTTCACGACTCTTCATCCTCATCTTATTGATGTGCTTGCTTCCTCTCATTCCCCCTCATGGTCTCAGGGAAGCGGTCCTAGTTCCAACAGTGAAATAGCAACATGAATACAACAAGATCTCAAAACAGAAAAACTGGGATCATTTCCTCCTGTGCAACTCTTGTGTAGAGCAAGGAAAACTTTCCCCAGAATCCCACATCAGAGCAGACTCCCGCTCATTGGCCAGACCGGGGCACATGCCCACCCTTCAACCAATCACTGACAAGCAGATGGTGAGTCTATTATAGGTTTAATCAAGTTACCCCTGAGCAGTGGATACTGAAAAGAATCAAGGTCCGATTATCAAGGAAGAATAGGGGAAATGACTGTTGGCTGGGCTGTCAGCATTATCTGTCGTAGACGTTGTGTTAGCAAGTCAGAGAATCACAATATGATGTTCACAAATGAGGAGGGGGTTCTGTGCCAGCGAACAGGACCACAAAAGTACTTCAAGGTATCTGTCCTACTTACTCAGTTCAAGTCCAAATTCACATATCCAATAAATATGCCCTATGTTTAGACGTCTTTAAGCAAGTATTTCAGCGAGGCAGTCTGGTAGAGTAGGATTAGACAGACCTATGTACCAATCCTGGCCCCATGACTTGAATGTACATAAGGGACTTTGCCACACATTTCAGGGTGGCTTCTTTTTCTCTTAATCTTGTGTCCATTGTGGAGATTAATAAACAGAGAATCTCAGTGTGTAGTACATACTATGAAATACAAGGATTGAGATTATCTTCTAAATTATAATCCAAGGATTATAAATGGACTGTCCTGATTTATAGTGAAGACTAATCATTGCTAAAATTATCCTACCGAATTTAGCTCTTGAACATAGGTTGATAAGGGAATCAATCCATGCTCGCATAGTAAGTACAAACCTAAAAATATTTTTAGCAAAGAACTGCTGCAAGATATATTTGGTTAAAACCATAATAACAGACCAAAATAAGTCCTAATCAGCAGACTAGACATTCCGCTTTCTGATAAAAGTAAGAATTTAGGGGAATTTATTGAAATAAATGTTGCATTAGCAGAGACATTGCAAATGCTTATCCAGAATAAATAAGGATAGTAAATAAGTACAGGATAACTTCCAATTTCTTCCCATCTCCAACCATTTCTATAACACTCTCACACTGAACTTCACAAAGTCTCACTTTTTAAAAAATTTATATTACTGAAGTATAGTTGATCTACAATGTTGTATTAATTTCTACTGTACAGCAAAGTGATTCAGTTATACATAGTATATACATTATTTACCATATTATTTTCCTTTATGGTTTATCACAGGATATTGACTATAGTTTCCTGTGCTCTACGGTAGGACCTTGTTTGTTGTTTGTCCATTCTATATATAATAGTTTGCATCTGCTAATCCCAAACTCCCAATCCATCCTTCCCTCAACCCTCCTCCCCCTCGGCAACCACAAGTCTGTTCTCCATGTCTGCGAGTCAGTTTCTGTTTCATAGACAAGTTCATTTGTGTCATATTTTAGATTCCACAGAGAAGCTATATCACATGGCATTTGTCTTTCTATAAAGTCTCACTTTTAAGCCCTTACTCCTCATCTCTAACATGTACTGTCTTGGTTGCCCATCCGACAGCCTGCCAGCCCCCATTCTGGTATCCAATGCCGTTGAGATCTGTTCTTCTTACACCTTTCCCCAATTTGTACTGAGTCCTTCCTCTCATCTCTATACCTACTGCAATGCACACATCTCTCCACCTGAACGGCTGCCTTCCCTCCCCTCAGCCTATAGGACCTTCCCATCCTTTCATTAAAGAAGAGGGTCAAGGTCTCTGCTCAAGGAGCCTTCTGTGAAGTTCTAGCCCTCAAGGATCCACACGCCCCTCCTCTGCCTTGTACCATGCTTAGGTTCCATTCCAGTTCACAGTGGGTCATCCTGAGGGGAGCTGGGACAGCAGGATGAAGGGTCTTGAGTCAGACAACATCTGAGTTCAAACCCTGGATCCACTGCTTACTAGCTCTGTGACTTTGGGCAAGTCCTGTCTGACTTTTTTAGGGCCTCAGTTTCCTTGCCTTCAAAATGGGGATAATGACAGATTTCTCCACCTAAGCATATTGACTATTAAATAATGTATGTACAGAGTTTTTGCATAAGTACCTGGAATACGATATGAGTAAAGAAGGATTCAATAATAGCTGGCTGCTTCCTGCTACAATTGTCTGCTCTCAAAACACTTTCTGAGTCTATGTCTTGCCTCACTGGTTCAGCAGAAATCCCTGTGGATAATGACCAGGAAGGACAGATCCCCTCCTCTTCCCATCTCCTCCGTCAAGTCCTGTTGGTCCCTCACCACGTAGGACGAGGTTTGCCAGGTTTGTGTCAACTGAACTTTCCCTCCGCCACTATCCCACGCTAGAATCAGAGATGTCAACTCTTCCAAAGCCAGGTCTGTCCTGGATAGAGCGTTCCCTTGAATGTTTTCAGGGAAAGCTCTAATAAGAGTAGAGAAGCATGTTCGCAGAGGGCAGGACTGCCACGGGGCAGCATGACGGCACTGGCCTCTGGAAGGAAGGGGAGAAAGAATGCCATGAGGTAAGACAGAGAGGAGCTCAAAAAGTTAGAGGTAGGGGCCAGAGTCAAGGGAGAAGAGCAAAAGTGAGGACAGGACGCTCCTGTCCCCAAACCATGAAGGAAGAAACCTGAGAGCTGAAGACAGGACACAAAACCTGCAGCTCCCACAGGAGAAAGAAGTGAAGGCAATGTTCTGGGTGAAGATGAAAGGAGACCACAGGCACCAGGCTGAGAAGCAACCATTCCAGCCTGGAGCCCTGGGACTCAAGGAGACTCATGTTGAGGACCACCATTGTCCTGCCATCTCTTCAACCTGATGAAAATACTGGGAGATGCACTCCCACAAAACATGGGAGAAAACAAGAAAGGGGAAGGTGTGAGAAATAGAAACTAAGACCCCAACCCAGAAGGAAAGGACCTCCAGAAAGGATGTCTCCGAGAAAGAGTCTTGAATGGGGGACTCCCTGACATGGCTGGCCTCATGGGAAGTTGTGTAAGGGGCTGTGGGAAGGCTGGGGAGAATCAGTAACAGCTAGAAAGCAAACCAAGTAAGTGGGAAATAGGGCAATTAGCAGAAAGTAAAAAATGAACATCTTCCTAATACACTACAATGCTCAACTCTGCATAGGTATAATCATGTGAACACTGCTAATTTAATCAAAAAATAAAAAATAAAAAAAAATTTTTTAAACTACACAAAATAGAACTACATTAGGAGAGGAGAGGAGAGGAAGCAGAGTGGGTGGGGAACCAGAGAACTAACTCCTCACCTATCAGCCAGGAGATAACAGTCTGCACATTTTGTTTAGAAATATGGAGATGTGAAGTGATTCTGGAGGAATGGAAAATGGCTATCTCTGGAGAAAGGCTCTTTGGGGAACTGTGAAAGGCAGGAGTTTCCTGGGGCAGGAGACTTACCAGGCTTTAGTACTTTCTAACTTTTGAAACCACATGAATGTACTATCAGTAAAGTAAAATTTAAATAACAAAAAAGGAAAAGGTCAAATTGATCAACATATTCTAAGTCAATGCACTGGTTCCTCATGAACGGATTGCTAATGGGCTTTTCACTTAGAGATATTTTCACATTTGTTTTACCTGTGGATATCAAGGTCAGCACTAGCTAAAGAGCAGACAGAGTGAAGTGAGATCATTTCAGGGGTGCTGCAAAGGGCTCCGTCAACATCATCAACACTGCCTCTATTTTCCCCATCACAGTCACCCTGACCTGAGTCCTCTTCTAAAATCCAGCTCCAGATAAGCTGATGGCCACCACTCAGTGTCTGTGGCCCCAGAGACAAAGTCCATGAACCTGTGAGGTCCCGGAACTCCCCTTGCTGTTCCCTACTGAGTCGACCCTTCCTTCAAATGCTAAGCACCCCCATATTTTTATAATAAATTTCAATTGGGGCTTAAAAATAATCCTCAAGTCCTTTATAGGCACCTTAATAACTAGTGAGCGTCTCAGCTCACAGAAGCTGACAGAAGTTAATAGGACACAGTTTGGGAAGGAGAATGGTGAGGGGCAGGATGGTGTTAACGAAACTGCAAAAAGGGCATGAGCCAGCTCCAGCAGGGCCAATGTCCACTGACAGAGGCAAGTGGTAGAATTTTAAACAAAATGAGGTTCTCTGCACAGTTCTGTCCAGAGCTAGCTATGATTCTGTCCAGAAGAAACAGAATCAGTGAAGGTGACTTAGAGTTATGGTATTTTGCTGCCTACAAAGCTCTTTCCACTCTTGTCCAGTTGGAGCGTGTGGTAGGAAGCCCCCGGGACAGTCCCCTGTGATCCCTCCTCTTGATATCCACAGCCTGGTGTAGTCCTCTCCCACAGTGGACCAAGCCTCTGTCTCAGTCCCTCTCAGACCATCTGCACAAGGGAATCAAGCTGCCATGATGTGAGCAGTCTTTAGGGAGAGGCTTGTGTGATGAGAAACTGAGACCTCCTGCCAACAGCCACATGAGTGAGCCTGGAAGCAAATCCAGCTCAGTGGAGCCTTCAGATGACTGCAGCCCCAGCAACATCTTGATCACACTCTCATAAGCAACTCTGAGTCAGAACTACCCGGCTAGTTCTGGATTCTTGACCCTCAGAAACCAGATTAGATCATAAAGTTTGTTGTTTCAAGCCACTAAGTTTTGGAATAATTTGTTACACTGAGGCCAAGAGAAGTCAAGTGATTTGCCCAAGGTCTCACAGTAATTAGAAGCCCTAGGTCTTAAAATTCATTTTTGTAGCTCTTTCTATGTAACCATCAATTCACTCCATAAATATTTCAATGACTTTCTCGTTAAATAAAATGTTAAGGGTTGTTCGTGTTCAGACATGTAAAAATGATGCTTTAAAGAAACAAAAGGTACACAAAAATAAGCATGCTTAATGTGACCCCTTTTGCAACTGCTGAGCGCCCTAATATTTCCTGCTGTTTATGTTGGGAGCAGCAAAGGCAGCTACCACAAAAAGAGGAAGTGTTATTCTGATCCTCGATTGGGGCTTGTTGCCAGAGTTTGGTCTTATCCTCTGCGCTGTATAATTTGTGATAAAATTGGCAAGAGAAGGTATGCTCCAATAACTTGGCCGATTGCATTAGGCAAACACAGAGTCTTAAAGAGTATTATTTATGATGAAAGCTGACCAAGGATTCTTACATTAGAAGAATGGGGTTGTGGGAGCCCTAATGCATGTGAAACACCTGAACACAATAAAACCCAATGGATAGGCATACAATGTTGACATTCCTTTGGCTTTTATTCTTAGAAACAAAATGTGTCTTTCCTGTTCTTATAACCATGGGATATTTTTTAATCCTAAGAAACCTCACTTGCTCACATACAGCTCCTATATTTCTCAGGCTGAGACATTCAAGATGCCTAAATGTGGACTCAGTATCTCCAGAAAGGGTCGAGTCAGAGGCCTCATGCTCTCCACAGGGAAGTAGGAGAACTTTACTTGGTGGGAAGTGGGAAGAGTAAGTCAGGGACCCATCAGGCCGCTAATATTTACAGAATATCAATGGATATGTTTTCAGAACCGTGAACAGCTGTGACCATCCGTTGGTTTATTCCTTGGCTTCCAGCAGGGAAAGGAGAGAGAAGAGGATTCCAAAGCGTTCAGCAGGGTGGCATTATTCTTTAAGGGATGGTCAAGCAGCTGACTCCAGGGCCAAGAAAACTCTGTCCATTTATGAAGTTTCTGGCCCATAACTGGGGGTGAGATTCCTCCATAAGTAGAGTGTCTGATAATGAATAATTTGTGTATGCTGGGATTGTTGTTAAATCATTCTGTTGGTTCTCATTCCAATGACTTCCCAGTACACTTAGAATAAAACCCGAACTCCTCATGGAGTCTACAAGGCCCTAGATAGTCTGGGCTCTGCCGATCTCACCCAGCCTTTTCCTTATACTCTCCCCAAGGTCATGGCCAGGTTTCAGCCATACTGGCTCCTTAAATCTTTCAGGTACCTTCAGTTAGTCTCTCCCCCAGGTGGTGGTATTTCCTACTTCTCCTGCTTTACCCGCCCCCCCCCCCCCCCCCCCCCGCTTCCCTCAGCAGTCTGGCGCCTTCCAGGGTTCAGGCCCCTGGGCACCCAACGTAAATGAGACCACCCTTCCCTCAGCCCCTGTCTCATCACCCTGATTCACTGTTGGCCACTATCAGAAATTAACTCCATATTTATTTAATGATAAAACAATATAATCTGTTTATTGGGCAGGTTCACAGGCCAAGCATGTTCTAAGGGTTTTCCTCATAGTAACTCAATTAATCCTTATAACAATCCATTATACCCATTGCAGGTGAGGAAACCAGGACACAGACAGGTTAAGTACTTTGCCTGAAGTGATGGAACTACTTAGTGGTGGAGCCAGGAATCAGCCCAGGATTTGTTTCTCAGTTTATGTCTGTCCTCCCCTTGGGCTGTAAGTACCAGGGGAGAAGGGCATTTGCAGGTTTTGTTCACTGCTGTGTCCCAGGATCCAGCATGGTGTCTGACACATGGTGCTGAATAAATAGCCGTTAGTGAATGAATAAGATTTCACAGCCCTACCTCTGCTCCCAACCCTTGCCCTTTCCGGGAGGCTTGTGTAGATGTTATGCAATCCTCTATTCACTTGTACCAAGTCGGTGAATCAAGTGATGTCTGCTTGCAACAGACCCCAGCTACTCAAATTAAGGTGGTTTGAAGTATCAAAAAATCTCCTTACCTGGGCACACTCGGAGTCTGAGACATAAGTGTCCTTCAGCCCACTAAGCTCGCTCTGCCAGTTGGCGGCAAACACGCTGTTGCAGGCGCTCCAGGACTGAGACCCAGTTTTGTTTGGTTTCTTGGTGGAAGCCGCGCCCTCCTGTGCCATCTTGGCTGCGAGGGACACTTGGAGTTTTACAAACTTTCAAGAAGCACCGGGGCTGGGCTGGGTTCTGGAAGGAAGACCCTAGAGCAATTACCAGGAAATGTTTTAAGAGGACCACAGCCCTGGGTCTCTGAATTTGAAAATAGAAAACAGGAAAAAGGGGAAAAGCAGGGGAGCCAAATATTAAAATATTTTTTGTAATAAGAAAAGGTAAAAGTTTATGATTTAACCAAAAGTGCACTATTTCCTAAGATTCAATTTACCATCTGCAACGTTGGCCCCTGGGCTGTTGCCTCTCGGGAGTGGGCCGGATCAGCGCTCCGGCAGCTGCACACCTTGAGTGTGTCTCAAGCTCACACTCCCCGCAGCGAGCGGGAGCCGGGACTGCGCGCAAACTCCCCGAAACCGTCACCTGGAACTTCCCTCAGCTCCTCTCGGGAATCCCAGAGGGGCCGCAGTGAGCCGGCAGGGCTGGCGTCCCGCGCGTGCCCAACACCTCGGCCTGTCCAGACGCGGTGACTCCTGGCCTCTTCGAAAACCCGACGGGCGCGAGCCGCGTGACAAGCTCTCCTCTTCTCCTCCACCCTCCGAACCACATTCTCCAAGCCAGGGTCTGCGCATCTTCCTTTCAGCGCCGGGCTGTCGCTCAGTCCAGGAGGCTTAGGAGAGGAGCCCTTCCTCCCACTAGAGAGGTGGGGTGGAGGCTGGAAGGCCGGCAGGGCATTGAGGCCAAGCAGGTGGGTGCAGGCCTGGGGGCCCGTGACTTCCACGTTTGGCTCTACCAGGCTGCATCTGGGGTCCTGTCCGCTCAGCTGCAAGTCATGGAAAGGCCTGTTGGAAAAGCTTAAGCCTGAGCAGAAGGAAACTATCCGGTGTCTTCTTTGCGTTCGGCGGTGTGCGGACCCTGGACACTCAAAGATGAATAACACGCAGCCACCACCTTCGAGGAGCTCGATGGCTGGTGGACTGCATGGGCTGCGACAGGGCGCCACACGAGGCTGGGGAAGAGGGCGTGAGATGGAGAGGGCATAGAGGGAGAGCATAGAAGGGGGTCTTAGCCCAGTTCGGGAATCAACGAAGGCCCTTCAGAGGAGGTGAAGCCTTGAAAGAGACCTGAGGTACGCAAAGGAGTTGGGCGACAGGAGAGGGGAAGTGCTCCCTACAAAGGCCCAGAGACAGAAGAGAGGAGGGCGCATCTTGGATCTTGCTGGGGCGCCAGGGGAGAGGGGGCGGGGCGAGAAGTGGATTGGGTCTTGACCTCCGAGGCCTCTCTCCTTCGTTCGACCCGAACAGCGACGGTTCGCTGACCGGGTCCGTGTTGCTCAGTGATTCAGACACCAGGCTCAGGACCGCACGCGGCAGGCCTTGAGTAACTGCGCTGCGTAAAGACGCGCGTACTGAGGACGTGCGCGAAGATTCTGTAGGCAAACGCGGAAGCGGAAAAGCCACATCCCAGGGAGGTCTTCGGCCTTGGAGAGTGGCCTTCGGCCCAAGCTTCAGGCTGCGGATAAAGCAGGAGGCGCGTTTAGGCGACCTCTGTCTTAAGACCTGTTCCGGTGGTGACCAAAACTGCTGGTTCTCCCAGGAGCCACCTCTCCAGGACGTCTGCCCAGGAATCTAAGCCTGGCAGGGAGGCAGAGCTCAGAGGGACAAAGCAGCCCAGGAGAAGGTAGAGGCATGGGCTGGAGACAGCACCAAGCCAGGCCCAGCGTTAAGGAGGGTTGAATGAACCGGTGGCCAGCCAGCTCTGCCTGCGCCGTCCGCCTAGGAGACGCCGCGATGCCAGGCGGGGAGAGCGCGCCCCTCAACCCTGAGTTCCTTCGCAGCGCGGAGTTCAAGTCTCAAGGCCAAGATGCTGGCTCCCGCCAGAGTCAGTGCAGCGTGACCCAAACAGCCTGGGGCTTCGGAACCCTGGGTGGTCAGGGGCGCCCTGCCCACAAACTGCCACGCCACCATTGTGCGCCCTTTGTAATAATTCTCTCCGGACTCCTGGATTGCGAGCTGAGCTCTGAGCGCAAGATGTTTAAAGAGGAACGCGGACAAGAAGAGGAAGTGGAAATATGAGGACTGAAGGAGAGCCCGCGCCTGCCCCGAGTTGCCTCGGGACAAAAGGACTGAGTTGGCCTGGAGGCTGGAAAGAGAGAAGGGGTCTACGACCCCATGCCAGATCCCCTCCTAAAGCAGTTTTCAAGAGGTTGGTTTGCATTAACACAAACCTCTCTGTGGGTTTAGTGTCCCCTGAGGGTTCCTGAGTGAGATTTGGAGGATCCCGCCGGACCCTATACCTCTCTGCAGATGTGAACATTTCTGTCATTCCTTCCGCAAACGGTCGAGATCGCCCCGTGGAACTTGAATGGCCTGGTCCCTGGACCTCGGATCCCTGGCGGGCTCTGAGCACAGCGCTAAGTCAGCAGGCTGGTCCAATCTGAGTTGGAGTTGCCAGCCACTCTTGGAAACCCTCCCCGGACTGGGCTGGAAAGGGCTTCTACTTCCTGGCACCCCAAGCTAAATGAAACTTCTTGCCGAGAAAACAGTGGTAGAGGGCAGGTGGAGGCCGGGGCTGGGGCTAAGAGGAATGTGAAGACAGCACCTGCTCGCGAGCCCACGCAGAGGTGGCTCTCTGGGCGCGAGGTCTATGCTCAGGGAGGCCAGGTCTCGGACAAGAGCCTGAGTAAATCAAGAGCAGGCTTGAGGATCAGTCCTCCAGTGCAGTTTATCCGTATGGCAGGTTTCGATGGCTACAGTAGTCTCGTCGAGGGGCCCGCGTTTGGCTTCAGCACTATTTAATCCTCAGACGTGGCGCCGCGTGGGGTGGGGAAAAAACAAACAAACCAGGTAAGTGTTTCAAATTCTGCACACCCGGCGTCACCACTTTCCATTGGAGTCACTTTTGGCAAACCGCGTAGCCTTTCCCAGCCTCAGTTTCCTAATCTGTAAAATGGGCATAGTGCCCACCTCTCTGAAGAGCGCGCTGAGGATGAGAAATGCCACACGTCTTTCTAATTGTAGGAAGGAGAAGCAAAGCCATCGCCTCAAACTTGACACAGTACCTGCTAAAGAAAGACCCTCTCTCCCTGCCTCCTCGTTCTCTGCTTACCTCCCCCACCCCCAACCGGTCCAAGCCCGAGGAGCAGCGCGCGTTTCTGGTCGGTGCTCCCGAGAGAGGCTGGTGCAAAAGCCAATAAGCCTGGAACACACGCAGGTCCTGCTGGGCCTGGGACAATGGTTTCCATTTAATAAATATTTCCCCCAAGGGCATTTCACATCGGGCAGGCAATTATTCAAAGGAAACAGGCGCGCAGGTTGGCTCCGCGGGTTATTTCGTCCTCTTTACCCGAAGAATGCTCATCTGACGCAAGATACGAGTCTCGCTTTCTCGCTGGGTGGGAAGAGACGCCCGGGGACAAACCGACCCTGGGTGCGGATACAGCCTGAGACTCCGCTCTAGGGCCGCTGCTGAAGGGGCAGCGGGGAAAACCACACGCCCCGCCGGGCGCTAGCCGGCCTTCAGATTGCCCTCCCGGTTTGGACAGATGTGGAAAGTTGGAGGTTTAAAAACACTAAATAATAGTAACATAAATAGGAATCGTGATGGAAATTCCATCCCTCGCCCCCTCTACGAAAGTGAAGAGCGGGTCGCGGTGCTCTTCAAGGCTCACCAACCAAGGTTTGAAAACTCTGCACCTTCGGACGCAAGGCCCTCGGGCATCGGCTTGGAACGCGCGGCTGAGCTAGCCCGGGGCCCTGCGCTTCGCCCAAGGCGCAGCATCCCGGGGCAGGGTGGAGGCGGAGCCGCACCGGCGTCCCGTGAGAACGCAGCCAACGGACCGCCGAGGGCACGGCGCGAAAAGTTTATTTCGCTTTTTAACCTGAGTTTGATACATTCTTTTTCTCTTCCAAGAATCTTTGACAAGGGGGGGAAAGTGCTGTCCTTGCATTTCGTGGCGAGGCTGTCCTATTTATCAACACGCTCTCTTGGCTTGCTCCCTCTGCTGCCCCCTCCCCGGGTCTTTGTATTCGAAGCCCCATTTCTCCTTTGCACAACCGGGAAAGGAAACGGGCAAGAAGAGTTTTATTTGTTGACAGTGCCAGAAACAAGGTGGAATCCAAGTCCCCGGTCCGGAGCTGGCCGCTCCGTTCTCTCGGTCTCTCCCTTACACCTCTCCCCGCCCCCAGCAGTCGCGCTCCCTCTTTCCAACGCGGGCGCGTTGGCAGGTGCGCCCCCGCGCCTTCTCTGCTGCTGATTGGCGCCCAGGTTGGGGAGTCGCCGCCCCGCGCTTATGTCAGAGTGCGTGCTGTCCTGGCCCACCTCGCCTTTGAACTTCGCCGCTTTTGGCTCTCGTTCACTAGCTTCCCCGCATTCTCAGCCTGGTGCTGCGCTAGGCGAGGCAGCTCCGGGAAAGCCACGGGCGGGGGGGAGGGTGCCACGGCCGTAGACACTGGAGAGAAGAGAACCAGAAAAGGCGAAGGTGGAGAGGGGAAGAAGGAGGAGCTTCCTGCCCTCGCCAGCAAATTACCTGGCCACTCAATCCCAGAGACTCCGGTACTTGGGCCCCAGCCTCCGGTGCCGGCAGCCCCCCGGCCGGCCTCCCTCTCCTCCCCCCGCCCTTCCTGCCCCCGCTCGCCCCCCGGGGCCTGCCTAGGTGCCGAGACTGGCATGATCAGCTGAACTTTGCGGGGTGAGCGCTTCTCTCTGGCTTCCCCTCTGCGGTGCGGAGGCGAGGGGAGCGCAGAGCCCCGGCTCAGGACGGACAGACAGGCAGACCGACAACCGCGTCCGGGCTCGCCTGCAGAGCCCCTGCACTGCCCACCCCCACCGCCTAGCCTCCCGGACCATGTCCAAACCTTCAGACCACATCAAGCGACCCATGAACGCCTTCATGGTATGGTCCCGAGGCCAGCGGCGCAAGATGGCCCAGGAAAACCCCAAGATGCACAACTCAGAGATCAGCAAACGCCTAGGCGCCGAATGGAAGCTTCTGTCCGAGGCAGAGAAGCGGCCGTACATTGACGAGGCCAAGAGGCTACGCGCCCAGCACATGAAGGAGCACCCTGACTACAAGTACCGGCCGCGGCGCAAGCCCAAGAACCTGCTCAAGAAGGACAGGTATGTCTTCCCCCTGCCCTACCTGGGCGACACGGACCCGCTCAAGGCGGCCGGCCTGCCCGTGGGGGCCTCCGACGGCCTCCTGAGCGCGCCCGAGAAAGCCCGGGCCTTCTTGCCGCCCGCCTCGGCGCCCTACTCCCTGCTGGACCCCGCGCAGTTTAGCTCGAGCGCCATCCAGAAGATGGGTGAAGTGCCCCACACCTTGGCCACCGGCGCGCTGCCCTACGCGTCCACCCTGGGCTACCAGAACGGCGCTTTCGGCAGCCTCAGCTGTCCCAGCCAGCACACGCACACGCACCCGTCCCCCACCAACCCGGGCTACGTGGTGCCCTGTAACTGTACCGCCTGGTCTGCCTCCACCCTGCAGCCCCCCGTCGCCTACATCCTCTTCCCGGGCATGACCAAGACTGGCATAGACCCTTATTCGTCAGCCCACGCCACGGCCATGTAACCCCCAACCCGGCCTACCAGACCTGGAGGGCGGCCTGGAATCGGGGTCTGCACCCCGTCCTCTGCGCCTATCCGGGGCCTGCAGATGCCTAGGGGTCAGTCCTGCTGCCACCCCCTACCCTACCCCAGACTCTGCCTCTCTCTCTCTTCCACGGGGATGGTAGGGGCATCCTCCCGGACCCAAGGCGCAGACAGGTGCCAGAAACTTGCGAACGGTTATGACAGCTATACAGCTGCCCCTACCCCGACTGTCCCAAAACAAACCTCCGACTGTACCCCCTTTGGACAAAAAAGTAGGCAGTTTTGCTTTATTTATGTCCCCTTCTCTTTCCTCTGATGGGCTTTGGACTCCAGAACTCCCAGATCCTGGTATTATATCTAGAATATGCATATTTTTTTCTTTTGCACCCTGAAGAAAGAGTTAGCTGTGTCTCTGTGTTTTGCCATCAGACACAACTAGGTGCCATTTGCTCTTCATGTGGGGGGAAAAGGCTTAAAAGTTTAAAACCACAGAAAGGGAAACGTTTCTATTTAAAATCATGCTATGATAGTGTTTGCTTCTTTACAGGTAAAACAAAAGGACCCACATGGTTATTTACTTTGTATAAAGCAGTGCTCCTAGAGACCTAAGTTTACTTTTAGACAGAATGTCAGGTTATGAAGTCAGGAAGTAGAAAGTGAACAAAAATTAAAAGAATAAAAACATCCTAAATGGTCATAAATGTTTTGACAATGTCTTGGAAATGTACCTAGAAGGATTTCACCTCCTTACTCTGTTCATTTGTTGAACAAAGACGTTTTGAATAAAGACAATCTGTCATTGCAAAAAGTAACCTTTGATGTGCATAAAATCTGAAGTCGAGAGGCCAGGTCCGCGGGGGCTGGGGTCTCTGGGAGGCTGAGTGTACATAGAGTGACTCCAGCAGTGGCGGCTGGCGGCTGGCCTGCATGGGCCGAGCCTGGTGTCCCGTGGGCCAGGTGCAGAGGGGCCCAGAGTCTAGGGTTTGTCCCGTTTGCCCCCTCGGGATCCACTTTTTGCCTTTAGAGGCCAGACAAAGGTATCCATTCCTGGGACATCACTCCTTCCTTGAGTTTTTCACGAAGTGGTCAGACCACTTCGAGAAGCGATTGAACTAAGACAAAGGCCGACCCAGACTTCTGAGATCTGAGTGCATTTTCTTTTTTTTAACCAAACTCCAAAGGAATGGAAAGAAGCGCCGAGCCTACAGGGAAGCAGTTGCCCGCAGAGCACCTCGTCCTGCGGTGGGTGTTTAAGTTCAATGCTGGGGGAAGAGCGGTGGAATGGATATTTTTTTTAACAAGGTTTTTGAAAATGCTGTTGCTGGGTCTGCTGGGGATTGGGGGCTTGATACTGGTTTCTAAGTTCAAAAATAAAAGTCTAAGAAACGCTGTAGGTCCCCGCTCCGGACGGTGGGAGACTTTTTACTAAGACCCTGCAGGTGCAAAGGGAAAATGAAGGCGATGGTGACACGGCTCCTACAAGGAGTTTCTTAAAACATCATAAAAATTAAATAACTCGTAGCCCTTTGTGTTTATCCAACAAGGAAAAGAGCCTTTTTCTTATCCCCGGTGGTTGAATGTTGGCTTGAAGATTGCTCCGGCTTTCATGGGGAGAAAGGACCTTTTGATTGCTTTCAGAACAACTCTTTGGAACTTTTTCTCAAAATCGAAGGGTGCCCCCCATCGCTTGTCTCCCCGCCCCACTCTCACCGCCACAGCCGTGCTCACGCGTGTTTCTCCGTAGGTGGGGTGCCTTTCTCACTGGCTTTGATATGGTGCTGGGTGGGGGTGGCGGCAGCCGAGCGGCTGGTCTGCCTTCTGCTGCTGTTGAGGGATTTTTGCGCTTGCCTCTGCCATTTCCAAAGGAGTCGGTGGCCGCAAGTGCACGGAAATGTGGTCAACAGACACCAAAGCCGAAAACCACGGATTAGCATATTGTCCGCAAAACAATTAGAAGTGTTTGAGGTGTTATTTGGAGCCTATTCATCCGAGCCCCTTTGTCAAAGGGGGATTTTCATTATTAAAAAAAAAAAAAGTTAGCAGTTGTCCATCTGGCTGAGCTGAATAGCAAAGTGATCCGTGTTGTATATGCTTTTCTCATTAAGAGCTCTTTGGAGACCGATGTTAGAATTAAATGGTATAACACAATTAACATACACGGGCGCTGAATAGGAGAGGACGCCTATAAATAATAGATAGATAAATAAATGAGCGATCAGGCGAAGGTAAACAAAGGCGGGCTGGGGGACTCGTGGGGGGAGGCCGGGCGGGCTGCGCCACGCTTACTTAGCATCACAAAACCCTCTTACAAATCGAAACAATTAGGAAGTGACTTGCCTCTGGTGGTCGTCCGGTCTGGGGGCTCCGGGCGCTTAGGGAAAGCCCCTCCTCCCGCCCCCTAGGAAGCCCAGGAGGCCCAGGGTGGAGGCTTCGCGGTTTCGCTGTCTGATATAACCCCAGCTGACAGTCCTGTCAACCGCTCTGATCTCCCTCATAGCTCAGTGTCCCTTAACATCTCTTAAGACGAAGCTTACAGGGGTCTGGGTGTCTCCCCGCAGAGCCCGGCGCACCAGCGCCCTGGGTACACAGAGTGCCCCAGCCCGAGGAGGAACCCCGCGCACGGCCCCACCCGGGCGCCCAGCAGACTTCCAGGCGGGGTTAGGCTGGAAAGGGGCACCAAGTGGGTCCGAGTACGGAAGGCTTCGGGCGGCGGCAGTTGGAAAATTGAAACCAGGGTTCCAGATTAAGCCCGGCCCTGGGGACTCGGAACGAAGCTCCAGGAAACTGGGGTGCGCCGTGGCTGGGAGGCGCCGGTGCGCCGCGGCTGGGTCACTGAGATTTCTTTCCAGCCAGCAGGGAGCAGAGGGCCCGACGCAGGTCCCGGACTTAAAGCCGCAGACCTAGCTCGGGCAGCTTCTGCCAATCACACCTCTTCTCCGTACCTGGCAGCCGGGCTTGTGCAGCTGTCTGCGCTCCTTAGGCCCGGCCCCAGCTTCGGCCCCCGCAGGGACCTGCCTGAGCCTTGCCTCCCGCGCCCCGCGGGCCGCAGAGCCTCCGCCGAGGTGCGCAGCCGGGACTCGCCCCAACAAACAGCCCAAATCCTCCCCGTCACGCCGCTGACAGGGGCCGATTACGACTTTGAAGTCAGGCGCAGACAAAAAGAAATCCCCTGGGGTTGGGGGGGGGCGGTGGGGAGCAGTCCCTGTCAAACCTGTTTGCTCACAACTGTCTCTTTCTTTCAAGAAAATCATTAAAGCAAACCTGTAGGGAGAACAGCGCCCCGCCCGCCCAGAGTCGAGGAGAGATGCTTCTCCCCGGCGCGCGACGCGCAGCAAAGAGCAACCAAGAGTTCCTTTGGCCAGACTGCGTGGTCGGGAGAAAGCGAGCTCACTCGGCGCGCGGGGCGCCCGAGACCCTGCAGGAGGCGACTCCGTGGACCTCTCTGCGCTTGGCGCGCGTCCCTCGGCCCGGGAGTCCGGGACATCTCCTGCCCTCAACCTGGGCCTCCCTCGAGCAGGGGCTCCAGGGCAGGCCCCGACCTCTCGCCAGCGGGTGCGATTGCTTCCAGGGAACAACAACCAAAAAAAAAAAAAAAAAAAAAAATTGACCCAAAAGCAAGCCGCGCTCGCCCCCGCCCTTCCTCTACTGGGTGTTTCCTAGGACCAAGGAGACCTGGCCAACACGCTGCTCGGGATGGCAGCGAGCGGCGCTGGCACGGCAGGGGCAGAGTTTGAATTGTAGGTTTTCTTACTTAAACCTCGGCAGCCTTTTGGCTCAAGGGCTCACTGGCCACATTCTTCTGGGAGATGTGGGATTGTTGGCCCCCTTCTGCTCCTGGCCTCTCCTGGAGAGCCTCTGCAGCCTTTCTTGCACTTCCCCAGTTTTGGATCTGACTCCAAACACCTTTGATTCCCTTCCAGTTTCCTAGTTTTCTCATTTAAATATCAATTTCCTTAGAACTGCTAACTTCATTGATGGGAAAGACCAGCTACTTAGAGTAAATCAGACTGAAGTGTGAGTGGCTGACTTCTGAGACCACCCCCCCCCCTTAACATTTGCATTTTAAAGCAGGATCTAGATAACCTCCAGGAATCTCTCCAATCATCTAAAGTGGGGTGATATTTCAGACAGGGTGGGGCCTAGAGGACTTTCATTACATCACACCATCTAGGGAAACCTCTCCAGCGCGGGCAGCTTCTCTGGAGAGATCCGAGACTGCCACGGCCGGAAAACTTGGCTAGCCGTGGTGCCAAGGACTGCCCTTGAGGACTCGACTCGTTTTTTTCGGCTCTTTCCCAGCTCAGGCCTTGTCACCATTGTTCAAGCGGACAATGAATTTCAAGTCATTTGAATTTGAATATCACGTAACTCACGAGATTCGTGTTGAGAACGCATCTTTATTCACTGAGCGCATTGTACCTGTGTATGAGTGTTAGAGAGGAACAGAGGCAAAAGGGGCCCATTAGATTGGGGTTCAGGAGATGCCGGGGCGGGTGCTTCCCGCCTCGGCCGAGGGCCACGCGCTTCTAGCCTCTGGCCCGGCCCTGGCCTCGGAGACCTCGCAGACCCAGGTGCCGGAGCGCTACTTGGGCTGGTTTCTTTCGTGGAGCTACTGGGATGAGCCTTGTCCTGGAACCAGAAGCGCTGGCGCAGGGCCGCTACAGAGTAATTAAGAAATAGTAAAGATGGGGGCGGGTGTGGGCCGCTAGAAATCCTAGGGCCCCCACACCGAACCAGAGACTAGTGGTCGCCGCCGTCCTAACCCAGGCTCTGTGCGCGCTTGGAGCCCGAAGCTTGGTAGTGTCCGCCCTGGCACTGGGAGGGGACTGAAATAGAAAAGAGGGTGCTTCGGCAGCCCCTCCTCGTCCAGACCCCGGTCCTGCGTCCAGAGGAGCCATCTCCCGTGGACTCCTGGTCGGTCCCCGGGGCCCGGGTGTGGGACTTGTGCTCTCGGAAGCGGGAAGGGCCCCGGGCCCCGGACGTTCTTGGGCAACCTCCCTAGGTTCTCCGTCCTCTTCGCTCGAATCTCTGCTCTGGTCATCCTCTCCGACCCCCAAAATGCCCGAAGAGTTTGCTCCGAGTTGGGGAAGGGAGCGGGTGCCTTGGCCGGATAGAGACCGAAAGGAGTCCACGGGTTTCCTCTTTGCTGCAAAGTGAAGGAGTTGCGCTACTCTGGCAGTCAGTGGCCATTTCCAAACTTTTTCACTCTTGGGTTGGGAAAAGAAGCAATTCATTCGGGATCCCTGCCTTCGGGGCAGGCGCGGAAGGGACTTCAGAAAACTCTTGAGTGTCGGCCGGACCGCATTCGGCCTTGGAGCTGGGAGCAGACGCAACACTAGACCCGACGGGTGCGTGCGGGACGATACACCGCACTAGGGCGCAGGTCCTCCTTCGGCCCCCAGGCACCGCCTGCCGCTCCCTGCCTCTCCGGAGCGCTTCAGGGCCCGGCCGCAGCTCGGAGTCCCGAGGTTCTGTCGGCGCTAGAGAGGCGGTGAGAAGGGAGGGAGGTGGGTATGAGGCGCGCTCTGGGTGCTGCGGGAGAGGTGGCACGGCGTATCCCCCTAGCTGGCGGAGGGCGGAGAGCCTTGAGTCCCGAGAGCCGCTTAGCGGCTCCCTACTTCCTGCAGCCGGACCAAACCCCCGCGGGCTCTCCCGGCGCCCGGCCCGGGGACCGAGGGAGGAGAGAGGAGAGGGAGGGAGCCGGTGGCCGAGGCACACGCCTCTAGTCCCCGTTCGCCCGGCACCCCCCGTGACGCGGCGAGTCAATGGGATTTGCACACTCGATGTGTAACAGCATTACTGCATTAATTACCATTTCCATTTCACGTCCAGATTGTTTACTTATCTGCGGGAAACATATGTCGGGAGAAGTTCACATTCCGGATTCTGCTCCGCTGCCCAAGGTGCAATTCCGGGGAGGCGGCGAGGGGGAGGGGAGGGCTTCAGATTTTTTATTACACCCTCTAGCCTTATCTGCCGCTGTAAATTATGAGGATCCTCCATTGAGCGGCATATGGAGATGATATACTTTTTTGAATATCGTTTCCCAAAGCCTGCAGATTTTCACTTTGAAATGAAACAATCCTCCGCCGGCTCCCCCGGGGCCCGGAGCCTGCTGCGCTCCTCTGCGCGACCAGGAGGACCCTTTTCGCAGGGCCGAGCGTGCACCCATATCCCCAATGCCGCGGCCAGCGCCCAGCGGAGCCTTATTTCCAGGATCTGAAATAATCTCTCGAGGAAAACTCATCCATGCGAGGTGTTTGAAAACCCAAGCGACACCCCTGCTCTGTTTTCTGCACCTCAACCCCGGGCTTCTGCGCAGTTTGCAGGTTTTTCATTTTGGATACCCGCGTAGACGCGAGCTCACTTCAGCCCTCTTCCTACGCTGGGCGTCTCCAACCCCGCGGCGGGGGTGGAGGTATCCATGCCCGCCCACAGCCGCCTGCCTTGCGCTCACGCACCGCAAAAGTTCCCCACCGCATTGGTCTTGGGACAGCCAATTTTGGCTTCTGTGTTTGTTTGGAGGTGGGGGGACGGTGGAGGTGGCGGGGAACGTGCCCCGGCTTGTGACCGCTTCTTGTGAACCCGGAACGGAAATCCTACGTGGAAAGCAACTGCCTCCCTGCCCCGGTAGAAGCAGGACGGACCAGAGCAGCGCTACCGAATCCCATCTTTCTTATCTCTCCGAGACTCCTTTCAGGCAGAGATCAGAGAGGGAGGAAAAAGGAAGAGAGAATCATTGTTCTTTTTTTAATTTAATATACCAAGCCACCCGTTCAGGTCATTTATATGCTTAATTTAGTGATAAAAGTCAATAAGCACAATCACAGGATTCTCCCCTCTTTCTATTTCTTTGACCACATTTTTTTTCACAGTAATTGGGGAAACAGTAAAACATATATGCCCCTGACTTTTTCCCCCGTTCAGTGCTTTGTCTGCAATGCAATTACAAGAAGTGTGCTTTTGTAATGTAATTTGTTTGCTTTTTGTTTTAAGAACATAAGGAAAAAGTATACCTTTAATGCGATTATTTTTCATCTTTTTGTGCCCAGTTTGCAGGATTACACACACCCCATATGTAGACACCCACTCTCAAAAACCAAATTCAGAAATTTCCTTGAAATGCCCGTTTTTATGATTCTAAATATCCCAGGGGAAACCTATTGTGATGTTACACCAGAAACAATTAAATGGACCAAAGCAATGCAATTAAGGCAGAGAAAAAGTTAAGCCGGTAGAATGGGGGAAATAAACAGATTCTTTTCCATTAAGTATTGTTTTGGGATTTCTAATTTTTTCAAGACTTCTAAGAAAATTGTGAGGTGTCACTTCTCTCTTCTGAGTCTATCTGTAATTGAATCTAGGTCACTATTCTAAAGCAAGAAAAGTCTGCTTCCCACCTTCCTACATCAGGCTGAAATTTGGGGGAGGGACAAGGGTCTCGCAATTTCATTTAAAATGTAATGGTGGATGAACTGATAAGCAAATAGGGAAAAAAGAGTCTGCTTAAAAGAAAAAAAAAAGGCATGGTTTTAATATGCTCCAGATGGGGGGAAAATGATTTACATGAGAGTTTATTTCCTCTTTGCTGATATGAAAGAATTACAGATACAAAACCCACTGATCTATAGAATAAAAAAAGAAAAGAAATGTTATTTTCCTGTAAAGGTGTCAGTTCATTTATATTCATTTAACCATCCATCCATCAATTCACTTTCTCACTCCTTGCACATTTTCTCTGGCTCTGTTAAATCTTGCCCCACCAATATACTTTTCTAGAATATGCAATGAAGTTTCCTTTTTTTAAAATAATGTGAGAGTGAGATGAAGTAGGTAAAGATAGGTAAAGAGAGAAGGTTTTGTTGTTGTTTTTAAATATCGCTGACAACTTAACATTATGATTTCAGGGCAAAATTTTAACCATAGTCACCTTTCATTCTTGCTGCAGTTTGAGCCTGAAAGACTGTATGCAGAGGATATGCAATTATTTTTCCATAACATATGCATGCAATAGAAAGACGTTTACCAGTTGAAAACCTTTATATAACATAGAAATGTACCAAAGGATGAATCCTTATGTAGAGTCAGATGTTGGGTCAGTAATGCATTGTTTTATTAAAAGAGCTACTATGGGTATGAACAAGTTCACATTTCCCTGAGGATTTCCTGCTTCATCAAGGCATACCTTGATGAAGCAGCAGCATCAACTCTTGTGTCAAAAGTTGCCAGGTCTAAATAATTGTGTAGCAAAATTTGCATATATCAAGAAAGAAATGAGAGGTGCTGTTATTTGGGGGCTTCCAAGTGGAGGAGAAGATTACTTAAGAATAGGTTTTACTTTTCTTGAAATAAAAGATGATGACAGACACTTTTCACCCAAATAAAGGGGTAATATAGTATCACCCCCTGTTTTTGTTTTTAATGTATTTATTTATTTATTATTTTTTGGCTGTGCTGTGTCTTTGTTGCTGTGCACGAGCTTCTCACTGTGGTGGCTTCTCTTGGTACAGAGCACGGGCTCTAGGCGCACAGGCTTCAGTAGTTGTGGCTCGTGAGCTCTAGAGTACAGGCTCAGTAGTTGTGGCTCACGGGCTTAGTTGCTCCACGGCATGTGGGATCTTCCCGGACCAGGGCTTGAACCCGTGTCCCCTGCATTGGCAGGCGGATTCTTAACCACTGCACCACCAGGGAACTCCCAGACCCACTGTTTTAATGTCTCCAAATGGATGATTGGAGATCTACAGCCCTAAGCAAGGACAAGACCAACCGTCAACATCTGATGATGGTTTTCACAACTAAGGAAAACAGTAAATGCATTCCCACAGGAGGAAGTTCCTCTACACGGAAGACTAATTCTTCCATTCTTTTTTGTTTTTTCCTTTCTCATTCCTTCCCCTCCCCTTCCTCTTCCTGCTCGTGTTTAGTTTTCCTTTTAAAATGTGAACACTGCTGTCAGATCAGAAATTTCCTTCCTAGGTCTTCATAAATTACCAGCATCGTTTTTCATAATGTCAGTTTCTTCCCGGTGCCACATCCTTATGCTGTGGTAATGCATTTACTTTCCCATCTAATTTTTAATCAAGCAAACTGAATATGTGGCAAAAGGAGTAACAGCCTGGCCAGAAGTTGAAATGTTTTGTGTATATTTCTCACCTCAAACTCCATAGACTCATTTGAAGTGAGTGCTTATAAGTCAGCCGGATGAGACGACACCTTTAAGACATTTAAAATGTTCTCCTTACCATTGTCTTTACATCCTGGGTTCTCTGGACTCTTTGTGATACTTATACCTAATAAGAAGTCTCCATTTGCTTTGAATTCTCTTTGAGAAGGAAATTGACAAGAAAAACTTGAAGTCATCTATAGAACAGGTAAGCTGAACTCTTCTCTGTCCAAATATACTCTTGGTTTACAATAAGCCATTTACATATGTGTATAAATAAGTTACACACTGAGTTAAAGTAAGCACAAACAAGGTGTAAATACAAATGGCTCCCTATCTGATGCTGTGGCATCTTCAGCTGTCACCTGGGGTTCAGACCTGCCTTGTTACCACTGGCCTGGTGAAATTCAAAGTGTATCACACAACTTACTGTAGCAGCCTTCACAGCCAACTTGTTAGGTAGAGAGGGTTGGCATCAGATAGGAGGCCAATCTGCTGTCAAATTAACAACCTTTGCTCCCTTTGCCGATGGTTGAAGTTGCTCCGACATTTCTTGAAAACACATTTTATAATAAACAGGCAAAATGAGGGATCACGGAAGTGGTTTTGGATTTCTTAGTTTAGGAAGAGAAATTACCTCAGCAAATACGAAGCCATGCCTGCGATTCAGTCTCTCTCTGTCTTAGCCCCATCCTTCTGCAGATGGCCTCTTCTGGAGCTCCCGTGGCACACCAAGACTGCCTGCCTCTTCGGTGGCAGCCTCTTGCTCTCCCGTGCCAACTCTCAGAGGACATTCTACAGCGACATTTTATTCTTGCCTTCCTTTTTTTCTTTTAATGGGAAGAGAAATTAGATTATCTCCACTGTCCACCATTGTGCAATGGGATGTGCATCTGAGTCATCAAACCCACTGAGAGAAGGAGCCCTCACCCCCTTACGAGACAATCTGGAGGAAAACAGGTAAATTTGATTCATGACAAACTATTCCCAAAAAGGAAATTACCATTTTGATTTCACTCTTCTTATTTGGGGAGGGCTCAAAAGTAGGATAAATTCAGAAAGAAAAAAACAAAATTCTTTGCACTGAGACCAAAAGGGATTTGTATTCATTTCTATCATCTGGCCATCCTCTGGGTTTCAGTTAGATGTCAAAACAGCATTCCTTAGTTAATAAGGGGGGAATGACCTTGATTCATGAATGTATTTGTCAACCCCTATGGTTCAAATTCCTTAGTTTCCTGAATGCACCCAGAGCCCTTACGTGAAGGTTCCACACCACTGTCAATAAAACGGGGTGGGAAAGGAATGATGGAGTGCCAGGCCACTGCCAGTGAATCATGAAAGTCCTAATAATGGGGCTTTGGTCCCCTACTGATGGTATCAATTCACTTGTATACTCTTTCCCTCAGTGATGGAGGAGAGCATCAAAAGTTCTGACTGTCTTACTAGGAGAAATCCATGGTACTGAAAGACACAAACCATGGAGTACGATCAGACAAGCCTGGAAGACTCCCAGAGTCCAGTGGAGCTGCTGCCTGGATGGATGCCAAAGTCTGAGCACCAAGCCTCAGACCATTCATTTACTGAATTCCCTGGCTTAGATGCAGAAAGAGAAGTCACAAAAGTTGTGTTTTACTCCAAGGGGCATTGATTGTGCCTGGATTGGTGGGTAAGACAGTCCATTGGATTCAAATGGGTGAGATTTTTATCTCTCGAAATCAGTGATTGAGAGAAAAGCCAACATTGTTGACTGTTTAGGTACCATCTCAGCTAGTGAATTAAAAGAGATTATTTTTTCTCTTTCAGTAAAATGTGTTTTAGGGATATGTTTTAATTGATTGTATTTCTTTCCAGCACTCTGAAGCTCTGTCTTCATCTTCCCTGGGGAGATGTACTCTGTTTGCAATAAGAGGGAACCACAGTCATTTATTAGATGGATGTTAATTAAGCGCTCTGTGCAAAGAAGCACGTGAGGTGTCTTAGACACTCCATGTTGTTGAATTCTCCCTAAAGCACCAGGAGGTAGGTACTGCTATTACCCCTGCTTCTCACAGGAGGAAACTGAGGCTCAGAGACATTCAGTAACTCACCCAAGGGCTTATGGCTCTCACGATGAAACTGCTATACCAATGCTCACTGTCTGCCCACTACTATCTATAAAATCGAGGGCTCACTGGAGGTGGTTAAAGGGGGCCGCTGAGGACCCATGGAATTCAGGGCTGAGGTTGAGACCAAGGAAGAGGAGAAAATGTAGAGTTTTGGGGTAAGGTGGAGGAGCTGCAAAGCTTTCCCTTTCTCAGGTGGATGAGAAGAATATGCAGAATTGGAATGAATCCGTATCTCCTGTCACCATGGATGGAGCCCTCTTACTGGCTGGGCTCACACTGCTTCAGCTTTTTGGGTCCAAGTCTCACTAGCTGCTTCTAAGTTTCGCCGACACACACACAGCCAGGGACCAGGACATCACCAAGCTAATCCCAAATCGTCACAGATTTGGAGGGGCATAGGCTCAGGCAGATTTCCTGCAGAGCCCACCAGTCGAGTCCCCAGTCCCTTCTAGACTCATTTCATGATGTTCACATCAGAGGGCCCTCCTGTGCCAGGGAGCTTAGCAAGTAAAGGTATAGTGTGTTGGTTACCCTTCTCGGGCCCCTGAATTCCTCAGCCAGATTCTTTCAATCTGCCCAGCCTCTGTGTCTTTGCCTTAAGGTGGGAACACTGTTTTTTGCTTGTTCATCCTGTACTGAGCTCTTGCATATCAATCGTGGTATACCAAACGGTTTTGCGTTTTCTTGCTAAGAATAGTTTGCATTTGTCACATCTTTGTAGGAAGATCAAAGCATGCCATAAACAAAAAGTTACTTATCATAATATTTCTGTTTAAGGCAATATGGAGACATTCCAAAGCCTCTTAGTTGCCCAGTCCCTCCTTTGGACACAACGTTACAGAACTGTTCAGAAACATGCTTATTTACTCCTTCCTTCTCTGGTTTTATTTTTTTTTAATGATTATCACAGTAGGTCTGTTAAACAGCCAACATCTCATATAGATACAACATTAAAGAAATAGAAAAGAAAGGTTTTTTTCCTTGTGATAAGAACTCAGGATTTACTTTCTTAACTTTCATACATAATGTACAGAAGTGATAATTATATTTATTATGTTGTACATTACATCCCTAGTACTTATTTATCTTTTTTTATAAAGTCTTTATTGAATTTGTTACAACATTGCTTCTGTTTTATGTCTTGGTTTTTTGGCCACAAGGCATGTGGGATCTGAGCTCCCCGACCAGGAATCGAACCTGCACCCCCTGCATTGGAAGGCAAAGTCTTAACACCTGGACCGCCAGGGAAGTCCTTATTTATCTTTTTTTTTTAATTAATTTTTATTGGGAGTATAGTTGCTTTACAATATTGTGTTAGTTTCTGCTGTACAGCAAAGTGAATCAGTTATACATATATATATATATATATATATATATATACATATATATATATATATCTCCCCTCTGTTTTAGATTTCCTTCCCATTTAGGTCACCACAGAGCATTGAGTAGAGTTCCCTGTGTTATACAATAGGTTCTCATTAGTTATCTATTTTATACATAGTAGTGTATATATGTCTGTTCATCCCCCCCCACCCCACCCCACCCGGCTTTTCTAGTTTTAGAATCGCCTCCCTGGTTGGCATACAGATGATTCCTAACAAGTCATATTAAACAAATGAATGTATGAAGGAGGGAGTCCTTGGAGAACTGAAGGGCAGAAACCTGTGGGCAAGATGTGATAATTTTATAAAAAATTAAAAGGAGATTTGAAATGCTATTGGCCTTACTAAGACTTTTATTTGTGAAGTGCTCTGGTTGACATATGATCACTTATGCAAATTACAGTTTGGGATCCAAGGACTGCAGACCAGTGACTGGGTGTGTGGGGAAGGTTTCTCAATAACGTTGACGAAAATCCCTGATAGAAGCTGGGAGGGCAGAGCAGAGGGGAACCAAAAAGAGCCATTAAAGAGGAGGAGGCTGCCTGCCAGTCTTGGTCTCTGCCCTTGGTAAGGGGCAGAAGGTCAAGGCTGACTCCTTTCTACTATCACATCCATCTATAATTTTAGTAACTTTAGATTTTTCTTTCATTTGATTAACTTTTTCACTTTGGCCTCATCCTACACAATCATCACATGAATCATTGAGGTTTTTTTGCGGTAGTTTTTTTAGTAAGATTAACTGAAATTAAAATTTTCCCCTGTCACAATCATACTGTCTCAAGTCACACGCTTGGAGAAACACTGATCTAAAGTGCTCACTTCACCACGGAGGAAAATGAAGAAAGATCAGAGGGGTAAAGTGATTTCTCCAAAGTCACACAGCCTGACAGCAGGAAAGGGCAGTCTACAGCCCAAGTCTTTTGGGTCTTGGCCCAGCACGCTTTCCTTCTATTTCTTTTATTTTTCTCAGAGGCTGAAAGAAAGCATTAGGCAGTTAGCACTTTCTCTTGGGGGTGGAGGGTATGAAGATTCACCTGGTTCTCTCATAAATTTTAAAAGCTTCCTTGGTGGTGTTAAGCCTTATCTCCTTAATCAGAATGTCTTCAGCCTACTAATTATATTGTATAAAACCTAACGTGGTTCCACAGGAAGTGGGCTAAAGAGGAGGGGCTCTGTGGGAAGGAGGGATCTGGATGGGCTTTAAAACCAGGAGCTGTCTATCCCCTAAGAAGGTCGGCTGGACAGGAGATGGCAGGAAGGAAAGGGGAAGGCCACTAACTACAAGCAGTCCCCTGATGGCAGCCGCCAGTGTCTTTGTGCCACGGGCAGATCCAGCAAGCTGGGGAACGCAGTCTCCTCTGTCAGCTGGGTTCCCGAGGCTGTGTGCCGCCCCACCTGTCTTCCCCCAGATATTTGTTTTAACTTGGATCACCTGGTGGCCCAAGAGGGCTGAATTCTTCATCTGTGGCCTCGCAAAGTCTGTGGTTGTTTCCAAAATGAGGCGGCCTTGTATTTGTCACTCCCAGCACGGATTTCTAAGTGGCCTTAAGTAAAAGTTAAAAAAAAGAGAGCCAGGGATGCAGTCGGCCCCATAAGAGAAAAAAAGCTCCCGACAAATCAAGTGTTTTGCTGCAGACCGATCCTGGTTTCTTTATCCGTGTATTTGAGGGTCTGAGATCTTCTCACAAACTACTTTCTTTTTCCTTCGGCCACACTTCTCACTTGGAACTACTCTGTAGCTGTACGTCCCCTGAGGGGGCTAGGCTGCCATAACGCACGTGTGTAGCACATCCCCGCTTCCCTGCCTTCCCGTGCGGTCAACTCGGAACACCCTGTCTGTAGGTATTATCTCTATTTTACAGAAGAAACCCAAGTTTTGAGAAGTTAAGTGACGTTCCTGTGGTCACAAAGCCACTAGGAAGAGGCCCTGAAAACACAGATCTTTTCTCCCTCACGTTGGGTCCTAGCTCTCCATCAAGACCCTATAAGCCTTCTCGACCTGCATCTGCTGCGTCTCTATCCTTCCTTAAGTAAACACACGCTTTCTCCACAGTCCTTGGGGCCTTCCTCAGTCATTTCTGCAGCGATAACTAACTCCTTAAGACTCTTCTGTCTTGGGTTCGTTTTGTCTTTTGCGTCTTTTTCAGGCCTCAGATTATCATTTTGGTTGATCACTTGAGTCTGGAGTCAGACCCTCAAGACTGGAATCCCAGCTCTGCTGCTTGCTAGCTGTGCGACCTTTCTGGGTCTCACTTTCCTCATCTGCAAAATGGACATAGAAATAGCACTAATCTCATGGGATTGTTTTGAGGATTGAAAGACATTACGGTTGTAAGGTGCTTAGTACCAGGCCACACACTTAATAAGTAGTAGCTGTAATTTTGTATTTACTATTTATTTTCTTTCACTTAAATCCCTTTCCCCGTGTATTTTGTATAGTGAATGAGAATATCAGCTTAGGGTCTGTTCTGTCCACCTCTTCAAAGTGGAGTCATACGTTTTCTTTTTAACGTGACACAAAGAGAATCGCCAGCCTTTTTCCCCTTCCCAGATGGCTACAGTTTGCCCATCGTTATTCAGGTTACTCCTTTTCCTCATAGCACAACTGGGGATAGAAACAATGTTTTCATGGACAAATCTTATTTGTTCCCTCCTAATTATACTGAAAAGAAGAAAATCTCTCTGGTTACAGAAACATTGACCTCTCTGGTAGTCAGTAGCTGGAAATGGCAAGGGGGATTTCAGTGGGTTTCTCAGCTCCCAGGTCAGAGAACACATTCACCTCCTGTTCTCACATCCGGCATCTCCCCGCCTCGCAACCTCATCACGGTCCTCTTAAGGAACTGCATCCCTGAAAGCCCCACCACTCCTTCTGCGCTCTCTGAGGCGTGTTCCCAGAGCCAGCCTCTGTCAGCCACCCCCATGGGAGCCTGATTCTCCTTTCCCCACTGCGGTCTCCCCTCCCTTTGCTCTACCCCCTACCCAGGCTTGCTCCTCTGTCTTTCCGTCTACACCTTCATCCATTCAACCATAGTCATGGAGTGCTAGTCACATTCAAGCACTTTTTGGCACTAAAGGATCAAAGGGGGACAAGGCCAACCCTTGGAGGCTACTATCTTCCCTTTAGTGAAGGGAGTGAATGTAATTCCCATTCAGAAACTACTTGTACTTTATTTAGCTCTGTCTAGTTTCCTGCTACTTACTACTTCTATAACTGTGGGCTACTTAATATACCTCTCAGGGTGTGTTTATTCATCAGTTGAAAGGGGGATTAAAATAGCAAACCCAACGCCTTGCCACAGATGTGTTATCAGAATGAAATGAGATAACATGCAGAGAGCCCAGCCTGGTGCCCAGCACATACTAAATGCCCAGGAAATGTCATGACTGTCATATATTATTATGAAACTGTATCTACATGGCAGAAATCCATGAGGTGTCCTACTTTATTAATCCAGACTTCTTCTCCTCTCTTCTTCCTTTCCCATGATATTTAAGTAGAAAAGCTCTGTGTATTTTTAAGTCAATTATCTACTCATTGTTTCTGTACAGTCTAGATTCACTTGATAATCTCTCCATGTTTCTGTAGAGACTCAGTGAAATGTCAGAATAAGAAACAGAAGGTGAGGGGTTGGTCCACGTCTTCAGGGTCAGCAAATGTTTTCAACCTGGATAGAATGGGGAAAGAGTATATAAGAATTTACTAAATTCTAAAGCTGTGGTCTATGTGTACTTGTGGTTTTAGAAGTTCACAACTGAGAGAAACGTCTGAGAATTTTGAGGTTAGCCTCATATTTTCATATTAAAAAAAAATCAAGGACGAGGGAAGGAGGTCAAGGTGCCAAGGTCAAGGTCTCACAGGGAAGCCATGACAGAGCAAACCCTTTTGATGCTTCCCCCTTATGTGATCCCCACTTCATTACGTGGCCGGGATAACAGATGAAATAAAAATGTAGTCCATTTCTTCGAGCCTTTTTGACACTGAATAATTTTTTGTGCCTGTACATGTATGGAGGAACGGTCTATGGGCTTCTGAGACGGACAAGCAGATGTAAACTCTTATGATCATGAGCCCTCTTACTACCGATAGCTCAGAATACTAACTGCCTGCCTCTTGGGCTGCTCTGCGCCAGGAGCTTTGTGTTAACCCCGCATTTCATCCTCACTCCATCCTTCAGGGTAGATGTTATTCTGCCCTGAGGAAACTGATGCTCCAGGAGGCTAAATATGCCCACCGTCCTAGTGGACCCAGGTTGGTCCTGAGATCTGTGTGTCTTCAAAGAACATGTGCTTTTCCCTGTCTGTGTCCTGTTGCTTTATTCATGCTCAGAACGGACTCCTTGAGAAGGTTACAAAAAGAGAGGCACAGCGTGTGGGGGGAAAGGTCCAGAAGGAGAGGATAAGGAATATCTGGAGAAGCCTTCCTGGAAGAAGTAAGTCTGTAGAGAATTGAGAACACATTGATGAGACCTCTTCATCCTCTAGAGAACCTAGTAGTCTTACCGAAACTGTGGGCCATATGGGTTTATAAGGCATCAATATTTTATCTATGTGAAATGTTTCATTTAAGCTTCTATGTACCTCTTTCAGATCACTTCATGTAATTGTCAATGTCATATCTCTTTTTCTTTTTTCAATATATTCTTAAAAACAAAACTCTGTAGCTCATTCTAGCCTGGCTTATTTAGAAATATACAGGGTCATGTTGAAATTTGAGGATTGCCGCTTTAAGGATTACTATATGCTCTGTCAAACTTATGCATCTTACTCAATTTACGGAAAAGACTAGAGTTGCTTAGTATCATATCCATGTCTGTTGCACCCGAATGGAGCTTCCAAGTTTTGTACTGCTTAAAATTTTCACAAATAAAATTTTTTCTCATGGTGGTTAAAAAAAAAAAAAAAAAAAAAAACTGGAGGGAAAGGGGGTGACAGGAATAAGGCAAGTCTAGTTTACCAATGGGTTTTCTCGTCTTCAGTTTTCGTGCCACATAATAATAATAAGGTTTGCTGTCTTTATACTTTAGGATGTAAAATAAGGCAAGACTGGCTTTTTCAGTCAGCATAAGAATAATTTCTTTTATTTATATGACATTCTCAAAATGACAAAAGTATAGTTGCTAAGGGTCGGTGGGGGAGGGAAGGTGTAGATGGCAAAGTGGCAGCACAGGACACTTCCGCGTGGTGGGACTGTTCTGTGTTGTGATGGTAGGAGTGATTACACCCATTTATACACTGTTAACACGCATAGAGCTGTACCTCCAAAGAGGCAATTGGACAGTACGCTACTATTGAAAATAAAACAAAATATTATAAAACAAGGCACAGAAACCATCAAAGAACACTTGGGTTGCGTTCACCAGGAAACAAAGGGATCTAGTTAAATTGGTCCACTCTTTGGTCTGTCATCCGAGGCCTCTCGCAGTGTAGCCTGGTGCCCAGCTGACAGCTGACCTCACTATGGTACCAGCTGAGGGCTAGGGGCCTGTTCCACACAAGTCCAGCCTACAGCTCTTCCATGGGCCTCGTTTTTCCATCTGAGCCTGGAGGAACTGGAGTGGGAGGGGTGAGAGGGGAGATCACATTCAGGCAGGAATGTGCCTCTTGATCACAATGTATAGTTTTTACAAGAAGCCTCTGTCACCACAGAGTATGCATGACATTTCCCCTAAACCTATTATCTTCTAAAACTAAATACAGGTAAAGAGATTCTCTAAAACAGGATGTTACTCTAAAGTAGCATTAAACCCTCTTACAACTATAATAGCAACTGATACCATTTACCGAGTGCCTCCTCAAGGGAACAGGAATTTTCTGTCTCTGCATTGTCTCATTTATCCCTCACAATCAACCTTCAAGGAAGGAGAACCATTGCTCACATGAGGAAATTCAAGCTCAGAGTGGTAGAACCACCTGCCCAAGGTCACAAGGCTGATTCCTGGCAGAACGGGGACTTTCATCTCGGTCTCAGACCCCAGGAGCTGGTGTCCTTCCTCTGAGTTCCAATGGTCACTTCAGCTGGGGTCCCCCAGTCCTACCAAGGAGCCATCCCTGCCCCACCTCTCACCCCCTCCCCAGTCCCCACCATTTCCCACTCTGCCTAGCTGGTCTCCCCCTAACCCTCAATCTGTCCCCACTCTTCCCCATCCCCTTAAGAGATTCGTCCCTGCTTTGAATCCATCCATTCCCAGCCCTCCATCCTTCCCTGTTGTGCTCTGAGAACCAGTAGCTTGGAAACAAGGAAGAAACACACAAAGTCAGAAGAAGATGAGCTCCTGGTACCTACTCCACGTGGTCCTCCATGCTTGCCCTGATAGACCTTGTTATAAATGGTGGGAAGGTTTTATAGGCTGTTGACTTGGAATCAGACCTCTCTCTCTCTCTCTTTATCCATAGATAGGAATGTTGGAGGGAACCTCAGCCCTTATCTCACCCGAGCTCTAGGGATTGCAGAGAATCTTGAGGGCAGACCTAGGAATCTAGTTGTGTAGGTCTATGGTACTCAAAGTGTGTGCATCTGCATCAACTGGGATCTTGTTAGAAATGCACATTCTCAGGCCCCTGCACAGACTTACTGACTCAGAAACTCTGGAGGTGGAGCCCAGCAATGTGGGTTTCAAAAAGGCCTCGAGCTGATTCTGAAGCATGTGAAAGTTTGAGATCTACTGGTGGAGACCGGTGCTTCTAACACTTTAATGTGCATAAAAATCACCTGAAGATAGGATTGCCAGATTTGGCAAGTATTTTTTTGTTCTATAGATACAGTTATGGGATATACTTAGACTACAAAACTTCTCGCTGTTTATCTGAAATTGAAATATAACTGGGCATCCTGTATTTTACCTGGCAATTCTACCTGAGTATCTGTTCCAAGTTCAGCTTCTGATTCAGTAGTTCTGAGGAGAAGCCTGAGATTCTGCCTTTCTAACAAGGTGATGCCAGAGATGCCAAAACACGCCGATAGCAAGGATCTAGGGATACTTGTTAAGTACAGATTCCTGGATCCTCCCCCAACCTACTGATTCAGAAACGTCCAAGGGAGACATTGATTTGGAATATTGTGACTGAAGGGCCATGTGCTCTGAGTCACAGACCTCCCATCTACAGCTTTGGGGGAGATGGTCTGTAAGTTCAGATCTTACCCTTGCATGTAACTCCACACACACAATGGTTAGTGCAGGTGAGCCAAGAATAGGGGGCTCTGCCGAGAGGCCGGAGGGGAAGGGAAGCTTGCTGAGGTGGATGGAGGATTTACCGAGGGAGTGGAGGACCCAGGAAATTGGAGACTTGGTGTGTCTGTGGGGAAGGAGCAAAACCCAGGCCCAACAAAGACAATCACCTCTTTCTCTTCAAGGTGGACCACACTCGTGGGTACATTTATTGAACCCCTCTTGCATTAAGAACGCTATAGATCGTATCTAATTTCAGTTTATTCTCAAACAATGCTTTAAATTTGAAATTCTTTCTCCCATTTAGTAGATGAAGAGCACAAAGCTCGGAAAGGGCGGGGGAACTTGCCTGCGGTCCTACAGCTGGCAAGTCCTGGAGTCCGATTTGAACACGGGTCTGTGCCCAAAGTGCTCTCCACTGCACGTGTCACTCTCCAGACGCTCGTATTTATGGAAGGTGCTGAAGCACAGTGGTGGCTCCGGGAGAGACTGGCCACTGCCCTCCACGACTGCAGCCACAGACCCTTTCCTCATGGCATATGCCTTCAGCACTCTCCCAGCTGGGCCTCTCCACCCCATCAGGTGATGCCCCAGAGCATCCCATGCACAGACTCAGCCTGCGCCATGACTCACCTGCTGGCTTGTTTCTTCCCAGGAGTGTGGCCCGTACAGCGGAAGTCCCTCAAGACGCCTGATATCCCACCTCATTAGGCCCATTAGCCTCCCCCTCTTGCTGTTGTGGGATTAGTCATGTATTTATTCTTGAAGCACTTTTTCTTTCCTTTGATCTTCCAGAAGAGCCACTTCAATTTAGGTGTCTACCTGGACATGATGAAATTCCAAGCATGTTCTCAACTCCATCCCAGGTTTCAAGGTGTATTAGTTTAAAGAATTTCTCTCCATCTGAGGAAATGATGTTGGTCTGAGCCATGCTGGAGAGTTGGAGGTCCCAGACCTCTCACCGTGGGTGAGACATCAGAATTTCAAACTCTTAATCCTATTGATTCCTCCTCCTTTTCATCTTTTCAGCACTTGTCGGGAAAGTTGAGTTTGTGTAATTTGGAGGGGCGGCTGATTGACTCTGGTTTGATTATGACCTATTTGTGTCATGTCATTAATAAGAGTGGCAGCCAGCTGACGAACCACTTAAGGACATCCTTGCAACTTCTGCTATGCTGAAGCCCAGGCAATTATTTGGGTTTTAGAAAAGTGACTGAATCAGATCATCAGCGTGGGATGGATTTTGTTTTGCCTTTAAGCAAGCCCTAGCCATCCTCTGGAGAATAGAATAACCAAGAAACACGCAGCTCTTTTCAAGGACAGGAAAAGGGAAGAAAAGTCATATTTCCTGAGTGTTTAGGTTGTGCCAGGCACTTAATCCTCTCAATAGCTTTAGGTCGTAGATCTTATTATCCCCATTTTACAGATTAGAGAGTCTAGCCTCAGAGGTTAAGAAACACTCCCCAAGTTCAAACAGCCAGAAAATGACAGAACTCAAATCCGTCTGATTTCAAAGTCATTGTGTTTTCACACTATGTAGGTTGGAGAACTTCTTAATGCAGCCCCAAAAGTAAGAAAACTTGTTTGTTTTTTAATTGTTTCTGTGTTTTTAATGAATAGGATATGTGTTATTTAAAAGTACTGGGCTCTCACTCAACCAGATATCAAAACTAACTAAAAGCTCTGCTAGTAAGTGAGAAATATAAATAGATCAGTGGAATAATATTGGGATCTGAGAAACAGCCCGACAGAAATCAGTGGGGGAGGTGATGTACTATTTAATAAGTGGTACTGGGGCAACTGACTTTCCAAATTAAATATAAAGTTAAATTCTTACCTCATCCTGTACATAAAAACAAACTCCAGGTGGCATATATATTTAAAAGTTTAAACAAGAAAAAAAATATAGGAGAGTATCTTTGTGAACTTAAGGCAAGGAAAACATAAAAAAAGAAATAATAATGGGAAATATTGGTAAATGGGGCTACCATAAATTTTAAAATGTTTGTAGAACAAAAGGCCCCTCTTACAGGGCTTCCCTGGTAGCGCAGTGGTTGAGAGTCTGCCTGCCGATTCAGGGGACACGGGTTAGCGGCCCAGTCTGGGAAGATCCCACATGCCGCGGAGCGGCTGGGCCCGTGAGCCATGGCCGCTGAGCCTGCGCATCCGGAGCCTGTGCTCCGCAACGGGAGAGGCCGCAACGGTGAGAGGCCCGCGTACCGCAAAAAAAAAAAAAAAAAAAAAAAAAAAAAAAGCCCCTCTTACAAAGTTAAAAGATGAGAAGCAGGCTGAGAGAAGAGATTGACAATATATATAACAGTCAAGATTAGTATTAAGGATGTTTTTAAAAACTACAAATCAATACCCCAAGACAGACAACCCAGTAAATAAATGGGCAAATATTATAGAACAAGAAGTTCACAGAAGGGAAACCCATACTCCCCCACACCCAGAATAAACAAGCCAATGAAAAGATGTTCGACCTCACAGGGAAATAACAACAAAGATAATACGCTTGGCAAAAATTAAGTAATATTTCATTATTAAGTATGTGTGAGAATATGAGCTAATGGGAGCTTTCATATACTGCTGTTATTTGTGTACCTTTGTATGGCCATTAGGGAAAGCATTTTGGTAATTTCAGATTAAAATGGACAATGTGCATGACCACTCAGAAACCCATTTGCAGACAAGATCCTGGAGCACCTTTCAGGCAGATAGATGCAGGACCAGCTCCATGGGCATGCATAGTCTCACAGTGTCTGTCCTTATGAGGGCCCCGTGCTTGGTCTAATGTTCTGCTTTCACCATCTTGAAATTCTTAATAGCTTTAAACTTGTGCTTTTGAGTGAAGTTCCCTGAGACAATGGAGCATGTCCTGGGCAGAGGAGGTGGGTGTAATATGCACGCCTCCCTGTTCCTTGCCTCCCATTCACATCTCGCGTTCAGTATGTCCCCCGAGCACAGCATTCCAGTGGACCCATCATGTGGGGGAGTTTAGTGGGGCTCAGAGGGAGAACAAGGTAAGCATGTGACATCTACGGCAGAATAATCGAGTAATTGTGAAGCTGACATCCCCAAGAGGCCACACTTCTCCTGAACCAGAACTTGCCTCAAATGCAGAAAGAAGGCATGGGCAACCAAGGATCCCTGTCTTACCCTTCCTTACTCACGTTACTTCCCTGTATTAACCAACCACTTACCCTGAAAGTGATGACACAGAAGGAAAGGGAAGGACAAAGCAACTCAGTTCTTTTTCTCTCAGTGTTTCCTTATTCATCAGTAAGTCAAAGGCAGAGAGTGTGGGTAGAAGGTACCTGAGTCAAGAAGTGACATAAAAACACGTCAATTAGTTTTGTTCAGTGTTTCTACTGTTTCTGGTACAAGTGAAATACATATGCATGTAGGATCTGCAAGATGAGAGTTGTGTGATTTCAGTGATTCCCTGTAAGTGTTAAATATGCTTATATTTGCATTTAAAACTGGCATTGCATAGTATACCATAGACTGCTGAAAGGTAAAATTCCTGATAATAATTTACGTTTCTCATCTTTCTTAGAACAATATTAGGATGGCAAATAAAAAAACGGTGTGACAAGTTTAGAGAGAGAGAGACCATGGAAGAAAAGAAAAAGTTTTATATTTTAGTTCCTTTAACAGCACTTTTCCCCTATGTTTTGAATAAGCATGCAGGGGCCAGCCCTACAGTTTCATTTTGCACTGGGCCAGCAAATTATGTAGCCAGCCCTGTGTAGTTGCCCGTGGAAACATGAACAAGAATGTCCATTTAAACAGAGTTGTAATGGTGAAAAAAAATGGAAACAATTCAGTGTCCAGGATAATGGAATAAATAATGGGATAAATTACGGCATAGTCAATAGCATGGAATAAATGTATTGACCAAATCCATGGGTACATAGTGGAGATCAAAAACAAGGCTGAGAAAAAAGAGAAAAAGAAAGAAAGAAAGAAAATTGCTGCTCATATATAAGTATACTGTAAATTTTATTGTAACTAACAAAATTATTTAAAATATTTTTAAAGGCTGAGAAAAAATTAAAACTGGAAGGCATTACACAAAGTATGAGAACATGCATCTATTTAACTTTATAAAGTACCCACAAAATTCATTACCTATGGATACATTTTTATATACAGTGAAGTACAGAAACGTTGACCAGATACACACTAAGTTCATGACAGTGATTTTATTTAAGGAGGGAGAGAGAGAGTGGGGCCAGGAAAGGGAAAATGGAGGACTTTTTATTTTAAATCTTTTATTTCTTAAAAAACCAAAATCGTATTTATTAAACTGAATGCTGTATACGTGGGTTTGATATGTTGTTCTCAGTGATTTCCGTATTTGTTTAATTTTTTAAAACTCCTCCTAATTTAAATAAGATAGACCAGCCATGGCTCCCATTATCCCTCCATTCCAAAGACAATTTCCAAAGAAGAAAAAGAAAATGCAGTGAAGACGCAGAGTTGAGCCCCCATGTGTATGTTTCTTTGGACAAGATGCTAAAACATGATTCTATCTATTTGCCAACATGGGAAACATGGCAACAAGGCCTGGAGTAAATCTCTTGGGTGCTTGTGAGTGGAGGTTATGCATAGACCATTAGCCAAATCATCTGGTTGGTAAAGAAAGATACTTTATGCATCTAATTTCCAGAGTGATGCTGTTTTTTTTCTGTCTTGAACCAAACTTTTTTTAATGTGCATGACTCTTGTGTCCTGAATTTGCTAATAAGAAGTCAGGCCCACATGAATCTTCCTTTACTTTCTGGAGGATGGTCACCTTCTTGGCCTTGGACCAGACCAGAACACAGTGGTCATGAAATAATGCACGCAGCCTCTCAGCCCTTGCTCCTACATGGAGCTGGAATAGCTCTTTAAACTCTGAAGGCCTGAGTTCCAATTCATTCTCCATAGGCATAAGACGGAAATTACTTTGGCTGCAGAAGCATGATGTAGCCCATTCATGTAGAAAACCACTGCAATAAAAGGAAAAGAAAGTTAATTTAGGAAAGCAATGCCTGGTTTGGATTTTGTTTTATATTCCTTTCCTTTCTAGATGCTGGCCTCATCGCTGGGAACTTGGCTGTTTCTTGAGGACTGGTTAGGTGATTTTTAAAATTATTTTAAATAACTCACCAGTAAGCCCCTTTGCATCCAAACTGGTTACAAAGACGGACTTAAACTTTTCCAGATAATTTACAATATTTATCCTAACTTACACTGGAAATAATTCACAAAACAAGGAAGCCTTCTCTCCCTAACATCTGTAGTCAACCTCAATGGACTTGAATTTCTTCACACTCACTGTTCTACTAAGGAGGGGGCGTGTGTGGCAACAGCAGGGTCATCAGGAAGTAAAGATGTTAGAGCCATTTTGTGTCTCAGGGTGAAAAATTGATATCGAAAGGAACTTGCTGAGTCAGGGGACACTCTCCCTGTCCTAGTGCTTTGACGCTGATGGCCACGTAGTGAGGATCCTGGAACTTTATCAGCTTATATTATACTGTATCTGCACAAAAATCAACATACAATTATTATTTGGACTCCTAAAGAGAAGAATGGACAACAAAAACTCTCTCCCAGAGAACTTATAACACTATCTATAAATCATTAATATTTGTCTTTGGAATACATGCTACGGTTTATATTTCAACCAATTGTATCCATTCTCCCCCAAACTCCTGTCCCATCCAGGCTGCCACATAACATTGAGCAGAGTTTCCTGTGCTATATAGTAGGTCCTTGTTGGTTATCTGTTTTAAATATATCAGTGTGTATATGTCAATCCCAAACTCCCTAACGATCCCTTCCTTCTACCCTTCCCCCCAGTAACCATAAGTTTGTGAATCTGTTTCTGTTTTGTAAGTAAGTTCATTTGGTACATATATACAATGGAATATTATTCAGCCATTAAAAAGAATGAAATAATACTTTTTGGAGCAACATGGATGGACCTAGAGATTGTCATATTGAGTGAAGTAAGTCAGACAGAGAAAGAGAAATACCATATGATACCGCCTATATGTGGAATCTAAAAAGAAATGATTTTATGTTTATTTTTAATGCTGCCTAAAACTTCATCCAGTAGTTAGGTGTACCTTAATCTATCTAATGACTATCTTATGTAATGTTTGACATTTAATTTTTCCAATTTTTCAGAATTACAGATCGTGCTACAAAGAATATTTTTGATTATGGCTTTTTTTTCTGTTGAATGATCCTTTTACAGTAATTCTCATATGTGTTCTTACCAGGTTAAAGTCTAGAAACATTTTAAGGTCCTTTGCTTTTTGTTTTCTGAAAAGGATATTCCAATGTACACTGCCAGTAATGAGTACTGTTTTTATTAATTATGTTTCATCTAACTTTATATAATACCTTTATTAAAAAGTGCTTTCCTTATTTTTAATTTTGATCTTCTCAAAGTTCCAGCCCTAGACTTCAGAGCTGCACTGTAACATTACTTGAACTTACCCTCCGCTGTTCCTATGTGGATTCGAACACTTACCAAAGGAAGATAGTGCTGGTTTTCCCCACCAACCCATCCCACTTAAGCAAACAGGCCTCAAATTCTCCCTTCCTAAGATAAAAGCAGGCTCTTCCTTTGGAAAATAGAATCAGTATAGTCTGATTTAGGATTGCTGAAAACAATCTTCCTGTTGACAAATCCTTATGTTCTGGAGGTACCCAGGAGGAGTAAGAACGCTGGAGCAGGGGAAAGGGGGATTCAAAGGCAGAAAGGACAATCCTGACCTTTTAAAATAAATTTCCCAGTAAAACACAGAAGCACATGCACATACTTGCATACGTACCCTGAGACTCCCAAATGTTGAAGCATTGCATCCAGATAACTAAAACCAGCCAGGGATCTATTTAGACTAAAAAATGAAAAGAAACTATGTTTCTTTCACCTTGTTCAGCAATACTGTAATCATCCAAAGTAGTAATAGTATAGATAACTGATGTCTAAAAATTATCTTCCAATGATTAAGTCTTTTGGGTCAGAGAAGATACACTGGGCTATATATGGGTTTGTCCTGAAACTTTCTTCCTTAGAGAAATCCTTGATTCCAGTTTGCTTTCTTGGCAGGTGATAAAAGGATAAACCACAAGAAAACTTAATTTGAAATCAAAGGGGCCTGTAAGTTTCACTTGCCTCTTTCTCAAAAAGTAACCAGCACATATGTGTATAAAATTATAGTATTGCTATAAACACAATTCATGAATTGGAGGCTGACCCAGATTTCCACTCCCTAAGCTTTCTGTACTCCCTGTGCAACCCTCTCCTCTCCTGTGCTCAGTGTTGCTTGAATTGTCACTAGCATCCAAAATGTTCCCTTACTTTGGGCTCTGCAGCAGCTGCCCAATACTCACCGACATGGTTGCATTAACGTCCCTGGGCAACAGTGCCATCTTGTGGACACTCGGAATGCTGCAACTTCCTCCCAAAGCAAAGTTGCATTTTCCCAACTACAGGCACAAATGAGACTTTGTCTTTTTACTGCTCTTTAACTTCCAGGCTGAGGGGGCTCCTACATGACTGAAGATGTCAAGAGGGTACGGGGTAGACAATTTGTACTGCCTGTTGGTCATGTCTCTTGAGATCTTGAATAAATCTTAGGAACTTGTGTGAGAGTTTTTGCAAAACTATGTTTACAAGATGCATCATTAATATATTAGATCTAATACGATTTTCTTCTGGTAGCACAATAATGTGGCAACATTGTACTAAGGGTGAGTTGGCATGCTGTGTGACTTGACTTACCGTTGTAAAATAATTACTTTAAGGGCTTCCCTGGTGGCGCAGTGGTTGAGAATCTGCCTGCCAATGCAGGGAACAAGGGTTCGAGCCCTGGTCTGGGAGGATCCCACATGCCGCGGAGCAACTAGGCCCGTGAGCCACAACTACTGAGCCTGCGCGTCTGGAGCTTGTGCTCCACAACAAGAGAGGCCGCGATAGTGAGAGGCCCGCACACCGCGATGAAGAGTGGACCCCGCTTGCCACAGCTAGAGAAAACCCTCGCACAGAAACGAAGACCCAACACAGCCATAAATAAATAAATAAATAAAGCCAACTGTCAACAAATAAAAACTATTATAAAAAAAAATTACTTTACTGGACATGTGGTCTCCAGACAGAATCGGCTCTGTGATTTAATTTTTTAAATATGTCCATGACAGAAACTCATCAAATTTGTGAACCTTGTGGGATTAGATGTTCCAGTTGAAATATGTATTAGAGTTTGGGATAAAAGGCACAGGATCTTAATGATAATTTTTAAAAATTTATTTATTTATTTTGGCTGCACTGCACGGCATGCAGGATCTTAGTTCCCCTACCAGAGATTGAACCCATGCCTCCTGCAGCGGAAGCATGGAGTCTTAACCACTGGACTGCCAGGGAAGTCCAATAATAATTTTTAAAAACTCAAGAATATTTGGGGAAATGTTTGAATCAGCACAGAATTTATACATTTTAGCAAATATGTAAATAATAAAATTTTTTTCCTGTGATGAAATTATTTTCTTAACAAAAGCTTTAAAAACTTTCTCTTTGCTGAACCTCCTTCTTGTGCAGTTTAGCTAAAGACCAGAATGACTGTGCGTATCTCTTGGGAAAAAGAAACAGGTGTGCATCTAAGTTACTCCTAAAAAAGCTGTTTGTTCAACTAAAATGTGCTGTCCTCCCAGTACTGTCACTATCAGAAAATAATCTCTGATTCTGTCTTCTCGGTGAGGATTCTCCAACAGTAAAATTCTATTTTGAAATGCAAATAAACTCTTCTTTCTACAAGCTTGTAAAAAGGCAAAACATCTCACAAGAAAAAATATAATTGTCACATAATTAGGTACCTAAACAGGAATGCTGTGCTGATACTTTAATTTTGCTTCATTGCAATGATGTATATTGAATTACAAAGCAGTATAGGACAAGGTGATAAATTAGGGAAGAAAATAGCTAATAGCACCACATGAAGCTGCCGCTGGGACCCAGAGCCTGGCAGAAAACAGGATCGACTTCCAGGGAATCACCACGGGGTCTAAGAGAAATAAACACAACTGTACTTAGGAAGCCCTCTTTACTTGCTGGTTAAATTAGATTAACCAGACCCCAACAAAGTGCTGTTCCAAGCCAGAATTGCTTTTGGAAGAAAAATGTTAAAATGAGAATTTATGAAGAAGTTACATCCTGGGGTCAATACGAATTCAGTCCAATTCCTTCGGCCTTCTCCATTTTCCCTACAGAACTGTACTTCTTGTTAATGTTTGTAATAACTACCCTGCGGCACTGTCGATTCCTGAATCAACAAAGAAAGATCAAATTACAGATCTTCCTGATCAGCAAAGAAAGGTCAAATTACAGATCTTCCTTGACCTACAATGGGGTTATGTCCTGATAAACCCATTGTGAGTTGAAGATATTTTAAGTGGAAAATGCATGTAATACACCTAACCTACCAGACATCATAGCCTAGCCTACCTTAAAGTGCCCAGAACACTTATATTAGCCTGCAGTTGGGCAAAATCCTCTAACACAAAGCCTACTTTATAATAAAGTGTTGAATATCTCATGTAATTTATTGAATACTATACTGAAAATGAAAGACAGAATGATCGTAAGAGTACAGAATGGTTGTATCAGTTGGTTACCCTCATAATCCCACAGCTGACTGGGACCCACTGCCCAGCATCACAGGAGAGTATCATACTGCATATCACTAGCCCGGGAAAAGAGTCACATTCAGAATTCGAAGTACAATCTTTAGTGAATGCATATTTCTTTCACACCATCGTAAAGTCGATAAATGATAAGTTGAAAACAATTCTAAGTCGGGGGCCCTCTGTATGTTTCACGATGACACTTGTTAGACAACAGAGTGGGCTCCTATGTTGCAGAAGGATGTTTGACAAAGGTGGGAATGACAAGGGTTACCTGATCCACCTCAATTAATCAGAAACTAATTAAATAGGACCCCAGTTCCGACAATACTCCATTACAATAATGGTGAAAGAGCTTCCCTGGTGGCGCAGTGGTTGGGAGTCTGCCTGCCGATGCAGGGGACACGGGTTCGTGCCCCGGTCCGGGAAGATCCCACATGCCGCGGAGCGGCTGGGCCCGTGAGCCATGGCCGCTGAACCTGCGCGTCCGGAGCCTGTGCTCCGTAACGGGAGAGGCCACAACAGGGAGAGGACCGGGTACCGCAAAAAAAAAAAAACAACTTAGAGGTAATGCATATAAAACACCTGCCACTTAGCATATGATCAGTAAATGGTATTTTGAGAAGGCTAAGTAACCAGATTAGGGTCATGTGGCCAACAGGGCACAGGCAGGACTCAAGGCGCAGCAGACTCCCTTGCCGGTTTTGATAGATGTTTGGGTAGGAAAGTCTGTTCTCTCTCTTTTTAGCTCAGTGATCAACAGTGGGAGGGGTAGGTGGGTCTGGGTAGCATGGTGTCAGGCTCTGAGCACAGGAAGGTGAGCAAGGCAGTCTGCTGCCTGCTCAGAGCCAGCAGTGTACTGGGAAGAGAGAGAGACAGGTGTGGTACAAACCATTATCAGAGCCAATCAACAGCTGCTGAGAACACGCCCTCTGCCAGCCTGTGAGATTTCCAGTAAAGGGGCACACCAGCTCACCCTTCTACCCCCCAACCCTAGATTCCCCTTCCTGGAAACTGTGTGCTGCCTTCCAAAGCCAAGCTCTCCACAACAAGCAAACAAAAAAACAAAAATAAAACAAAGCAAAAAAAAAAACCCCCAGCACCTGCCAGGAGTGCTGTTTCACTGGTGAGGTTTCAAGTAAACACTCCAGGAAACAGGTAAACACTAGACATTAGCCTGGGTTTCACTGAGGCAGGAGAGAACCATATCTCTCTGCCCTGGGCTGGTCCCCTGGAACCAGGGTCAAAGCTCTTCCCTCCCCCTGCTCATGCCTGAACGCATGTGCTTGATTGACAGTTGACCCAGAACAAGTGCTCTCCTCTCCTTTCCTCTAACTGTGCTGGTGCCAGTCAGCTCTGCAGCTAGAGTATAAGCTTCTCACCAGCTAATAAAGAACATACCTTTTGGGACTTCCCTGGCAGTCCAGTGGTTAAAACTCTGTGCTCCCAATGCAGAGGGCACAGGTTCCACTGGCAAACTAAGATCCCGCATGTGGCACGGCACGGCCAAAAAAAGAACATACCTTTTTTTTTTGTTCTTTCACAGTATCCAGCTTTGAGCTAGCTGTGTAAAAGGTGTTCATCAGATACACCTGTTTGAGTACATTTCTCCTCTCAGTACCTGCGGGGGAGGTGGAAATGAATGGAATTTACTCCCTAAAAACTAAGTCTCTTGAGCCAGAAATCAAACAAGATTTCAAAGAAAAATGAGGTTATGTCAAAACAATACAAGCATCAGCTTGAAGGGTTTCTTACTGGTCAAAGTTGGAGCAATTTAAGCATCAAATGCATGATAACTGTAACTTGGATATATAAAATTCCATCAGTCTATAATGATACTTAAAAGAGAAAAGGCAAAAAAGAAGTGATTTGTCACCATCAGAGAAGACTATTACATCAATTCCTTACTGGTAAAATTTGTAATTAATGGAAGAGAATTAGGTATTATCCTGCCTTTCAAGTGGGATCTGTATTCCAGGGTAACCAATTAGCCTCAGTTGATGAAAGGACATTTTCCTTCACAGTAAAATCTTAGCTAAAAATAGATGCACTTACAGAATTAGAAAATCACTACTTTGCAACCCCTAATAAGAGAAATGATTCAGACATGGATCATCGAAGGAATCTAAAACTATAAGGGAATAGATGTCGTTGCTAAAATGTCACCTCATAGATTACAAGGGGGAAAGCATAACTTTACAAAGGAGGGGTCAGTGCTCTATCTTGGCATCAGCAGTGGGACAACCAGACAGCATGCACCTTCTGTGACAAAGCAATACAAAATCCATCAGCTGTGACATACTCTTGCCTAAACTATTTAGATTGAATCTAATCAAGCCTTTAGTTTTAACTTTGATTTTACAAGAAATACAGGGCCGACTAGAGCAAGTAAAACAATATCACAAGGGATCAGAAGTTCATAAGGTGGCACATTCTGAAGAACGGCTGGCCCGGTCTCAACAAATTACTGTTAAGGAAAGCAAAAGAGAAGGAGGTTGCTCTACACTAAAGGAGACTTGAATGGCATCACGATGAAATGCAATGTGTGGTCTTTGATTGGAATCTGATTTGAAGCAACCATTTTGGGGCCAGTTGGGGAATTTTTCACATGGACTAGGTATTACATGATGTTAAAGTATTACTGTTAATTTTGTTAGCTGTGATAGTGGAACTGTGGTGATGTAGGAGAATATACCCCAATTCCACCACTGGAAATAACCACTGTTCACACAGATAAGCTTCATTTCAGACATTTCTTTTATGAGTAAGAGAGAATAAGCATGAGAAATATTTCTATAAAGATAAAAAAAATGTTCTACCATATACACACTACTATATATAAAATAGATAACCAGCAAGGACCTACTCTATAGTGCAGGGAACTATACTCAGTACTTTGTAATAAGGGAAAAGAATCTGAAAGAGAAGGTATATATATAACTGAATCACTTTGCTGTACACTTGAAACTAACACAATATTGTAAATCAATTATACTTCAATTTAAAAATGCAAAAATATTTTTCCATATACTAATTTTAAGAAAAAATATTACATTGAAATTTAATTGAATTTCAAGAAGAAAGAGAAACAAAAATGAAACTGAAGAGATACCTAAACTTTAGCTAAATGCTTCTTCACTATAAGAGATTTCCTAAAATATAGCCCTAGGATTGAGAACAAAGATTAAGAAGCACTTTTAGAGCCTGGGGTCATAACCTTTTAAAGTAAACTAGATGCTTACATTTTAGGCAGTGTTGATTGATTCATTGGTCTAAAAGTTGAGGAAATTGGCCTTCTTATTTTTCCTCTTATCATCTTCTCCTTCCAAATCTATTCTTACTTCTTTTTACTTTATCAAAGGAGTATAACATAATTCTCACGGTGTTCTAGTCTCAGTTTTTACTTAATGGATTCATTGCTCAATACCAGTTTATCACAACCTCTTTTTGTTTGTTTGTTTTTTGATTATGGTGAATCCACACACATAATGATTTATTATGCCACTGTTGAAATAATACTGTTAAATATTATTTAAAGACAAAGGGAAATACTTGCCGTATAATAATTGAAAAGGCAAAGTACAATATAATGTGAACTATGCAACACACGTATATGAATGACAGTAAAGAAATCAACATAAATTAATTTTATACAGTTTCCAAAATCTCTACTTAAAAAATATGTTGAATTTTAAATTAGAAGTATTTTCAAAAGTCTGCATTCCGGTAGCAGTTCTGAATTGCTAGACTGCTTTTGCATTTTCCTATGATCTTTTGTATTATTTTATTTTTCTTGATTTATCTTTATTTTTTATTGAAGTATAGTTGCTGTACAATATTATGTGTTACAGGCATGCAATATAGAGATTCACAATTTTTAAAGGTTATAGGGTTTCTCTGGTGGCGCAGTGGTTAAGAATCCGCCTGCCAATGCAGGGGACATGGGTTTGAGCCCTGGTCCAGGAAGGTCCCACATGCCACAGAGCAACTAAGCCCATGCACCAAAACTACTGAGCCTGCGCTCTAGAGCCCGCAAGCCACAACTATTGGAGCCCGCGTGCCTAGAGCCCATGCTCTGCAACAAGAGAAGCCACCGCAATGAGAAGCCCGAGCACCGCAACGAAGAGTAGCCCCCGCTCGCCGTAACTAGAGAAAGCCGCGCATAGCAATGAAAACCCAACACTGCCAAAAATAAATAAATAATAAGGTTATACTCCATTTACAGTTATTATAAAATATTGGCTATATTCCTTGTGTTTTACAATATATCCTTGTAGCTTATATTGTATCTAATATTTTGTACCTCTTACTCCCCTACCCTTATGCTGCCCCTCCCCCTTCCCTCTCCCCACTGGTAACCATTAGTTTGTTCTCTACATCTGTGATTCAGTTCTTTATTTTTAAGAATATAAATTTTTAGTTCTTTATTTAGTTCATCTCTTGATTGGCTGGATTTTATCAAGGCATTTTTACAAAGCACATGAATGCCTCAAAACACTTACAGTTAAAGCAAGAGAGAATGGGAAATTACATATTTCCAACTAGAAAAAAATCCCCACAGGATTTCATGCTAGAGAGCATTTGTGCAGAAGCACTGAAAGGAATTTCTTTTCAGCTTGACTGCCAAGGATGCAAGAACTCAGAGCTAATGTGGTTTTAAGAAAAAGAGCCCCAGGGCAAGGATTTCCAGGACTGACTTTTGGCCGTAATAATAAGTCCTAGCTCTAAGGCTTGGGGGCTCTAAGGTTAAAAGGACATGAGCCTCAACTTCCCTATCTGGAAAATGTCAGTGTTACTCATACCTACCTTAAAAAGCAATTGAAAGAGTTGAAGGAGAAAAATCTGTATAAAATGCCAGGACAGTGCCTGACGCATAGCTAGTTGTAAATGCTGGCTTACATTACATTCATGGGCACATAGCTCAGTAAATGCTGGTTATTCCTCATAACTGGGATTCCTAGGAGAAAAACTTTGATCTCTTCTGATTACGTTAGAAGGAAGTCAATTAGAGGTGAGGGATTATCATGCATTGCCTTCCAAGGTTTCTGATGCAGGGTTGGCCAGAGTTCTAGAGTTCTTAATGCACCATGGGCAAACGCCAACATGAAGCGAAAGCATTTAGGGAATTCGCCTGAAAAGTCCTATCTGGGTCTTAAAGAGAAATAAATCAGGCCAAGTTGTGACTGATACTAAGCAGTCAGACATTAGTGCCTGATCATAACCTGATATTTCCACTTTTTCAAATCTTACTGTAATTGAATTCTAATCTACTGTTCGATATTTTATTGTTCTAATAAAATAAGACTAAGGAATGTGATTAAATCATTGAATAACATATATTTCTTGGCAATGTAGTCTATCTTTGGGAGATTAAGTGACAAAATATTTTCCTTTTAAGGTTTTCAGACTGGTTGTTGGATTGTCAACGTCACTCAGAATTATCTCATGGGCCAAGGTTGTTTTCTTGTGGCACCAACGTTAATTGAACCACCCGACTTCTTCCAAAGCCTTTGAGAAACTGCATTAAGGGAGAAACAACACTGATGTAAACATGGCTCTTTCTCTTACTATAGTAAGCCTCACTCTCAGTGAATCTCTTCCTTTATTCTTTCTTTCCGCAAAAATTTATTGAGCACGCGCTATGTGCCAGGCGCTTGAACAAAACACAGTGGTTCCTCTACTCACGTATAGTGTATTATTCAAAACAGCACACAAATTAATGTAAAATTACAACTGTGAAAAATGGTTTGAAGAAGAGGTACCTGGTGCTTTGAGAGTCAATAACAGGATGATGGAGTTTTGAAAGAGGAGCCAGGGAAGGCATCTTTGAGGCAATGACATTTTAGCTAGAAAATAAGAGTATCTATTGAGTGAGGTGGGGTACGTGGGGAAAGGATTCTAAATAAAGGGAATGTTAAGGGTCAAGTTTCTGTAGCAGGAGGAATTATATCAATTCTGGGAAATGAAGGGAGACAAGGGGGGCTAGTACACAAGGTGCTGGGGAGGGTGCAGTTTGAAAAGAGGCTGGCGAGGTGGGCAGGAGACAGACCTCAGGCGGTAGTGTATAAGAGCAAGCAGAGGCATTGGAAGATAAGCAGGGACTTGATCTAGCATGATTAAGTTTGTACCTCAATAAGTTCACTGTTTATTGGAGTGGGGGGAATAAGAAAGGAGACTACTGCAGTTAGAGTGTACAGGTAAGATATGGTGGCAGCTTGGGCTATGGTAGTGGTAGTAGAGATGGAGAAAATCGGTTAGATTTGAGAGAGATTTAGGAGATAATTTTATGATTCACTAATGTGATGATGAGGTAGTTAAGGAGAGTGAGAGAAAGGGAGCCATCAAAAAAAGGAAACCAAAGATCCTGGTTGTGGGATTCGATAGATGGTGTTAGAACCACTCACTAGGGAAGGGAACGGTGGAAGAGGAAAAGCATTGGGGGAAGGAGTGAGAAATCATGGATTTACGTTCGACAAATGGTTTGAGGCCCTTTTTAAACATCCAAGAACACATCTAGAACATAATAGGCTCTCAAAAAATATTCAATGATTTAACCAATGAAACTATAGTAAAAAGGAAGTTGAATATATGAGTGTGGATCTCAAAGAACGGGTGTGGCTGGAGAGACAAGTTTATGAGTCGTTGGCCTCTAGGTAGTTATTGAAGGTATGGATGTTGAAGAAAGGCCCTTAGAATGGAATACAGTAGGAAGAAAAGAGGGCTGAGGACTTATGGAATTCCAAATTTCATGGTTTGGTGAATAGATGAAACCTACCAAGGGGACAGAGAAGGAATGAACAGAAAGGTTGGATGAAAACAGGAGAGTGAGGTGTGATGGAGACCAGGTGAAAAAATGTGTTTCAAGAAAGGAAATCAATATACATTGGCATGTGAAAACAATGGGTGATTAAAGAGTTTAATGAAGAAATTATTTGCAAAAGAGTGAGCAATGTTAAGGAATACCAACAAGGGATAATGAAGAACCCGAGGGTCAGCAACAGGTTGGCCTTACCAGCCATAGGCAGGAAGGGACATGGGGAGAGAGAGAGGTTACCTGAACCCAGGAGGCTGTCAAAGGGGGCTGCCCAACAATTGCCCAGCTGGAGCCTGGTGGGGAAAAAGTCAGGGGAATAAATATCTTGACCTTTCTCTCCTCTCTCCCTCTAGTCTCCTGCCTGTTCTTTCACTGGACAAACCTAACTGTTAGTTAGAAGGTATGGGGGTCTTTTGATGTAATGCTTAGAAGTCATCACCCTGGGGTAGGGTGGAAAGGATGAAGGATAGATTTGGAGCAACACACAGAAACTGTCCAACAGGGGATCAGTGAAAGAACATTGCTGAGAGGGCAAATAAGATGAGGGCTGAAACATGTCCCCTGGGAGACACAGCGGTCCTAGATGACACAGAGGGAGTGGTGGGTGGAGAAATGCTGGGACAGTCAGGATGGAGAGAGTGGAAGCCTGAATGGCAGGTGAGGAAATGAAGAGATTTCACCACGTTTGGCTGAGAATGGGAAAGAGAAGAGGGAGCAACCCCTGGAGGGTGACGTGGGAATGAGAAAGATGGTGGGGATAATATTTCAAAGAGTTCATTGATGTGCTCCCTGCTACCCTCACCTGCTCTCCACTCAATGAATTTCCCCTTATAACCTGAGGGACTTTCCCTTATCCTGGCCAACCCAGTTAGACAGAAATCATACACCGCTTTGGGACAGGGGTCAGTATGAAACCAGATCGACAATGGCAGCAAATTATGGCTCTTAAGTTCAAAAATGACTTGTCTGGGTGTAAGATAGGAAGACTCAGAGGTGTACTTGCAGAACAAGTTTCTCCTAACCCCCACGGCTGAGATAAAAGATCCTCTGGGCTACTTGACCCACACTCAGACCTCTCACCTTGGGCTGGGTCTGACAGGCCCACCCTGAGTTTGGAGAAGTAAGATTAGAGAGGACTCATGCCTTATGCCACGGTGAGACTCTTAGGCTAGACCCCCTCGCCATCCTGGTGCAGTAGCTGTGCAGTGGAAGGATTTCAATCACCCCAGGGAACAGCATCGTGCCTTGTTACAGTAATGATATTATACGAACTGGACCCCTGCTGAGAGGACCTTAGAAGTAGCAAGAACCCTAGATTTTTTGATATCTTTGATTATCAACATGGTCCTCACTTTGGTGCAGGTCTTACGCTTTAGCCTCTCTGAACCTCAGCTCTTATTGATGACAGGGAATTTGCGAATATTAAATAAAGAGTTAATTACACAGTGATTGACAACAGGTATGGTACTTGGTAAAGGCTCCACCAAGGGTGGCTGCTTTTATAATTAATATGTATGAGAAGCAAAATGATCCTTCATCTACCTGGCAACACTGGGAAATAAGATGATCCAGGTAAATGAATTATTCTAGAATTTAACCCATCATTGTTTAGGATTTTTAAAACTGAGATATAACAGACATACAGTAAGTGGACAAATCTTAATGTCTCAATAATTTTTATATAAGTATACACCCATGTAACTCCATCTAGATCAAAGACAGAGAACATTTCCAGAAATGCCCCACAGACATCTAAAACTTTTTGATTTTAGACGTGTTTACGGCTAAATTTCTGAAAAGGTTGACATGTTTTTTTTGTCTTCAGGAAAGGAGGGCCAGAAACATAACTTAACCATACCTTGCTGGCTATTGCCAAGGGGTGATATAATTTTGCTGTCTCCTTTTCTTTTCTTCTTTTTTCTTCTGTATCTCTTTTAGATACACAAATATAAGATGAGACTGGATATGTTTATGTATGCTTTTCGGTTGACCTTTCCTTCTCTTTTCTACTTAACATCAGGCCTTTTTCTTAAAGGTCCACACTTTCTTATGTTGTTTTTAATGTATTGCAGAACCATATATAAGTCACTGATAATTATATGTTAAATAAGAGTAGGTTGGCACCAAAAACAAAGCCCAGTGAAGGATTTTTTTTTAGTGACAAGATACTTGGACAGCTGTGTCAGGGGTCGAGAGGGATTTTGCTTGTTTTTGACAATTTTTTTCTCTTCCATGAGTTCCACATACTGTGGACTTGAAGTAGACTATTCTTACATATTGATTTACTTGTCCTTGCAACATCCTCTCAAGACTGGTAATCATTTGATGAGGAATGAGGCTCAGTGCATACAGGCTGGTCCCACACCAGGGTAACATTCTTAGTCCAAGGTCTTTCTCCCTTCAGCTGGGCATTTGATGTTTCAGAAATATGTCTTTTCACTTCTTTAGGAACCAAGTAAATTTGAGAGTTGACAATTATCGGAAGACCTGGCTAATCCCAGCAATTATTTCCTTAGGGTGGACCGTGGTCCAGCAGAGATACTGCAGATGACTGCTTGATCCTAATTCACTTTCTTCTGTTTGCTCATGGATAATTCTAGACTTCAGATCACATTAGGGAATGAATTACTAGAGTGAGATGGATGGCCTCTATGCAGCACAAATTCATGGGTAGGTGCCAACTGCCCACATGTGACCCCCGAGGCTCTTTTTGGAGACATGGCCCATCAGATTCGTTGGATGCTTAAACAGAAACTGAATGAATAAAGGACTATTGAGACTAGACGTTTGGAAACATGTGGCTCTCACATTCATTCATCGACAGACTTGCTATGTGCTGGGCACATACAGGGAGCTACACGGAACTCCTAAGATACCTGGACCGACCTGCCTGCCACCCCAGAATGAATGGACTTTCTTGGCTTCGTTTCATTCCTCTTCTCTCGGAAACCCATCATCTCCACACAGTGTGGACCCAGTTTAATCTTGGCTTGGGAATGAGCTCATTTTTCTCCCCATTTATGGAGACAATTCTCCACAAGAGAGAGGCGGTGTGGCTCGGTGGGCCATGGAGGAGAGATTGTTGCACTGTCTGAGATGGCTTTTCTCCCCTCCGCAGGCTCTGAACATCCCACCTGGAATCCAGAGTCCCATTGAGAGCACGACGGCAACGTTTCTGCGCAATTCTAATGCTGGTTTTAGCAGCATAAGTGCCTTTTAATGCATAGCATCACAGCAAGTGGGTGCTATTCTCTCACCCTCTGAATAGCTGTCTAGAGGGGTGTAGTTCTCAGCTCTGACTCCAAGCACAGTCATTTACAAGCTCAGTTTCACATTCACGGCAAGTGTGGCAAAAGCCAGGATGGAGACGGGCTGAGTTTATAGCAATTTGGCAAGTCTTTATTCCCCTTATAAACACTCGGGTCCCTCAGTCACCCCGGACCAGGGCTTTCTGTTCACATGTGTCAGAGGGAGCCTGGGAATTTGAGGAACCAGCGGCAGAAGTAGAGTTTCTTTCTTCTGCCCCTCTCCCTCTGGGGTGTCCCCATCAACCTCTTAGTTGCCCTTTAGCACTCCATTAAATTAAGATTCCCAACCCAAATCTGTCTACCCCTTTCTACCTCCACAGTCCCCTCCCAGTCCCCTGTTCTGCAGGAGTCTCCAAACTAAGCTTCCTGTCCCACTCTTGCTTCCCTTTCCATTTCTTGTCCCAATCCAGCCTTCGCCCAGCGACCAGACTGATTTTTTCAAGTGTAAATCAGATCTCATCACTACACCACTGAAAACTCTCAATGACTTTCAGTCAAACCCAGAATAAAATTTACCTTATATATCTCATCGCATGCTCCCGCTCTCTTGGTCGCCACGATCCAGTCACACTGGCCTCCTGACTATTCCAGAAACATACCAAGCTTATTCCTACCTCAGGGCCTTTGCACATTCTGTTACCTCTCCCTTTCCCATGGCTGCCTCTTCGTTGCTCAGGTCTGAGCTCAAACCTCACTTCTTTAAAAAGGCTTTGCCTGACTACACAGTTTAAATAATCATTCCTTCTCCCTAGTTACTCTCTAGCCCATTATCCTTTTTTTTTCCCCTCAAAGCACTCAACTTATAAAAAATGATCTTATTTAATTGTTTATGCGTTTTTCTATGTACCTGACTAGAATAGAAAATCTATGAGAGCAGGAACCTTGACCATCATGATCATCCTGGCTTAGCATATAGTAGGTGTTTCCTAAGTACTTATTGAATGAATGAACTTTCCAATGAACAATTAGTGGATGCTGCCTTGGTGTTATTGTTATTACTCTCACTACTGTTGTGTTTGTGGCTACTGCCTTTTCTATGTAGTCATCTTAGGACAAATGAAATGAGTCATTGTGATTTATTTTTCTTTTGTTTTCCCCTTTTTATGTTATTTGTTTATTTTAAATCAAAGTTCTACATGCCCAAGGTTTAAAGAGTCAACTAGTTCTATAAGGTATGTTATTTAAAAAAATAAAACAAAACAGCAGGCTCCTTCTCCATCTCTTTCCTCCCCCTTCCCACAGGCAATCACTTTCTCCTGTTTTAGCTGATTATTTTAGGATTTACCTCTATGTTTCCAAATAACATATCTATATTGATAACTCATGATTTTTCTGTTTTAGGCATCATTTGTGGACTTCCCTCTCTCAAAGATGATTGATTGGTCTCTCTCTGAGAGAGGTGGGGACTTAGATCTCTTTCCAACTTTCTGGTCACTGTACACATGCACCTGCTCAGCCATGAACATCCTATTAGAGGTTCAAATCTTAGTTTTGGTTTGATTAGTATCTGTGTTGACATTATCATAGCCATTTAAACACTAACACAAATAAGCCATAGAGTAAGATATGAATATTTTTCCTTTCCTGCACAACCTCTGGTCATCAAGTATGTACCCAGGTATTCCTGTCCAAGATCCATTTGACTCCAAAGGAACATTTACCAAAGAACTGGGGATTTTCTCCTTCAACTTCAGAATTGTGACCCAGCTTGGAGAGTCCTTCTTTGGAAAACAGAACCAGAAAACTCTGTTTAAGTCAGTTTCCTATTCATTCCTCATTCAAATCAGTGAAACTTGGTAAACAGGATGTGTTCTTTTGAAAATGCATCCAACTGGCCATCTCCTGTATCTATACCATGACATGGTACCCATACCATGACATCATCATGCAGCATCCCTCTCTAAGGAGGCTGAGGCTGTCGACAGACACTGACAGCTGCCCATCAAGAGCTGTAGCTTCCAGTGCACAGCTTCATGGATGGTTACAGGGTTCACTGATGTGTGTTCTTCAGTAGGAGGCTCTGGGGTATACATGTCTTAGAAGCAGGTCATTTGGTCATTCGGTTCCCACCAGAGTTAAACAGAACATACTCTAGAATAGCTCTTTGCCTATCCCTTGTGTTATGGACAGAATTGTGTCCCCCCCGCCCCCGCAAATTCGTACACTGAAGCCCTAATCTCAGATGCGGCTATCTGGAGATAGGGCCTGTAAAGAGGTAATTAAGGTTAAATGAGGCATAAGGGTGGTGCCCTAATCCAAAGGACCAGAGTCTTTATAAGAAGAGGAAGAGACACCAGGAATGCCAGAGTACAGAGAAAAGGCTGTGCAAAGACATAGGGAAGATGGCCATCTGCAAGCCAAGAAGAGAGGTCTCAGGAGAAAGCAAACCCATCCTGCTTGGACGTCTAGCCTCCAGAATTGTCAGAAAATTAATTCCTGTTTACGCCGCCTAGTCTGTGGTATTTTGAAATGGCAGCCAAGCTAACTGATACACCTTGCAATGTCCGTGATGTTTTGGGGCCATGAAGGGCTCACTCTAACACAGAGGAGATTCTATTTCTGCCCAACTTAACTCAGCCACTTCCTTGCTTTCACTTCCACTTCCTTGCAACTTCTCACACAGCGCCAAGCCCTTTGGGGCCATACTGGGCGTATGCACATGCTGGGTGGAATTTAGAATCCTTTTCTTACCGAACTATATGCTACCAACTGCTTTCTCTACAAAGGTGAAAGTATTTCACTTTTAGGATTCATCTTGATTCCTAAGCATTTACATGCTGAGTTACTCGAAGTTGAAGGAAGCCAGAATTTGTGTGGACTTTATCCCTCCACCCAGGTTGGAATTTACAATGTTATAAAGGCTTTTCACGGGCTTTGTAAAGTTTTAAAACTGTTAAATTTTAACTTTAACAACTCAGGTTGTAGGTTGATAGAGACACCCTCATAATGAGCAATGAATTTTCTTCTGGAAATGGACAGAAGCTCTATTCTGCTGGACGCAGGTTCATCTTCTTTTCTAAGGAAGTCATTTTTCATTTGTCATAGGATTTGAAAATTTTTTGAATTGTCTACAGTTGTATAGCCTAGCTGTCTCAGTCACAAATAAACTGGCTTCTAAATGCCATTTACATATATTTTTTCTCATCCCTCAGCTTGAATTGATTTTTTTATTTGCTTTTTTTTTAACCAATGTAATAATGCACATGTTTTTTTTTTAAATTGCATTTTAAAAAGAGGGAAAACAGTAGTCCTTTATCCTAGCCCTTCCCATCCTATTCCTGCTTCCCAGATACCAGCATTCTTAACTTTTTTGAGCTGTTTCTTCTCCTGGTTACTTACAAGTGCCAGATAATGTGCTTCTACTACTATTCCTTGTTTTAGTACGCGGGCCTCTCACTGTTGTGGCCTCTCCCGTTGCGGAGCACAGGCTCCGGACGCGCAGGCTCAGCGGCCATGGCTCACGGGCCCAGCCGCTCCGCGGTATGTGGTATCTTCCCGGACCGGGACACGAACCCGCCTCCCCTGCATCGGCAGGCGGACTCTCAACCACTGCGCCACCAGGGAAGCCCCGTACTATTTCTTGATTTATCCACTGTCGACCTTGTCTATCAATTATGGTGTTAAGATTAACGGATATTTAACTCTCTTAGGCTGTCCCCTCCCCATCTCTCCACATTCTCCTAATACCGTTATTTCACTACCTTTGTTAACTCCATAATGGGTAGTTACATGACATAGTAAATGTGCCCTCTGCAAAGCAAGGGGTACTGCCCTGACTATAGTTCCTCTCTTTAGAGTTTTTTTTTTGGTCTGGTGCATCTAACTGCGTTTCTAATTCCCTGCCATCTTTCTGGTATCAACATACCCTAATGATTTCCAAATGCTTCATAGAATCAGACATTGTATTGAGTCTCCTTTTTCTGGAAGGCCCCCTCCCTTGGCCTTCCCACCAGACCGCACCACTGTTGACTGGTGCCTCTGCACTGGGCTCTACCGGACCACTCCGCCGCGCTCTCCCGGGTTAACGCTGCTGCCGCTAGCCTCCAGTTCCTTCTTCTGTCTCCTGTTCATACCCAGTTCTCCTCAAGCACATCTTAAGACGAGGAGCTAGCTGCATCTTTACATGTATGAAAATGTCTTCATTCTCTCCTCATATTTGATTAATAGCTTGGCTGAAGGTAGAATTCTAGGTTGCAAATTATTTTCCCTCACAATTTTGAAGACACTGCACCGCTGTCTTCTAGTGTAATTTACCACTGTTGAGAAGTTTGACGCCATTCCGATTCTCATTCCTTTGTAGACGTTCCTTTTCTTTCTGCTCTAGATGCTTTTAGAATTGTCTTTTATCCCTGGGGCTCTGAAATGTCATAATAATAGACCTTGATGTAAACCATTTTTAGGTTCACTATTTGGGGTACTTAGTGGTGTTTTAAATGGGTCTCTACTTTCATCCTTCAGCCCTGGAACATTTGCTTGTGTTTTAAAAGTAACTTTCTCACCTCCATTCTCTCTGGGTTCCCTTTCAGAACAACTCTGGATTAAATGTTGGGCCTCCTGGATTAGATCCTCCATATTTCTTATTTTCAGTTTCACTGTCCTTCTCCTCTCCTTTCCAAGCAATATTCTCCCTTTTATCTTCTAACATCTATTTAATTTTCAATTTTGGCGCTAATGGTTCTAATTTCCAAGAGCTCATTCTTTCTGTCTTAGAGTTCCTTTATTTATGACCAGCTTCCGCTACTTTTTTGAGGCTATCAATTAGAATACTAATCTGGATACCAAATTGTTTTGTGAGGTTTTTTAAGTTTTAGTTTTCAATTCCCTGAGTTATCCCTTTTGCTCAGATTTATCTGAGCAAAGTTATCCCTTTTGCTTCTTTTTGGATACCTTAGCTCATTTTTTTCCTGCTGGAAGTCGTCTTCAGATGCCTGGTGACTCTTCATTGTCTTTTCATGCTTATGTGGCAGTCAAAGGAGAATTGGAAGCTGAGGGTCACTAGTGCAGGGCTTGCTAGTTGGTGGGCTCTGCTCCAGGCTAAACAGGCTGGGTTGCTTGGGCACCCTAGGTGTCACTGCAAAGGGCCATCCACAGAGGAACCTCTGATCTTTACAGTAGGGTAGACACCTGATTGCTGACATTCTGCAACTGAGGTGGTGGGTGATGGGTGACTGGGTTGACTAGTTTCTGCTCATCTTTGGGGTTAATTCCTTGTCTTTGGTCCCATGCCTCACCCTATACATGACACTTCCAGGTGCCTCTCTGGGGTTCTGAGGGCAAATTGGTTCTCTCTGCTCAATGCACAATTCAGGCTATGTCTTCTCTATTTACCTTCCAGCACCTAAAAATGCATTGAAATCTCTTAGATTTAGTGAGGTCTTAGGAGGGAAAACGTATTATTCTCTACCTTTAATCAAAAGGCAGCTTGAGTAATTAATGTTTTAAAAACACATAATAATTGTACAATTCCATTTATATGAAATAGCCAGAATAGACAAATTATAGAGATAGAAAGAAGATTAATGGTTACCAGGGGCTGGGAGGAGGGCAGAATGGGGAGTGACTGCTCAATGGGTACAGGGCTTCCTTCTGGGGTGATGGAAAGTTCTGGAACTAGATAGTGGTGACGGTTACATAACACTGTGGATACATCTAATGCCACTACATTATACCCTTTAAAACTGCTAACATGGAAATTTTATGCTATGTATTTTATCACAATCAAAAATACGTAGTAAAAAATATGTAGTGACCATGAAGAACTTACAAAAGATTTTCACAAAGAGTATATTCAAACTATGTTCCCATAGCATTCTGGTGTTCTGTGATCAGTGCTAACATGGAAACTGAACAATAAATAGCAGCCCTCCCTGTTCATTTTTTGAAAAAATCAATTCATGAGAATATTCTCAATTTTAAATTTTCTTTCCACACATTTTCCTTCAACTTCTGACATGTGATGACTCTTAGCTATCCTGAAGCCCAATAAAAGATATTCTCTTGGGACTTCCCTGATTAAGACTCTGTGCTCCTACTACAGGGGGCCCGGGTTCAATCCCTGGTCAGGGAACTAGATCCTGCATGCATGCTGCAACTAAGAGCCCGCGTGCTACAACCAAAAGATCCTGCATGCCGCAACTAAAGATCCCGCATGCTGCAACTAAGACCCAGTGCAGCTAAATAAATAAATATGTTTTTTTAAAAAAGATATTCTCTTATTTACTGCAAGAAGAGGTATATAGAATTATTTCACATTGAAAATATCAGTATCTCTTTTTGTTCCACAAAGAGCACAAGCCATCCCTAAGTTTCCTCTTTTTCATTTGCTTGGGAAATATAATACTCAGTTGTTAGAAAAATGAGTAAATAAAATAGCAGCTTTGTATGAAGAGTTACTGTAAAACTATGAACTACTTTATTAACTGGATCAGAAAATGCAAATAGCATCTTAGCTACTGAGTAGCCTTGGCTGTTTGGAAAAAACAGGCTTACAGAGCTGGAAGTGATAGTTCACTGAAAAAAGGGGACCAGATTTCTCTGACCTCATCACCCTAGGTATCCTGGGATGAGGACCCTCTGGCCCTAACGAAAGGTCAACTCCCCTTTCTGGTGTCCCCTCAGACCAGTCTGACCAGTGCTGTCTTTATGTCACCCTCACACTGGCTTAAAACCAGCTACTGTTGACTTGGAGCACTTAGTATGCTAAGAGCTATACATGGACTATCTTTTTGAATCCTTACAACATTATTGTTTCCATTCTACAGATGAGAAAATTGAGGCTTAGTTTGAGTAACTTGCCCAAAGCTCGATAGATAGGAAGTGGCAGAGCCTGAAATCAAACCCAGGCAGCTTGGCTCTAAAGTCTATTCTTATAGCCATTATGTAATATCTCCCTTTTTGCAAAATTAGAATTCTCCCATTTCGGGCCCTCTGGTCACTTTACAGTTAACAAATGCTTAAAAAACAAAATATCTCTAGAGGAGTAGTTGTCAGAAGACTTCAATTTCCCTTGTAATGTCAGATCAGACCAGAGCTGGAAAAAATAAAAAATAAAATTGAAATTACGAAAAAGACTATAGTAATAATAATAATTTTATACTCAGGATCATTTAAAATCAACCTGACCCCCAGGGTATATTATAACTTTAGCTAATACCTAATGGCAAAGCTACCATATTAGCAAAAAAATTATCCATAATTTCTTCAGTGGTGTTTAAAGTTATGGGAGATATGATAAGTATGTTATAAAACTTAACTGAACTTGATAAATATTTAAAAGCTTCCCTTGAGGTTTCTTAATATATAACTGCAGATTTGAGGGTTCAGGCTCAAATTTTTTTGTGATTGATAGGAGGTAAATTAAAGGAAAGTTTGGAGATCTCAGCTCAACTGGGTTAGGTCCTAGATCCTAAAAAGAAATATAATATCCCCTCTCACCTGATATTGGTCCACTTATGGCACTCTTGGCCTTCCCTTTCAGCTCCAGCAGCCCTGCCCCTTCTGAGTTGCACACACACACACACACACACACACACACACCCCGTCACTCAGACACATGTACCAGGCAGTTATATAGCTCCTGTTCTCCAAACACATTTTTCCCTAAACTTGAAACTTCACCCCTTTCTTCACCCCTGACATGTACGTTTATTTCAAGACTAGCTATGCTTCCAAACTCCTTTAATAAGGGAGTTAGAAATATGCTTATCAAAATCCACCTAAGATGGTACAAAAAGAAAATACAGACTAATCAGTTTATGGATGACGATACACAAATCCTAAATAAAATATTTGCAAATAGAATTTAGTAATTCTTTAAGTGAACAACCCATGAAAAAGAATTCATCCATGAATGCAGAAGGTTCAATATTAGAAAATCTTTTCATATGATTCCTTATATTAAATAGGTCAAATGAGGGAAAATAGAGTGATCATCTGGATAGATATAAAAGAAGGCATTTGGTAAAATTCAATATGAATTACAACAAAAAATTCTTAGTAAAATATAAACAGATAGAAACTTTAACTTGATTAATTTTCAGATATATTTGCATGTACATATATGCAAATGTGTACATATACAAGCATGCTGATATAAATATGCGTACATAAACACATACTTCCAAAGCCAGAATTATGCTTAATATCAGAACACTAGAAGCTTCCCATTGGAAAAGATACCGTATCACTATCTTTAGGTTCTATGACTGTATTATAGAAAACCCAAGAGAATCACCTGAGAAGTATTAGAAACAGCAGGAGAATTTAGTAACGTAAATGGCTGCAAAGTTAATATTAAAAAGTAGTTTGGGACTTCCCTGGTGGTGCAGTGGTTAAGAATCCTCCTGCCATTGCAGGGGACAAGTGTTCGAGCCCTAGTGCAGGAAGATCCCACATGCCACGGAGCAACTAAGCCTGTGCACTGCAACTACTGAGCCTGCGCTCTAGAGTCCGCAAGCCACAACTTCTGAGCCTGCGCACCTACAGCCCGCAACAAGAGAAGCCACCGCAATTAGAAGCCCGTGCAGCGCAAGGAAGAGTAGCCCCCGCTCGCAGCAACTAGAGAAAGCCCACGCACAGCCACAAAGACCCAATGCAGCCAAAAATAAATCAATAAAATAAAATATATTTTTAAAAAGTAGTTTGTATTCAAATAATAACCAGTTAGAAAATATATTAAAATGAAAATACTCCATTTAATATCGAACCCCAAATTATCCTTCTACTACCATTCCCCACAAAAGGATTAAACTTTGAAATAAATGTAAAAGGCCAAGAAGAGGAAAAATCTCTACTTACTTCTGAAGAAAAACAACACAAAATATTTTAATAAATAGAAAGGAATGCCTTCCTGTTGAATGGGAAGATTAATGAATGAAGTTAATTATTCCTAAGTGGATTTTTACATTCTGTGTTATCTCAATCAAAATACTTGCAGCATTTTTTATTCCACAAAATCATATTTAAGTTTATATATAAAATTAAATAAGTAAAAATGGCCAGAAAGTCTCTGAAGAAAGAATGGCCAGAAAGACTCTGAAAGTCTCTGAGTAATAAGAGAGGACAAACTCAACCACATATTAAAATATATAATCAAGCTACAGTCATTTAAACTCACATAGGATTAGATAGAAGATTTAATGGAACAGAGGAAAGAACTGAAAAAAAAAAAACCCTAATACATGTGGGAGTTTCATACATGGTAAAAGTAGCATTTCAAATCACCAAGAAAAAAGATGGATTATTCAATAACCAGTGTTGGGACAACTGGCCAGCCATTTGGGAAAAAATAAAAACAGATCTCTATTTCACTCCTTACATTAACTTGAATTCCAGATGGAGCAAAGATTTAAACATCAAAAAGATAAAACCATAAAAGCACTAGAAGGAAATTTTTTGTAAGAGGGAAGACCTTTCTAAGCATGGCACAAAACCCATAAACCATAATGGGAAAGATTAGTAAAGTTGACTATATACATTTTAAAGCCTGTAAATTTAGCAATAGCTAATAAAATTAAAAATGAACATACACTTTGACCTAGCAATTACATTTCTAGGAATTTATCCTCTAACTATACTAAAAAATGTGGGGGAAAAAAAGCAAAGAAGAATAAAGAAAGAGAACCATATGTGTAAGGATGTTCATTGCGAGATAATTTACAATAGCAAAAAAACCTGTGCAACAACCTAAATATTCGTCAATAGGGGACTAGTTAAGCAAAATACAATACAAGCATAGGATAAACCACAGTAGCCATTAAAAGCAACATGGTAAGTCTATAAGTGCTATGACAGAAACCTTTGCAAAATGCCATTAATTGAAAAGAAGCAAGATGCAAATCACAAAAGGAGTCATTGTATCCACTCTTTATAACATGAGCATTAGTAATTTCCAAAACCTTATCTCCACTGTCCATTAATTATACCTCCTTTCTCCCCAGATCACAGCCCCTTTCTCTACCAGCTTTTTCCCCTCAGCAGGAGAATGTGTTCCAGAGCGGTGTTCTCCAGCACTTTTGATTGGATGGCACAGAGAGATGACGGTGTGTGTATGGTACACTGAGGGAACTAGATGAGGTTGCTCTGTCATCAGCACCCTGTGATGGGGATGCACCAGGGTCCCAGGCTGGGGAGGAGAAGCAGCGGTCATCATCTCTGCACACCTATAGCCCGTTCCCATTGCTATACTGTGGGGAGCATTTCCTGGCAGTAGGAGCCTTGGGTTGCAGAGAGAGGGGTTGACCTGGAAAGGAGAAGGAGGGATCTTGTCCTGGCACATTCTCAAATGGGGAGACAAGGCAGCAGTCAAAGAAGGAGCTGAAGGGTGGGATCTGAGGGCTGCTGCTTGGCTAGGCAGGTTCTGATCCACGGGAGGAGATGCCACAGCATCCCCTTCCAGAGAGTGCAGACAGAAGATGAGCAACCTCTGCCAATGTGGACCACTGGACAGACTGAGGTGGGCTTCGCGGCTGTGCCACCTTCTCGCTGCGTGACCTTGAACAAGTTACTTCACATCTCTGGGCAAAGTGACCTCAACCTGTAAAAGCAGGTCAGTAGCTATCTTGCGGGATTTGAGAGGAGGACACAAAAGTGTGTGTTCAAACATGGCATCCCCTTTTATTTGTATACCAATCCTGCCCTCCAGACAACCCTTACAAGTAGGTATATCAAATTTCATGGGTGCTAAGAAGGTTCCTCAATCCCTGCAAATCTCTCCACATGGCCACATGATCACTGACGCCTGAAACTTCTTTAATCCACAGAAAATTCTTCTCTCTCTCCGCACCTACGCTCTCCCCCTCTCCCCTTCCCTGTGCCTCCCCTCCTCGTCCTCATAATTACAGGGATAGAGTATAATATGCAAATGTCCAGGGGAAGGAGCAACACATAGAACCCCATTCCCCTAAACACAAGCAGTCATCACACAACACAACAAAGGATGACTTTGCATTGTTTTCTGGTTTTGCTGGAGCAAAATATGCCTAATGGGACATCAGGTTGAATCTACAACCCAGAAGGCAGTAGCTGCCTTTAGTATAGAGAAATTCAAAACAAGGCACCAGGAGCTAAACAGCTCAAGTCCTGGAGGAAAGGTAAGTCTCAGGACCTAGAATCCAACATAGTTTATTCTCACTCCCGTGAGTCAGGTGGCTCTCCAGGGCCACTGTCCTGCACGCAGTGACCCAGCCACCCAGACTGCTTCCATCGGAGGTTCGGCCATCTCAATGCAAGGCCTCCACACTGGCCAGGAAGGGAGAAGAGAGCTTGGAAAGACAGGTGGGGCTCTTCACTGTCTCAGTCCGGAAGTGACCTGTGTCACTTCTCCTAACAGACAATTGACCAGAACCAGACACGGTGTAGTTAACTGTTTGTGGACTGGGGAGACGGAAATGCCTGGATTTGCTGAAAGGAAAGGAGAACCAGACAGAGTACAGTACTGGTGGTCCTGATGAGGGACTTGGTGACTTTCCAATTGCAACAGAGGCCAGCTCTTTTGAATCTCAGTGGATCCAGGAGTGTGGACAGGGCTAGGCTTTGGCCTGAGGGGCACCCATGAGAGCAACCTCCTTCAGCAGATCTTTACTTAGGACCCACTCTGTCCCAGGCTCCTCGATAGGCCGACAGATGTGAAGGAACACAGCCCTGCCTTTGGGGAGCTCACACTCCAGAAGCAACGTCGAGTCCAAGCCCAAGGTCTTAGTTTATCATTTCAGCAGCAAAACGTGTTTCTAATCAACCCCAGGTTCTTGCAACTGCCATTGTGATCTGAGGAAGCTTACCTCGAACCAGGACACTGGGCTGCGTCTACCACGGCAAACCCCAGCAACAATTGCTGAGTACCAGGGTCAAAAGCACAAGCCCATTTACTTCTAAAGCCCAGTGGTGCCGCCCTGAGCTCAGCTACAGCAGCAGCCAGACGAGAACGAAATTTCATCAGTGGGAAAATCCAGTTAGAGCACCTATTCAGCATCACGCAGATCTCATGACTGAAAGGGGTGAAATTCTCATCTGTGTTTGCCAGTGGTTCTGAGTGTGGACCCCAGAGCGGCAGCAGCAGCATCACCTGGGAACTGGTGAGAAATGCACATTCTCAGGCCCCCCCGACCTATGGAATTTAGAAACTAGGGGGTGAGACCCAACCATGTGTGCTTTAACAAGCTCTCAAGGTGATTCTGGTGCATGTTTAAGTCAGAGACCCAGTGGTATATGAAATTGAGAAACCACCCAGAACCAGGCTTGAGGCTGGAAGCCAGCTTTCCACGTCTGCTTAGAAGAGCCCATCATTGCAGCCTCGGGAGGGTGGAGGGCGGGCTGTTAGAGTTATTGGTCCTTGAGGTTTTATCCCCTTTGCTTCATTTGAGGAGATTTCCAAGACAGCATATCCTGGTAGGTTGCATTCCTGGGTGCAGGTTAGGATAATGGGAGAGCCCTTTGAACACACCTGTGCCCAGGCCCAACCTCAGAGGTTCTGATTCAGAGAGCCTGGGCTGGGGCCCAGGCATGCACAATTTGTTCAAAGTTTCCCAAGTGATTTTAATGTGCAGCCACCGTGAGGACCATTGGTTTAAACTGGAGTGAGGTTGAGAAGTGGAGGTGATAAGTCCCCTGGCATATCACTCCCTGGGTATTGGTTCTTAAGATTTTGAGTAGATAGACTTACTTGGGGACTATACTTCTGGGCAGAAATATGGAACCTGTTTAATTCCTGAAAGACTCTCTACATACCTTTTCGAACATCCATAGTAGAGCCTCACACTGAAGACTGTAGATAACCCGATCCTCCCTCCTCTTGCCCCCAGCTTTCCACCCCTACCATAAAACCCAACATACATTACTGCTTTGCATGGGGCTAGCACTCAGGCGTTCTCCTATCCGGGTAGGACAAATTTCTTGAAGATGCGAAGAAACATCAAATTAATATTAATATCAAATCAAGCCCCCTCAATAAGAATCACTCTGCTGTGACAGGTTCCATCACCAGCCCATGCCATCTCCCAGTTCAACGTATTAATTCTGCACTGACCTTCCTAACCCTATCTGTGCAATTGGCCAGGTACCATGAATAATAAAACAGACATAGAACCAGCAGAGAGTAGCAAAGCATCCCTTCCTTCACCTGGGACTAGGGTTTGGACCAAAACTCTGCTGTGGCCTGTCCCTCCCCAGCAAGTTTGGTGCATTTCAGGTTTTCTACTGGGTCAGAAGCAGATGCCACTTACATCATCACTGGATATTTTCTTGTCCTTCACCAAAAAAAAAAAAAAAAAAAAAAAAAATCAGACCAAACCCCTCGAAGGCAGTGAGCACTCCGCTTGATAATGAAGACATTGCCTAATGCTTTCCCCATCAGTCAATTGCCTGAGTATCTATGACAAAATTTTCAGCAACCTAACCTCACTCTTGCTTTCTCTGTTATCTCATTGAAGACTTAGGGATTCCTTAGAGAGTACAGCTTGAGAAAACCAGGCTTTTCCCTTCTCTCCTAGGAGAAATAACAATCCCCCCTCAAATCTTCCTGTGTGATGGGGCAAGTTTTCTAACTTCTCTGCATGTCAGTTTTCTCATCTGTAAAATGGGGATAGTGTTAGGAGCCCAACTCAGTTTGACATATAAGTTGTTGTTCAATAAATAACTGTTGGATGAAAGAAAGAACTAGGAATAAGGGATAAACAATGCCAGCTATAAGCCAGAGTCTTGCACAGCAGGGGGTTGGGTAGAGGGGAGACAGTTCACCCAAACTTCCAGGCCAGGATGCCTGAGAAATATGACTTCTCTTCCTGGTTCTCCCCTACTTTTTACAGTGCCCGATGTCAGAGTCCCCCCTGGTGCCCAGGAAGCAGGCAGCTTTCTTGGTTCTCCTCCCCCAGGTTGGGCACAAGGTATGGCCTCAGACCACAGCTGTCCCTGGCCTCCTGAGCTCTCTCACTCGTGGTGGATACTCACTTCACTCCAGGCCTCCTTCTCCCTCAAGCCTCTCCTCTCTCTTGGGAATACCTGGGTCCTCCCTTGCCTTTCACTTTAGGGAGAGTTTTTGGATCCACATCTCTTGAGAGCTCTTAGTAGATATATTTGGTTTTGAGAAAGACATTGAAGTTAACATTATGTCTTCAGGAGCCTCTTAGTAGTCAAATGAAATTAACTATCATAATAATAACAGTTAGATTTAACTATTCTATGAGCTCTATGTTGAATTAACTCTTTTATTCCTCACACCAACTACATGAGGCAGAAAGTACTACCACCATTGTACAGATGAGGAAACTGAGGCACTGAGATGTTACATAACTTGCTCAAGGTTAAACAACTAATAAGTCATGGGGCTGGGTTACAAATCCAAGCAATTTGTGATTTTAACCACTATGCTATAGTCGCCTCTTAATGTGCTCCTGCATCTTCTCTGTCCCTTCATAATTTGAACCTTTCATGATGGCAAGGCAACCTATCAACATATCCGAATCAGTTGGGAGCAGTGATTGGTGAATCTAAAATGGAATGGGGAGGTTGGAAATGCTCAAATTCCACACCTTGCTATTTTTCAGACTCTCTGAAAACTGGTTTCTGGGAACATGTTTCATAGTGGAAAGACTACAGACTTTGGATTCAGAGAGATCAAGATGTGTTGTCTCTGTTATGAGCTCTGTTTACTATGTCCTAGGGCAGATCATTTAAGCTGTCTAGCCTCGGTTTCTTCATCTTTAAAATGGGAGGTAATAGTGCCTCGGCTGTCCGTCCAACAATTGGCCTTTTAGCTCTTCTCTAACTGTCAAAGCAGGAAACCTAAAAATGGCATTTTTTCAGCCTCTGATGCCAGCTGGATGCAGGTAATTCTCTGCCAATGAGGGACACTGGAGGGAGAGTAAAAGCAACAGGAAAAGAGAGTCACTTTTCTGCTTCTGACTCTGCAAGTGGGAGCAGCAGGACAGCAGCAATTGCTTCGGAGGTCCCAGAGAGTACTTATGGGTCATTGCAATAAAGGGAATGATTTCTATAACAGCAGGATGGGGTGATGGTGGGAATGAAGACTACAAGACTATGAGTGGGATGCGTGTGTCTGACCTTCCTGGAGACATTACAGAAAGAACATGACAAGCTTAGGGCCTTAGTCTCTCAGCTCAAGGTCTGGTCACAGAACTAGAGAGCTTCTGTGATGATACTAAAGGATTTTTTATCTCTTTAGCCACAGGTCTGATATCATCCCCAAATTCTATCCCACAGTTTGGAGAATTAAAATGTAATTTGAATTCATGAACTCATCGATCTTTTATGTGAGAGTTTGAGGATTTATTTAGAAGGAGCAGGTGGGACCCTGAGAATTGGAATGGGGCCATTTGGATGGACTCATGCAAATTTGAGAAACTCCTGATCCCCCAAGTCTTCTTGCCAGTCCCTCTTCCTCCAGCTGAGAAGACTAGTCTTCTCTTGCAAGAAGACCTTGGTAATAACCTCACCCAAGGCAGCTGCCTTACAAAAGATGCAGATTCGTCTCAAGATTTAGTCTCTCCACCTTTTATGGCCTCTAGACTCAGATCCAGTATCACACTCTTAGTATCAGATTCCAGCAATTTTAGGGACAAAAATCTTAAAGTCTGACCTTAAAGGATACTTCGTACACCTAAATAATTACAGGATTTTTTTCATTTATATTGGCAAAACCCTAAGTAATATACATGGAAGTGGATTATAAGGCTGTTAGACCAAGGAGGATGAACAAAATATTGAACTGGTCCAATTGAGATGTATACCAGAGATGCATATTGGACTTCATATATCTTCTTTTAGGAAGAGGGTAAAAGTATATTGGTTTGTATAAGGGATGGTTGCATTGTATTAAGTTGAAGCATGAGTTTTTTTTTAATATTGTTGGTGAAAGTTTAAAAGAGCAGAAAAGTATATACAGGTGCTTAGTAGCCAAAGGGGTGGAAAATTCCAGATATTTATCTTTGGCTCTCAATACTCTTCTGTATACTGCTGGGATTAGAAGCTTGAAAACTACATTTCCCAAACTCCCTTGCCTGCTGACTTCTGTTAAAGTCGGCCAAAGATTGGAAGTCAGATGGAAGAGAGAAGCTATTTTTCTGCTTCTGGATCTAGCAATGATCACATTGGGATGGTAGTCTCCTGCAGGAGACTACAGTTTCCTGAAATAGTGGTGAGTACTACAACAACAGGTTTTAGCAGTAGCAGCAACAGCAGGTAACTACCAGTCCCTAGAATAGTGACCGTGGTTACTATAGCTGAGGCAGTTGCTATAGCAACGGTGCAGGGAGGGGCATCCAAGCTTTGTGCTCAGCAGCAATAACACTGGTTCGACCCATCACACAGGTGCAGCAACAGAGCTCTTTCAGTCTCAGTAGTGAGCTCCCACCGATGGGCTCTGAGCAGCATCACCTTCCCCTTTTGTTCCTCCAGACCTTACAACTTTTGTAAACCATTTTCTGTATTAAATTCCCTCTGTCTGAAATACCTAGGTGGGTTTCTGCTTTTCTGACTGTACACTGACTGACACAAAGAGAAAAAGTATCTCCTTCCTCATATGGTTTTTGTGAGTATTAAAGAAGATAAACATAAAAAGTGCTCAGTACAGCGTCTAACACAAAGAGGGTGTTTAAAAAATGACTCTACAGCCTCGTATTCATTTGTTCAAACAAAAGTTGTTAAGCATCAACTCTGTGCTTGGAGATTTTGCTATTTTAAGTCCAGCTGGACACAGAGAAAAGAGAAGAAAGACATGCTCAGGGAATCTTCAAGATAAAGATGGGGAATGCCAGATATTAAGCTCTTATATCTTAGCTCCAAACGCACCCGTCAATATGCTGTTCTGTGATGCTGGCACTGGGACTCTGAGACCACAACTTTTCTTTGCCATAAATGAAGGATTTCTGTTAGATTTTATGAATAGAAACTCCAGAGAGAGGCTAGAAAACAGGAGGGAGAAGGGACTGGTTCCTTCCTGCTTGCTTGTTCACTCCTATCAGGATGCCCCAGCAATGGGTCTTCACTCCAGGAGCAACAGTTTCCAGTCTCCAGCTTCTCCTAGCACTCCCAGAAATAGTCTCCCTGCATCCCTGCATAGTATTGGCACTATCTAGGCAGTGCCCTCTCCTGAGAAGAAAGAGTCCCAGCTCCATGGGGCTCCTCCAAGCTTCTAGTTTCGAAAACCACTTCGACCTCTACCACTTTGTTTTCCTAGCCTTTGGGCTATGTGGCTTCTTACTGCAGTGTTCCCTTGTTTGCCTTCTGAGTCTTCCAATAACTGTTTCATCAATTCCCTATATTAAGTTCCCTCTGTTAAAATAAATAACCTTCCCCAAAAGAGGGGATATATGTATACGTATAGCTGATTCACTTTGCTGTACAGTGTAAATTAGCACAATATTGTAAAGCAACTCTACTCCAATAAATAAATAAACAAATAAATAAATAATGCGGTTTTGTTTTTCTAAATGGACCCTCATTGACACAAGCGATGAGGAATGTCTAGATGGAGAGTTGAGGAGTAAGTATTGAACCAGGACGATGCCGTGCCAATAATTAGGGCTCCCCACAGCTGTTGGAGAAGTCAGGTCTCAACTCTCTGTTTCTAAATGTGTGTGTTGGTGATTTAAGCGGAAGACTGAGCTGATTATAGAACCTAAGGAACTAATAAATGAAAAGCTAAAAACTTCATTTCAAACCAGGATCATGCTCCTTGCGAGTACTATTAACACAACTTTTGCATAATTTGCATTATCATTATCATGCTTTTTATAATAATAAATGCATTATCATGCTTTTTATAATAATAAATGCATTATCAATACAGTATCAGATTTACACAACCACGCCAAAACTTAGGGCTTAAAACAACTATTTATTTCACTCATGATTCTGTGGGTGGACAATTTGTGCTGGGCTCAGTTGTATGGGTCTGCTGGACTCACTCACGTGTTTGCAGTTGGCTGCCAGTCAAACAGTATGTGAAGAACTCCAGAATCCAGGAGAGAAAGAGACTCACAACACCTTTCCATGAACTGTAGTTCTCCAAATGGGGCAAACAATCCAATGAAGATGACTGAACTCTACACCGCAGAGGGGAAGGCAACGAGAGGAAAGACGTCCAGAAGAGATTGAGGAAGAAAACTTCAAGTGCTCCTCAAGTGCTCAAGGGAGCCCAGGAGCACTGCTCTGCCATGTGGCTCTCAGTCTCAGATTTTCTGGTAATGAGGTTAGCTTTCCGGGTTGTCTCTGGCCAATCATCTTGCTTGTGCCCATATTTGGTCTGACTCAGGGGCCTTCCTGGTGGTACGCGCATCTCTCAGCCGAGATGGATTCCAGCGTGAGTGTTTCTGGGAGGTTGGCAGGACATATTATGGGCTGGCATCTCATCCCTCCATTTGGCCCCTCCCGAATTCTCCAGGTTAGTTTTGGCGACAGCATCAGGTTCCTTATCGGGACCTCCTATTGTGAGACAACTTATGCAAGCAGTTATTTTGAGTTTCAGTCAACAGTTCCCTAACAAACTGATTCATTAGGATATGTTGTCAGGAGAAACCAGGAAGGGAATGGGGAAAGTGAACCAAGAAAAAGATGGAGGGGAAGCAAGGGTGTCACCCTTCAGTCAAGGGCTACTCTCAAGAGGGCGAACATCCTCAGGCATGTTGGGTTCTCTGTGGCCTCAGCCCAAACGGGTTTTAAGTAGCCTGAGGAAAGCCCTCTTACAAACAGGTACAAGTTCTAGCTGTTGAGGATGAAAGAATCCAAAGAACTATCATGCAGGGGAATGGTGAAGGACTTGAGGGGATATTAGTGGAGTACTGACCATGTATGCTACCTTCCTGCATTATGTACTTTCGTTAGTGTTTCATAGGTGTCTGCCCTTGTTTTCTGAAAGAATGAATGAATTTGACTTCATGGATATAATCCTTGTAAATAAATAAGATTATCTTTTCTCCTTGGTCTCCAATGTGTTCTTTAATTTTAAAATTTCTTTCTCTTCTGTTTCCCTTCTTTTCCTCCTTACATTTTTATAAAAAATGAAATAATAGTTAACATTTATAGAGTGCTTAATATGGCCAGGTACTCATTTGTTTTTGTTTATGGGGTGCTTGGTAAGATCCAGGTATTTTATTTAATCCTCATAAGTGCCCCCCTGAGATTAGTAGTATCATTATCCCCACTTTTAATTGGGGGGGTGGTACACATATTAAATCGCAAGCTAATAAGTGAATGTGGATCTATCTGCCTTTTCGCCCTCTCCCCTCTGTTTCTCATCCTCTCTTTTCTACACACACACACACACACAGTTATTTTCATACCCATTCATTTTAATGGGATTCATTTGCAGATATCAAGTCCCAGAGAGTTTATCAAGGAGGGAGTAAGTAAGCCTCCTTGGTTAAAATAACGCTGTGCAGTAGGACAGAAAATAAACTGTCACGGCAAACTAACCATCTTTACTTTCACAACATACAAAGGAGCCACCTAAGTGTAGACTTGAGCCTGCCAGAAGTTGCCAGAAGCTTTAACAGGAGTCAGGTGTCAGTGAATTTCACCCACTGCTCACCTGAACCCCAGGGAGGCCCAAAACATGGGGTGAGGAAGCCAGACATCCTCCCTCTGGTCATTCCCCAGCCTCCTCTCTATGGTCCAGTCAACTTAGATATTTGTCCAGAAAGTGAAGATGTTTAGTTTGCCATGACATCTTATTTTCTGTTTCACTGCACAATGCTATTTTCACCAGGGCATCCAAGCTCTCCGATAAACATTGAGAACATTTGAGCCAGCTTGACAGTGAAAAGACTCCGTGCACTCCGAGTTTTATATATTTATTTATTTCACTTTATTCCATGTTTAGTATGACTGAGTAACCAGTTCAATAAAAAAAAAAAAGTGGGGTGGGAAACCAGTGTGGATTGTATAATAAAGCAGCACTGGTTACTGCAGACTGTATCCCAACAGTTCCAATATTCCTTTCAAAGTACAGTTTCTTAACACAGATAGACTAAGCATGATGGGCAGCTGATATTTCATCCCAATTCACATTATGGCTCTGAATAGGGACAAGCAAGGGTGTCCCTCTTCAAAGAGTCAGAAGGCGCATGCCTCCAAGTATTGCCTTAAGCAGGCAATGCGGAAGCAACAGGAAAATGTCTCAGTAAGGGCTCAGTCCTCACTGGCACAGGAACAAAGACAACAAAAATCTGCAACCAGCCTCCTCCTGTCTTAGGTATGACCACAGGAGCTAGCAATATTTCCAGGAGGGTGCCAAGAGTCAAAGCAAGCCCACTTCACCATCTGCCACGGGTGGTCCCCTTCGGTATCTCCCACTTTCCCTTCCAGTCTTCAAGAGAGCTTCTTTTGCACTTCCTATTTCATCGAGGAGAGATTGGATTTGAATTCTGTTTATCTCCTTGTCTTGCAATCTGGGGACTGGGTAAAGTCAAATTAAAAACCTGAGAATTGGCAGGCGCTTGCAAGGTCATTGAGCATAATTCCCATTCAATGCAAAAATTCTTCTCTTGAATACAAAAGATGATAGTGGTCTCACTGTCTTATGTTTCAGCCTATGAAATTGTTGAACAGTACTTTCGTATGTAAAGTTTCTAGCTATGTGATTTTATTTGAATTGTCTTTGTCTTAAATATGTCTTCTTACAGTTTTACCCACTTAACACCTGTGGTACAGTCTGTTAATATTACCAGTTCCAAAATGACATGACCATTTTCTTCTGAGGTTTTCAGCACTCCAGTTATGAGCTGAGTTGTGTCCCCTCAAAATTCACATGTTGAAGTCCTAACCCTCAGTACCTCAGAATGTGACTGTATTTGGAGATAAGGCCTTTAAAGAAGTGATTAAGTTAAAATGAGGTGATTAGGGTGGGCCCTAATCCAACCTGACTGGTGTCCTTATAAGAAGAGGAAATTTGGACACACAAAAAAGACCCCAGGAGTACATGTGCACAGAGAAAAGACTATATGAGGACACAGTGAGAAGGCCTCCATGTGAGCCAAGGAGAGAGGTCTCAGAGGAAACAAAACCTGTGGACACTTTGATCTTGGACATCTAGCCTCCAGAACTGTGAGAAAATGAACTTCCATTGTTTAAGCCACCCAGTCTGCAGTACTTAGTTATGGTAGTTGTAGCAAATTAATACAACTTCTATGTCAGAACTGAATCTAGATGAAAAGTTCTTCTTGTTGTTTTCTTAATTCTCAGAGATGAGATCATTAAAACAACTAAAAAGGTGTCTCTCTATACTTCCAATACAGTAAGACTTCCATTATGAATGCTATTTCTAATAGATGTGCATAGAGTTGAAGTCTCTGTCTTCTTGTTCATTCATCCATTCATTCATTCATTCAGTTGATAAATGGATTATTTATTCAGTACCTGCCATAGACTAGGCCCTGCACTGAGACCTCAAAAATGAATTTTACCAGCACTTTTCCCTAAATTCACACATGATTACACAGCAGCACTACATTTTAATAAATGCCAATGTGGAAGTATGCGTAGGTAAGAGATAGCATAGCGGTAAGTAACTCTTCCAGGGTAGGGAGAGAGAGAGCAGAGAAGTAAAGAATGTACTAAATAATCCAAGTACAGAAGAATGACTAAGAGTTGGCCAGCTTTCAAGAGGGGGAAGAGCTCTCAGATGTGTGTGGTGGAAAATTAACTCGGAAAAATCAGGCATGGCCAGATCATAGGGGCTCCTATGAGCCCTGCTCAGGGGCTGAGTTTTATTCCCTAGGTAACAGAGCCTCAGAAGGATTTTCAGGAGGGGAGTGATTTCTTTAAATTGACATATCACCAGTTCACATGATCTTCCAGCATCTCATTCATCATCCATCAGCATGGGTAGCCTGAGGAAAACTCCCAAAATCATATTGCTTGTATCTTCCCTCTTTCAAAAATCATTTCACAGTCATTGTAAAAGAATTCAGGCATTACAGTAATTTACAGAGATAAATATGAGAGAGGTGTTTTGCCCTCTCTCATTACTCATTCTCTTTCAGAGGCAATTTGATGAGCATCCTTCCAGGCCCCTTTGTATCTTTATTATAGACACAGATACGTATCTATACACAATTTTTGAATACCTGAGTGAAGTCATACCACATGACCTGCTTTTTCATATAGCAGTATTCTTGGAGACTTTTCCATACCAATTCATATAGACATCCCTCTTTTTGTCATCAGTATAATATTCCATAATATAGCTATACCACAATTAACTTAACCATACTTATAGATAAACATTTAAGTCGTTGCCAATATTTTTCTATTAGAAACCATAAAACAATGACTATTTTTGTGCAATTTTTTTTTCTTTTTCTTTTTTTTTTTTTTGCGGTACGCGGGCCTCTCACTGCTGTGGCCTCTCCTTTTGCGGAGCACAGGCTCCGGGCGTGCAGGCTCAGTGGCCATGGCTCACGGGCCCAGCCGCTCAGCAGCATGTGGGATCTTCCCAGACCAGGGCACGAACCCGCGTCCCCTGCATCGGCAGGCGGACTCTCAACCACTGCGCCACCAGGGAAGCTCTTGTGCAATTTTTATCTCTACTTTGCAGATGAGGAAACTGAAGTTTAGACAGCTTAAGTAAACCATCTAAGTCACATAGACAGGATGTTGCAAACATGGTGGGAACCTAGATCTGACTATTCCCAAGTCCAAAATCTTCATCTTTGCACTGTACTAGCTCCGTGTGTAAACATCTTGAACTGTAGGTTTATAGTCTTTATCAGATTTGGAAACTTTTTTATTCTTTATTTCTTCAACTATTTTTATGGCCTCCCCAATCCTTTTTTCTTTTCTGGGACTCTAATTCCACATTTACCAGGGCACTTGACTTTGACCCACAACTCAATACACTGTTCTTTTTCTTCAATCTTTTCTCTCTCTCTACTTCATTTTGAATACTTTCTATTGCTATGTCTTCAAGTTTGCAGTTCATTGTGAGATCCCTTCTGGGTTTCTTTATCTTTCTACTGCCTTTTTTTTTCTGGTCCTGCCACGTGGCCTGCAGGATCTTGGTTCCCCTAACCTCACACTCCCCCACCGGCCGCCCCAGCCTTGATATAACATTGGTCACTCTAACCAATGCAAGTAAATCCATAGAAATGACTTCAGATTCCTATTACCAATCAAACTTAGGCCCAAATATTCCTGATACTCCACTAGGGATGCACTCCCTAATCCCACACGCAGCTCAAACCTGCCTGGGCCAGCAACCAATCAGGCCATCAAGGAACACAACTCTTCAATGCATGGTAACCATTATGATTCAGGATAAGAATCACTTGGGGCTCTGACACAACATCGTGGTCCTCAGCCCTGACTGCACAGCAGCATCCCCTGGAGATGCTTTAAGAAATCCAGCCCCCAGCCCAGACCAGCTACAGCAGAGTGTCTGGAGTAGGGCCCAGGCATCAGATTTTATTGAGTTCCTTGGGTGATTCCAGCATTCAGCCAGGGTTCAGAAACTGAACAGAACTTTGGGAGCCCTCCCTTGGAAAATCTGATTCAGGCAGCCTGGGGTGGGACCTGGGAACTTTTTTTTTTTTTTTTTATGGTATGCGGGCCGCTCACTGCTGTGGCCTCTCCCATTGCAGAGCACAGGCTCCGGACGCACAGGCTCAGCGGCCATGGCTCACGGGCCCAGCCACTCCGTAGCATGTGGAATCTTCCCGGACCGGGGCACGAACCCGTGTCCCTTGCATCGGCAGGTGGACTCCCAACCACTGCGCCACCAGGGAAGCCCGTCTTTGGTTTTTTTTTTTCTGTTTTTTATTTTTTACTTTTTATTTTATATAAAAGTATAGTTGATTAACAATATTATGTTAGTTTCAGGTGTACAGCAAAGTGATTCAGTTACACATATACATGCTTCTATTATTTTTCATATTCTTTTCCCACTTAGGTTGTTACATAATATTGAGCAGAGTTCCCTGTGCTATACAGTAGGTCCTTGTTGGTTATACATTTTAAACATAGCAGAGCGTACATGTTAATCTCCAAATCCCTAAATATCCCTCCCCCTAACACTTCCACCCTGGTGACCATAAGTTCATCCTCTAAGTCTGTGAATCTGTTGGAACTTGTCTTTTTAACAAGCCACTGAGGAAATTCTTTTTTTCATCCAGCAAGTTTGGAGACATTGCTTTAAAGGACCAGATATGAAGCCATTATGTATCACAGGCCCTGAGTGACCCCATTTGTAGTTCTGTGCTCTCATTCATGAGAACTATATCTTTTTAAAGTTTATTTATTTATTTATTTTATTTATTATTATTATTACTATTTGCGATACACGGGCCTCTCACTGTTGTGGCCTCTCCTGTCACGGAGCACAGGCTCCAGACGCGCAGGCTCAGCGGCCATGGCTCACGGGCCCAGCCGCTCTGCAGCATGTGGGATCCTCCCAGACCAGGGCACGAACCCGTGTCCCCTGCATCGGCAGGCGGACACTCAACCACTGGGCCACCAGGGAAGCCCTAAAAGTCTTTTTAGAAAACAGAAGTCATAGACCTTTGAATTTGCTATATTAGAGTAGACTTAAAAGAAACTTGGTTAAACTTGGTTATCTGGATATGTTTTATCTACCTGGTCACTGTAACAACCAAAGTCACTCACCCACATTTCCAAACAACCCCTGGGGGAAAAGGTACTTTCGTCGCTGAGAATCCCTTGGCTTACAGTCCAGCTACAAAATCTCTACCAAGCAGATACCTACTTTAGAGACAAAAAGCTCACCGTTTCCATAGGTCATTAGGTTCTTGGACAGTTCTGGATAATAGAAAACTGCAAGATCTAATTTTTCCTCTTTATAGAAGATGGGAGAAACTGTGATCAACATACAATCTCCCAGCAGCCCTGCCCCTCTTGGTTGTCCCTTGGTTGTCAGCACTGGGTTAGTCTGCTAGGGCTGCCCTAACAAAATACTACAGACTGGGTGGCTTAAACAACAGAAATTTATTTGCCCACCGTTCTGGAGGCTGGAAGTCCAAGATTAAGGTGTTGGCAGGTCTGGTTCCTCCTGGGGCTCTCTCTTTGTCTTGCAGATGGCTGCCTTCTGGCTGTGTCCTCACCTGGCCTTTTTGCAAAGACATCCCTAGGGTCTCTTCCTCTTATAAGGACATCAGTCCTATTGGTTAAGGACCCCACCCATATGACCTAACTTCATTTACCTCTTTACAGGCTTTATTTCCAAACATAGTCCAGTTGGGTTTTAGGGCTTCAATATATGAATTGGAGGGGGGCAGGGTGGACAATGAAGTCCATAGCAGGCACTTTCTTCCATAAGTTCCCTCAGTGCAGGGCTGTATTCGTGTGGGGCAGGAGACCTGCACTCACGCAGAGTAACTGGCAGTCTACCTATTTGTGTTAAGCCTCAGAGCTCGAGCACACTTCGGGGCTGCCCTCTCCTTGCAGAGTTTTAATTCTTATTTGCTGCCTATAAGTTTTACTATATGCACTCCAAATACACCTACAATGCACTCTGCGGATCCCATAGAGAGCCATCTTCAGTTTAAAACAAACAGGTTAGGAATATACTGTGGAGTCTTATTAGCAAACAGGTCCTCAATTTCTAAGTGGAATCTTACTAATCCAATTTTGGTGATCCAACTCTCTTTTATTTTTTTGCTTATTTCCCTTATTTCCTTCAAACTTTTTTTTTTCAGAACTGCGTTCCTGAAAATGAGCATTTTGTGAAGCAATAGTTACTCTTGGCGAACTTGGACATAATTCTTCCAGAAACTAATAGTGTTTATTTGTTGTTGTTTGCTTTCGTTTGCTTGTTTTTTGGTGGTGAAAAGATTAAACACACACATTTTGTTTTACATTTCCAGGTTACTAGGTAAACATAAAATGCCCAAACAAAATGACAAGTCACTGTATCCAAGATGGGCAAATTATAATGCAGCCAAAAACTAAAATGAAAGAAAGGCCTTTAAGGAAATGAGGGAAACTATTTCAGGTGACAGACTGGAAACTCTCCTCTTTCCACCAGAAAGCCCACGTGGTCTAACACACAGCTCTGAGAATAAGGCATTTCAGGTATACACAGGTAGAGGCTGAACACAGGTAGAGTCATGCTCCCAAGATTCACAGGATTTAGGCTGTAACATTAAATAGGATAAGAACAGGCATGGAGGTATTGGGAATCCCCGGCAGTTACTACATCAGCCCTTAGACCAAGAAGCCCCTCAGCATTGATCAGATGAGACAGATAACACAGGATGCAGGAGCAAGGTGACCGTTGAGGCAAAACCAGCTCTGGGACAGTGATGGAACTGGGAGCTCCAGACACATCACACACAGAGAGAAAGTTGCGATGGTTGCAGTGGGTAGGGGGTGGTAATACCTGAGAACCCAGTAATCCATCATTATGTACATATACAACCAACGTGAGTGGGCACGTGTCAGGCTGATTGTTCAGAAACTGCATCTTTTCCTTTCATGCTGCACTCGCAGGCCTTCCTGAGTTTTTAGTAAGAATTCCTGCCTTATAAGGACCCTTCCAAAGCTGGCTGAAGAGAAGGTTCTGATGGAAGGCGGGGTGATGGGATGGCAATTAACTATTGCATTAGAATCCAGGGTCCAGGATACAAATATCGGGGATGAAACCCTTCTGCAGAGACAGACCAAATAGGGATGGGTTTTGGGTGGACAGCGTTATACAGACCCCAGAATACAGCGTTTCAACCATTACAAGTCGCCCGGACCACCCACCTTTTCTCTCTTCCTCTTCTTATTCTGTCCCTTTCACTTTTTCCCCAAATGGACTTCTCACTCAGGAAATTCTTACAAACACAGGCACTGGGCTAGTCAAGGTGGGCCCCAAACACATTTTCCCCGTGGACTCGGGTCTGGGTGTGCTCACCCTCTGCAGACAGCCATCTCTGCCCAGGTGTCCTCACAGAGCAGGGGCTTCGGGCCTGAGCAGGGGTAATTACCCCAGCCAGAGGAGAAGCGAAGGTTCCAAGATGGCTTCACAGAGGACAAATTATACGTTCAGCCCAAAGCTGTTTGATTCAAAAGATAAATCAGAGTTACCTGTGGTCACCCCATGCAAAGCACTCCTTGAAAGACACCTCCCACTTCTCAGATGTCAAATGATCCTCTTGTAGATTTATCAAAGCAGCAGGGATTAGCAAAGCCGTCTACCCTTCAGTTCTTCTCTCTCCTTTTTTCCACTTCTTTGTTTGCCTAAATAGTTGTATTAGTGAGTGAGAAGAAAGAATGGGATGTAATTAGTGTTTCTTGTAATATTTCCTGTTTAGTTTTGTAATCCTTCTGTCAGGTTTATTTTCATGTTAAGCAAAGGAAGTCTCACTGGAATATTATAATCTCTTCTTAGTGTTAGCAGAAAGCCTTGGTGTTTAAATTAATAAAGAATTGCTCGAGGAAACGAAGGCTTTCCTTGAGAGCATCAGTTTAAAGAACATGTCATTCTTCAGAGCTTGCCTTGCCTCACATTGTTTTGTTTTTGGTTTTCGTTTGTTTGTTTGTTTTTGTTTGGTTTTTTGCTCCACAATGTTTAAGGCTGGAGCTGAGCCCTTTTCTAAGAAGCCAGGTAGGGTGTTTAGGTTTGAACTGTATGATCCGCCAAAGGTTACGTCTGCACCCCAGTATTCTGCACCCAGAGGGCCTTACGCTCATGTCCCCTTCTGCCTGCACAGCCCCCTGTAATAGCTCCCTGCATTGCCTGTGGCTACCAGCCCTACTGAGCCCCTCATTTGCTCCAAAGCCCCCAAAGCCCATGACCGGGCCCCCAGTGACTAGGTCCTAAGCCAGTTTTTCTCCCTGACTCCCATCTTCACCTTCACACACACATTCCTGGCAAATTATAGCTCATCCCAGTACCCATCTTGCACTTTCCTATCCCTGTACCTTTCCCTCTGCCCACACCACCTCGGCAGGGCCAAATGTGCCCATCCTTCAACCAGGGGCTGCCTCCTTCATGAAGTTTCCTCCATCCCTCCCAGCTGCAAGTACTCTCTCTCACCCTTCATATCCCATGGACTCCTTCTCTCTCTGTCTAGAGTAGTAACCAATCTTCACCTGTATTATAGATTTTGAATTCCCTAAATAATGCATGAATATATTCTCCTTTTGAGAAACTGGAACACTACAGATAAATCTTAAGACCTCTTCACCTCCATCCTCAACCTTTTCTCCACTCCCCAGAGACAATCACTCTGAGGAGTTTGATGTGTTTTCCTTCTAGGTTTATATCTACATTTACATATCTATCTATGTCTATATCTATACAGATATGGGTATTACATATCTTGCCTTTTTAACACAGCATTGTTTTTTGAGATCCGCCCCTGTTGATATATAGATTTAGAGATTGGCTTTTCGTTAGTCTGTGGAATTTCATCATAGGACAGCTCTTCACATTTTCTTTAGCCTGTCCTCTATTTGTGGACATTCTCTTCTCTCTGCCAGGGGTATTCTCCAGCCAGATGGCCCAGCTAACCCACATCCAGGTGTTGCCTCCACTGTAAAGTCTTTTCTGACATCACCTCTCCCCCTTCCCCCCACCCCTCACCTTGCACTGAGCATCTCTGCCCTCATGCATCACCACCCCTTCAGTTCCTGATGCTGGGAAGACTGGAACCCAGATTCTTCCCCCTGTCATGTAGAGCTGCCCCTTCCCCAAAAGCTCTGACATTTGATGGCCAAAGCTCTGGAGACTCAGCATCCGTTCTGCACACCAGTCAGTGTGTTCACCTGGCAAGGAAACTTCTCTCTCTCTCTCACTCTCCAAGGAGCCAAGGTGCTGAATTCTAAAATAACAGCACTTTCAGAAGTTGGTACGCACTTGTGTGTTTTCATGGGAGCTCCTGGAGAGTGGCCACTCATTGCTGTGCCTCAGGAACCCAGCACAGAGCATGACATGTTGTCCTCAGTCAATAGATGCTGAATCAATGTGTCTTATTTCTCACACATGACTGCAGGTCCCTTGAAGCCAAGATTTGTCTCTGTTACTCCCTCAAAGGTCTTTCATGGGGCTTTGCCCATATGTGCTTAATAAATATTAGTAAGTGACAAGACAACAAGTCAATCTGGCCATTTCAGACAAAGAATCGGTCTCTTCAGAGAAATGGGTGGAAGCAGCCTGGAGAATTAGTCAGTCACACTTCAGTAAAACCAAGCCAAAAAAAAACACTACAATTTCAGAGGAGAAGACAGGGAAACCAGCTATTGACCTTCTCCGTGCAGTGATGGAGGGATGCTGGGGAGAGTCTACGCCCATCCTGGGCTCCAAACAGCACAAGGTTCTGAACCTGGGCCTGGCACATCTCTCAGTGTTGGGAGCCTCTCTTCCTGATGGGAAGAGGCCAGGAGCTCTAGGCCAGCGGTGAGGTTGATGAAGACACTTAAAAAGAGAGTGGATGGCCTGAGGCTCTGTTGGTCTGTTCTGTGTCAGCAGAGTCTCACGGTGGTCCTGAGGAGCTCCTTGAGCCTTTCTCTCAGCCCTGCCTTGGCCTTGGCCACCTCACCCTCCTGCAGGGTCTCCAGCACTCGGCCCTGGCTCTTAGAGGACCTCTCCTACATCTCAGGGAGGCAAGTGCTAGCTCTCAGAAGAGCTTTCTAGAAAGGGCCCATTAGGTCTTTATGAGTCTTCTTTACCAGATTCCCATGTGCCTGGTCTCCAGGGCGGTCCAGCTGCAACCCTTCTCCTCACAACATCCAGAGGTAGCCCCCTGCTTAAAACCTTCAGTGACCCACCCCCCCGCCCCGCTCCACCCAGTGCCTCCAGGATAAAGTTCTAATTCAAGCTGTCTCTAAGCTGGTTGCTGTCTCATCTGGCCACATTCCCTCATGCTGTCTACAATTCAGTAACACAGAGCTCCTTGGAGGCATCGTGTTCACTCTTGACTCAGAGCTTTTGCACATGCAGTTCTTACTGCCTGGAACACTCTTCCCCTACACTCCACATGACCTCAAGCCTCTCTTTTCAGGTCTCAGCCCCTCTTGAGCAGGCCTCCCTGGCTGGGTGAGGTCAATCTCTATATGATTCTACACTCCTGGTACATCCCCATTGGAGGCTGATGAGTGTTCTTCCTAGTTTAATAGTGTGCCATAAGCTCTCTAGGGCCAGAGACCATATCTGTCTGGATCACTTTGGTATCCCGGGTGCCTATCACGGTGCTGACACATAGTAAGTGCTCACTAAATAGTCAGTGAAGACATAAATAAAAGAGAGCGTTCCCCTGCCCTGATCTTGCAGTGCTTCCAGGGATGAGTCCCTCCTGAAGTCTTTGTTGGTTAAAAATCCCTGGGGGTTTCTGATTTAGAGTCTTTCCCTTGAGGGCTGCACTATGTTTTAAGAAAATGCCTATTCCCAGCTGCACAGTTTAGGTACATAAAATTTGTGCGTTGCAATAAATACTTGGCCTCATGAATTTCTAGCCTGTTAAATAACAGAACTTAAAATGCTAGGTAAGCAGGTGAAAGAAGATAGCATCGTAAATACCAGAAAATTACGGGTTGGTGATTTTTTTTTCCCTTTGATCTTGAAACCTTCTACCAGATGAAAGAGTGATTGCCTCAGAGAGAGTCTTGAGTAGAGTTTTTCCTTGCCTGGCTGGCCGCTGACCAGTTTGGAGCAAGGAGGCAAGCACGCACTTTGGCAGACACTCACTAAGGTGATGGGTTCCCAGTTCACAACAAATCTCCCTGCTCTAGGAATGTTCCCAGGCAAAGTGGTGGGCAATCAATGACTATATCTGTGCTATGGGAGAGGCACTGGTTAAAGGATAGATCCCTGACTTAAGCAGGGCCAACTGGTCTCTCTTCTGGAATTTGAAACTTGAACCATTTTATATACCCAGCTGCTGGAGTATTAGAGTAGAGTTAACATAATGGCGGCCCCTAGAAAGGTGGTTCCCGCAGCTGCTGCTGAGGTCTCCTGAAGTCCTTGCCCTGGCTCTTGCCCTTCCTGAGATTTGAATTAATTCTTTCCTTGATCGTGTGAGCCAATCAGGATCCTTTCAATCCATTATGTTTTTGGACACACTCATGTATCCATAAACTTGTCTACCTATTCCGGGTTAAAGGTAGGATTTCATTGCTCAAACGTTCTCTCATTTTCTGAAGGGAGCTGAGCCTGACCTAGAGATGGTGGCACTCAGCTGGATGGGTCAGGGGCCACCTGTCAGGCAAGATTTCCTGGCCCCTGGGCAAGATGGGGGAAGCAACAGGGGCTTGGCTACCTAGAGCTCAATGGGAAGGCTTATTCTACTAAAGAAAGAACATTTGACCTGCCTTTCTGATGACTATTTGGTCCTAAAGGTAGAGGGAACAATGAATGTAATTACTATTTTGAGTTTGCTAATCAGCATGAGAGAAAAAAATCACTGGTGGTGAGGAAATGCCCCATCACGTCAATCACGTGATCCAAAGCAGTGCCCTAGGCTTTAGGAAATTAAACATCTGAAAGTTCTAAGGGAAGATAGCCATGGCTGTAGAGCTATGCTTTGCAAGGATATATGGCTCAAGAGGCTTAAAAAAATGAAATTCTAACTATAAAATCACAAATAGCTACAGAGAGAAAGAAAAAGGAAAGATAACTAGAGAAGCAGTGAGGTTTCAGAGGGAACTCCCTGATACGCTCAAATTTTAAGTATGAAAGAACATGGTCCCCACCCTCAAGGACATCACAGTCTGGTGAAGAAGATACACAAAGGGGAAAGTGCTGAGAACCCTGGGAGAGGGACAAGCCACTGGCTACTGGGTGTGGGAGGTGACAGCAGTCCTTTCCAGCTGAAGGAATAATATCTTGTCCTGGTCACTATTTGTTTCATATAGCCTAGGGCAGGGTCCTCATTACTGTCTTTATTCTCTCATGTTTGGGGGCACTTAGTAAGTACTCAGTAAATACTCTATTGTCTGACTAGCTGACCCACCATCACACTGGAGATAGCTGGCATCAGTAGAGCATTAAGGCATTTATTTATCGTCTGCTGATGAAAAACACCTGGGGAACGTTAGCTCCTTCCATCCTTCCACTATGTCCACAGGGGTTCAGAGGGAAAGCCAGTGCTGCAAAGGCAGCTGCTTCCTCTGAGGAAAAGAGGCATTATTGAGATGTTGGTTTGAAAGCTCAGTCTTGGTAGGACTGAGGCAAGCCTGACTCTAGCCAGGCTTCTGTTTTACCTGGCTAGTTTATCCTTCAGGTTTACCTTGGCCCTTAACCTGCCCATCAGAAGAGACCATTTTGCACTCCCATGTGTCGTTTCTACCACTATGTGTCACTTGTTTTAATCCATCATCTGTGACTATAGTTTTTTCATTAGACTTTGAAGTCCTTGAGGTCAGCAACTCTAAGAGTTCCTCAATGTATGTTTGTTAAGTAGGATTCTTGCCGTTTTGAAAAGATGCAAGACGCTTTTTTTATTAGTACTTAGAAAAAGGGCTCATTTTGTAAAGCTTCTTCTGCATGCTACAAAAGATGCCTTAGGACCTCACTCTTTGCTCTAACCCCAGCTTGGAAGAAAGTAAAATCTACCTCTTGCTTAGGGTTTTCCATTGCTCTTCTTCTGGCCTAGTCCATTACCCAAAAGCTTTCTTGTCAACTGGGTATGAGATTCTTACCATAGAGACAGAAAACATAAAAACTCCAAATAAAAAACTGCAGAATCATCATATTGCTCCACCAACTGATGAACAGTTTAAAAAAAATGTGGTATATCCAGATAATAGAATATTATTTGGCCGTAAAACTAAAAAATGTACTGATTCAGGCTATAGCATGGATGAACCTTGAAAATGTTCTTGCAAAAGAAATCAAACACAAAAGGCCATGTATATGATACCTTTTATATGAAATGTCCAGAATTGGCAAATCTATAGAGACAGAAAGCAGATTAGTGGTTACCTTGAGTTTTGGGGACTGGGCGGGTCATAGCTAAAGAATATGGGGTTTCTTTTGTGGGTAATGAAAATGTTCTAAAATTTGTTACAGTGATAGTTGCACAACTCTACGAATATACTGAAAACCACTGAATTGTATATTTTAAATGGGGGAATGGTGTGATATGTGAATTACATCTCAATAAAGCTGTTACCAAAACCATTTCTTTAATATAGTCTTGTTTCAATAACTGAATTTGTTTCCCTTGTTAGCTTTGCCCCTCAGACCAAAAGCTTGGCCAAAAAATGGGCCTTGCCCAGTTCAGCAACCCCAGCTTCAGTTCACACAGGAAGTGTTGCCTTTCTTTTACTCGGTTTAGTAACACAAAGAGTTTTCTGTCTTCACCTGGAAAGAGGCGCAGCAAGGCAGACTGCACCGTTTAGGGGATGCTAGGACCCTTCATGAAAAGCCAGGTTCCACCATCCACTCAGGAGGGATTGAAAAGGGCCCCTGCTTAAGCCTAAGCTTAAGCCTAAAATTGGACAGAGCAGAGAGATGAAAAAATAGGAGATCAAATCTGTGATCCACAGGCCTTGAAAACTCCCAGGTAAAGTTAATCTCATTGCCGTGTGGCGTCCCTTGTTGTTTCTTTCTTTATTAAAGCAGACTTTCTTTCATGTGGTGTTAACTTAAAACGCGACTAACAAAGTAATCGCCACTTCTGTCTTTAATTTTTTTTTGTCCTAGACTACAAAAGACAGCTGAGTTTGCCCTCAGATCATAAATCTGGGGCTTACTCCAGCCGTGTGTGTGTGGTGCGGGGGGGGGGGCGGTGTATGTGGGGGTGTCAGTGTGTGTTTTAAATACAGATCACATTTCACTAATTCTGCCCACTTCCTGGAAGCGCCCTGTTAGGTGGTCACAGCGATCAAGCGCCAAGGCTTCCCTCATACTTGTTGGACAGCAGCATTCAGGCGAGGAGGGGAGAGGTGGTCGGATTCAAGCAACGTGAATAATAATGGTTTGAAGCTGGGAGGGCAGCACGCAGAAGTGATGCATAATTCAACAGGCAAATTAATCAAGTCCCCTTTTCTATGCCCATTGCAATTACTGGGAACACGCAGAGTCATCAGCTTTCTCGCCCTCCCTCCGCCCCTTCCCCGGCCCTGGCAGCTCCGGGAGAAGCATCGGGATGTGTCTGGTTGAGTCCCGGCTGCCGCGGGCGGGCATCTCGGGCAGAGCGGACCTGGGAGCTCCAGTCCCTCTGCCTCCGCGAAGCCGCGTTTTCTCCGACTGGTGCGGATCTGGGGAAGCACGAGCAGGGGTTTGGTGTGCAGTAGAGCAGAGAGTGGGGACAATTAGTTTTCTTCACGCTTGGCTGAGCCTCAGTGTAGGGACGGACCGGCTTAGAGGGTGAGGCAGATCGCAGATAATAGAAGCTTCATTTCCAACTGACCCTCCGAGCGTCGTGCCCGGCCCAGGAGGAAGGAACAATGCCGATCCCTGGGAGAAACGCCGGCGCTGAATGCCGAAGGCTCCAACCAAGCAAGGGGGCAAAAACAAAAGCAATAGACGGGGCTTTGCCTTGAAATGGTTTCTCTAGTACCCACCAAAAGAAAAAGAAAAAGAAAAAAGCGGCATTGAGGACAGAAAATGAAGTCTGGTAATGAAACATACATTGCTCACACAAGCAAGAAGCAGACACACACACACACATACACCCATGCACACAGGCCATTGTGCGGGCAAGCTCCTTTTGGCCCTGGGATGCGTCTCTGAGGTGAAAAAAAAGTGCCTCAGAAAGAAAAGCCCCACTATGTGGCCTTCTAGCTGTAGTAGGAGTCACCAAAAAGGTCCCATGATGTGAGTGGCTTGAGATTAACGCCAAGCACCAACGGGAGAAGCAAACACAAAAGTTTTCACCATAGAGGGAAGAGCTAAAGCACCCCTAACATTGGTGGTTTTAACCTTCTTATCAGGGTGTCAGTTACTGTGTAATACACTACCCCAAATCTCAGTAGCTTCAAACAACATCTATTTTATCATGTATGTTTCATGTTCTGGGGTCCAAATTTCAGGCAGGGCGCGGTTGGATGATTCACTGGTGCCAGGTAGTATCAGTTGAGGTCACTTGAGCATATTCAGCTGGCATGTGGGCTGGGCTGCAGGGTCCAAGATGGCTTTACTTCTTGATCTCGTATCTAAGAAGAGATGGCTGGAAGGATGGGCTCAGCTGGGACTGTCCACCAGAGTGTCTACCTGTAGCCTCTCCAGCATGGCAGCTCAGGGCTCCCAGAGAGAATGCTCCCAGAGACAGGAAGTGGAGGTTGCCACTTTCTTCCTCAAGGCCCGGGTCTAGAAACTGGAATAGCATCACTTCCACCATATATATATATATATATATATATATAGTGATTAGGTCATGAGGGTGGAGCCCTCATGGTTGGGATTAGTGCCCTTATCAAAAGAGAACCCAAAGAGCTCCTTTGCCCCTTCTGCCATGTGAGGACACAGCTGGGTACCTATGAACAAGGAAGCAGGTCTTCACCAGACATTGAATCTGCCAGCACCTTGATCTTGGACTTCCCAGCCTCCAGAACTATGAGAAATAAATTTCTGTTGTTTATAAGTCACCCAGTCTGTGGTATTTTGTTATAGTAGCCCAAATGGACTAAGACAAACAGTTTTCTCTTCTTACTCTATGTTTTACACTTTGAGGAAAAAGTTCAATACCTCCTGTTTAGAAGACTTGGTTTCAGGGGAACTCTTGGGGTTTCTAGACCCCATTCAGTTGTGGGAGGCTGAGCAGGGACTCAGATGACACAGCCACAGGGGAATGACTAGCAGTAGAGCTGGGAGAGTCACCCCTTTTGTTAGTGCTTTGCATCTGTCAAATACCAATTCAGACTTCCATCAACAGGCATATTTAAAAGGATTCGTGTTAGGGAAATTTGCTATCCATGCATTTTCAATGAGAGCCAATTCTATTAACTCCTCCGAATCCCATGCATTATGGCTGGGCTTTCAGAAGCGAGCCTTGAATAAACTTTTCAGTGATTTCACAACACTTCCATTATGGCTGTTCCATTATGAAGCAGATGAACATTTTCTTGAACAATTAGATGGGGTTGTGTCAAATAAAGAGCGAGGTTTGCCTGAGATCACGGAAACCTATCTGCTTAGGTGATTCATTTTCTTCCAACAAGGCAACTCATAATAAGCTTTTCTTCTGGAGCCTTGTCTTGCTTCCCGTTTCAATTAGTGACAATGACTGGAGAATAAGAGGAATATCTTCTTCATGTCCTTGTGCTGCAAACAAGGCTGGCCAATGAAGAACAATGAAGAGTGTGAGGGAGGGGAAGGGACGCAGAGTGGGGGCAGGGGCACATCTGCAAGAAAACCAGCCTGCTTTCCCAGAGAGACTCCCCAGTGCAGGGGTGGGGTCTGCAGGAATCAGGTGGCAGAGCTAAGATGGGGAAGAAAGACTTTCCAGCAGGGAAGCAGGTCATCGCAGGCAGAGCGGCAGGCGCAACATGACACTAAGCGTCACCCTCTCTCTCCACGAGGCCAGTCTTATCCTTGACCCTGGCCCCTGAAATTTGGGGCATATTGAACCGTCACACTTTCTACAAGTCATTTGTACATGTTTGTTTCTTGACACAGTCCTGCCCCGTTGCTGTTTTGTCCGTGGTGAGTTTCATCGTTTCCTGCCACCAGGCCTGTCAATGGATGTTCTTTGAGAAGCAATGCCAAGGTGAGAGAAATCCAATATCACAAATTCATTCATTCATTTATTCATTCTCTTACTGAATGAGCACTTCCTGGGTGTATATCGTCTACCCTGATTTCCAGGCATCCCAACTACTGGGCTATGACCTAGAGAGGCGAGATTTCTACCTTTTTGTGTCTGCTCTGTCCTCCAGCCCATTTCTTTTGTCCCCCATCTCTACATACAGTTCAGCTCTGGCAAACACTGACAGCTTGCCTCTCCACTCCAGACCCTGTTTTAGGTACCTGCAATACAACAGGGACCAGAACACAGCTCCGGGGTTAATTTCCTTGGGCCACTGTGACAAAGGGCCACAGACTAGGGCACTTAAAACAACAGAAATTCATTGTCTCACAGGTCTGGAGGCTGAGAAGCCCAAAATCAAGGTGTCAGCAGGGCCATGCTCTCTCCAAAGGCTCTAGGCAAGGAAGGTGGGGATTCTTCCTTGCCTCTTCCAAGTTTCTGTGGTTTACTGGTAACCCTTGATGTTCCTGGACTTGTAGGTGCATCACTCCACTCTGCCTCCGTCATCACTGGGAGTTACCCCTGTGTCTCTTCAGATCATCTTCCTTTTGTGTGTCTGTCTCTGTGTCTCTTCCTATAAGGACACCAGTCATACTGGATTAAGGACCTGTCCTACTCCACTGTGACCTCACCTTAACTATTTACATCTGCAATAATCCTATTTCCAAAGAGTCATATTCTGAGGTTCCAGGAAGGACACAAATTTGGCAGGTGATGCGAAGTGGGAGTTGGGGGGAGATGACACTATTCTACCTAGAACACTGCTCTTCTGGAACTCAGAGTCTAGAGGGGAAGCAACACAAGTAAAAAGTCATTGCCGTTTTCAGAGGGAGGTGACGTGAGAAAAGTCTGTACAAAGCCCAAAGGGAGACACCGGTAAGTGAGACATCCTCTCTGGAAGTTGGTCTGGAAGGTGGTGTCAACGTAGAGAAGAGAGAGAGGATGTTCCCAACCAGCCACCCATCGGCCCTACAGGTCTCGAGGGCTCAGCCCAGGAGACAGAAATTTTTATTTTCTTTTGTGGAATGCCAAACCTCTGAGCTGGCCCAGGCCACTGGTGGCCTGTCATACCACCTTTGTGCCTGGGTCCCATCCTGCCAGGTGGCCTCCCCAGCTCCTTTCCCCCAGGACCTGACTCTGGACCCCTTCATGGCAAGAATTAGCAAAGCAGAGGAAATGCAAGGGAAAAAGAGGGTTTCCCCCACCAAGGCCCATTCATTGCAGAGCTTCACAAACCAAAGCAAACGCACCACAAAATCACCTGCGGTCCTAGCCTCTCCCTAATCCCCAGCCCCCAGCACCACTGTCCAGCAGTACACGTGGCTCCAGCTTCCCCCAGGGTTCCTCTTCCTCCTCCGGGGTGCAAAGAAGGTGGCAGGAATATAGGTTTTCCCTATCAACAAGAGAAATCAAGAAGCTGATTGAGTTCTTCTATAAAATGAGAAGATTGAGGGGTGGCCTGGGAGAACCTTACAGGCAAAGACAGAGGCACAGCATAACCACTCCCATGACCACCAACCAGCACATATTCCTGCGGTTTAATTTTGATTAGAAAAGCCTTCTTAGCTGGCAAGGTACCTCTGGACCTGACTTAAGCCAGCCCTCTCTCTTCAGTGCCCTTTGCTATACAGACGGGAGCCTGCACTACTTTTAAGTCCTTTCAGCAGGGATGTTTTGTAACGGGCTTGGTAACTGTTCTGCTGTATCGAAAATGATTAAATATGCTACCAAAGCTAGATCCTGTATTAGAACCTGCACCTAAATGTTGAGGGCGCAGAATCGTCCAGAGTGGCAGAAGCATGACGAAGCATTGTGTTTCGTGATCAGGATCCAGTCTATTGAACACAGTGTTGAATAAAGTGCCGAATGTGGCTGGTTAGATGCTCAGGCAATGGCCGTCACTCACTGCAGGTGCAAAAGTGTGTCTCTTCCGTCACTCACTGCAGGTGCAAAAGTGTGTCTCTTCCCACGCCCGCTCTGGGAATATGCTCTAAACCGTGTAAGATTCAAAGATGTCACACAAGGACAAGGGCAAGCCTGGGCTGGGAGCAACAGAGAGATGGGCTGCAAGGTCTAACCTGTAATCACCTCTTGGATATCCTGCTAACCAGGGGAGGGACTGCCTTGATGCCCACCTTAGTCCTGGTACAAAGGGACCCTTCCTATTAGCTCACACTCATGGAAAGGTGGAACATCTCAACACCTCTTAGAAAAAACATAATACCTGTTCTCCCCCTGCCCAGGGGGTAAAGAGGACTGGGACATCTGAGCTAACACCATTGGGTGTCACATACCAGCACCTTAACCACATGAGACATGTCCGCCTCGGGCACACCTATCCAGGACATCATGAATTACCTGAGTTGTTTTCTGGATTTCTTAGAGCCCTCAGTGATAAACCGGCACCTGCTCCTCAGATCTGGAAACGCAGCTTCCTCCCTCCCATTGGATATCGTCACCCCTCCCTCAGTGCTACTGTAGCTCCTGATACAGATGCTCTATCTTGATGCCTTGGACTCCAGCTACTGCTTCTGGATCCAGATTCCTGGGGGCGGCTTGTTACTTCTCCGAGATGAAGTGATACATGCTTCCCCTTTACACAGAGCCAATTGTCCCTTATTCCACCATTACCGCCTTCTTGCCAGGGCGACGTTGGGACCCTTTTGGGTCCTTTTGGAGACCTGCCTGTTGTCCTGTGCCCTCTGTGTGAATGTCACAGTGCTAGAACTGCGTGGAATCCTCCACTGATGGTCGCAGGCTGAGCGCTAATACAGCACTGAGACACACCACCCTAGTCTCTGAGAGCATCCGTAGCCCGGCAGGGGTCCCGAGTGGTGCTTTTTAAACGCAGGGTCCCCGGCAAGCGCTCAGCCCCCCATCTGAAGGGAGGCCCATATCCTGCCTGCATGTGCTGGAACCACACATGGGGTCTCAGGGAGTTTTTGGTCTCATCATGTTATGCTGAGAGGTCCCAGTAGCCCACCTATTATAGTCCCATGGAGAATATTCCTCAGTTTAGCAGTCTATGGGATGGGACTACACTTCCTGCCCCCTTGTCTGCAGCAAAATAGAAAACAGAGGCCCATGGGCAGCCTGGCTCTGGTCTGAAAAAGCAAGACTCATTGTGAAAACAGTGGTGTAGTTCCTTCTTGTGGGCCTGCATGTTGCTTCCGTCGGGTTAGACGTTTCTTCCGGATAATAGAGAATAATTATAGACTGTTTGATCTCTGTTAATTAAAACACTTTCCATAATAACCAAGTCCCCAAGACTCTCTTCTGATTGGAATGAATCTGACCAGAGAAGAATTTTTCTCCTAAAATTTATACAATAATAGACACTTTTTCATCCCTGATAAGATGTGCATAGGAGCCACGTACGACAAAAGAGGTTTTGACTCTCAGGTCGTAGAGACAAAAAGTCAATGCATACTAGTTGTTGTAACCTTCACTGATCTGAGTGTTCAGTCCCTTCCTCCCCTCCCTCCCCCTCCCCCTCCCCCTCCTCCACTGCCTTCTCCTCCTCCCCCCTCTCTTTCTGTCTCTCCTGTATTTGAGAGTAGGTTTCTGCTGCACATATATTCAGCAGGGGCGTCATAATTCCTCCGTTCCTTGGCCCACAGGAATGAACCCACATTTCTTCTGCTTCCTTATGTCTGAGGTCATCACACCCCCCTCAGCACCACAGGGTGGTTTTGCCTGGACAATAATACCTAAACCTCCACCCACGGTCATGCTCAGTGATGTAAACTTGGCTACAATGTGCTCGGCAGTTGACTCCTTTCCTCAAGCAAGACCAGCTGAAGTTCTTCTCCTGGGCAGGAGCTGAGGGGTCCCGATGGACAGGAAGTGACGGCCCATGGTCTTTTAAGACTTCCCCTTTCCCCTGAACGTCCACTTGTGCACAGTACATTTTCTACCATCTTTACTTTTGCTCTTTTTGTGACAATGGCGACTCACTGAAAACTACTGTTTTTTTATTAAGCTCCCAATATTGTGACCCCTATGTTTTACAGGATTGAAAAATTGGGATCCTACTGACCGTGGTATAGTGGTGTTTCCCTGTAATGGTTTTCATAGCTTATAGCCCTGCAATGCAGATACATTGCTCCACAAATTAGCCACAATTTGAGCCATTTTGCAGCGGAGCACTTGGGATTTTCCATTCGATGGTTCTCAGCCTCTCTTCCCAATGCACTTTCTCTCAAGCCTCAAACACCCGGAGTCGGGACCACAGACCCAGAGTTATTTGTTTTTTGATTGCTCTGGAAGAATCTCTGGAAGCCATGAAAGGTGTTGGCCAACTCCCTTCCTGGGCTAATTGCCAGACTCTTGAGTTTCCCAAATGTCATTCCTTCTCTGCGGCTAAGGCCCTACTGACAAAGAATGCAGAATTCACCATCCACTAGACCTCCCATCCAATGCTGCCCTGCAGCATGCAATTCACTGCCGATAAGTGAGGAGCTGTTATCAGCCCACATTCAAAATGCTACTCCATACTTCTCAAATGGATTCTTGATAGCCCCGCTTCAGCTCTAGAGACTACAGCTATTAATGCGGGTAGGAAAGGCGTATCAGGCCTCACTGTCAGGAAGAAAGCAAGAGGCTTCTGCTCTCTGCACCTTTCTTAGTACAACCACCCCCCAACCTTCCAAACCAGCCAAAGGTGGACAGGGGCTGAATGGCCATTCCATCCATGTTGGATACTGACACCTCTCACTGAACAGCTCAGGGCCTGGGCCCAGCCCTTCTCTTTCAGTACCCCAGGCTGCCCAGTCCAGGTGCCCTCTGGCCGGAGCTCCTCCCTCTGAGCTGGAAACCACAAGTTAAATTAGGGAGGAACTTGACAAATCACTCATTAAACCCGTTAAACCCCCAAACCCTCCTTAGTTCTCCAGGACAGACACTGAGGCTGAGGTCTTAGCCCAGTTGATTTAAGATGCAGCAGAACAGGCATCAGAGAAGAAACAAGTTGAGTCACCAGCACCTTCAGTGGCTGTCATGCCCCCCTGAAGTCTTTACAACACAATATGTCATACAGGGACATGAGTGTCTCCAAGGGGCTCCTGATGTCATCCACCATCTCTGCCCTCATCCCACCCATCCTTCTCTTCCTATACTGGCTCTTCCCAGTCCTAGAACACACTCCTTCTTTCCCACATAGCAACCTGGGACCTTGCTGGTCCCCCTGCCTGGAATAAGTTTGCCCTGGTCTCCCCATTGCTAGTCCTTTTCTTCCAGTCTCAGGGCTCCTCAGAGCATCCCTCTGTGATCTCCCACCTAAAGGAGGCCCTCACCCCCACTTGCTTCCGGTTTCTTCACCCTAATTATTTCCACCCATACACTCACAGGTAGTTATTTAAGTATTCAATAAGCTGATCTTGGTCTGACCCCTGCCCTGCCCTCACGAGGGTGAGCCCTCATCTGTGTTGTTCGCCACGATCCTCAGACCCTCAAACACTGCTTGTAACATACATAGTGGCACCCCATAAGTGGTTCTTCGATGGATGTTGAAAGAAGAAATGAAGCTTTAGGGATGGTCTCTTTATTCTTGATGTCCTGACAATCTACTGGAGTGTGTCCAGGCTGAGTGTCTTTTTAGGAATTCTGTTTGGTATTAGTAGGGTCTTGGCATCTGAGGTCACTGGTCTTTCTTTAGCTCTGGAAAGATGTTCTAGTCTGATTTATTTGAGTGATCCACCACCAGCCCCCTGCATTCTCTCTTCTCTGTTCTGTCCTCCCGGAATTCCCACTGGACAGATGTTGAGCTTTGTATATCTATGCTTCATGTTTCTTCATTTTCCTTTGTATTTCTGGCTATTCATCCTTATGCACTGCTCTGATCTTCAAACTGCAAATTTTCCCTTCAGCTATGTCTACTCTGTTATTCAGCCCATTTACTGAGAATTTCATCTCAACAACCATATTTTTCATTTCAAAAATTTCTAACTAGTTATTTTACATTAAAAAATTGTTCTTGGGGCTTCCCTGGTGGCAATGTGGTTGAGAGTCCGCCTGCCGATGCAGGGGACACGGGTTCGTGCCCCGGTCCAGGAGGATCCCACATGCCGTGGAGCGGCTGGGCCCGTGAGCCATGGCCGCTGAGCCTGCGTGTCCAGAGCCTGTGCTCTGCAATGGGAGAGGCCACAGTTGTGAGAGGCCCGCATACCTCAAAAAAAAAAAATTTGTTCTTGGTTTAGAAACAGACTCACAGACATAAAGAACAGACTTGTGATGGCCAAGGAGGAGGGGGGGGGGGGGGATGGATTGGGAGTTTGGGATGAAAACTATTATATAAGAGTAGATAGGGCTTCCCTGGTGGCACAGTGGTTGAGAATCCACCTGCCAGTGCGGGGGACACAGGTTCGAGCCCGGGTCTCGGAAGATCCCACGTGCCACGGAGCAACTAAGCCCATGAGCCACAACTACTGAGCCTGCACTCTAGAGTCTGTGAGCTACAACTACTGAGCCCGTCTGCCACAACTACTGAAGCCTATGTGCCTAAAGCCCGTGCTCCACAACAAGAGAAGCCACCACAATGAGAAGCCCATGCACTGCAACGAAGAGTAGCCCCCGCTCGCCACAACTAGAGAAAGCCCATGTGCAGCAACGAAGACCCAACACAGCCAAAAATAAAATAAATAAATAAATAAATTTATTTAAAAAAAAGAAAAGAATGGATAAACAACAAGGTCCTACTGTATAGCACAGGGAACTATATTCAATATCATGTGATAAACCATAATGGAAAAGAATATGAAAAAGAATGTATATATATGTGTGTGTGTATATATACATATATATATGTGTGTGTGTGTGTGTGTGTGTGTGTGTGTGTATAACTGAGTCACTTTTTTGTACAGCAGAAATTAACACAACATTGTAAATCAACTATAGTTTAAAATTAAATATAAATAAATAAAATTTAATATAAATTAATAAATATTTTAAAATGTAAAAATTGTTCTTATTTTAGCCTTCTTCACAGCAGTTATTACCAACTGACATATTTGTTTGTTTACTTATTTATTATCTCTTGCTCCCATCATTAGAATCTTAATTCTAAAAGAGTAGGAATTATTTTGTTCATTGCTGTATTCTCAGTGTACACATAGTGCTTGACACATAACAGTGCTCGAAAAGTACTTGTTGAATAAATTGAAGAAATTAATGGGATATCTTTCTTTTTTTTTTCTACAAGGAATAAATTTCATTAGAAGTTGAGTATCTGTTAATGAGCAGGCATCTATATAACTCACGATAAAGCCACTACAATTCAAACATTGTAGCATTACTACATGAATGAACACATATACAAATTAAACAGAAAAGAATATCCACAAATAGTTATAAGTATGTCTGGGAAGTTTGTGATAAAGTGAAGTTATAATCTTTAAAATTGATACCTAGAAAATTGTACACCCATTTAAAACTAAAGTCTGTACCTCACTACATACCAAAATAAATTACATCAGTTGTACGTGTAAGAAGCTTGAAAGTTGCCACTTTATCCTAACGAGATGCATCTTTTACAACTATTTTCTCCCACTCTGTAGCTTGTCTTTTCATTACCTTGACAGTGATTTTCACAGAGCAGAAATTTTCTATTTTAATGAAGTTTAGCTTACCAATTCTTTCTTTCATGGAATGTGCTTTAGGTGTTATATCTTAAAAGTCATTGCCATACCCAAGGTCATCTAGGATTTCTCCTATGTTATTTTTTAGGAGATTTATAGTTTTGTGTTTAACATTTAGGTCTGTGGTTCATTTTGAGTTTTTTTTTTTTTTTCCTGAGCAATCTTTAAAATTTTTTTTTAACATCTTTATTGGGGTATAATTGCTTTACAACGGTGTGTTAGTTTTTGCCCCATAACAAAGTGAATCAGTTATACATATACATATGTTCCCATATCTCTTCCCTCTTACATCTCCCTCCCTCCCACCCTCCCTATCCCACCCCTCCAGGCGGTCACAAAGCACCGAGCGGATATCCCTGTGCCATGCGGCTGCTTCCCACTAGCTATCTACCTTACGTTTGTTAGTGTGTATATGTCCATGACTCTCTTTCGCCCTGTCACAGCTCACCCTTCCCTCTCCCCATATCTTCAAGTCCGTTCTCCAGTAGGTCTGTGTCTTTATTCCTGTCTTACCCCTAGGTTCTTCAAGACATTATTTTTTTTCTTCTTAAATTCCATATATATGTGTTAGTATACGGTATTTGTCTTTTTCTTTCTGACTTACTTCACTCTGTATGACAGACTCTAGGTCTATCCACCTCATTACAAATAGCTCAATTTCGTTTCTTTTTATGGCTGAGTAATATTCCATTGTATATATGTGCCACATCTTCTTTATCCATTCATCCGATGATGGGCACTTAGGTTGTTTCCATCTCCGGGCTATTGTAAATAGAGCTGCAATGAACATTTTGGTACATGACTCTTTTTGAATTTTGGTTTTCTCAGGGTATATGCCCAGTAGTGGGATTGCTGGGTCATATGGTAGTTCTATTTGTAGTTTTTTAAGGAACCTCCATACTGTTCTCCATAGTGGCTGAACCAATTCACATTCCCACCAGCAGTGCAAGAGTGTTCACTTTTCTCCACACCCTCTCCAGCATTTATTGTTTGTAGATTTTTTGATGATGGCCATTCTGACTGGTGTGAGATGATATCTCATTGTAGTTTTGATTTGCATTTCTCTAATGATTAATGATGTTGAGCATTCTTTCATGTGTTTGTTGGCAGTCTGTATATCTTCTTTGGAGAAATGTCTATTTAGGTCTTCTGCCCATTTTTGGATTGGGTTGTTTGTTTTTTTGTTATTGAGCTGCATGAGCTGCTTGTAAATTTTGGAGATTAATCCTTTGTCAGTTGCTTCATTTGCAAATATTTTCTCCCATTCTGAGGGTTGTCTTTTGGTCTTGTTTATGGTTTCCTTTGCTGTGCAAAAGCTTTGAAGTTTCATTAGGTCCCATTTGTTTATTTTTGTTTTTGTTTCTGTAGGAGGTGGGTCAAAAAGGATCTTGCTGTGATTTATGTCATAGAGTGTTCTGCCTATGTTTTCCTCTAAGAGTTTGATAGTTTCTGGCTTTACATTTAGGTCTTTAATCCATTTTGAGTTTATTTTTGTGTATGGTGTTAGGGAGTGATCTAATCTCACACTTTTACATGTATCTGTCCAGTTTTCCCAGCACCACTTATTGAGGAGGCTATCCTTTTTCCACTGTACATTCCTGCCACCTTTATCAAAGATAAGGTGTCCATATGTGTGTGGGTTTATCTCTGGGCTTTCTATCCTGTTCCATTGATCTATCTTTCTGTTTTTGAGCCAGTACCATACTGTCTTGATTACTGTAGCTTTCTAGTATAGTCTGAAGTCAGGGAGCCTGGTTCCTCCAGCTCTTTTTTTTGTTCTCAAGATTGCTTTGGCTATTCGGGGTCTTTTGTGTTTCCATACAAATTGTGAAATTTTTTGTTCTAGTTCTGTGAAAAATGCCAGTGGTAGTTTGATAGGGATTGCATTGAATCTGTAGATTGCTTTGGGTAGTAGAGTCATTTTCACAATGTTGATTCTTCCAATCCAAGAACATGGTATATCTCTCCATCTGTTTGTATCATCTTTAATTTCTTTCATCAGTGTCTTATAGTTTTCTGCATACAGGTCTTTTGTCTCCTTAGGTAGGTTTATTCCTAGGTATTTTATTCTTTTTGTTGCAATGGTAAATGGGACTGTTTCCTTAATTTCTCTTTCAGATTTTTCATCGCTAGTGTATAAGAATGCAAGAGATTTCTGTGCATTAATTTTATCTACTGCTACTTTACCAAATTCATTGATTAGCTTTAGTAGTTTTCTGGTAGCATCTTTAGGATTCTCTATGTATAGTATCATGTCATCTGCAAACAGTGACAGCTTTACTTCTTCTTTTCCAATTTGGATTCCTTTTATTTCCTTTTCTTCTCTGATTGCTGTGTCTAAAACTTCCAAAACTATGTTGAATAACAGTGGTGAGAGTGGGCAACCTTGTCTTGTTCCTGATCTTAGTGGAAATGCTTTCAGTTTTTCACCATTGAGGATGATGTTGGCTGTGGGCTTGTCATATATGGCCTTTATTATGTTGAGGAAAGTTCCCTCTATGCCTACTTTCTGCAGGGTTTTTATCATAAATGGGTGTTGAATTTTGTCAAAAGCTTTCTCTGCATCTATTGAGATGATCATATGGTTTTTCTCCTTCAATTTGTTAATATGGTTTATCACATTGATAGATTTGCATATATTGAAGAATACTTGCATGCCTGGAATAAACCCCACTTGATCATGGTGTATGATCCTCTTAATGTGCTGTTGGATTCTGTTTGCTAGTATTGTGTTGAGGATTTTTGCATCTATGTTCATCAGTGATATTGGCCTGTAGTTTTCGTTCTTTGTGACATCCTTGCCTGGTTTTGGTATCAAGGTGATGGTGGTCTCGTAGAAGGAATTTGGGAGTGTTCCTCCCTCTGCTATATTTTGGAAGAGTTTGAGAAGGATAGGTGTTTAGCTCTTCTCTAAATGTTTGATAGAATTCGCCTGTGAAGCCTCTGATCCTGGGCTTTTGTTTGTTGGAAGATTTTTAATCACAGTTTCAATTTCAGTGCTTGTGATTGGTCTGTTCATATTTTCTATTTCTTCCTGATTCAGTCTTGGCAGGTTGTGCATTTCTAAGAATTTGTCCATTTCTTCCAGATTGTCCATTTTATTGGCATAGAGTTGCTTGTAGTAATCTCTCATGATCTTTTTTATTTCTGCAGTGTCAGTTGTCACTTCTCCTTTTTCATTTCTAATTCTATTGATTTGAGTCTTCTCCCTTTTTTTCTTGATGAGTCTGGCTAGTGGTTTATCTATTTTGTTTATCTTCTCAAAGAACCAGCTTTTAGTTTTATTGATCTTTGCTATTGTTTCCTTCATTTCTTTTTCATTTATTTCTGATCTGACTTTTACGATTTCTTTCCTTCTGCTAGCTTTGGGGTTTTTTTGTTCTTCTTTCTCTAATTGCTTGAGGTGCAAGGCTAGGTTGTTTATTCGAGATGTTTCCTGCTTCTTAAGGTGGGCTTGTATTGCTATAAACTTCCCCCTTAGAACTGCTTTTGCTGCATCCCATAGGTTTTGGGTCGTTTTGTCTCCATTGTCATTTGTTTCTAGGTATTTTTTGATTTCCTCTTTGATTTCTTCAGTGATCACTTCATTATTAAGTAGTGTATTGTTTAGCCTCCATGTGTTTGTATTTTTTACAGATCTTTTCCTGTAATTGATATCTAGTCTCATGGCATTGTGGTCGGAAAAGATACTTGATACAATTTCAATTTTCTTAAATTTACCAAGGCTTGATTTGTGACCCAAGATATGATCTATCCTGGAGAATGTTCCATGAGCACTTGAGAAAAATGTGTATTCTGTTGTTTTTGGATGGAGTGTCCTATAAATATCAATTAAGTCCATCTTGTTTAATGTATCATTTAAAGCTTGTGTTTCCTTATTGATTTTCATTTTGAATGATCTGTCCATGGGTGAAAGTGGAGTGTTAAAGTCCCCTGCTATGAATGTGTTACTGTCGATTTCCTCTTTTATGGCTGTTAGCCTTATGTATTGAGGTGCTCCTATGTTGGGTGCATAAATATTTACAATTGTTATATCTTCTTCTTGGATCGATCCCTTGATCATTATGTAGTGTCCTTCTTTGTCTCTTCTAATAGTCCTTATTTTAAAGTCTATTTTGTCTGATATGAGAATTGCTACTCCAGCTTTCTTTTGGTTTCCATTGGCATAGAATATCTTTTTCCATCCCCTTACTTTCAGTCTGTATGTGTCTCTAGGTCTGAAGTGGGTCTCTTGTAGACAGCATATATAAAGGTCTTGTTTTGTATCCATTCAGCCAATCTGTGTCTTTTGGTGGGAGCATTTAGTCCATTTACATTTAAGGTAATTATCGATATGTATGTTCTTATTCCCATTTTCTAAATTGTTTTGGGTTCGTTATTATAGGTCTTTTCCTTCTCTTGTGTTTCTTGTCTAGAGAAGTTCCTTTAGCATTTGTTGTAAATCTGGTTTGGTGGTGCTGAACTCTCTCAGCTTTTGCTTGTCTGCAAAGGTTTTAATTTCTCCATCAAATCTGAATGAGATCCTTGCTGGGTAGAGTAGTCTTGGCTGCAGGTTTTTCTCCTTCATCACTTTCAGTATGTCCTGCCACTCCCTTCTGGCTTGTAGGGTTTCTGCTGAGAGATTAGCTGTTAACCTTATGGGGATTCCCTTGTGTGTTATTTGTTGTTTTTCCCTTGCTGCTTTTAATATGCTTTCTTTGTATTTAATTTTTGACAGTTTGATTAATACGTGTCTTGGTGTATTTCTCCTTGGATTTATCCTGTATGGGACTCTCTGTGCTTCCTGGACTTGAGTAACTATTTCCTTTCCCACATTAGGGAAGTTTTCAACTATAATCTCTTCAAATATTTTCTCAATCCCTTTCTTTTTCTCTTCTTCTTCTGGAACCCCTACAATTCGAATGTTGGTGCATTTAATGTTGTCCCAGAGGTCTCTGAGACTGTCCTCAGTTCTTTTCATTCTTTTTTCTTTATTCTTCTCTGCAGTAGTTATTTCCACTATTTTATCTTCCAGGTCACTTATCCGTTCTTCTGCCTCGGTTATTCTGCTATTGATCCCATCTAGAGTACTTTTAATTTCACTTATTGTGTTGTTCATTATTGCTTGTTTCATCTTTATTTCTTCTAGATCCTTGTTAACTGTTTCTTGCATTTTGTCCATTCTATTTCCAAGATTTCGGATCATCCTTACTATCGTTATTTTGAATTCTTTTTCAGGTAGACTGCCTATTTCCTCTTCATTTGTTAGGTCTGGTTCATTTTTATCTTGCTCCTTTATCTGCTGTGTGTTTTTCTGTCTTCTCATTTTGCTTTTCTTACTGTGTTTGGGGTCTCCTTTTTGCAGGCTGCAGGTTCATAGTTCCTGCTGTTTTTGATGTCTGTCTCCAGTGGCTAAGGTTGGTTCAGTGGGGTGTGTAGGCTTCCTGGTGGAGGGGATTAGTGCCTGTGTTGTGGTGGATGAGGCTGGATCTTGTCTCTCTAGTGGGCAAGTTCACATCTGGTGTTGTGTTTTGGGGTGTCTGTGGAGTTATTATGATTTTAAGCAGCCTCTTTGCTAATGGGTGGGGTTGTGTTCCTGTTTTGCTAGTTGTTTGGCATAGGTTGTCCAGCACTGTAGCTTGCTGGTCGTTGAGTGAAGCTGGGTGCTGGTGTTAAGATGGAGGTCTCTGGGAGATTTTCGCCGTTTGATATTATGTGGAGCTGGGAGGTCTCTTGTTGACCAGTGTCATGAAGTTGGCTCTCCTACCTCAGAGGCAGAGCCCTGACTCCTGGCTGGAGCACCAAGAGCATTTTATCCACACATGGCTCAGAATAAAAGGGAGAAAAAGTAGAGAGAATTAGTAGAAGTATGAAGAAATAAAGAAAGAAAGAAAGGAGGGAAGGAAGGAAGGAAGAAAGAAGCAAGGAAGGAAAGGCAAGAAGGAAAGAAAGGAGGGAGGGAGGGAGGGAGGAAGGAAGGAAGGAGGGAAAGAAGGAAAAAAGACAGAAAGAAAGAAGATACAGTAAAATAAAAAAGTATAATAAAGTTATTGAATTAAAAAACACTTATCTAGAAAAAAAAGGGACAGATAGAACCTTAGGACAAATGATGGAAGCAAAGCTATACAGACAAAATCTTACACAGAAGCATACACATAGACCGTCACAAAAAGAGGTAAAGGGGAAAAAATCATAAATCTTGCTCTCAGAGACCACCCCCTCAATTTGGGATGATTCATTGTCTAAAGGAGGGAAGGAAGGAAGGAAGGAAGGAAAGAAAGAAAGAAAGAAAGAAAGAAAGAAAGAAAGAAAGAAAGAAAGAAAGAAAGAAAGAAAGAAAGAAATAACGAAGGTAAAGTATAATAAAGTTATTAAAATTAATTATTAAGAAAAAATTTTTTTAAAAAAACCATGGACGGATAGAACCCTAGGACAAATGGTGGTAGCAAAACTATACAGACAAGATCTCTCACAGAAGCATATACATACACATTCACAAAAAGAGGAAAAGGGGAAAAAATCATAGATCTTGCTCTCGAAGCCCACCTCCTCAATTTGGGATGATTGGTTGTCTATTCAGGTATTCCACAGATGCACGTACATCAAGTTGATTGTGGAGCTTTAATCCGCTGTTTCTGAGGCTGCTGGGAGAGATTTCCCTTTCTCTTCTTTGTTCTCACAGCTCACATGGACTCAGCTTTGGATTTGGCCCTGCCTCTGCGTTTAGGTCGCTGGAGGGCGTCTGTTCTTTGCTCAGACAGGACTGGGTTAAAGGAACCGCTGATTTGGGGACTCTGGCGCACTCAGGCCGTGGGGGAGGCAGGGACACTGCGTGCAGGGCGGGCCTGCGGCGGCAGAGGCCGGCGTGACGTTGCACCAGCCTGAGGCCCGCCGTGCGTTCTCCCGGGGAAGTTGTCCCTGGATCCCGGGAACCTGGCAGTGGCGGGCTGCACAGGCTTCGCGGAAGAGGGGTGTGATAGTGACCTGTGCTCGCACACAGGCCCCTTGGTGGCGGCAGCAGCAGCCTTAGCGTCTCCGCCCTTCTCTGGGGTCTGCGCTTTTAGCCGCGGCTCACGCCCGTCTCTGGAGCTCCTTTAAGCAGCGCTCTTAAACCCCTCTCCTCACGTACCAGGAAACAAAGAGGGAAGAAAAAGTCTCTTGCCTCTTCGGCAGCTCCAGACTTTTCCCCAGACTCCCTCCCGGCTAGCCGTGGTGCACTAACCCTTCAGGCTATGTCCAAGCCGCCAACCCCTGTCCTCTCCCTGCACTCCGACCGAAACCGAACCCGAGCTTCAGCTCGCAGCCCCGCCCGCCCTGGCGGGTGAGCAGACAAGCCTCTCGGGCTGGTGAGTGCCGGTCGGCACCAATCCTCTGTGCGGGAATCTCCCTGCTTTGCCCGCCGCACCCCTGTTGCTGTGCTCTCCTCCGTGGCTCCGAAGCTCCCCCCTCCCACTCCCGTAGTCTCCGCCCGCGAAGGGGCTTCCTAGTATGTGGAAACTTTTCTTCCTTCACAGCTCCCTCCCACTGGTGCAGGTGCCATCCCTATTCTCTTGTCTCTGTTTTTTCTTTTGCCCTACCCAGGCACGTGGGGAGTTTCTTGCCTTTAGGGAGGTCTGAGGTCTTCTGCCAGCCTTCAGTAGGTGTTCTGTAGGAGTTGTTCCACGTGTAGATGTATTTCTGGTGTATCTGTGGGGAGGAAGGTGATCTCCGCGTCTTACTCTTCCGCCATCTTCCCATCCTACCGAGTTTTTTTTTTTAATTGAAGAATTTTTATTTTGGTAAAAGATACACATTTTGCCACCTAATAGTTCTGACATTTGTAAGTGTGTCCCTATAAAACAGTTCTTTTCTTTTTTTTAATTTTTGAATTTTATTTATTTTTTATACAGCAGGTTCTTATTAGTCATCAATTTTATACACATCAGTGTATACATGTCAATCCCAATCGTCCAATTCATCATACCACCGCCCCCACACCCCACCACTTTGCCCCCTTGGCGTCCATATGTTTGTTCTCTACATCTGTGTCTCAATTTCTGCCCTGCAAACCAGTTCATCTGTACCATTTTTCCAGGTTCCACATATATGCGTTAATATACAATATTTGTTTTTCCCTTTCTGACTTACTTCACTCTGTATGACAGTCTCTACATCCAACCACGTCTCAACAAATGCCCAATTTCGTTCCTTTTTATGGCTGAGTAATATTCCATTGTATATATGTACCACATCTTTATCCATTCATCTGTCAATGGGCATTTAGGTTGTTTCCATGACCTGGCTATTGTAAATAGTGCTGCAATGAACATTGGGGTGCATGTGTCTTTTTGAATTATGGTTTTCTCTGGGTATATGCCCAGTGGTGGGATTGATGGATCATCTGCTAATTCTATTTTTAGTTTTTTAAGGAACCTCCGTACTGTTCTCCATAGTGGCTGTATCAATTTACATTCCCACCAACAGTGCAAGAGAGTTCCCTTTTCTCCACACCCTCTCCAGGATTTGTTGTTTGTAGATTTCCTGATGATGCCCGTTCTAACTAGTGTGAGGTGATACCTCATTGTAGCTTTGATTTGCATTTCTTTAATAATTAGTGATGTTGAGCAGCTTTTCATGTGCTTCTTGGCCATCTGTATGTCTTCTTTGGAGAAATGTCTGTTTAGATCTTCTGCCCATTTTTGGATTGGTTGTTTGTTTTTTAATGTTGAGCTGCATGAGCTGTTTATATATTTTGGAGATTAATCCTTTGTCCATTGATTCATTTGCAAATATTTTCTCCCATTCTGAGGGTTGTCTTTTCATCTTGTTTGTAGTTTCCTTTGCTGTGTGAAAACTTGTAAGTTTCATTAGGTCTAATTTGTTTATTTTTGTTTTTATTTCCATTACTCTAGGAGGTGGATCAAAAAAGAACTTGCTGTGATTTATGTCAAAGAGGGTTCTTCCCATGTTTTCCTCTAAGAGTTTTATCGTGCCTGGTCTTACATTTAGGTCTTTAATCCATTTCAAGTTTATTTTTGTGTATGGTGTTAGGGAGTTTTCTAATTTCATTCTTTTACATGTAGCTGTCCAGTTTTCCCAGCACCACTTATGGAAGAAACTGTTTTTCTCCATTGTATATCCTTGCCTCCTTTGTCATATATTAGTTGACTATAGGTGCGTGGGTTTATCTCTGGGCTTTCTATCCTGTTCCATTGATCTATATTTCTGTTTTTGTGCCAGTACTATACTGTCTTGATTACCATAGCTTTATAGTATAGTCCAAAGTCAAGGAGTTTGATTCCTCCAGCTCCATTTTTCCCCTCAAGACTGCTTTGGCTATTCGGGGTCTTCTGTGTCTCCATACAAATTTTAAGATTTTTTGTTCTAGTTCCATAAAAAATGCCATTGGTAATTTGCTAGAGATTGCATTGAATCTGTAGATCACTTTGGGTAGTATAGTCATTTTCACAATATTGATTCTTCCAATCCAAGAACATGGTATATCTCTCCATCTGTTTGTATCATCTTTAATTTCTTTCATCAGTGTCTTATAGTTTTCTGCATACAGGTCTTTTTTCTCCCTAGGTAGGTTTATTCCTAGGTATTTTATTCTTTTTGTTGCAGAGGTAAATGGGAGTGTTTCCTTGATTTCTCTTTCAGATTTTTCAGCATTAGTGTATACGAATGCAAGAGACTTCTGTGCATTAATTTTGTATCCTGTAACTTTAACCAAATTCATTGATGAGCTCTAGTAGTTTTCCAGTGGCATCTTTAGGATTCTCTATGTATAGTATCATGTCATCTGCAAACAGTGACAGTTTTCCTTCTTCTATTCCAATTTGTATTCTTTTTATTTCTTTTTCTTCTCCTATTGTCGTGACTAGGAATTCCAAAACTATGTTGAATAATAGTGGCGAGAGTGGACAACCTTGCCTTCTTACTGATCTTAGAGGAAATGGTTTCAGTTTTTCATCATTGAGAATGATGTTTGCTGTGGGTTTGTCATATATGGCCTTTATTATGTTGAGGTAGTTTCCCTCTATGCCCACTTTCTGGAGATTGTTTATCATAAATAGGTGTTGAATTTTGTCAAAAGCTGTTTCTGCATCTATTGAGATGATCATGTTGTTTTTACTCTTCAATTTATTAATACGGCCTATCACATTGATTGTTTTGCATGTATTGAAGAATCCTTGCATTCCTGCAATAAATCCCACTTGATCATGTTGTATGATCGTTTTAATGTGCTGTTGGATTGTTTCCTAGTATTTTGTTGGGATTTTTGCATCTATATTCATCAGTGATCTTAGTCTGTAATTTTCTTTTTTTGTTGTATCTTTGTCTGGTTTTGGTATCAGGGTGATGGTGGCCTCATAGAATGAGTTCAGGAGTGTTCCTTCCTCTACAATTTTTTGGAAGAGTTTGAGAAGGATGGGTGTTGGCTCTTCTCTAAATGTTTGATAGAATTCACCTGTGAAGACATCTGGTCCTGGACTTTGTTGGAAGATTTTTAATAACAGGTTCAATTTCATTACTCGTGATTGGTCTGTTCATATTTTCTATTTCTTCCTGGTTCAGTCTTGGGAGGTTATAACTTTCTAAGAATTTGTCCACTTCTTCCAGGTTGTCCATTTTATTGGCATACAGCTGCTTGTAGTAGTCTCTTAGGATGCTTTGTATTTCTGCTGTGTCTGTTGTAACTTCTCCTTTATCATTTCTAATTTTATTGATTTGAGTCCTCGCTCTCTTTTTCTTGATGAGTCTGGCTAATGGTTTATCAATTTTGTTTATCTTCTCAAAGAACCAGCTTTTAGTTTTATTGATCTTTGCTATTGTTTTCTTTGTTTCTATTTCATTTATTTCTGCTCTGATCTTTATGATTTCTTTCCTTCTGCTAACTTTGGGTTTTGTTTGTTCTTCTTTCTCTAGTGCCTTTAGGTGTAAGCTTAGATTGTTTATTTGAGATTTTTCTTGTTTCTTGAAGTAAGCTTGTATAGCTATAAACTTCCCTCTTAGAACTGCTTTTGCTGCATCCCATAGTTTTTGGATCATTGTGTTTTCATTTGTTTCTAGGTATTTTTTGATGTCTTCTTTGATTTCTTCAGTGATCTCTTGGTTATTTAGTAATGTATTGTTTAGCCTCCATGTGTTTGTGTTTTTTACAGTTTTTTCCCTTTAATTCATTTCTAATCTCATAGCGTTGTGGTCAGAAAAGATGCATGATATGATTTCAATTTTCTTAAATTTACTGAGGCTTCATTTGTTAACCAAGGTGTGATTTATCCTGGATAATGTTCCGTGTGCACTTGAGAAGAAAGTGTAATCTGCTGTTTTTAGGTGGAATGTCCTTTAAATATCAATTAAATCTATCTGGTCTATTGTGTCATTTAAAGCTTCTGTTTCCTTATTTATTTTCATTTTGGATGATCTGTTCATTGTTGTAAGTGAGGTGTTAAAGTCCTCCACTACTATTGTGTTACTGTCAATTTCCTCTTTTATAGCTGTTAGCAGTTGCCTTATGTATTGAAGTGCTCCTATGTTGGGTGCATATATATTTATAATTGCTATATCTTCTTCTTGGATTGATCCCTTGATCATTATGTAGTGTTCTTCCTTGTCTGTTTTAACATTCTTTATTTTAAAGTCTATTTTATCTGATATGAGTATTGCTACTCCAGCTTTCTTTTGATTTCCATTTGCATGGAATATCTTTTTCCATCCCCTCACTTTCAGTCTGTATGTGTCCCTAGGTCTGATGTGGCTCTCTTGTAGACAGCATATATATATATATAGGTCTTGTTTTTGTATCCATTCAGCAATCCTGTGTCTTTTGGTTGGAGCATTTAATCCATTCACATTTAAGGTAATTATCCATATGTATTTTCTTATGAACATTTTCTTAATTGTTTTGGGGGTTTTTTTGTAGGTCCTTTTCTTCTCTTGTGTTTCCCACTTAGAGAAGCTCCTTTAGCATTTGGTGTAGAGCTGGTTTGGTGGTGCTGAATTCTCTTAGCTTTTGCTTGTCTGTAAAGCTTTTGATTTCTCCATGGAATCTGAATGAGATCCTTGCTGGGTAGAGTAATCTTGGTTGTAGGTTCTTCCCTTTCATCAATTTAAGTATATCATGACACTCCCTTCTGGTTTGTAGAGTTTCTGCTGAGAAATCAGCTGTTAACCTTATGGGAGTTCCCTTGTATGTTATTTGTCATTTTTCCCTTGTTGCTTTTGATAAGTTTTCTTTGTCTTTAATTTTTGCCAATTTGATTACTACGTGTCTCGGCATGTTTCTCCTTGGGTTTGCCCTGTATGGGACTCTCTGAGCTTCTTGGACTTGGGTGGCTATTTCTTTTCCCATTTTAGGGACGTTTTCAACTATAATCTCTTCAAATATTTTCTCGGGTCCTTTCCCTCTGTCTTCTCCTTCTGGGACCCCTATAATGCGAATGTTGTTGCCTTTAATGTTGTCCCAGAGATCTCTTAGGCTGTCTTCATTTCTTTTCATTCTTTTTTCTTTATTCTGTTCTGAAGAGGTGAATTCCACCATTCTGTCTTCCAGGTCACTTATCTGTTCTTCTGCCTCAGTTATTCTGCTATTGATTCCTTCTAGTGTAGTTTTCATTTCAGTTATTGCAGTTTTTATTCCTGTGTGTTTGTTCTTTAATTCTTCTAGGTCTTTGTTAAACTTTCTTGCATCTTCTTGATCTTTGCTTCCATTCTTTTTCTGAGGTCCTGGATCATCTTCACTATCATTATTCTGAATTCTTTTTCTGGAAGATTGCCTATCTCCACTTCATTTAGTTGTTTTTCTGGGGTTTTGTCTTGTTCCTTCATCTGGTCCATAGCCCTCTGCCTTTTCATCTTGTCTATCTTTCTGTGAATGTGGTTTTTGTTCCACAGGCTGCAGGATTGTAGTTCTTCTCACTTCTGCTGTCTGCCCTCTGGTTGATGAGGCTATCTAAGAGGCTTGTGTAAGTTTCCTGATGGGAGGGGCTGGTGGTGGGTAGAGCTGACTGTTGCTCTGGTGGGCAGAGCTCAGTAAAACTTTAATCTGCTTGACTGCTGATGGGTTGGGCTGGGTTCCCTCCCTGTTGGTTGTTTGGCCTAAGGGAACCCAACACTGGACCTACCTGGGCTCTTTGATGGGGTTAATGGTGGACTCTGGGGGGGCTCACGCCAAGGAGAACTTCCCAGAACTTCTGCTGCCAGTGTCCTTGTCCCCACGGTGAGCCACAGCCAGCTCCCACCTCTGCAGGAAACCCGCCAACACTAGCAGGTAGGTCTGGTTCAGTCTCCCCTGGGGTAACCGCTCCTTCCCTGTGTCCCGATGCACACACTACTTTGTGTGTGCCCTCCAAGGGTGGAGTCTCTGTTTCCCCCAGTTCTATCGAAGTTCTGCAATCAAATCCCAGTAGCCTTCAAAGTCTGATTCTCTGTGAATTCCTCCTCCCGTTGCCGACCCCCAGATTGGGAAGCCTGGCGTGGGGCTCAGAACCTTCACTCCAGTGGGTGGGCTTCTGTGGTATAAGTATTCTCCAGTCTGTGAGTCACCCACCCAGCAGTTATGGGATTTGATTTTACTGTGATTGCGCCCGTCCTACCGTCTCATTGTGGCTTCTCCTTTGTCTTTGGATGTGGGGTATCTTTTTTGGTGAGTTCCAGTGTCTTCCTGTTGATGATTGTCCAGCAGCTAGTTGTGATCCTGGTGTTCTTGCAAGAGGGAGTGAGAGCACGTCCTTCTACTCCGCCATTTTCGTTCCAGTCCTTAGTATCTTTCTAAAGATAATAATTATACTTTGTTTTAAATATTTTATTATTTCTACTGCTAAATATTCCTTGGGTATTAGTTCTATTATCCACTGATATTTAGTTTTCTTTGTGATGTTGGTTTTTGTATTATGAGGCAGCACAGTCCATACTATTTCATTTCAAAGATAACTGACTTTAGAATTAAACATACCCATCTCTTAACAGCTGTCTGATCTTGGGTTTTGTAAAATGAAGATTTTAATTGCAGTTTTTCATAGGTATAAGCAATTCATGATAGGCTGTGATTAATTAGTAGTTACTATAAGCATTAATGGGATGGTCTCATGAGTCACGGGTATGAAATACACAGTGTGGGGAATATAGTCAATAATTATTTAATATCTTTGTATGGTGATACATAGTAACTAGACCTATCTTGGTGATCATTTTGAAATGTAAAAAATATCAAATCACTATGCTGTGTAATAGGAACTAACATAGTATTATAGGTCAATTATACTTCAGAAATGAACAAACTCATAGAAAAACAGATCAGACTGGTGGTTGCTAGAGGTGGGGGATTGGGAGAGGGAGAATTGGATGAAGGTGGTCAAAAGGTACAAACTTCCAGTTACAAGATAAACAAATACCAGGGGTGTAATGTATAACATGATAAATATAATTAACACTGCTCTATGTTACATATGAAAGTTAAAAAAGTAAATTCTAAGAATTCTCATCACATGGAAAATCATATATTTTTCTCTTTCTTTAATTTTGTATCTATATGAGATGATGAATGTTCACTAAATTTATTGTGGTAATCATTTCATGATGTATGTAAGTCAAATCACTATGCTGTACTCCTTAAACATACAGTGCTGAGGGGACCTTCAAGATGGTGGAGGAGTAAGACATAGAGATCACCTTCCTCCCCACAAATACATCAAAAATACATCTACCTGTGGAACAACTCCAACAGAACACCTACTGAGCTCTGGGAGAAAACCTCAGACTTCCCAAAAAGCAAGAACTCCACACGTACCTGGGTAGGGCAAAAGAAAAAAGGAAAAACAGAGACAAAAGAATAGGGATGGAACTTGCACCTTGGGAGGGAGCTGGGAAGGAGGAAAAGTGTCCACACACTAGGAAGCCCCTTCACTGGTGGAGACAGGGAGTAGCGGTGGGGGAAGCTTTGGAGCCATGGAGGAGACCTCAGCAACAAGGGCACAGAGGGCAAAGTGGAGAGATTCCTGCACAGAGGATCAGTGCCGACCAGCACTCACCAGCCTAAGAGGCTGGGCTGCTCACCCACCAGGGCAGGTGGGGGCTGGGAGCTGAGGCTTGGGGTTCAGAGGTCAGATCCCAGGGAGAGGACTGGGGTTGGCTGCGTGAACACAGCCTGAAGGGTCTAGTGTGCCACAGCTAGCCAGGAGGGAGTCCAGCAAAAAGTCTGGACCTGCTTAAGAGGCAAGAGACCATTGTTTCGGGGTGCACAAGGAGAGAGGATTCACAGCACCACCTAAATGAGCTCCAGAGATGGGCACGAGCCGCGGCTATCAGCGCGGACACCAGAGACAGGCATGAAATGCTAAGGCTACTGCTGCAGCCACCAAGAAGCCTGTGTGCAAGCACAGGTCACTATCCACACCTCCCCTCCTAGGAGCCTGTGCAGCCCACCACTGCAAGGGTCCCGTGATCCAGGGACAACTTCCCCGGGAGAACACACAGCATGCCTCAGGCTGTTGCAACATCATGCTGGCCTCTGCCGCTGCAGGCTCGTCCCGCATTCCATACCCCTTCCTCCCCCCGGCCTGAGTGAGCCAGAGACCCCTGATCAACTGCTACTTTAACCCCGTCCTGTCTTGGTGGGGAACAGACGACCTCAGGTGACCTACATGCGGAGGCGGGGCCAAATCCAAAGCTGAACCCCAGGAACTGTGCGAACAAAGAAGAGAAAGGGAAATTTCTACGTGCTGCAGCCTCAGGAAGAGTGGATTAAATCTCCACGGTCAACTTGATGTGCCCTGCCTCTGTGATATCTGAATAGACAGCAAATCATCCCAAAATTGAGGTGGTGGACTTTGGGAGCAACAGTAGGCTTGGGGTTTTCTTTCTGAATCTAATTTGTTTCTGGTTTTATGTTTATCTCAGTTTCATATTTAGAGCTTATTATCACTGGTAGATTTGTTTATTGATTTGGTTGCTCTCTTCCTTTATTTTTATATATATATATATATTTTTTCCTTTTTCTCTTTTTGTGACTGTGTATGTGTATGCTTCTTTGTGTGATTTTGTCTCTATAGCTGTGCTTTTACCATTTGCCCTAGGGTTCTCTCTGTCCATTTTTTTGTTTTGTTTTTGGTTTTTTGGTATAGTTATTAGCACTTGTTATTATTGGTGGATTTGTTTATTGGCTTGGTTGCTCTCTTCTTTCTTTTCTTTTTTATTACTTTTTAATTTTTTTATTTTAATAATATATTTTTAAATAACTTTATTTATTTATTTATTCATTCTTTCTTTTTTTTTCTCCCTTTTCTTCTGAGCCATGTGGCTGACAGGGTCTTGGTGCTCCGGCCTCGTGTCAGGCCTGAGCCTCTGAGATGAGAGAGCAAAGTTCAGCACATTGGTCCACCAGAGACATCCTGGCCCCATGTAATATCAATAGGAGAGAGCTCTCCCAGAGATCTCCATCTCAACACCAGCACCCAGCTCCACTCAACAACCAGCAAGCTACAGTGCTGGACACCCCATGCCAAACAACAAGCAAGACAGGAACACAATGCATACCATTAGCAGAGAGGCTGCCTAAAATCATAATAAGTCCACAGACACCCCAAAACACACAAACAGATGTGGTCCTGCTGACCAGAAAGACAAGATCCAGCCTCATCCACCAGAACAGAGGCACCAGTCCCCTCCCCAGGAAGCCTACACAACCCACTAAACTAACCTTACCCACTGGGGGCAGACACCAAAAACAACAGGAACTATGAACCTGCAGCCTGTGAAAAGGAGACCCCAAACACAGTAAGTTAAGCAAAATGAGAAGACAGAAAAATACACAGCAGATAAAGGAGCAAGGTAAAAACCCACCAGACCAAATAAGTGAAGAGGAAATAAGCAGTCTACCTGAAAAAGAATTCAGAGTAATGATAGTAAAGATGATCCAAAATCTTGGGAATAAAATGGAGAAAATAAAAGAAACATTTAACAAGGACCTAGAAGAATTAAAGAGCAAACAAACAATGATGAACAACACAATAAATGAAATTAAAAATTCTCTAGAAGGAATTAAAAGCAGAATAACTGAGGCAGAAGAACGGATAACTGACTGGAAGATAAAATACTGGAAATAACTACCACAGAGCAGAATAAAGAAAAAAGAAAATGGTAATAGGAACATATATATCGATAATTACCTTAAATGTAAATGGATTAAATGCTCCAAAGAAAAGACATAGACTGGCTGAATGGATACAAAAACAAGACCTGTATATATGCTGTCTACAAGAGACCCACTTCAGAATCAGGGACTCATACAGACTGAAAGTGAGGGGATGGAAAAAGATATTCCATGCAAATGGAAATCAAAAGAAAGCCAGAGTAGCAATTCTCATATCAGACAAAATAGACTTTAAAACAAAGACTATTAGAAGAGACAAAGAAGGACACTACATAATGATCAAGGGATCAATCTAAGAAGAAGATATACCTATTGCAAATATTTATGCACCCATACATTGGAGCACCTCAATACATAAGGCAAATGCTAACAGCCATAAAAGGGGAAATCGACAGTATCACAATCATAGTAGGGTAATTGAACACCCCACTTTCATCAATGGACAGATCATCCAAAATGAAAATAAATAAGGAAACACAAGCTTTAAATGTTACATTAAACAAGACGGAGTTAATTGATACTTATAGGACATTCCATCCAAAAACAACAGAATACACTTTCTTCTCAAATGCTCATGGAACCTTCTCCAGGATAGATCATATTATGGATCACAAATCAAGCCTTGGTAAATCTAAGAAAACTGAAATCGTATCAAGTATCATTTCCAACCACAACACTATAAGACTACATAACTATTACAGGAAAAAATCTGTAAAAACAAAATACAAACACATGGAGGCTAAACAATACACTACTTAATAACCAAGAGATCACTGAAGAAATCAAAAAATACCTAGAAACAAATGACAATGAAAACACGACGACCAAAAACCTATGGGATGCAGCAAAAGCAGTTCTAAGACGGAAGTTTATAACAATACAATCCTACCTGAAGAAACAAGAAAAATCTCAAATAAATAACCTAACCTTACACCTAAAGCAATTAGAGAAAGAAGAACAAAAACCCCAAAGTCAGCAGAAGAAGAGAAATCAGAAAGATCAGATCAGAAATCAATGAAAAAGAAATGAAGGAAACAGTAGCAAAGATCAGTAAAACTAAAGGCTGGTTCTTTGAGAAGATAAACAAAATTGATAAGCCATTAGCCAGACTCATCAAGAAAAAAAAGGGAGAAGACTCAAATCAATAGAATTAGAAATGAAAAAGGAGAAATAACAACTGATACTGCAGAAATACAAAGGATCAGGAGAGATTATTACAAACAACTATATGCCATTAAAATGAACAACCTGGAAGAAATGGACAAATTCTTACAAAAGCAAAACTTCCAAGACTGAACCAGGAAGAAATGAAAAATTTAAACAGACCAATCACAGGTACTGAAACTGAAACTGTGATTAAAAATCTTCCAACAAACAACAGCCCAGGACCAGATGGCTTCACAGGTGAATTCCATCAAACATTTAGAGAAGAGCTAACACCTATCCTTCTCAAACTCTTACAAAATATAGCAGAGGGAGGAACACCCCGAAACTCATTCTATGAGGCCACCATCACCCTGACACAAAAAACAGACAAAGATGTCACAAAAAAAGAAAACTACAGGCCAATATCACTGTTGAACATAGATGCAAAAATCCTCAACAAAATACTAGCAAACAGAATCCAGTAGCACACTAAAATGATCATACACTATGATCAAGTGGGGTTTACCCCAGGAATGCAAGGATTCTTCAATATACACAAATCAATCAATGTGATAAACAATATTAACAAACTGAAAGAGAAAAACCATATGATCATCTCAGTAGGTGCAGAAAAAGCTTTTGAAAAAATTCAATACCTATTTATGATAAAAACCCTCCAGAAAGTAGGCATAGGGAGAACTTACCTCAACATAATAAAGGCCATATATGACAAACCCACTGCCAACATCTTTCTCAATGGTGAAAAACAGAAACCATTTCCACTAAGATCAGGAACAATACAAGGTTGTCCATTCTCACCACTATTATTCAACATAGTAGTGGAAGTTTTAGCCACAGCATTCAGAGAAGAAAAAGAAATAAAAGGAATACAAATCGGAAAAGAAGAATTAAAGTTGTCACTGTTTGCAGATGACATGATACTACACATAAAGAATCCTAAATATGCTACCAGAAAACTACTACAGCTAATCAATGAATTTGGTAAAGTACCAGGACACAAAATTAATGCACAGAAATCTCTTGCATTCCTATACACTAATGATGAAATATCTGAAAGAGAAATTAAAGAAACACTCCCATTTACCACTGCAACAAAAAGTATAAAATACCTAGGAATAAACCTACCTAGGGAGAAAAAAGACCTGTATGCAGAAAACTATAAGACACTGATGAAAGAAATTAAAGATGATACAAACAGATGGAGAGATATACCATGTTCTTGGATTGGAAGAATCAATATTGTGAAAATGACTCTACTACCCAAAGCAATCTATAGATTCAGTGCAATCCCTATCAAACTACCAATGGCATTTTTCACAAAACTAGAACAAAAAAATTTGCAATTTGTATGGAAACACAAAAACTCCGAATAGCTAAAGCAATCTTGAGAAAGAAAAACAGAGCTGGAGGAACCAGGCTCCCTGACTTCAGACTATACTACAAAGCTACAGTAATCAAGACAGTATGGTACTGGCACAAAAACAGAAATATAGGTCAATGGAACAGGATAGAAAGCCCAGAAATTAACCCACACACATATGGTCATCTTATGTTTCATAAAGGAGGCAAGAATATACAGTGGAGAAAAATAGCCTCTTCAATAAGTGGCGCTGGGAAAACTGGACAGCTACATGTAAAAGAATGAATTTAGAAAACTCCCTAACACCATACACAAAAATAAACTCAAAATGGATTAGAGACCTAAATGTAAGACCAGACACTATAAAACTCTTAGAGGAAAACATAGACAGAACACTCTATGACGTAAAACACGGCAAGACCCTTTTTGACCCACCTCCTAGAGAAATGGAAATAAAAACAAAAATAAACAAATGGGACTTAATGAAACTTAATAGCTTTTTACAGCAAAGGAAACCATAAACAAAATGAAAAGACAGCCCTCAGAATGGGAGAAAATATTTGTAAATGAAGCAACTGACAAAGGATTAATCTCCAAAATATACAAGCAGCTCATGCAGCTCAATATCAAAAGAACAACACAATCCAAGAATGGGCAGAAGACCTAAATAGACATTTCTCCAAAGAAGATATACAGATTGTCAACAAACACATGAAAGGATGCTCTACGTTCGCTAATCATTAGAGAAATGCAAATCAAAACTACAGTGAGGTATCACCTCACACAGGTCAGAATGGCCATCATCAAAAAATCTACAAACAATAAATGCTGGAGAGGGTGTGGAGAAAAGGGAACACTCTTGCACTGTTGGTGGGAATATAAATTGATACAGCCACTATGGAGAACAGTATGGAGGTTCCTTAAAAACCTAAAAAATGAACTACCAGATGACCCAGCAATCCCACTACTGGGCATATACCCTGAGAAAACCATAATTCAGAAGGAGTCATGTACCAAAATGTTCATTGCAGCACCGTTTATAATAGCCAGGACATGGAAGCAACCTAAGTGTCCATCGACAGATGCATGGATAAAGAAGATATGGCACATATATATATAATGGAATATTGCTCAGCCATAAAAAGAAATGAAACTGAGTTATTTGTAGTGAAGTGGATGGACCTAGAGTCTGTCATACCGAGTGAAGTAAGTCAGAAAGAGAAAAACAAATACTGTATGCTAACACATATATATGGAATCTAAAAAAAAAAATGTTGTTAAGAACCTAGGGGCAGCACAGGAATAAAGATGCAGACATAGAGAGTGGACCTGAGGACACAGGGAAGGGGAAGGGGAAGCTGGGACGAAGTGAGAGAGTGGCACTGACATATATACACTACCAAATATAAAATAGATATCTAGTGGGAAGCAGCTGCATAGCACAGGGAGATCAGCTCGGTGCTTTGTGACCACCTAGAGGGGTGGGATAGGGAGGGTGGGAGGGAGATGCAAGAGGGAGGGCATATGGGGGTATATGTGGACATGTAGCTGATTCACTTTGTTATACAGCAGAAACTAACAGACCATTGTAAAGCAATTATACTACAATAAAGATGTTTTAAAAAAAAAGATTTCATAGGTAAGTTTTTAGCCCTCAAGGATATTCTATGATGATAATCCTGGAAATTATGATTGACAGCATTTGGGGAAAAAAAATACAGTGCTGTATGTCAATTATCTCTCAATTAAACTGGAAGAAAATAAATCAATACAACACATACACTTTTAAGCTTGAGCAAGATTTCTGACCACCCTGGATTTTATTTTGAAACTTTGATCTGAAGTATCCTTTTTCTTTCCACACTTTTCCCACAAAACTCCTGCTTTGGTTAACATTCGCCTTTGATCTATGGTCTGTTTCTGCTACCCTCAAAACTCAAAAAATCTCTTGCCCCTCAGAAGCTGAGAACTCTCTCCTCGTAAGCTAGATGAAAACAGTTCTTTTCCCAAATCAGTTAAGAAACTTTAGTTAATAGTTGCTGAATCTAAGGAAATAAGAAAAAATCATTTTCCCCCCACAAAACCCACCATAAACAAGGCTTCCCTATGTTCCATACAGCAATGCATTAGGAGGAATTGAATACATGGAAGCTGCTGAAAAAAAAGTCACTACAGAAAATGTTTTCAAGAGAAGAAATGACAAAACTTATGGGGGCTATTGAGTATGTAAGTCCTTGAACTGAGACTGATTGGAAAAAAATTATGAAAAGATTGTCTGCCTGAATAACAGAGTAACTAGCGACCTTGAACACAGAAGGAGTGTAGAATAGGAGTGAAACAATGACATCTTTTTAGAACAGAGAATAATACTCATAAGAGGCAATTTTGAAATGAAAGACAGTATGTTCTGTAATAGAAATATTGGGGGCCTGAACCACCTTGTAATTCATAGAGAGGGGAACACCGGTGGCCTTCCCTAGAAGACCGGCTAAGAGAAGGGAGAGGAGCTTGAAATAAGATTATTAATTTCCTTGGAATGAGGCCAGTGTGACATCCTTTTGCAAAGCTTGGCCAGATTCTTACAAGATCACTGTGAACAATGAAATCTAATGAATAAGCAAAGGCACATCTGGTTACACAACAAGATGCTGAATTAAAAAAAAAAAAAAACACCCTGTTATCCTGCCTTCCCTAGACTTTGTAATATTTTCCCTGATTAATAAAGATGTCTTCATCCAATTTCAGGCAAAAGCAATGGAGCATAAAATATCGTAGGCCTTTGATGGTAAAAAGATAAACATTAAGTGACATCCAGAAAAAAATGATGATTTTGTAGGTGTCTACTCAAATATAATTTGGGAACCTACAGTAGACTTTATTGTTTCTGACTACTCAGCATCCCTCCCCTCCTTTGGGGTACCCTGTCCTTCTTCTGGGTACCCACCTCTCCCTTTGGGGAACTGATCCTGCCCCTTTTCACAGGAGCTGGTAGGATTGCCAGGCAAAGACTCCATGCGGCGTTTTCCCACCCTCCTCTCTTTTCTGGGTTGGAGAGGATGAGACCTTGTCTTTCTCCATGGGTCATAAGTTTTAAGGAAGTGTTTTTAGAACTACTGGTGGAAAAGTTAAGTTTTTGTTGTTACTATTGTTGAAAAAATTTCATTGGCAATTTTGCTTAATGAGTTTTCTTTAAAAAGGAGCCTAATGTGTTAAAAAAAGAAAAAGAAAAATAAGGCATCAAATCCATGCTTGAGTGTTCATGTATGAAAGACAAAATATTCAGAGGGCTGATGAAAACATATACTGCAGCAAATAGGATTTTTAAAACTTGGGAAACCAGAAAGAAGGAATACGACTAACAAGATAAAATTAAGTACATTGTTCCTTGAAAAGAAGGGACTTGAGCTGTTCATCAAAGGGGAGATTTTTTAAAATTAATTTATTTATTTTTGGCTGCATTGGGTCTTCATTGTTGCACATGGGCTTTCTCTAGTTGCGGTAAGCGGGGGCTACTCTTCACTGAGGTGTGCAGACTTCTCACTGTGGTGGTTTCTCTTATTGCAGAGCACGGGCTCTAGTCTTGGCAGGCTTCAGTAGTTGTGGCGCATGGGCTCAGTAGTTGTGGCTCACGGGCTCTAGAGCTCAAGCTCAGTAGTTGTGGCACACGGGCTCAGTTGCTTTGCGGCATGTGGGATCTTCCTGGACCAGGACTCGAACCCATGTCCCCTTGCATTGGCACGAGGATTCTTAACCACCGCACCACCAGGGAAGGCTCATAGGGGAGATTATAATTATCATCTTCTGATATATAAAGCGTTTTCCTGTGGGTAAGACACAAGCTTTTCTCCAGATGATTTTTAGAGTAAACCGTCTGTTTGTTCTCAGCAACCCTATCCACGGCTACAGCTTTAACAACTATTGATGATGGCTTTCCTGGTTATCTACTGCTTTGTGCAAACTAACCCAAACTCAATAGATTAAGACAAATATTTTATAATCTTGTGAGTCAGGAATTCAGGCAGGACTCAGCTGGGTCACACTTCTTCTTCACATGATGTCAACAGGGATCACCTGTTTGTAGTTGTTCTGGTCTAAAGTGTTCAAGACAGCTTAACTCATATGCCTGGTGCCTTAGCAGGTGTGGCTTGAAGGCTGGGCTTGGCTGGCCTCATCTCCTCTCCATGTGATACGAGGGCGTCCCCCTGTGTTTCCTCCAGCATAGCAGTCATCCTTCTTATGTGACAGCTCGGGACACCGAGAGCAAGTGTCCCAGGAGACAGGAAGTAGAAGCTGCCAGTCTCTTAGGCCTGGGCTGTAAATCTATTTAGAGTGTACAACATGATGTTTTGATATATGTATACACTATGAAATTATTACCACAATAAAGCTAACTAACATGTCCATCACCTCACATAGTTATCTTTTTTTTCTTTTGTGGTGAGAATATTTAAGAACGACTCTCTTAGCAAATTTCAAGTATACAATACAGTATTATTAACTATAGTCACCATGTTGTACATTAGATCTCCGGAACTTACCATCCCTCCTCACTGAAATTTTTTACGCTTTGGCCAAGATCTCCCCATTTCCTCCCCTCCCCATTCTACTCTTTGCTTCAATGACTTTTGACTTTTTTAAGTGAGATAATGCAGTATTTGTTTTTCTCTGCCTACTTATTTCACTCAGCATAATGTCATCCAGGCTCATCCGTGTTGTCACAAATGACAAGCTTTCCTTCTTTTTTAAGGCTGAATAATAATCCATTGTATACATATACCACATTTTCTTTATCTATTTATCTGTTGATGGACACAAACTGATTTCATATCTTGGCTGCTGTGAATAGTACTGCAATGAATATGGCAGTGCAGATAGCTCTTCAAAATACTGATTTCATTTCCTTTGGATATATTCCCAGAACTGAGATCACTGGATCACATGGTAGTTCTCTTTTTAACTTTTTGAGGAATCTCCTTATGGTTTTCCAGAATGACTATACTATCTATTATGTTTTATGTTTCAGTCATAATATTTTTCATTTTTATAAGTTAAATTTGGTTCATTTCCTGATCATATTTTCAGGCTTGTCTTTTATCTCTTTACATATGACACATATGGCTATTTTATTCTCTGTCTCTAATAATTCCAATATCTGAAGTCTTTGAGGGTCTGTTTCTATTATCTTGTGTTTCTGCTGGTTCTCATTCATGTTGCCTTGTTTCCCTGTGTGTTTAGTTATTTTCTCTGCAAGTTGCTTTGAAGGTGAGTAAAAGAATAATAGTGCATTATTACTTTCACTTATTTAGATTAAATATTTTGTTAGAATTTTGTCTACCCATTTCACTTATTATTTGTACATGTATATCATATTAATATCTGCTTTATTAATATTAATATCTGTTAATATCTGTTTATATTAATATCTGTTTTATTAATAACATATTAATATGTTAAAACAGATATATTAATATGTTAAAACAGATATATTAATATCTGTTTTATTAATAACATATTAATATCTGTTTTATTTTATGGGACCATTCATAAGTATGATATGTAGTAAACCTTCCTGATTTCCCGTCTTCACTTATTTTTTAGTCTTGTTTTCCTCACTTTTTCTGTGGGACTTTTCTTCTCACCAAAAGATTTATTTTTGCTTTTTTTTTCAGGTATCTAGGGTCATAACCCACCCAGAGTCACTGTAAAATCAATCCTCAGCTTGAGATATTTTGGTCTGCCTAGGAGTTTGAATTTAGGCAAAAATTTTTGGTTACAATTATCAGGGAGATATTTCCCCCTTACTTCCTTGCTAGTTCACTGGTGTCTTTAAAATGTATTTTGATATTTTATCTATCATTTTTAATTGTTTTTAGTGAGAGAGTGGGTCAAGAAACCTAGTCTTCCATATTGACAAGAAAATAAGGAGTCCACTCTCATACACTGATGGAAAGATTGCCAAATAGTACAAGCACATCAAGAAGGAAAATTTGTGGGGAAGGGAGAGGGATGGACTGGAAATTTCGAGTTGGTAGATGCAAACTATTCATCTAGAATGGATAAACAACAAGATCCTACTGTATAGCACAAGGAATTATATCCAATCTCCTGGGATAAACTGTAACAGAAAAGAACATTAAAAAAAGAATGTATATACGTGTTAAACTGAGTAACTTTGCTGTACAGCAGAGATTGGCACAGCATTGTAAATCAACTACACTTCAATTAAAAAATTAATTTAATTTAAAAAACTACAACAACCAAAAAAAAGAACGAAAATTTGGTAAAAATCTCTCAAAATCAGAAGTGCACCTACTGTTTGTTACCAAGTCCACATTTAGAAATGTTTAACAGATATACTCATCCAAGTGCACAAATATGCATTTCAAAGATATTTACTTAAGTATTGCATGAACTAGCAAAAGACTGTGAAAAAAACCAATTACTAAAACAGAATGATTAAATGAATCTTTACATTTCCAGACATTGGTCTATGAGGCAGCCATTTTTAAATGAGGTCATTCTATACATCCTACTATGTTTTGGATACCAAGATATATTGTTAGGTGAAAGCAGAATGCTGCAAAGTAGTGGGATTAGGAAGTTACAGACTGTGTAAAACTGAGTGAGTGGTTGACTGGGTGGAAGGAAGACTTACTTTTCAATGTTACCCTCTTATACCTTTAGAAATTTAAATTATGTTTATGTATTATATCTTTAAAAAATAAGACATTTAGAAAAAGAAAATATAAAATATCTTCTATTCCTACCACATTATTTTTCTTTAAATCAGGAATGGGCATTAAACTTTTTTAAATTGCTTTTTTTGCATTTGTACTTATGATCATATTTATTCCCATTTAATTCATCATTTAATACTGAATTAATATCTTGGATTATATTATTAAATTTTCTAATATTGAACTATTCTTGCATTTTCTGAATAAAGCTATTTGGTAATATTGAATTGTTATTTTAACATACTGTTAGAATTTCATCTAGTCCTTCTTTACTTATGATTTTTACATTTATATTAAAAAATGAAATTAATTTATAATTTAATGTTGAGAGTACATTCGTATATCTTAGAGTTTGGGTTATCCCTCAAAGAAGAGATCAAGAACACTTCTAATTTTTCCCTGCAGTATGAAATTTTAAATGATATAGAAATTATCTGGATTTTGAAGTTTTTATTCAAACCTGGCTAATAATGTCTGGCACAAGTGTAAGTATAGGTACATCTTTTATTCCCTCTTTAATTCCTTCTAATAGTTGTGTCTTTCAGGGTGTTTTATGTTTGGGGGGGATAAATTTTGGTAATTTACATTTTTCTAAAAAACATTTGTATTATCCAATATAATATTACATATTTTAGGTACTATTTATTTATTAATTTATAAAATGAACAAGCTTTGAGTGTATAGCTCAATAAATGTATCTGTGTGTATACACTCATGTAACTAACATCCTTATCAAGATAAAGAATGTTTCTATCACTCCAAAAGTCAACAGGCTTTCCTGTCAGTAGCCACCCACTTCCCGGGGTATAATTAAATTTTCAAATTTCTATGATCATAGATAATTTGAAGATTCTGCTATTATGGTGAATGGTAGGGAAAGGCAAACATTCAGACAGGCTTCCCTTCGTGATTCTATCCCTGAAGTAGACTAGAGTCCATAGCACACCCCTCAATCAAAGCCACTGGTCGTGAGATTTCCCTGTAAAAAGGGCCAAACTTCCCCTGAGTGCCATCAGACCCCAGGGAAGCCTGAGGCTTCACGGTGACCACCTGCCTCACGTTCAGGCTTTGATGAAGTTCTCACGGTCCTTTCCTGTGTCCCTTTCTTGAAGATTCATCTAGCTGCTGCTTGGCATCTAAAATATGACTGGATCTTATGAAAGACCTAACTGCCTGTAGAAAGAATCCGAGGAGATACACGGAGTAAAAAGGTCTTCAGAAATTTCACTGCTTTGTCTGGCTTTGTTTGCTTTGTTTTGCCATTATTGTTGTAACATTTAAAATAAACTATAGACTTCCTTCTTTCTTTGGACCTATTGACAATGTTGAAATGGCTGTAAGAAAAATCCCCCGTTTACTTAGCAAGACTTGTGCCAAGTGAGGCCAGAGATTGAAGGTTACTGGCACCCAATCTAAGTGTGTGTGTGTGTGTGTGTGTGTGTGTGTGTGTGTGCGCGCGCGCGCGCGCGCATTTTGGGAAGTGCATGCAGAGAGGGTAGTGCTGTCAGTTTTCTTAGCAATGCCCCCCTTCAATGTCCTAGTCCCTCTCGCTCCAAGATTTCAGGTTTTCTGGAACTCACTTGGGGAAATACATCAACTGTTTCTTTTTCACTAGTGCTGATTTACGGGCTTTGTAAGCATGGATTGACTTTTCTATTAGTTTTGTCTAATCTGTTTTCTAATTTTCAGAACTTCCTCAAAGTTTCCAGTCTATGTATGGTACCCTGAACCATTTCCCATAGCTCACAGGCATTTTGTTTGTTTCTTTGATTTTGGGGTTTTTTTTTCCCCTTTGTTCTTGCATTTTAATATCCTTTTAGAATTTTGATAGGGAAGAGAAGAGAGAGAACTCTGTTGATTCAATTTACCAACTTGAACCTGGAAGTTTGACATGAATATATTTCAGAAAATAATCTAATAGGGCCCCCCAAACCAAATGTTCCATTAGGAGCAATTAGTTTGATATATTCAGACCTTTCCAGAAAATGCTTAACTCTTGGTCCTTTTGAACTTAGGGGAGAGAATCAAATTGGATCTCATCTGATCAAAGTAGTAAAACAATTCTTAGAAGAAGTATATGCTAAGATATTTACCATTATTTCTCATACTTTTGGAATCTTTAAGAATTCTCCAAAGGAAGAAGACCTGATTCAAACCTTCATTTTCATCTCCTAAAATTCACCAAAATAAGTAGTCTTACCTTGTATCAAGTTTCAAGTTGTCCTTGATTTTCACACCACAAAAGATTAAAGGTAATACCACTAATTATGATATTTAAAAAGAGCCCTTCTTGAGAATGATCTGCCACTGGTTTTGTGCTATGTAAAGACTTTGAGAAATAGCTTTGATAATTTATACTCATTAACAGGAGAATGCAGGAGATTAAAGGTAGCAAGAGTGAATATCCTCTCATTTTTGCAAAACTTGTGCAACGTTTTATTCACCTACTAAAGCCATTATTATGTGATAATGAAAACGGAGGTGTCCTGCATATATGAACTCAAAGAGGGAATAAAGACACAAGGAGCTATTTTCTCTCAAGAGAACTGTAGTGTCATAGATTAAAGGTGGAAAGGCAGCCATCATTTAAAGCAGCTCACATCTCCAAAGGATATTTATTCACAAACTGATTAGAGTTGGAAATGAAAATGATTCAGTTGGTGGGAACATTACAGCAGCCTTTTAAAGTGTGATGGGAAAGATGAAAAGGAGGCTCACTTACACTTTCCTTAGCATGCAGACAGAGATCAAAAAGACCAATGTCCCATAGATAGCTCTAACGAGTCTGCACTTCTATTTAGCTCTTCAGTTATTTCCAGTGACTTGGGAGGCATGTTCCATCTGACAAACCTGACTATCCCATTGCTGGAGACAACATGGCATTTCACGAATCTTTTTTGGGGTGATTTGATTGAGTTTTCAAACAATGTAATGGAAAATAGTGATATCCACTCAGGAGAACACTTTATCCCTCCCCAAAGACTTGCTTCGTCTCCACTGTTACTCATCCCCCAGTCTTGACCATCATCTTCTGCATCTCATTGTCTCTCTCAACCCCATCATATCTACCAGCAAAACACGTTGGCTCTATTTTGACTGACCACTTCTCTCCCCTTCCACTTTTTCCACTCAAGTACAACTAATCCATTTCCATTGTTGTCAGACTTTGAATCTCAAACAGAAACTCAAAGCTCAGAACCAGGCAGCTGTCCAAGTCAAAGGGATAAAACTAGCTAATGTGCTGGTAAATTGAGGGTCAATGAGATTTTGTAGCTTTTGAGTGTAATGAAAAGGAGTAATACATTCAGAAAACAGTCAATCTCAGAAAAAAATACATCAAAATTTCTTTTAAAATAGAAAACACTATTTCTCCAAAATCAGATTACTTTTTATGTTTCATCAAGAAAGTGGAAGATTCAGTGACTCTTTATTTTTTCAGATGCCAAGTTCCCAGCTAAGGTACCATGAGGCTAAATCCTTTGTACATGAGAATGACCTCTTAAAATCGTGCTTTGAATCATTAAAATCACCCTTCATGAGAAATAATAAGTTGGTTCATTCTTATGGAAATTCCCACATTCATGTCTGCATCTTCTGTGGGCTCCACGATTTCCAACATATGCCATCATTTTATGTACCATTAAGAGATAAATAAAATGCCTAAGATGAAGTATAAAGCTGAGATATAAATGGACCATGCCCTAGATGCAGGACTAAACAAGAAATATACTTGCCTTCCTTAATCTTGGCACTGGGTTAAGGGAGGAAAAATTTTTTCTGGGAATTTGAACCATAAACTGGTACTCAAGCAAGTTTGTAGTCTCAATTCTCACTATCAGGACTTCCCTGGTGGTGCAGTGGTTAAAAATCCACCTGCCAATGCAGGGGACACGGGTTCGAACTCTGGTCTGGGAAGATCCCACATGCTGCAGAACAACTAAGCCCGTGTGCCACAACTACTGAGCCTGCGCTCTAGAGCCCACAAGTCACAGCTACTGAGACCACATGCCACAACTACTGAAGCTCATGCACCTAGAGCCCATGCTACACAACAAGAGAAGCCACTGCAATGAGAAGCCTGCACACCACAACAAAGAGTAACCCCCACTCGCTGCAACTAGAGAAAGCCTGTGCACAGCAACGAAGACCCAATGCAGCCAAAATTAATTAATTTAAATAAATAAATAAATAAATTCTCACTATCAGTGTGTTCCCAAAACCCTCAAGCAGAGAATTTAAAGTAATTACAGGCTGGCATTGCCCCCAGGTGATGAGCACATTCTCTCTAGAAAAACTCTATTTACTTCTAGACTAAAATGCCATCCTGATTTCAGAGCTGTTAAACTACTTAAAGATTTGTGTCTTAGACCAAATGAAATCCTTCATTATCTTGTGAACTTCTGGCCCAGCATGCTTTCTGAGTTTAGTTCCACTCCAACTTGTGTAACTGTGCAAATTTAGTTGTACAGTACCTCAAACCTCAAAAGCTGATAAGTAAGAGGCACAGAGGTACACAAAGAAAATTTTATAATAAAGAGCAAATTAAGCAAACATTTCATCAGGTCTTCAACCTTCTCAAGTTCTCTATCATCCTTTCAACCTTTTTTTTTTTTTTTTTTGCATTCATCTGACTTGTCTACTTTATACCTTGGCACACAAAACAGGAATTTAGAATCATATTTTTAAAACAAAAGTTCCACAGTTTTGGGGGGTGGGGAAGTGAATGGAAATGAAGCTGACTGCAAGAGGAGCTCACCAGGAAACTAGTTGTACCTATAGGAAAGGCAGAAAATATAACTTGATTGGAAATACCACCTAACTCCAAGAGAGATGGCAGAATTCCAGGCAAAGTTATTCAGGAAGAACCATTCAGTCAGTGCTGGCTTTATATGAGCAAAATGGAAGATATTCCATGTCATATTCCTCTTATCCCTATAATCTTAAGAGGAAACCAAATGAAAGTAAATTTTAGCTTTCCCTGAGGATGGAGTATTATTCTTACCCAAAATTTATATGTTCTGTCCACTGCAAAATTATGGTATCTAAAAAACAATCACCTCCTCAAAATCTGGAAGCTCCAATATCTTTTCCTGCAGGAAGCCATCAGTGGTCTACCACACACCACCCTGACCACACCTTCATTTGTTATCTCATCAGAACTTATTTTAATTTTTATCAAATTATTTCATTGTTGATAGTAGGTCACTCCATAAATATGTCTCAAGTGACTTCCAGGGAGGTTGGGGAGGGAAGGATTGGGAGTTTGGGATTAGCAGATGCAAAGCATTGTATATAGAATGGATAAACAACAAACTCTTACTGTATAGCACAGGGAGCTATAGTCAATATCCTGTGATAAACCATAATGGAAAAGAATATGAAAAAGAATATGTATATTTATATTTATATATATTTGAGTCACTTTGCTATACAGCAGAAATTAAACACAACATTGTAAATCAACTATACTTCGATAACATTTTTAAAAAAGTGGATTCTGGTGTAAATCTTTCATCCTTCCAATCATGGTCTTTAAGAAGAGAGGCCATTTCTAGCACTTTCTTGATTTCTTCCCATTTATTATACAGCTCCAAACTCATGAAACCTTAAATAAATGCCCATAGTGCCATATAGATAGTAAGTTTAAACTTGGGGTTTTCACATTTAACTGACAGGAACCATCAAATCAACATACATGAAAGAAGTTTCTTGAATTGGATAATGGTTATGTTGGATAAGGTTTTCCTGAGCAGGATGGTGTATTATATTGTACAATACTGTCTACAATATTTGCCTGTAACTTTCAGGTAATACCCATGATCTAGATAGAACTATAAAATCAACCAGAATTAACTAAATGAATTCTCTGCTCTAGTTTGATAGGCTGAGCGATTAGCAAATACTCCATCTAATTAACTGTGTGAAGCAATGTATCCAAATCATATAGTTGGGTTTTTTAAATAAAATAACTAAAATAATTACAAAACTACCTGCCTTATTAGAAAATGGAAAGAAGACAGAAATAGATAGAAAACCACAGTAAAATGTCATTTTATACCTAGGTTAGCAAACATTTTAAAGTGTGAATAAATTTTGGAGAGACCATAGGTCAAAAAGAACTCTCACACCCCACCTTAGAAAACAGTTTGGGATTATTTCATATAGTCAAAAATACTCATATTTTTGGCCCAGAAATTTCACTCCTAGATATATATCCAAGAGAAACTCTCACTCGTGTACTAGAAGACATGTACAAGAATCATCATAATAGCAAAAACCTGGAAACAATCATAGGCCCATCAACAGGAAACTATATGACTAAACTGTGGTATAGTCACAGAATGGAATATTATATAGTGGTCAAAATGAACAAATTCTAGCTATATGCCACAATATGGATGAATCTTAGCAATATAACACATTAAATGAAATAGTAAGACCCATAAGTTTACATATAGCACAATACTCTTAAGTTGTAAACAACTTAAAATATTTATACATTTTTGGAATACATATCATATAAAAATATATTAAAAGCAAAGGGAGGGCTACCCTGGTGGCACAGTGGTTGAGAGTCCACCTGCCGATGCAGGGGACATGGGTTCGTGCCCCGGTCCGGGAAGATCCCACATGCCGCGGAGCAGCTAGGCCCGTGAGCCATGGCCACTGAGCCTGTGCGTCCAGAGCCTGTGCTCCGCAATGGGAGAGGCCACAACAGTGAGAGGCCCGCATACCACAAAAAAATAATAATAATAATAAGCAAAGGGAATGCTAAACTCAGGATTTGGAATGATGGTTATATCTGTGGGAGGGGGAATACAGGGAGAGGAGGGAGGGAACATGCTGCAGGGGAGCACATAAGTAGATATAAATTATCAATTGAATTCTAAATTTGTGTTGGGTTCACTGGTGCTTACTGCATTAGGAATGAATGAATGAAGAGCCATGCATAAAACAATGATAAAACTTTATGACCAAGGATTATGGTTAATCCAATTAATCCAATCACAAGGTTCAAGAAAAGAAAACAAAAATTGAAGTACATAAATTAAAAAAGCAAACTCTCCTATATCAAACAGAAGCAGGAAAACGAGAACAACATGAAGGTATTTAATACAGGGAATTGGCTATACCAGTGGTGGAAGTTCTGAGACGTCAAACAGCCAGGAAACAATTTAAAGATTAACAACTCCAGGGAGGCTTTGCCACACTTAGGCTGCAGGGTCAAAGGAGGTACACTGCCAGAACCAGGGACCCAGGCCACTCCACTGAAACTGAAACCGTGGTGGATTTGGGAAGTGGGAGCTGGACCCATAGAGGAGACCAGTTGACACTAGAGAAATAACCTAATAAAGACAGAGGAGGGGGAAAATACTGATTGTGGCTTTTCCCTTCCTCCTGTCCTTTATTCTCCTGCTAGTACCCAGCTGGACGCCAATGACAAACACGACCTGCTGGGCTCAATCACTGTCAGATGTAAGGCAGAGCAGGGGACAGGGTGAGGAATGGACAGGAGATTAAACAGGCTCAGGACTAACTACTGCTTTTAACAATCCTGCCCCTGCCCCAGCCCAACCTCACTCCCTTTCCCTCAGGTAATCACTTTTTACAGTTTGTTTCATATTCTTCCAGACCTCTGTCTAATCATCTCTATTAATAATTGAGAATTTTACATACATTTTAACACACAAATGGAAAGATGCTATATATGCTGTACATATGCTATATGTGTTACCATACATAAAACAGTATATATTTATATACAACACTAAGTATAAATATGTATATGTGTGTTATATAATTTGGAACAAAAAAATTATAGAATGCAATCATCATATATTTTCAAGACTTTTTTTTCGATTAGCAATGTGTCTTGAAATTCTTTCCATGTGGTTACTTACAGATTTGCCTCATTTTTTAAATGGTTGCAGATTAGTTCATTGTATGGATGTGTCATAATTTAGTTAACCAGCCTCCAGTAAGTGGATACTTAGAGGGTTTCCAAATGTTTGCTATCATTAGCAATGTGCCAATGGACACATTTTAACTTTGTATACACGTGCATGCATTTCTATAGGATAAGTTCTCAGTAACAGAGTGTAGCTTGTACAAAATATGAAATATGGTTTACAAGGCCAGTAACAGAGATTTTGAATTATACCTGTATTATTAAATTATGTACTCAGTTGCATATTATCTGTCTCCACCCTTAAGAATAAGTGGTGAATATTTTTTTCACTGTGTTATCCCCAGCAGATATATTGTAAAATCTATCATCTGTCATCTTTCTTTCTTTATTTTTTGTATAAGTACAATCATTAAAATCATGTTCATAGCAGTTTTGCTTATGATTTAAATGTGACAGTGGTTTAGTTCTGAATTTTCCCACTTCCCCTAGAGACCAAAAAGAACAACAAGGAAAATGGGGGAGAGAAACCTCATAAAACACATTTTCAGGGAAACTAAGAGACAGAAGAAACCTGACAATTCCAATTGCATGTAAGTGGTGTCAAAGGCAGAGCTGAACCACAAGTCTCTGTTGGAAGTCACAGAGGTGACACAAAGAAGAGCAGAAGTATGGAGGGAGCAGAAGAGCTCATAGATCTTAGAAATTTCCAGAAAATATTCCCATCCAGAAGGAGAGGATCTCAGTAAAATAAACTTAAATGGACCAAAGACTTGAATATAAAAAATGAGAACACACAAGCTCTAGCTAATAACTATAATCATTTATAAATCCCATATAATAATTTATAAATTCCTTTATAAATCTGGAATGGGGAAGATCTCTTCTAACTTTGACTCAAAATCCAGAAGCCATTTTAAAAGTTTAGTAATTTGATTACATGAAATAAAACAGCTTTTCATAAGTAAAAAGATCCCTGACACACTAGAAGACATATTTGTAATTCCTTTTTCAGATAAAGAGCTAATTTTCCAAATACACAAAGAAGTTCTAGAAAAATTAAAAGAAAAATCAGCTCCAAAGAAAAGTAAGCACAGAAGTTGGACAGATGTTTCACTGGAAAAGAAATATTAAACATATGAAATGAAATTATCTCACTCAAATTAAAGAAACACAAAGAAAGGCAACATTGAGCTATCCTTCTCACCGACCAGAGTGGCACAGAGAAAAAAAAAAAAGAGTTTGGGAATAAACTTTGTCAAGGCTGTAGGAAAATAGGCCCTTTCATTCTTTATTGGAGGTTGTCCCAGTGGAACAGTGTTTGAGGGTTCAGGGAAAGTAGAACCCTTTATGCTTCTTGCTTTTTGTGTCCTATCTAAAAATTCCTTGCCCAGCCAAAGATGACTAATAATTTCTCCCATATTTTCTTATAGAAGTGGTATAGTCTTTGGTTTTACCTGTAGGTCTATATGCTGAGTTAATTTTTTTATATGGTGCAAGGTATGAGTTGAAGTTTATATTTTTGCATATGGGTATCCAATTGTTCCTGCACTGTTTGTTGGAAAACCTGTCTTTTCTTCATTTACTTATCTCAACCTCTTTGTTAAAAATCAGTTGTCAATATGTTGTGGGTAGTTCATTTTTATTACTGTATGGTATTCCTGGGCATGAAAATACTTGGCAATTTATTTATTCTTTGGGGTTATTTATAGTTTGGGGCTATTTTGATAAATGTTATGAACATTTGTGTACCTATCTCCTGTCACAAATGCCATTACCTGAGTCATATATGAAACATCTGTATTTTCATCCAACTATATAGAAAAATCCAACATGACATGATTTTTTCAATACCTGCTTAGTCAAATCTTTAGTGATGTTTTCCATGTCTTCAAAAGTATTTGTTAACAAAGGAAAGGGATGTTTTAGTTTGTCACCATATTGTATTAACTATTATTTTTACCATGGCAGGGAGAATTAAGTGTTTTCCCACTATTTGGCTTTTTGCCTTCACTCCCAAGTAAGAAATTTCAGATGCTTCTAAATCATTTTTTATTATTAAGTTTAATTTAAAATGTTTAAAAAGTGAATCGAATATTTCAAACTTTAAATGCGGTTCGAAACCACTTTAGACATTTTCGGAAAAAATTATAGAGATTTGCCCTCATGCTCTCAATATCTGCATTTTACATTTCACTGAATTTTAGTTCTGGTTAATATCTCAAGGTCAATGTTTAACATGGGTAGAGGTTTTTGATAATGATAGTGGATGTAATTCATATTTCTAATAGCCTTTAGAATTTGGAGCTTGTATTGGCTTCTCTTCCTTTCATACTTGATTAGATTTTCATTCTTTTGACCTCACATGGTGACTGATGAAGCACTCATTCGAGGGAGCAGGAGAAGGGTCGGCTCAACCATTTTCTTGTTCCCTTATGCTTTCATTGTTAGCAACATCTTCAACCAATATTTCTTATTTAATTAAAATCATATACTATTATCTTTACTTTACTTAACTGGGCACTCGTACACTGCAGTGTGTGGCAATTGCCTGAAAGTGAAGTCATGAGTGAGAGCTCACTCTATAATTTCTACTTTCTTTTTTTTTTTTTAATTAATTTTTTCTGGAGTACTGTTGCTTTACAACGTTGTGTTAGCTTCTACTGCACAGCAAAATGAATCAGCCATACATATACATATATCTCCTCCCTGTTGGATTTCCCTCCCATTTCTCCCTTCAGGCCAGGGGAATTCATTATAAGGAATTGGGGTATCCCTATGGCAGATAGCACAGTCTGGTTTCGTTAGGGATAAAACGAAGAAAGCCTCAGGATCTCAAGCCTTACCACGCCACACCTCTCCTCCAGTGTCTCTATTTCTCACTCCATATCCCTTTCTCATCCTTCTTCTTTCCTTCTGCTGACTTGTTTTTACTGCTTGACCATGCTGTGACCAAACACAACCCCCTCAGGGCTACTGAATTTTATGTCCTCAGTTCAAGGGGTAAGTTGAGGTTATTTAGAATCCCCATCCAATTCTGCAGGAGCCAAATTCCAAATAGCTGAACTTGGGTCTGAGGCCCTACCCTGGGGCAATCAACTCTGTCCAAGCCCATGCTTATAGGTGGGTGAGACTGATTCTCAGAGAAGGGGATTTGGGGATGGGAAGATATTCTAAAAAGTGGCTTTCACAAATAGGCCTAGCTAATATATCCTGATGTAGCTATTTGACTGTAGGAATTGTCTCTTCCATCCTTTGGTTGTATGATTTCTTCTCCCATGGGTGGGGTTAGGACAGAAACAGCAACATTTATTTCTGTGGCTTCCTTTCTCCCCACTCCTGTAGCTGACCGCTGATTGAAATATCTATTCATCATTAATTGGTGAATGCACTGAATCAGGTCACAGTTAATTCAGAGCCTACACCTCCTTGCGGTTACCTTGCAAATCTTTATTCTTGTCCCTCGTGTATTGACTTTACAATTTAACTCTCAGAGGGTAATATCATTTCCCTCACTTTCAAGTTTTGTGGAGAACAGACTACAGAACCAAGTCCTAAACAATTTCTTTTCCCAAATTAGTTTACTGTACACATAAATCCTCAAGAAGGATCAGAGAGATTGAAGTAAGAAAGTGTCACAAAATGATTAAGAATACAGTGAACCTGAAAAACTCCGTGTCATCTCTTGAAGGTGAAAAACTAAGCAAAAAAAGAACAATGGGAATGGAAAACTCACTTGAAATAATTGTGATAACCCATACCTCATCTATGCTCAACATTTAGGTATGAGATACATAGAAATAGGTACGGAGATCGTGCTGGAGTTGGAGGTAGAGATGGAATAGACAGCAGAAACTCCAAAAGAGGAGGAGCTGCTGTGTAGGGGTGCCCTCTACACTGGACACCCCACTCCACTCAGAATAACTTGACAACCACAAAAGCAAGATTTTGACCATGCCAGAGGCATCTGACAATCTAGAAAGAGCGAAAAGTCCACCAAAACTCCTGCTTTGGTTCCCTATGTTGTATCAAAACCAATAGACCCATGACCTTGCTCAAGTGAAAGAGAATAAGTGATTTTTTCCCTCTTAGAGAATTAAGCTGTAAATGAAAGTGTTTAACTCTACTTCAGCCTAAAATGGGGGTGCGGGGGGGATAAAGAAAAACTATTTTGCCTATAGACAAACAGGAAAGACAGGGAGAGACTTCAAGATTTTGGAGCATTAAAAGTGATGCAGGGCTTCCCTGGTGGCGCAGTGGTTGAGAGTCTGCCTGCCGATGCACGGGACACGGGTTCGTGACCCAGTCCCGGAAGATCCCACATGCCGCGGAGCGGCTGGGCCCGTGAGCCATGGCCGCTGAGCCTGCAATGGGAGAGGCCACAACAGTGAGAGGCCCGCGTACTGCAAAAAAAAAAAAAAAAAAAAAAAAAAAAAAAGTGATGCAAAGCCCATTTAATGGACACCCCCAGAACTTTTATTTCCAAGCACCACAATTGATTGCCATGAGATTATGATGCCATTAAAATTCCCTCTGCCCATAAACTAATGCTGTGGAAAATGCTGACATTTATAGCAGTTCCTACAAGGGACATATTTCAGTGTGAAAGTAAGTCCTAATGTAAGAACTTTATCTCAGTAAAGCAACATCTAGGAAGTGGGGGGGGGGGGAGGAAGAGGGGCCGTCTGGGAGTGCTGGGGGTTTTATTTCTCTCAATAAGGGTGTATGGATGCTAAATTTCAAAGACTTTTTAAAATAAATCTATTGGCCTTTGACAAAATCAATCCAAACCCCATAAACCAAGGAGTCATCCACTTGATATTAATGAGCCCACATTTGCATTTATTTGTCTCTTACACTAGACAAACCATTAATTTCATGTTTATGCTTCCTTTGAAGTTTGAATGCTCATAGATAGATGGCCTCATCGAATCTCCTGCTGCTACATTAATATTTTGCTATAAATGATAAATTTTATCATTTTCCACAACACCCCTTTTTACTTTAAGAAAGCTGTGAAAATACACGCAATAAGTCTTAAGGTCTGAAAGCACAGCATTTTTTTTTTAACACTCTTCAACAGGAATCATTAAAATAGTGATGTCTTTAACTTCAGGATAGCTTTGATGGCCTCTAGGATTTGGAAGCCAAGATGATGTATATTTTATCAACTAATCAATCTTTCTTCCATAAAAGATGGTTTGGACATTGCACATTCCTGTGTTTAATTTGGTCAAAGCACTTGCATTCTGTTTGAGAACTATTCCTCTCCCAGACCTCGTCACTGTCTCCACTGGGTTGGACTCATTCATTGGCCCAATGGCTGACCCCACACACTGGCTTCATTAAAAAACCAATTAAAATATTTACCCTGTACAGGTAGAAATTGCTACTTATCATGGATCCTCAGTGTACCTCAGGAATAGAAAGCTATAACTGCTAAATCTGAGGGTCTGCTGTACTCTGTGTGTGTACCCCGTGCCCTCAGTACACTTCCATGACCTTGATTGTAATTGAAAGAGACTGTTCAAAAGCTGGGTATCACTTTTTCCCAAGGCAGAGGTGGACCAACCTTTTATAAGTACCTCTCTGCATTGAATGTAACTTACTACTATTTCATCCACATCTATGGCCAAACAACCTGCTCTACTGTGAGGATACATTCTGCTGGTGATCGCTAGCCAAGTCAAGGAATAAGCAGCACTCTGAATTTTAGCTGATTGACATCAGGAAAATCCAAATCCTGCTCCAAGAATGGTCCTAGGGTTAAAAAAAAGCAGCTGACTCAGGATGGAATCAGAGGCAGGGATAAGGAGGTAGTCACCGGGAGAGCCCTGGAGGGGACCTCAGCCCCCTCCAGGCAGGATTTGAGAAGTGGTATTGAGGCTGTGCCCCCTGCCCCATCTCCTCCACCAACCCTCCAGTCTTCTGACCAGTCTATGTAGGTTCCTGGGGGAAGTTGCGTATCAAGCCATAAATGCCTACCTTAGTTTAATGACATTGAACAGATTTGCAAGTCTTTCAGAAGGGCTTGTAGTTTGGGGGAGAATGATTTTTAAAGGGAAGGGGGTAAAGAAATATCCTGAATACGGTTGCCCCCTCAGATGGAGCAGTAGGTAGGGAGTGCCGGGGAGGGCAACCAGAAGGCAGTGGGCCGGGTGGAGTGGAGAGAGGGGCCTGGGAAGCTGGGCTGTTGTTCAGCTGGGGCACCAGTGTACGCACTCACCCGGAGGGGGAGGGGGAAGAGGGGAAGCTGCTAGGTCCTTCTTGGTTGGAGATTGGAAGGCTTCTGGAAAACACAGAGCTCCAGTGGGTTTTCTCTGAATGGGGATTCTTCCTACATAGAGACTAGACCGTCTTATACAAAGACATGTCTCCCAGTGTCACTTGCAGAATTGTTGCTTTATTTTTTCCCCTGAACGGAATTCTGGAAATTCTTTCTCTTTTTCCCTTTGACAGGTTTGACATTTTCTTTTCTTTACTAAAGCTGTTCACAGAGCCAGCCCTGGTACATGATACCTCAATTGATCTGGCAAGCTGTTTCTTGAAATGTAAAATTTATTATTATTATTATCATTACTATTATTATTATTTCTAAACTGGAATCACAAAGCATAAAGAGAAAAGATCAATAAATCTAAATAAAGCCAAAAAAAAAAAAAAAAGATGGTTCGGTTGGCTACAGCTGACACACACGGGTCCATTTTTGACCGACACCCAGTGCCTAAAGTCTTTTCAGAATTTATCTGCCAATATTTTAGTTTCAAATGTGAGCCTAATTTATTGATTTTAAAAGGAGAAGTATTTTGAAAAGTTTGAGGTAGAAGAGTTTACCACCAGCAGGGTGTTCTCACTTGGCAGGGAATAGGAATGACCCAGTGCCAGGTGAGAGGGTCAAAGGGGTTCTAGATGGAATAGACTGACATTAAATGATATAGAGTGCTGGGACTTCCCTGGTGGTCCACTGGGTAGGACTCTGTGCTCCCAATGCAGGGGACCCGGATTCAATCCCTGGTTGGGGAACTATACCCCACATGCATGCCGCAACTAAGAAGCCCACATGCTGCAACGAAGATCCCGCGTGCCGCAACTAACACCCAGGGCAGCCAAAATAAATAAATAAATAAATATTTTTTAAAAAAATGATATACAGTGCTTTCTGTCATGGAGACGGTCACAATCAGTTCAGTTATTCTGTTTGATGATCATGATGATGATGATGATAAAGAGTATGAAGATGACGATGATGATGAATACTTGTTGAGCCTTTCCTACATGTCAGACCCTGAGCTATGAGCTCTGCGGCCATCCTCTCAACAATCCTGAAAGGTAGTTGCTACTGTTATTCCCAGCTTATAGATGAAGGAACTGAAGCTCAAAGGGATAAATAGTTTGTCGAAGGTATAACTTGCTACATGGAATGGTACATCCCTTTACATTTTTGCCTCTGTGCTGTTATAGTCAGATGCACCAGGATCTCCCAGGAATGGTCCTATAAGTGGCTGAAACCTTTCATTTAGACCTTTACCAACCCTTTTCATTCTGTTTTCATTAGAGGTAGGAAGGGGATCACAGCCAGGAATCTCCAGGTGATTAACTTTGGTGACGTCACCTATAGTCACAGCTTGAGTCAGGTGCGTGGAAGAGCTGGCACACCTCTAAACCTCCAGTCCAGTGAATTTTCTTGCAACATCCTCTCCTTGCACACTTTCCCTTCTCCTGTCCTTCAAGCGGCCTCTTTTCCATTTTTGACAGAGCTCCACAAATCTAGTCTCACCTACAGACTCACCTACCTCTCAGCCCCACCACCTAAGTGTACTTGCCCTTTGCTTACATATAAAGTGTTTGCTACAATTCATGTTTTGCTTTGATGTTTCATTAAAATTAATATGTAGCCTTTTATATATCTTATAAATATACATTCATACCCAGTTCTTCTAGATTAATATTATACTTTCCTTTTGGGAGGAGAATGGGCAGGAACTCTCTTTGACAAGAATCTCCATGTTCAAACGGATTCAGTAAAAGAAACGATTTGCATTAACTAAAAAAAAATCATGATAATATAAATGTTTATAAATCATTACAATGCCAGGTATTTGATTCAGCTTTTTGTTTTTTGGTTTTTTTTTACTTCTGAGTCAAATCTGTGTGATTAGGGTCTGGAGTGAAATGCTTAACATGCAAACATAAGCTGTGTTATTAGAACAATGTCTTGACCAGGAGTGAGAAAGGCAGCTCATTGGTAAAGTGACTGAGAAATCCTCTTCCGTTTGGAAAAAGTGGTCATGGGAATAAGTAGTTTCGGTACTGAAGGACTGTTGTGGTCTACGTGGGATGCAGAGCAAGGGCATGAAAGGGATTAGCCAGCCTTCCTGGCCACAGGGAAAGCTACAAGAACAAGAAGATGAACAGTGTTTTGGGTGAAGGAAAACCATTAATCTCAATAAGAAATTCTGAGAAGATTCATTTAGGAGATTTTAATGCCTATCTGATATGCATTAGCAGCAGTTAAAGTGTATTGAAGCTTACTAGGTGCCAGGTACTTTTTTATTTTATTTTATTTTTATTTATTTATTTACTTATTTTTATTTATTATCTTTGGCTGTGTTGGGTCTTCGTTGCTGTGCACGGGCTTTCTCTAGTTGTGGCAAGCAGGGGCTACTCTTCATTGCAGTATGCGGGCTTCTCATGCGGTGGCTTCTCTTGTTGCAGAGCATGGGCTCTAGAGCGCAGGCTCAGTAGTTGTGGTGCACAGGCTTAGTTGCTCTGTGGCACGTGGGATCTTCCAGGACCAGGGCTCGAACCCATGTCCCCTGCATTGGCAGGCAGATTCTTAACCACTGCGCCACCAGGGAAACCTGCCAGGTACTTTTTTAAGAGCTTCATATTTGATCCCACAACTATCCCTTAAGTAGACACTATCATTATCCCCTTTTTATAGGAAAAGTAAGACCCTACAATGATAACTAATTTGCCTAAGGTACACAGCTACTGAGAGTTGGAGCTGGGATTCAAACCCAGACACTCTTGACTCCAGAAGTCCCCAAATGAGTTAACTTCCAGAAAAAACTCATCTCAAAACATAGCAGGGGAGGTTTTGTGTTGCTGCCTGATTGAACACAAGCTAAAAGAAAACAGATTATAAGTACAGAATTTAAAATAGACCATTAAAATTTGAAAGAACAGATTTAAATAAGCCTGAAGGCATCGGAATTTCCATAAATACTGATGTTTACATGGATTTGAACTTGTCTCCACAGCAATGGAGTATCTCCGAGAGGAGAGTGTGAGGGTCTGGGAGCTTAGGTTCTTAGCCATAGAGGAGGAACTCTTCCAGTTGGGTCCTGCCCTGAGCCATAGACAATTCGTTAGTGAATTAGAAACCCAAGCCCTTACTGGTCATGACTCTTCATGAGGTCCAAGCCTGAGATGGCCACCTGGCCTCCATTTTCCCTTTCCTCAATGATAATAGGATGAAAGAGATGCAGTAATCAAGAGCTTCTTTAATTTGTTACCTTCGTCCACTCTCTTCTTTTCATACCAGCCATTTCAGGTGCTCCACTGGTTCCTTATTCTGGAACCAAGCCTGAAATTCACTTTAGTCCATTCACTTTGGAATAAAGAAAAGATGGGAAAACAAATTTTATTTTTTTTTTTAAAGAAAGAAATGCTAACACACAAGGCTCAGTGGATATAGAGGAGACAAAGTTCTTTTTGTTCTGTAACAATCACCTGGAGAAGCGGGTGCCACCGTGTTGGGCAAGGTTGCCACACAGGGCCCATTGTGTGGGGCATGAATGAGTGTGTCGGCGTCTCCGACAACAGAGCCTGTTCTGTGCTCAGAATGGCGTCCATTGTGCCCATGTTGCTAGAAGGACTCGGGCTCACCAATGGAAAACGCTCATTCTCACCTTCCCCCAACCTCTGCTTTGCCAACCAAATCTACCATTATGGTTATAATGCAGACCTCTAGCATTCAGAGTCCTCTTGCCCTGTGCTTCTGAAACAAAAGCTATTATTCTACACCATGAAAGCATGGACACAGAGAAATAAAGCAGCCTGGAAGGCTAACCTAAGAGGGGGAGCGTGAGCTCCATTTAAAGTTAAAAACCCAAGGAAAACAAAACACTTCCGACGGAAACTGGGCTTTCATGCCTTTGTGTATACACATATGTGTATTCATCAGAACATTTCATCCAAATGTTCACGGCAAAAGCAAGTGACCTGTCCTTGCTTTTAGAAGCAAAGAGAGGTGGAGAAGAGGGGCAGAGAAGAAGAAATTCTAAGCTTGCTAGATAAAACTTTTTCTAATTAATGGTCTCCAGTACAGACTGGAGAAGGAGGAAAGGTGTCTTTTTATGAAGAAATGTCCGGCAGGGAATATAATGTGCTTCATGCCTCCGTACAAGTGAAAGATGCAAGCAGAGCATTTATTTCCAGCACCCCACCCTCACTCCTTCTAGGAGAGAAGTAACTGAAAGCAGGTGGAGTTTTGTTTTCATTGAGGGAAATTCAGTGTGCACCAAAGATGTTAAAGGCACTACCAAGTGACTGATGTGTTTGGATTTGTCATCTAACCTTCTGAGAAGTCCAAGGTGCTTTGAAAGTTTATGTGTCAGGCGGAAAAAATGCTCAGCATAATCCTTAGGTCTAGAGCAACCTTGTGACATTATAGGAGCCTCAACCTGCCTCTGGGCATCACACATTCTACGCATACAGCCTGGTGATTTAGTTGTGGCCTTTTCTTAAATTCGTCCAGGGCACAAGACCTCAGACTTCCCCCAGTCATCCATGGTGGTCCCAAGCTCACCTCTAGTGCTTGGCTCATGCCGTCCCCTCTGCCTGATATCTCTTCTCTCCTTTCCTTACCCTTCTAGCTCTTCATAACTCAATTTTAACCAACAGCAATGCCCTCCAACTCTGAGGCTGGGTAAAGTGCCCCTTCTCCCACAGGCCTCTGCCCTGGTCCTGTCAGAGAATCTTCAGGCTGTATTGAAAGTCTTCCCTGTTGCTTTGGGGGCTCCTGGTCTCATGTCATCCCTATAGTCCTAACAACAGAAATAATAGTTGACAAAAAGCCCATGTTTAGTAAACATTGGAAAAGTGAATAACTGATGGCTAGAAAATCTTTCTTATTCCAATTCTAAGTCTCTTTATGCTATCACTTAAAGTCAAGAAAATCAATGCAATGTCTCTTTTTCTTCAGGACCAGTGTGTCCCCTTCCAACGGCTACAGCATGGAGCAGACTGAGGGTCACCCTTTAGCAGCCACAAGCCAGGCTTATTTGTCACGAGAAGGACCCAATGGAAGGGTCTCTGAAGACCCCCAAGGGTGTTGGCGTGGGGGAAGGCTCTCTTTCTAATCACAAGAGTAAAGCCAGGGGTCATTCATCCTGCTGCTGGCAGTGGGGGGAGGTGGGTACGTGGATCAAGAAATAATCACTAAAACTAAGGTCAGTCCAAAGGAGTGAGTGCTGCAAACTGAGCCCTCTACCATGATGCCAAAGGAGCAGCGACCAAGTCGGCTGTACCTGGGCAGTGAAAAAGAAAACAGTTTTGAAATACAGTCACCCTGCCCTCCAGTAAATGTAGCCCATTAATGCCAGGATCTTACAAGGTAACTTAGGCAGATAAGGAAGAGAAGCTCTCTTTCAGCCAAGGCAGGAATGGAGGAGCCATTGTTTCATGCTCCAGCTTTAAGGAAAAAAAATTACGTAGACCTATATGTTCCCTCTAGTTTCATAGTATAAATACGGTATACAATTCGGTAGAGTCAAACCATCAAGCCCTCACCAGAGTCAGAAATGAAGCATCTACACCAAGGTAATGTGTATTTTATGCATGGAATGTGATACACATAAGTATGTGTGAGAAATAGGGAAAGATTTAGTTTTTTTTTTTCCAAATCAATCCAAAATGCTATCAAAGTTGAGGTGGTGTGTTTAGAATTTTTTTATAATAACAACATCAAGGCATGCCCACTTTGGGGAAGAAAAATTGAGATGGAACACTTCCGTCACAAGAAGTGCCTAAGCAGAGGCAACTCAATGGAGCAAACAAATTTCATATTAAAAATAACTTTGGCAACTGCAGCAGATGGTTTTCAAAATTAAGGATTAAAAAATGTTTATATAAGTAGAGTCTGAAGACAATTCTATCTTGCTAAATCTTCCAGAAATAATTCATCATCTTCCTCCTGAACTGTTCCTCATTTTGCATTTTCTTATGATATGACCATCCACCACTCAAGTCAGAAACCTGGGAGGTGTTCCCTGCTCTATCAACCTTCACATCCAACCTGTAATCCAAGTCCTGTGAATTTCATCTTCTAAACACTTCACACATTTATTCTCTCTCCTTCATCTTCACTGGCAATGCGTGGCTCTAGACCCTATCTTCTCTCCCCTGCCTCTTCCTGCCTGAAGTATCATTCCTCAACCTTACTCACAATCCCTTCTTCATTCTACACCTAAAATGAACATTCCCAAATGCAAGTCAAAGGCTTTCCTTCGCTTATAATTTTTTAATGTTTTCCCACTGCTTATAGTAATGGCTTTAATTAGATGTATGAAGTAAGAAATTTCCAAGGGTCATAAGGAAATGGTTTGTAATAGGAATACCAATAGTTTACTGCTGGGAACAGATGAGTGATGAACCGATGGCACATAGAAGGACTGCTAAGGTGAGATTACCAACCTGCTGAGATGGAAGACAATGCATTTCAGTGCTATCTGTAGAGTTTATAAAAACTTCTCCAACAGGGCTCAGCATTCTGTCATTGGAGCTGAGATGGTAACAGATTAAATAGATCCACCATCAAATTAACCTCTCTAAATCACAGCACCAATTGTGTCATCCAATGGTTCACCCACTGCTCACCCAATTCAGGACGCTACACGATATGACCTCAAGCTGCCTTTCCATCTTTATCTCCTATACAGCCAACCCCCCAGACAACTAGACTTTTCCTGTTACCTGTAACAGCCTTTTATCCACACATTTGCTAACAACATCTGCCAACCTCCCTTTCTTAATCATTCACACCTGAAGTCCCTGGGACTGACCAATTCTAACCTGTCTCCCCTCTGATTTCCTTCTTGCCAAAGTGTAAAAAGAATGTGTTAAAATAGTGTTTGTGATTGTCATCATGCCTTAATAGATAAAGAAAGAGAATGGGAGGGGAGATATTTTTTGTTTGTTTATGTGGGTCAAGTATTATGAAAAAGAAGCAAAAGTAACACCTTTATACTGGACATCAAGTACTTACACAAGAATATTTTAATTCTGGTGTTTTACCAAACTTACTAAGGAAGATAAAGCAGAGATTTACCCTGGCTTCTACGAGGTGGGCCTTAGGTATATATCAACCAAGGAGAAATGAGTACCAGCTTCTGGAATAAAACCCTGGGAAGAAAACCACTGTGAGACGTATGAGTCCTGGTACCAAAGTGGCGCCCCTGCATCCTGCACGCTGCATCCTCCATCCTGTTCTATCAGAAGATGTGCTGATGTCTCTGAAGGTGGAGAGTCCAGCAGCAGTCAAGACCCAGTCTGAGAGATCATCACCATCCTGTCTGTCAACAGCCACATCCATCCTGAACAAGAGCCAAGGAAATTAGGGAGTGTGGAAATTGGTGTCTTTGCTTCTTTCTTTTTTGCTGTACCAACAAAGAGGTCTTATTTGGGTTTGGTTTTGTTTATAGTTTCTGAGGTTAAGAGTGCTTGATTAGATTGGGCCATGTGGGTGGGTTAGGGAGGATTGGAGTACTTGGTTTCCTCCAGCCCCTAACTCCCCTGATAACCCTAGCAGACAGCCTCATTGACTCTACCGCCTCCTCCTTTCAGGGAATTTAGCACTTAGATCACAGAATGTCAGAGTTGCAAACAACCTAACCCAATCCCATTGAATCTGACCTTTCACAGTCTGACCTCTCCTTAGGACAAGACATATTTGAAAATACATTTGCGGGGCTTCCCAGAATCCACCTGCCAATGCAGCGGACACGGGTTCAAGCCCTGGTCCGGGAATATCCCACATGCCATGGAGCAGATAAGCCCGTGTACCACAACTACTGAGCCTGCGCTCTAGAGTCCACAAGCCACAACTACTGAGCCTGTGTGCCACAGCTACTGAAGCCCGCATGCCTAGAGCCCATGCTCCACAACAAGAGAAGCCACAGCAATGAGAAGCCCACGCACCACAACAAAGAGTAGCCCCCGCTCACCTCAACTAGAGAAAGCCCATGTGCAACAACAAAGACCCAATATAGACCAAAATAAATAAATTAATTAATTATTTTTAAAAAAGAAGAAAGTGCATTTGAAAAACAATGTTTTCCAATAAGGTTATGGAGTGATATCTGCACATCCCACCTGATTGCCCAGAGTTATAGAGGCTCAGCCAGTCCACAGTCACCTGCTGTATAATACACTGTGTTGGGGTCATTGATTGGAGAGTTAAAGACAACCTCTACCTCCAAGGGGCAACAGGAGTGGAGGAATATGGGGGCTCAGAGGACAGGATCCAGTGTGGGCAGGTGAAAAGAGTAGGGTGATACAAACAATGACAGAGGAAAGTACCTGAATGGAGTAGGTCAGGAATGACTTCCCCGAAAAGGAGGTGCTCCAGCTGAGCCATGAAGGAGGGCCGGATCTTCTGCAAAGATACCCTAAGCCTGGATACAGGCAGAAAATGGCCATGTGTATCTTTTAAGAAGCATCTTCAAGTCTTCCAGAGTGAATTCCTGCTGTTAACAATCAATTTTTTAATTAACTGGGATACTTGCAGATTCTGTGACCTAGAACTGGGACAGATGGACGGCTCTGTCCCTTGATAAAGAAATATTAGGTTCTGCCACAGTTAGTTCCACTCATTGTTGAAATGTCCTTCTCAGTACTATGTTTATCACATCAATTTCCTGCTCGAGAATTTACCAGACTCACAATTGTCCTTTGCGACTAAAGTACCCCAACTTTCAATGTCATCTGCATGAGTACATGCCCAAATTACTTTTTTTTTTTTGCCAATCAAATCTAATAATATATTTTTTAACATCTTTATTGGAGTATAATTGCTTTACAATGGTGTGTTAGTTTCTGCTGTATAACAAAGTGAATCAGCTATACATATACATATGTCCCCATATCTCTTCCCTTTAACATCTCCCTCCCTCCCATCCTCCCTATCCCACCCCTCTAGGTGGACACAAAGCACCAAGCTGATCTCCCTGTGCTATGTGGCTGCTTCCCACTAGCTCTTTTACTCCAAACCTCCTCCTTTCATTTCAGCCAAACCTATTGCCTGACTAGCCCCTGCTCCAAAAGTCTTTCTTTCCTCCTTTATAGCTTTGATTAGACAGTCCCCACCATTTGGACAGGAAAGAAAGAAAGGAGGGAAGGAGGAAGAAGGGATAGAGACAGAGGACACGGTGGTAGAGAGAAAGGGAAGATGGAAGAAAGAAAGAGAAAAGAGAATGTCTAAAGCTTCCCAGCATGCGTTTCACAGTTCTGCTCCCCACAGCCAGGAGGTAGACCAGTTGTTTGACACACTTCCAGTAAGTCTGAGTTGTTCTTCCCCAGGGTAATTTATCTGGTCTGGTCAATTCTGTCCTATGACTTCCACAGTCAGCTCTACCCTCCAGAAAATGACACGGAAAGAAGACAAGTTAGCTTTTAGCCAGAGATGCAGGGAGCAGGACAGATCCTCTTAGGGTCCCCGTTCTTCATCCAATACTGGGACCTTGAGCATTAGTATTTCATTTTGTTCACTCCTAATCCTCAAAGTACCCACATATGCCAATCTTAGTTATAAACTGAAGCCGAGATGCAACGTACTGGGTTTTAGCAGGATTAGCTCCGAAGCAGTGAGTTTTCAAGTGAGTTTCCAAAATCCTGCCCCTGGAGCCTCCTCACGTGTATATACATGATGGCAAAGCACCAAATGAAAATGCAAATAATTCAATCTAAAGCCAAAGCCAATTCCGAATGATTTGTCTTGACAGAATTAATTGATTTTGCCAAATGCTCTGATGTTCTATGACCATAATTACACTTCACAATTTGTTGCAACACCATCACTTGGAGACAGAAGTGCTGAATTAATTGTACCATTTTTGTGACCTCTAGACTATCTCCATTAAGACCAAGTTAATTTCTCAACATGGGAAGATTCATTTTTCGTACAGAATAATATCAGTAATAAACCCAGAGCATAAGTGAGCAGTATGCACGGACGGCTGCTATCAAACAGCTATGCGATCACACCCTTAGTTCCGCTTAAATGCAATTTATGTCAAATACGTTAACGGAGGATGTGATGAGTGTTTGATTTGTTTTGGCTTTGTGGGCAAATAGCATAATTTCTCAAGGATTCGTATACGTGTTTGTGACTAGGCAAAACTAATAAGTAGGAGTGTTCACCTGGAGGGTCACTTACGGAGTCTCGATGCATTTCTGGAAGACAGGCGTCTCTGTAGAGACAGCTGGGGGATCTCTTGTCCAAGGCACTCTAGTTGTCCAGAAGGCATTGGGCACATGCTGGTTCTGGGGACATCTCATCATCCTTCAGGAATTTCCCTGAATATGTGCAGAGCAGCTGGACAATCCTGAGATAGTCCAAGTCAACCCCTTGGGCCAATGTTTTGACCCCGATGTGTCTGTGAGGCAGGCAGGACTGCAGCCTGGTGGTCAGTCTGTGAAGGGCACTTTGAGCAAAAAGGTTGTTTCAGAACATCATTCTGTTGCAGATTGAGAAGTGACCCGTGTGCTGGCCAGGGGCTGACCAAGCTCCACCCATTTCTCTGCATTGGATTCAGGATGGCAAAAGTTCTCATTTACGGATAATGCCAATAACCAAGGGAATGGACTTAGAACTAATTAAGATAAATAATCAATGCTCCATGATTTCTGAGTGACTGACTGATTTCACTTTAAAAGATGTGTTATTTTTCAAAGCTAGTACTAACCTGACTTGGTTTTAAGGTAAGTAAGGAATGGGGGATGCAAAACTTTGAGCAGATCGAAATGATTCATGGCCTCTCCCAAATCAGCTAGAACTAGTTTTTCAGATTGCTGTCTGTTGTTTAGATTTTTTGTCCATTAAAGGTCTTGAGTATGAATGCTAGTTGATTCTAGGACATTACACAGTGATAAATGTATGTTATTTCTACTAATAAATTCTATTTAACTCTAAACAGTGGAGTTAGTTTGTGTCAACAAAATTATTGATGAAAATGATCCATAAGTAATACTATGGCTTTAAAAGTGATTTATCAAGGAATCAATCATTCAAGTGATACAATATTAAGCATTTGTAAGAAAGTTGAGACAGATTAGCAATCATCACACTTTTTTAACTTATTTCTCCTGAAAATGGGGGAATTAAGCTAAATATGTGTTACATGGCAAAGGTCTGACATTACCACCATGCAGAGGTTTCTGGGAGTGGCAGGGCAGCATCCAGCCCTCGCAACCTATAGGGTGGAGAACATGCAAATGTTTAGGGGGGGAAAAGACGCTGGCACTAGATATCCTCAGAATATGCCCCAAGCCATTAAGTCTCAGGTTTGAAAAACGGCACCTTTTGATGAACTGTGCTCTGACTGAGAAATATCACTATGCTTTTAAAATGTGGAGTTTCATGTGTGATGAGAAAATCTGCATGTATGTACTCAAAAGCCAGAAGGAAATATTGAGACACTCAATGTACTCTAAACTTCCTTGATTACCACAGGTCTTCTTGGGATTTTTGAGGTGATACGGTCCAAACCTGAGATGAAGTTGGTTTTTCAGCCTCCTGGAATGAAATGGTTTATAAGGCAAATTAAGAATGCAGAGAGAAGATTTCAGATGAAATTTTCATATTGAAATAACTTTAAAAATACCCTTCAAACATGTCAGAATCAGTCATTTATAAAAAAGAAATGACAAGCTCGTTACATTTGCATGTCACATATCTGAAAGCTAAACTGACCCAAACTTCAAGAACAAATGTAGCCAAGAATCCAGAAGTGAACATGACCACATTCCTTCCATCCTTCAGCACCGTGACCAAGCCTCACCTCCACCACCATGTGCGCCCTGCTCCCAGGGAGCCATTGGTCCACACTGACACAGCACTGAGCAGTCACTTAGAGATTACATGTTCATTTCCCTGAATCCACAGTGGACTGGGAGCTCCCGAGAGAAGGGACCATGTCTTTTATCTCTTTGTCTAATTGTGTTCTCCTGACATGAAGAAGCAATCAATAATTGCAGGAACAGAGTAGGTGGAGGAGAAGGAGAAGATGGAGACTAAATAAGAAAGAAAAGTCTTGGGGCTTCCCTGGTGGCACAGTGGTTGAGAGTCCGCCTGCCGATGCAGGGGACATGGGTTCGTGCCCCGGTCCGCGAAGATCCCACATGCCGCGGAGTGGCTGGGCCGTGAGCCATGGCCGCTGAGTCTGCGCATCCGGGGCCTGTGCTCTGCAATGGGAGAGGCCACAATAGTGAGAGGCCCGCGTACCGCAAAAAAAAGAAAGAAAGAAAAGTCCATGCAAAGAAAAAGCAGCACCACCTTCAGGTTACCTTTTTTATATGAAAGTAAGTACCTAATCATGGAAAACTATGTGCTAATGTAAGGAGAGAGAAAGGAGAGCAGAGACAGCAAACAAAAGACTTATATGAAGCAGGTGCTTTTTCCTCTGTGCTCTGGTAATTTAACACAGCAACCCAGAACGACTTGGGTTAAACAATGCATGCATAACCACCACTTAAAAAAGGAAGACACTATTTCCAGCAACCCAAAAGACCGTGTGTCCCTTCCAAAGGACACTTCTCTCCCGCAAGGAAAGTAGCACTGCCCTGACTTTTTTGGGAAATGACTCCCTTGCTTTTCTTTGTAGTTTTTCTACTTCTGCATGCATGCCTAAAGAACATGGTTTAGTTTTGCCGGCCTTCTGAACTTGGTGTACGTGAAATCTACTGCACGTATTCTTTTATCTTGCTCTTTTCATGAACATTTGGTCAGAGGTTAATTCATGACACATATAGCTGTGATTCATTCATTTTCATTACTTATTAATATTCCCTTGTATGTACCACAATGTATCCATTCTAATGTTCCTGGACTGTTTGCATATTATTAAAAACAATGCTGCTTTAAGAAAAAAATAAACAAACAAACAAACAAAAACAATGTATATAGGGCACAGGACTGAGTAGTTACTGGAAATAAGATACAAGGTGGGAGCTTAGTCATAAATGAATATGAGAACCTAGTTTCTTAGATCTGGAATACAAGGATTTGCCTAAGGGAGGATTGGGCCTGGAATCCTAATTGAGGCCAAATTAATGGCACTAGTTGACAGTCTTGCAGAGGTCAGGAAAACAAGCCAAGAAGGTCACTATACTTACTTTTACTCTCCGTAAATCTTCAATTTTTTTGATATTTTCTAAATGAATTTTTCTTGAAATGGTGGAAAGGCCTGAAATTGTAACACTGCTAATATATCTCAAGATGGGAGGCAAAATGTTACCAGTTGGGTTGTCCAGAAGCTGACACTTGAGATGGAGTTTGAGGTATGAAATGTTTTTGAATCTCAATAAAGGGATTCAAAGAGAGGAAGTAGGATTGGCAGAGGGAGAAGTCAAACTGAAATGCAGCCCTGATAAAACCTTAGCCAACCCAACGGGGAGATCTAGAGCAAATAGTCCTGGTCATAATTTACCACATCAGGTCAAAGTGGCCAAGGTTTTATACCCCGGCTTTGCTTAGCCACCGGATTCAGGATGTTCCATAAAGGTTTGATCTCAGACAACATGCCTCTCTATAGCAAGATAAATTTTACTTCCTCCTTTCTGATTTGGATGCCTTTTTTTTCTTGCCTGATAGCTCCAGCTAGGACTTCCAACACTATACTGAGTAGGAGAGGTGAGAGTATGCACTTTGGCTTGCTCCTAACTTAGAGGAAAAGCTTTTAGCTTTACACTGTTGAGTATGATGTCAACTGAGGGCTTGTCAAATATGTTTTTTATTATGTTGAGGTAAATTCTCTCTATACTTAATTTGCTAAGAGTTTTTATCACGACAGGATATTGAATTTTGTCAAATGCCTTTTCTGCCTCTATTGAAATGATCATATGATTTTATCCTTCATTCCGCTAAGATGGTGTATCACGCTTTTTGATTCGCAAATGTGAACTATCCTTGCATCCCAGGGATAAATCTCACTTGATCATGGTATTAATTGTCCTAATGCATCGGTGAGTTGCTACTGCCCTCTAGTGGTTGTAAAAAAGAGTAGCCCCTGGGATGATTACCTCCTGAGGACATGGAAATACAGTCTTCAGGTCTCTGGACTATGTAACCAGTGAGCTTTATTGTCGCATACTGTTAGGATGCCACAAAGAAAGGCATACCAAAAAAAAATTTCAGACATGGGAAAACGTGGGACAAATATCTGGCTAACTTCAAACAGAGAATAAATAAATCTCACAACCTCCATCAAAACTTGGCAATATCTTAAGTATATTAGTGACATAAAATATGTCCAATAAATGGGTAAACTCTATGTTCCTTGTAAGATTTCAGAATCCTCTTTGGTACATCTTAGCATGAGTCGAGATTTTGAATCAGAACTAAAACAGTTTCCAACGTATCCTACCTTGACATTGGCACCTGTGTCATCCATTTCTATAATCCTCAACACCCAGCACATGGTCTCCTACTTAGGAGGCTCTCGATTAAGTTTCATGAAATGGTTAAATGAATCCACACAACTGCATGTGTCAAATGGCTCATTCCAGAGACAGAATATTAACAGCTAATATTTAGCAAGCACTTAACTATCTGCTGGGCAGTTATATGCACTTAATATGCAATCACTTGTTCGATTCTTATGACAACCTTATGACATAGATACAATCATTATCATTACCTCTTTACAGTTAGGGGAACCTGCCCAGGCTACTCTAAAGTAGGGTTGAACTCACCCCCCCACCGCCCACACACATGAAGTTAGGCATGACCATATTACTTGCTTGGACCAAAGAAATATGTGTGGAAGCGACATGTCACTTTCAGGCATAAGCTCTAAGAATCAATGCATAATTCACAACAGTCTTTTCCCCCTTCCAAGGTGATCATGGTTGCACTTGTCAAGATGAACCTCTGTCAGCCTGGTCCCTGAGTGACTGATGAACAAAAACAGCCCCTGTTGGACATGTAGCATGGACAAGATATAAACCTTCACTGTGTTAAGTCATTGAGATTTGGGGTTTGTTTATTTTTTCAGTATAATCTGGCCTATCTTGAATATCATTTATTGAGCATGTAACAAATGCAATCAAGGTGCTAAGCTCTTTACATAGATCATCTCATTGAATTGCCAAAGCAACCTTGCAAGGTAGATGTTATTATTCCTCTCTTATAGTTGGACATGTAGCCTTGGAGATATTATACAGTGTGACCTAGTCCTCCAGTTGCTGAGTCACAGAACCAGCAAAGCATGTGCAATCATTTATCACTTGCCAGTTATTACCCCTTCACTACAGAGGAGTGCACAAAACTAATACTACATGTTCTTAATTAAGGAGTTTGCCATCTTACTTGGAAAGGCAAATAAAGATGGCTAACCATAAAAAAAAGGAAAACAGTGGTCTGTGATGGCCTGAACGTTCAAAGAAGACTTCATGGGAGGACTGGCGAGGTGATCCGCATTGGTGGGGAAAAACATTTACGTGCACAGAACTGAGAGAGGATGTCTCAAGCGGGGCTAACAGCATAAGGGAAATGCGTAATGACAGGAGCAAGGAGCATGTAAGTAGGGAAAAAGATCAGGCGGGCTAGAGCAGAAGGCTCAAGTTGAAGTGGAGCAACAGATAAAATCAGAAAGGCAAAATCAAGAGTATGGACATGAGTGTCAGGTGGAGGATTTTATTCATTTATTCATTCATTCGACAAAAAAAATTCTGACCACCTACAATGTACCCAGCACTGTGCCATATACAGTGAGTGTAGTTTGTGGTCTAGGGAAAAATTGATATTAATCAAATAATGACAAAGGAAGTAGAAGGTAAAGTAGGAGCAAGGGAAGGGGCCCCCATGAGGAGGGGTCTTGGGAAGTAGTGAGTCAGTGCCCAGCTGGTTCATAGAGTCAGTCAACCAGTGCTTGTTGAACTCACAAGAGTGAATAGAGAGGAAAAGATTAGTATTCGATTAATTATGATGGATGACCAGGCAAGATTAAGTGACTTAGGGAACAGAAATGAAAGGCTGGTTATGTGCTACAATAAGAATATTTTATCTGAAGTCACAAGACCTGAGTTCAAGCCTCCATGATAACATTTAAGATCTATGTGAACTTGGGAACATTACTTGACTTTTCTGTACCTCAGTTTCTAGCTGTGTGACTTTGGGCAGCTTACTTAATCTCCTTTCCATTTCTTTATCTGTAAACTGAGGGCAATAATCACTACCTCACCCAGTTGCGAGAACTGAATGAGATAACTGAATGAAAATATCTGGCAAGTGTTTAAGTAGTCAATAAATATTAATCATGTCTTTATAAAACTCAGAATTTTAAGGAAAGCTATGCTTTTATATTAAAAATATTTGTGAAGTTATTTAAGGGTAAAAGAAGGGATTTCTATGGCACCAATAGAGAACATGGGAAAGACCCAGGGTATCACATATACTTAATTTGAAACAAGTGTTGGCATGCTCTTCCCAATATGACAGGACTCTTGGTAGCTGCTCAGCTACACTCTTGGAAACTCTGAGGGTACCGGTTCAGTTGACAGGCTGCTCACTGGACTTTACTAATGTGTTACCCTTCCCAAGGCTGCACCTACTCTAAGTCTGGCACAGGTTGCCAGCAACAAGCTTGAGAAGCGATATGTCCATGGCTGGTGGAGGAGGGAGATGGGGTAGAGAATCAGGTAGCCTCTGATGAAGAACATTACTGCTGAGGATACACAATAGGTGTCCATACAGACCGAAAGAAATTCCGGAGCTGGTTTCCATTGTCAGTCCCACCCTGGATGAGACTGTGCTAAGGATGCTGAAAGACAAAGACAGCTGAAAGGGAGAGGGAGGAAACACTAGCTCCAAGCATCCTTCCAACCCTGTGGCATTCATCAGAACCATGGACACTTCCACTGTCAATGAGAGAGAGAAATAGGGAAGGTGGTAGCATAAGTCGACCTTCTCAGGCACATCCCTGCTTATCCTTGATACTCTGGGGACTTTACTATGCAGAAGTAGCCCCCACCCTGCCTGGTGCAGGCCAGCCCAGCAGGTGCATGGGTACTGGAGTAAAAAGCTGCTGAATTTCAGCCCCACTTGAACCTGTAACTACGATGTGCCCATCAGCCCCAGTGAAGCCAACTCGCTGGCATCTGAAGGCAAAAAGAATAAAGTGACAGTGTTAAATTCAGTTTTAAGCAAGCATGTTGGCCCTTCTGTTACTCATCGAGGCCCTTGCATGCTGCTGAACCTCATCTTCAAAGAAAGTGATTAGAGACCTCATGTTGGGCAGCTCACACCCTAAATGAGACCACTGCTGGGAAAGGATATTTGGATTAGCTTCATGTCATGAAACTAAGATGGCAATGTTTACCTGCAGACCAGTTGAGAAGGAGTCCTGACAAGGTGTGTGTCCCCATGAGGGAGAAGGGACTGGAAGCTTACTCCCCTGCCCACTAGTGGGTTCCTGAATGTAGTACCCAGGCCTCAGCTTAGGGCCTGACTTGGAGTTTTCCTTCAGAAAATGCCCCTGGAAATGATACTAATAACTATATCTTCCACTTAAAATCACTGTGATAAGCAGTCTACATTATTTCATTTACTTTTCATTGCAATCAGCATCTTCAGATTCCAGATATGAAAACTGAGGTTGTGAAAGGTTAAGTAACTTGTCTAAAGTCAAACAGTTAGTGAGTGATAAAATAATTCTAAACTTATGTTCTTAATTATAGTATCTGACATTGAGCCTGTGCTGAAAATTCCCCATGGTTATGGGTCCAGGAAAGAAATTGTCTTTCCCCAGCCAGATATCAGGAAGCACTGAAAGTCTCTGAAGAACATCATTACCATACAGAGATGCAGGCACAGCATTTTTCAGTAGAGAAGTTTGGAAAATGAGTAAAAAGAAGATGAGGAAGTTCTTCTCTCTGGTTTCATGATTAAGGGCTCTGAAATGGAATTCAAGAAGAAGAGTTATAATAGTAATAGTAGTAGTAGTAGCAGCAGCAGTAACGATAATAGTAACTAATATTAAGAACCTGCTATATGTCAGGCATTCTTCTAAGGTAGTGGAATTAACTAAAGTATATTAGGAATCACAAGACATGTAAACAGATTATATTATTACATTTACCAATTAAGTGATGGAGATTATAAGTATTTTTAAAAGACCAACCTAAAATAAAACCTCAAGAAAGATGGAAAAATAAAGGAATCAAGAAAGATATATCTTGCAAATATTACCAAAAAGGAAACTAGGCAAGCAATATTAATTGCATAAAAAATTTTAAGATTAATAAAAATAAGGAGCAATACAAGGAATAATAAAAAGAACATTCAAACAAAAAATGTGGAATAATAAAGGCTGCAAATATGCACCAAACAACATGGGCTCTGAGGCAGATTGTATTTTCCAAAGTTGGCCACAAAAACATCTCCCATTCCACATGATCTTCTGCATTGTGACCCTGTTACTCCCCATGAAGAGATAGAGTCTGATTTCCCTGCCCTTAAATCTGAGTTGGCTTTGATCACTGGGTTGAAACCAATAAGATGAAACAGAACAGATGCTATGAGATTTCTGAGGGGCACTGTCAGAAGAAGGCTTGCAGTTTCTTCCTTGTTCTCTTGAAACCCACTCTCCAGACTCTCCTCCTTGGGGTGCTCCCTCTCAGAGCCCAGCTGAATGCCATGTTATGAAAAAGTCAGGTTCGTAAAGGACCATGTGTATGTGCCTTGGACATTAGCCTCGGCCTTTGAGTCACCACTGCTCAGGCCCTAGACTTCACGTGAAGAACTGTCCAGGTGATCCCAGTGCTTAGCTATTTGAGTCATTTGCTCCACAGGTTGAGGAGAAGAGACAGGCCATCACCAGTATTCCCTGCACAGATTCCTGACTCAGAATTCATGAGCATAATAAAAATATTATGTGTTATGCCACTATTCAGCCTCTGTTTTACAGTGATAGATAAGCAAAATAGGCTCAAAATATAATAAATCAAAAACTGTCTAGGCTCAATATGTATAACATAAAAATGTATAAATTTCAAAGAAAATTTTAAAATTTATAATCATAGTAGAAAATGTTAACACAGCTCTATCAAAAAGCAATAGCTCAAACAAATAAAAAATTATAAGAATAAAGAACAACACAGTTAACAACTTGATCTAATAGATATGAGAATTCTAAACCCACAAAATCAATAACATATTCCTTACAAATTTAAATGCAACACTTATTTTTTTCATTATTTTTTAAATTGATTTTGACCTTGCATTAGGTGACAAGAGAAGTCTGAAATAATTTTAAAGAATCAAATCAATACTATACAGAAAACATTTCTTGATATAACACAATTAAATTAGAAATGAACAATAGCAAAGAAAAACAAAGTGGGAGGTATCATGCTCCCTGACTTCAGCCTATACCACAAAGCTATAGTAATCAAAACAGTATGTTACCCACACAAAAACAGACATATACATCAATGGAACAGAACAGAGAGCCCCCAAAATATACCAATGTTATATGGTTAATTATTCTACAACAAAGAAGGCAAGAATATACAATGGGAAAAAGACAGTCTCTTTAGTAAGTGGTGCTGGGGAAACTGCACACCTAAATGCAAAAGAATGAAACCAGACCAATTTCTTTAACCATATACAAAAGGAACTCAAAATGAATTACAGACTTAAACATAAGACCAGAAACCATAAACTCCTAGAAGAAAACAGTCAGTACACTCTTTGACATCAATCTTAGGAATATTTTTTTGGATCTGTCTCCCCAAGCAAAGGCAACAAAGCAAAGTAAATAACTGAGACTACATCCAACTAAAAAGCTTTTGTACAGCAAAGGAAACCATCAACAAAACAAAAAGGAAAACTACTGAATGGGAGAAGATATTTGCCAGTGATATATCTGATAAGGGGTTAATATCCAAATTATATAAAGAAATTATATAACTCAATATCAAAACAAAGAGACAAACAATCCAGAGTGGTGACCAAGATGGCAGAGTAGGAGGACCCAGAGCTCATCTCCTCTCACAGACGCACCAACACTGCAACTACTTACAGACCAACTATCGATGTGAATGACCTGAAAACTAGCAGAAAAGATTTTCCACAATTAAAGATCTAAAGAAGGAACCACAAGGAGATGAATAGGAGGGGTGGAGATGTGGTGTAGTCAAGACCCATAACCCCAGGTAGGGAACCCACAAATGGGAGGATAAGCACCACTGGAAAGGTTTTCCCCAACTAGCAAGGAATCCAAGCCCCACATTGAGGGCCCCAGCCCTCGGGTCCTGCACCAGGAAGACAAGCCCCCAGAACATCTTTCTTTTAAGGTCAGTGGGGCTTGAGTGCGGGAGACACAGAAGGAGGTAGGAAACAGAGACTCTGTTCTTAAAGGGCTCACACAAAATCTCACACACTCCATGTCCCAGTGCAGAGCAAATTTAAAACTTTAGGTACATTCCTTTTAATTACGGAAAAAACTCAAACGAAAGTAGAGAAGAGTATAATGCAACCCTATGTATCCATTATCCAGCTTCAATCATTATTAGCATTTGACTATCTCAGAGTAAAAAACATCATATCAATCCATCCATAAATCCTTCAGTGTGTGTCTCTAAAAGATAAGCATCTCTCTCTTTTCTTAAGCAAACCATAATTCTGTCATCACACCTAAAACAACTAATAGTAATTCCTCATTAATTTTTTATATAGTTAGTTTGAATAAGGATTCTAAACAAGGTCTATGTATGTTTTAATCTATAAGTTCAACTCTCTCTCTCTCTCCCTAATTATTTGTTGAAAAAGTGGTGTTTTTCTTGCAGAATTTCCCATGTTCTGGATTTTATTGATTCTGTCCTTGTGGGGTCAGAATGTTCCTTGTTTTTAACATGGAATATTTAACATGTTCCTTGTTTCCCTGTACTTCCTATAAATTATTAGTTAGATGTTGAGATCTAATTTGGTCAAGGTTTGGATTTTTGGCAAGAATACATCATAGGTGGTGGTGTGTACTCCCAGCACATCAACTCAGGAGACTTTAGAAGTCATCAGGGATTATTGCGCACCTTCGTTTGACCATTGAGAGCTGCAAAGTGGTGATCTCCTAGCATATCATTTTTTATTTATTAACTAAAATTATTCTGAAAAGAGCTTTCCTTCATCAACTATTTAGTTACCCCGAGGTATGGTTTGTATCAGAAAAGCAGGATAAATACTGACACTTTCCATTTCTAAAAGGTTTTCAGGACAGTAATTTGATCTCCTAACATCAAAGATTCTATGAAGGATATTTTTAGTATCTTTACGAGTTAATGGATTTTAATATGCATGATGTATTTCAATCCACTGCAGATATTATTCTTTTTGACGGTCATATTGTGCCATCTTTGGCCAATGACAATGAACCCCTTTAATTAGGCTTCAGGGTCCTATTGTTATGACCCTGGTAGTCTTTGATAGCTTCTTTGTTATCTATTGTGACAGATGTTCCAGGCTCATTTTGTACATTTTCTGCCCCAAATCTGGACTCAGCAATTCTTCAAGAAGCTGTGATTCCTTTCTGTGGGAATGATATTTAGAGAAATGTATTTTTTTAATGGACAGATTGGAAATAAATTAGTTATGTGGTCATTTTAAGAAGCTAGAAGCAAAAAGCCCTTTAAAAAATAATGGAAGAAAATAGTAAAGTTAAGGGCAGAAATTAGGAACTAAAAGATGGTTCCTTGCAAAACTAACAAAAATAGTTTAATAATAACAAAACAGACAAAATTTTAACCAGAATTTTAACAAGACTAAGTAAGAATGAAAAGGCAGAAATAAGCAATACTGTGGAGGAAAAAAAGAAGAAAAAGGTACATCTACAACAGAGTCTAAAAATCATAATTTAATACTATAAGTAATTTTCTCTCAATATATTAGTAAGCAGATATATTAGAAAAGTTCCTAGGAAGAATCTAAAAAACAAAGTGAAGACGAATAGGAAACCTGAATAAACCGAAAAACTATGAAAGAAATTGAGTTGAAAAGGGGAAAACTCTTCTTCACTCCCAAAGACCCGGAGCCAGCGGCGTTTGGTCAAAGTATTAAGGAATGTGTAAAGTGAGACTTTTGCTTATCCGTTACCATATCGCCAGAACCTAGAAGAGGGCCTGGCACATAGTGAGTACTCAATAAGTACGTGCTAAATAAACAATGTTGATCACACATAAACTGTTTCAAAGAATGGAAAAATATGGAATGATGGAAATTAACTGATGGTGTTACCGACTCCAAGCTCATACTGCTCACCACATGACAGCCCAATAAACCAAGAGACAAGTTGCTGGGGCAAGGAATGGCAACTTTATTCCGAAAGCCATCAGACTGAGAAGATGATAATCTAGTGTCCCATCTTACCCGAGTTAGAACTCAGGCATCTTTTATACTAAAAGGGAGGGGTGTGGCTAGTTGTTGCAAACTTCTTGGTGCCAGAATCCATTGGTCCTGCCGCTGTCCATGTAGGTCTGGTCACAATGTTCCTGTAAACCTTCAACAAGACTATCATTATTTTCTGTTCTGCAACTTTTTATCTCTACATGAATGGAAAAGTGTTATACCATTAAAGGTCAAGCCTGGGAAGCAGGGCCCCGAGAATGTGCTATTAGGTATATTTCAGGCTACAGGCAACATTACTTTACAAAGGTGCAGAGCCAGCAGACTAAGCACAGGCAACAGAGCACAGAGGTGAGAGCTAAAGGAATAGGTCCAATATGGAGTCAGGCTTGTTCTTCATTGCTACAGTGGGGGAGGACACAGGCTCAGCACTAAAATGAGGGATGGAAGGAAGGAAGGAAGGGAAGAAGGAGGGAGGGAGAGAGAGAGGGAATTATAGATCGAGCTCATTTATAAAACTAAATGGAAAAACTTAGGTAAAATACCATTAAATTGAATACAACAGTATAATCTGATAAGATAGGGCATATCCCAGGAAAGCAAGGAAGTCTATTCATATAATATACCACAATACCAGATTAAATGAGAAAAACTATGTGATTAGCTTAGTAAATACAGGAAAAGATTTGATGAAATGTAACACTTAATCAGGATTAAAAGTAACTTCTAATAAAATAATTATTATTCTTTTAGAAAATAATTTCTTTAACACGTGACAGGGCATTTATCAAAACCTAACACAAATAATATGCTTAATGGTGAAACATTACAGGTTGTCCCTTTAAAATCAAGAACAAGGCAAAACTGCCTCCATCATCGCTTCTATCCACCATGGTACTGAATACAAGCAATTCAATTCATACAAACATAGAACTGAAAAGAGGAAATTAATTTGCAAATGAGAGAATTCGGCAAGCTTGCTAGAGCTAGGAGTTATATACAAAAATCAATTGAAATTCTATGCAATAGCGATAATCAAATAGAAAACATAATAGGAAAAGTTCACAGTACCAAAAGATTCAAATCTGTAAGGAGCCTTGGAATAAAGAGATGTGCTTTACGAAAAAATTATAAAGTATTATTGAAGTACATGAAAGGAGACCTGAACAAACAGAGAGATACTCCACGTTCATAGACAGGAAGACTTCATCTCATAAAGATGTCAAGTTTTCCCCAAAGTAACCTATAAATTTAATGTAATTCCAATCAATATCCCAACAGGGGTTTTATTTATGGAAGGTGACAAGCTCATCCTTAAATTCACATGTAAGAGTAAAGGGCCAAGAAAATCATTGATTGTTCTGAAGAAGAGGAGCGAGGTGGGTAGGTGTGGAGAGGGTGGGACTGAGAGATGGCAGCGGGGCAAGGCAGGAAGTTACTTGCGCTTCCATTTATCAGACTTTCTATAAAGCTATCGTGATTAAGAAATAGTGTTACTGGTGCCAAGATGGACAAGTAAATCCAGCTCTGCCACTTATTAGTTATGTGACTGGGGCCAAATTCTTAGCCCTCTGAGCAACTGCTTTCATCCTATCTGGAAAGTTAATTTTATATCATCTACATCATAGGTGGGTTATAGAAACTACATAAAATAACAGATTTCATTACTGCCATTGCCTTTCATTTCTTAAGACATAATTTTCCTCACCAGAGCCAAAATTAGGTCAGAGAAACCAGGACTTTGTTACTAAGGAACAAGAATTATAAATAATTTCTTTTAATTGTGTGAGTTTTAAACTTATTACACGTGGCATGCATGCCTTCAACAGCACAGAATTAAACTGAGGCTATTAACTCAGAATATCCAGTTAGAATAGCAGGCCAAGGTCAGCCAGCATGAGGATAGCAACTAACACTTTTTACTGCTTCTCGGAGGCCAAGAACCACTTTTTACAGCTCTGGTCTAAAGTTGGTGAGCAGGACTCTGGGACACAGTCCTGACTGGAACCTCTAGACCTCAGAGATTCTCACACCTTTTTTTCCACCACTACACACATGATCCATGATGTCCCCTTGAGGGTCAACGCCATGGATGTACTCCGATTATGGGCAGCAGCAAGATAAAATCGACTACGGTTTAGGAGTAATGCCTAGCAATTCCTTTCTCTCCTTCTCAAGAAAGTCATTAAAAGCAAATGAGATGGGTTTTAAGGGGAAAACTCTGAAACGGCTCTAATTTTTATGAATTAGACCGCTCAAATGAATTAGATTCCTCAAAACTTTATTACAGAGTCCAAGCTCGCTCTGCTTGCCTCATGACAGGCCAATAAATCGGGGTCAAGGTGTTGAGGCAGGGAAGACGACTTTATCCGGAAAGCCCCGAGAAGATGGCAGACAAGTGTCTCAAAAGAACCATCTTATCAGGTCTGGATGCCAGTTTCTTTTATAGAATCAGAGAGGGAAGTGAAGTAAAAAGGCAGAATAGAGAGGGCGAGGTGGGGAGGAAGTAAAGTAAAAAGGGCCATCAGCTCCTGGAATGGCCAGCCTTGGGGAGGGGATGTGTTAATTTCTTCTTTCTTGCAGCCATTCACAGGTGGGTAGGGTTCCCTGAGGCAGACCATTATGTATGATTATAATAACAAAAGCAACAAAAAGCAAGGGTTAAAGTCAAAGAAACAGATCCAACATGGAGTCAAAATTGGCTCTTCCCTGTTACAGCTTCACACCTTTCTTACAGCAATCATTACTGTCACAAGAGCACAGCTGAGCGCTCTAAACATTTAGCCTCAGGTATCACCTCTCCTAGTGACACTGCCTTCCAATGGCAGGAACAACCTTCTTTTCTCAGTCTTCACAAATCTCCAGGAGGAGCCTGAACTCTCTCTCTCTCCCCACCCCCTGGGTGGCGGTGGTCACTTCCAGCAGGTACCACACATCTCTGTATCGCTTGGGAACTCTCATCACGATGTCTACGTTTCATAAAATGAATTCTGAAGGTTGGAAATCAAAATCCTATCTGGGTTGAGTTTCAGGTTTCCTGGTTCAAAGAGGAAACGGGAATCTTTTGGTTCAGTGGCACTTTTCAAAAGAAGTGTAATTGAAGTCTGAAATGTTGCATAAATGGAAGATATAAGTTTTAATTGAAAAATAATTATAACCACTTAATCATTTTTAAATGAGGGCTGTAATTGCAGTCAGCGCACAATAGCCACATACAGACACTGAGATTTGCGCAATAAAGCAGGGATGGTACAGCTCGATTTGCTAATAGCACTTCCACTTCTCCTCCCTTTGTCTCAAAGATTAATTCAGGCAAGGGCTATTAGTGCTGTTAATTGGTTCTGCAATTTAGACCTTGTGCCTGTGAATGAATGACTGATGTAGTCGCTCAGCCAATAAATGGGAGCACTCTGTCAACGCTCCCCATTGTCCAGCAGGGCACCGTCCTGCTGCCCAGCTTCCCTCCCGCCAGCCCTTGGAGACAAAAGAGGCACAGCGCCTATTCTGGGTCACAGCTTCAGCAGGACCTGAGATAGGTCAACAAGATGACTTTGAAATGAGGCTGACTTATTGAGTCTAGTGGACACTCAACTAGCACTCTTCCCCCTCACCGGAGGAAGGGTTTTCTTTTGATTTGAACCCTCCTCTTACTCCATGGGAAGGAATAAGAGGCCCAGTTGTTACGGAGCTTTGGCAAAAGAAAGCGCCAACCGTAACATTAGCTTGAAGATAAATGCACCCCAGAGCTCAGGAAGAAAACATTCTTTAATTGCCGCAGCACCTTCCTGGCATGGGCACGGCACCCCCAGGGACGCTTTGGAGAGTTATCAAACCCAGTGGGGGTCCATACAGATTGTGCCAACCCCTGAGGACTTTGGAGCTAATTGCAAGCTGAAACACCACCAAAGAGGCATCCTGATTGAAGACTCACTCACCAGCGTGGTCATTTGCAAAGCCATGCTGGATTTCAGGATTCAGAAAAATTTCCATTGCTCTACGAAAGAGTCCCCCTCTAGGACAGCAGGTCCCTCCCTCGCTGCCACAGATATTCAAATAGATGCCCTTCAGAATGAAGACATTGGGAATGAACGGGCACCTGCCATTTTAGCTCCTGAGAGCAGCCTCAGGCCAGGGATTGGCAAAGATGATGGTGTGGAATGCCCTGAAGAGGGGAGGGGATTGGAGATGAAAGGGGCTTCTGTGACCCACTTGACATTGAGCGTGGATGTTCCCTGAATTCTGTGCAAATCGTGTACTGAGGTTACACATTCGTGCTTCTGCCCCACCCACCCACCCCAAGGGTGGGGGGGGGGGCGGGGGGAAGGCTGTGTTTGGTTTGGATCCCATTTACAAAGCGATTCTTCTCTCCAAAATAAAAGTTTAAAATCTCTTCTACCCATACAACAAACTATACTATACGGGCTCAGATGAGAGAGAGAAAGGGAATCAACAAGCACCAAGAAGCTGTTTCTGGAACAACAAGCTACACATTTCCAGCCACACACTCAGATGTTTAAGAGAGTAACCTTTTCCATTCTTTAATAACTGAGCATAATTTTTACTTTGAGCCCCATTTCACTCAACAACCGAAACTCATATCTTCCTCCTATGTTTTCCTGAGGGTTGAATCCAAGCTCCAGAGCTGATATGGTATCAAGGCATCAGGTAGGCATCGTCTGTAGAGAATTTAAAAGCAATAATAAAGTCTAATCCACATCAATCTGATTTTTATCATCATCATGTGACAACTCTATAGCATGTCAGTGATAAACTTCTCCCCCCAAAAGTATCTTTTGTTGGTCTAATATCTAAACAATTGCTGCGGATACTCTTGAGTACTATATATGTAGGCTCCAAATTAGGATATTTTTATTACTTCTCTTTTAATACACAGTTTCTGTCTGGAAGTTAATTCAGAAAGTTTCCTGCTGCCCAGTTGGCCCCAACACACTCGAACTTAGCTGCACACATTCGTTTTAAGAGTAAATTTTAAGGGTTCAGAATCATTGTGTTTGCTTCAGGCACAGTTTAATATCTCCAACTCCTGTGGTACTTCATATCCCTGCATTTAATCAGTAGATTTGAAATAAGCCATGATAGCATGGTTATTGTAAAGATAAAGAACATATGTTACTTCAATTCTGTCGTTCTCTGAGACCACTTGGAGTTTTTCTTGGTTTAAAATTTAAAGCCGAGTGCAAACTACAGTGTAATTTTTTCTTTCTTTAAAATAATCATAACCTACGTAGAAAGTATTAATTCACTACTTTTCCCCTTTCCTGTATTGTAGTATTTGTTTTATTTTTACTTACTTTTTGTTACTTTTTGACATGATTATATATGTCATGTTTGAGAAAAGAAAACTTTGAGACGTTTGAGAAAAGAAAACTTTCACTGTTTACGGTTTTTTCTTTGGCCATTGTTATTATTTGTTTCCTTTCATGATTATACTGAAAATAATTTGGTCCTATAGAGGGAGGAAATGTTGACAAGTGATCCTCTGTGGGTGTCAAATAACAGTGGACACACACCGTAGTTAGAGTGGACATACTGATCACTGAAATGGGACCTTTTCTTGGTCTCTGATTTGTGGACCTTTTGTGTCTAAGGATGATTGGGAAAGCAGGGTCTGCTTGGGATGTCATCCACGAGTAGTGGAGGACTATTCCAAGACTGGGTTTGAGTAGACACCGGGGAAGGAAAATTGTCTTAGGTTTGTAACCTGTGTATTCAGCTCCTTCACTGTATTTTGCAAAACATACTGGAGGGAAGAAAATCCCTGAGCTTTTCTCTCATGATTCCACTGGGCCCTTACACTGAACTGAAACATGACATACATCTCATGTAAAGATGTGTCTAGCACAGCAAGAACTATGGAGACACACAGAAAAGGTTCCCAGAAACCCGGTCTCTGCCAAAGGGCCAGGAGTGGCCATTCTAGTCCTCATCCCAGGTGAAGACTTTCGAAAACCTCCATAGTGAAGAGAAAATTGAAAGTGATAACAGAACCTATCGGTATATGCTTCATCAGATGGATATATTTATATTTAAGTTAACTGTCCAGCAAAAAAAGTTGAGTTCAATCTCATTAACAAACTTCTTTTTGGTCTTAATAAACATCCTCAAAGATTGTTTCAAATAGATCTGGATGGTCTGGCTTTTAGAATCAATTAGTAGGTCCCACAAGAGAGGCAGCTCCCTTCCCTACCGAAGACCACATTAGCAACCTTATTTCTGTCTGAGTGAGCTTCACGCTACACTCAAATTCTTCTAAAAAATAAATAAAAATACCATAAAACCTTGAGTTGCACAGAAGATAAGAACCTGAAAAGTACTTTAATCTAAGACAGTAATTGGAGGCATTAATCATATATAATTGGAGGGTAGAGACCTCTGCCCACCAATTTGACATTAATTTCACTGAAAGAAGATATTAAGACACAACCTTGTAATGGAATTATTAATCTGATTAAAACTTTACTCATGAACATGAACAAGCAAATCGAAAGAGAAGAAATAAAGATGTCCACAAATACAGAAAAAGGTACTTGGCAGACAATAACCAAAGAATTGCAGGTTAAAATGGGGCATCACTTCCATCTATTCTTTCTTGAAAGTAGTAAAATATTGATAATCCTGTTTTTGAGGGTATGGAAAATTGTCATTTAAATATACTGTTTTTTAGCAGGAGTATAAGCTGATCTAACTTTTTGAGAGGACAATATGATCAAAATTTTAAATATGTATTTTTTTTACGCTCATACCAGATATTTCACTTCAGGGAGTTTATCCTAAGGAAATAATGAAACGAGGGGGAAAAGATTAATGTTCTAAGATATCAATATCATTGATGTCATTATAAATAATTATAATTTAAAAATTGGAAACAACTAAATATACATTATATGCGATTGATTATTTTTTAAACTAGCTGAATTTTTTCCTTTTTTTTAACTGAAGTATAATTGATTACAATGTTTCATGTGTATAGCAAAGTGATTAGAAGATATATATAGATATATAGATATACATATATTCTTTTCCATTATAGGTTACTACAAGATATTGAATATAGTTCCCTGTGCTATACAGTAGGTCCTTGTTGGTTATCTATTTTATATATAGTAGTCTATAACTGTTAATCTCAAATTCCAAATTCATCCCTCCCCCTCTTTCCACTTTGGCAATCATAAATTTGTTTTCTATGTCTGTGAGTCTATTTCTGTTTTATAAATAAGTTGATTTGTATTATTATTTTAGATTCCATATATAAGTGATATCATATGATATATGTCTTTCTCTGTCTGGCTTACTTCACTTAGTATGATAATCTCTAAGTCCACCCATGTTGCTGAAAACGGCATCATTTCATTCTTTTTTATGGCTGAGTAATATTCCATCATACCACATCTTTTATCCATTCATCTGTCAATGGACATTTACATTGCTTCCATGCCTTGGCTCTTGTGAATAGTGCTGCTGTGAACATTGGGGTGCAGGTATCTTTTCAGGTTAGAGTTTTCTCTGGATATATGCCCAGGAGTGAGATTGCTGGATCATGTGAAATAAATTACAGTATAGACAAATGATGCAATACTACACAGGGTTTTAAAAGACTGGGGTAAATTTTGATGTAATAGCATAAAAAATTATCCCATTATATTAAAAAACATGAAAATAAAGAGGTTAAGAGCCGCCTCGCGCCGGGTCCCGCGGTCTCAGCTTGAGCCGCAGCCTTCACGCCGTCACCTCAGCCGCTCGCTTCGTGGGTCGGTCCTCCCGGCACACAGGCTCCAGCCGCGCCCGCAGCCGCCCTCCAAGCCCTTCAGGCCGCCCCGGTCTCCTCGCCTGGCCCGACCCAGCGTGTGAAGATGGTGGACCGCGAGCAACTGGTGCAGAAAGCCCGGCTGGTGGAGCAGGCGGAGCGCTACGACGACATGGCCGAGGCCATGAAGAACATGAGTCCCCCCACACCCCCCACACCCCCCACACCCCCCTTCGCAGACGCGGGTTTTCGCTGGGTCGACTTGGGGACTAGTCGCCCGTCGCTCCTGCAGGTGACAGAGCTGAATAAGCCACTGTCCAATGAAGAAAGAAATCTTCTCTCTGTGGCCTACAAGAATGTAGTTGGGGCACGCCGTTCTTCCTGGAGGGTCATTAGTAGCATTGAGCAGAAGACATCTGCAGATGGTAATGAGAAGAAGATAGAGATGGTCCGTGCTTACCATGAAAAAAATAGAGAAGGAGTTGGAGGCTGTATGTCAGGATGTGCTGAGCCTACTGGATAACTACCTGATCAAGAATTGCAGTGAGACCCAGTATGAGAGCAAAGTGTTTTACCTGAAGATGAAAGGGGACTATTACCACTACCTGGCCAAAGTTGCCACTGGAGAGAAGGGGGTGACCATCATGGAGTCATCTGAGAAGGCCTACAGCGAAGCCCATGAGATTAGCCAGGAGCACGTGCAGCCCACTCACCCCACTAGATTAGGCCTGGCCCTTAACTACTCCGTCTTCTACTATGAGATCCAGAACGCCCTAGAGCAAGCCTGCCACTTGGCCAAGACCGCTTTTGATGACGCCATTGCTGAGCTCGACGCTCTCAACAAGACTCCTACAAGGACTCCACGCTCATCAGGCAGCTCCTCCGCGACAACCTCACGCTCTGGACAAGCGATCAGCAAGACGACGACGGTGGAGAAGGCAACAATTAAGGCCCCCAGGTGGGCTGGCAGCACACGCTGATGCTACTACTGCAGTCTTTATTTTTTTCCCATGAGTTGTGGGTCGGGTCGGGGAGGGAAAGGGAGCGATGACCTTCCTAGGGAGAAACCCACAACCTGTCCTGTCTTTGATTGCCTCTTTGACATTTTTGCCAAAATACCACTAGTGGAAAATCAGGCTAGCTGTGCTGGTATTGGAATAGCAGCCTCACACTGGCATATGGACTGTTCTGTAGACTAATGCAAGTGGAGCTGTCCTTAATTTAACTTATTGCTAGAAAATAGGGTTTTTTTTAAACATCTTTATTGGAGTAAAATTGCTTTACAATGGTGTGTTAGTTTCTGCTTTATAACAAAGTGAGTCAGTTATACATATATATATGTTCCCATATCTCTTCCCTCTTGCGTCTCCCTCCCTCCCACCCTCCCTATCCCACCCCTCCAGGCGGTCACAAAGCACCAAGCGGATATCCCTGTGCTATGCAGCTGCTTCCCACTAGCTATCTACCTTATGTTTGGTAGTGTATATATGTCCATGCCTCTCTCTCGCTTTGTCACAGCTCACCCTTCCCCGTCCCCATATCCTCAAGTCTGTTCTCCAGTAGGTCTGTGTCTTTATTCCTGTCTTACCCCTAGAAAATAGGTTTTTAAGATGAAAAGAAAACTTAAACGGAATAGCCCCCATTCAATAAGTTATGTGGTTCCAGTAAGGGTTTTTATGTACATATGCTCTTGTCTTTTAAGTTCTGGGTACTTTCTAGCTCATCCGTTTTAGCTGTGCATTTTGTTTTTCAGGGTGTACTCTACCAGACATGGAAGAGTTAAAATCCCAAACTGATAGAACATAAGGTATATTTATCCTTGTGGTTTAGGCCTTGCCAGTTTTCAGAAGTTTCTGATTAGTTGACAGTATTAACACTAAATTGCAGTTTACAGTATTTCTACATTATAGCCATATGTGACATCAAGCCATTGATTGTGTGTTTTTCTTATTTTGGCTTTTACATCCTTATTCAGCCTCATCCAGGTTGGTTTTGCTATTATCTGTCTCCTAGGCCAGAAGGCTTGCCTGAGGAGAATCAAAGCTACTTTAGGTTTTGTTGAATAGGTGCTTGGCAGGTGGCTGTGGGATTTTTGTCCTTCTTTCTTCTTAACTTAAATCCACCACAAAAATGATTAATCACTTTAATAGAAACGTTAAACACCACAAAAATAGAGGAAAATTCAGGTCTGTATGTCATTTATTGTGCTGATATTTCCAGAAAGATCCTGATTTTTTTCAGCTGCCATAGCTCCTTCCTCAGGGACTGCACTGCTGTCTCACTCCTCACCTGAGTCTTCCCTACTGTACCTTGTGCCCAGGGTATGCACTCAGGTGGGTTGAAAAGCTGTTGGGTCATAGAAGTTGGTGGTCGTTTTGAGAAAGTTTGTGGTGCAGTGTGTGAAAATTCAGGTGCTAGGAGCTTACTGGTAGAAAAATCCTAAAGGAAGAGCTCTATTCATAAACATTCTGTCCAATTTCGGGAGCCTTGGGTGTCAGTTTTTCCTCCCTGAAAACACTCCTTCCCCAAATAATCGTTGTAGGAAAATAAACTAAAATCATTATCAGATAATAAATATTTAACTCCTATTTGACCAAAACTTTTTCTATGTATTTTTTTTCTTTTTAATGAAAGCGTAGAAGTTGGAAATTGATTAGTACCATCTGTACACGTTTTAGAATTGAAGGAACCCACGACGCTATTTCCACAAGTTTGTTTCAGTTAGCCTTAGGTCCTTGGTTCTCATTTTGGATAAGTCTTAACACACGACCTGTTGCGTGTGCATTCAGCCTTTTTTATAAGGTCAGTAACAGCGTGAACTGCTGAGATAGGTAATGACACCAGACTTGTTTGTTTCTTTGTTTTATTTAGGCAGGGAGAGGAATGAATAGTAATTGAGGAAAACCTGACAGTTGCTTTTGCTAAAACCAAAAGGGAGCTTCCAGTTGTGAAATGCACGTGTTGACCAGGATCTAGGTGACGGTGAAGATAGAAGGGTGTGCCTATCCTCTGTAATGTGGCACAGTTACCCAGCATGACTCTCCTTAGAAGGCCCCCTCCATGTGCTAGAGCGGAAGTCCCAACAAACCAAACCTACCAGAAGAACTAACAGAAGAGAGCTTTATAGCTTCTGTGCCCTAACAGGGGCCTGAGGTCAATGGCACGGATGGGAACAGATTTGGTGGTGGGGGGGGGGGAGCGTAAGTGGGGATTTCCTTAATTTATCTTCATGCCCTGTGAGCAGTGTTGGGTCCTTCCTTGTAGCGTTTGGAAATGATTTACTGGAACTACAAAACCTATTTTTCTTTTACATTTCAGTTTAGCTCTGGCTGCTTTTTAGAATAATGCAAGATAAAACCGTATCTGAGGGCTACAAATGGAGGGAATGGGAGACCTGATTTTTTTTTTGCGGTACGTGGGCCTCTCACTGTTGTGGCCTCTCCCGTTGCGGAGCACAGGCTCCGGACGCGCAGGCTCAGCGGCCATGGCTCACGGGCACAGCCGCTCCGCGGCATGTGGGATCCTCCCGGACCGGGGCACAAACCCGCGTCCCCTGCATCGGCAGGCGGACTCTCAACCACTGCGCCACCAGGGAAGCCCGAGACTTGATATTTAAGCAGCTTGAATGGTTTATTTTCTTTTCTTTATTTTTAAAGAAATGCACTTGCCTATGATGCTGTCTCTCCAGTGAAATGATTACTCCTCCATTACCCTATTGATACAATACTGTGCATGCTAGTGTTGTAGTTCTATACAGTAGCTTGAAATTTAGTAACTTATACTGTAGGTGTTATGTATTCCTATGACAAAAAAGAATTAAGTCTTCAAATTTTTAAAAGTTTTTTTAATTTAATTTTCCCTTTTGGGGGTAAAGTTTGCTCTACCGAATAGTGACCGTAACAAATTGATCTGTTTTGGATGTTGCCATAGTGACATGCAGTTATATATTTTGTTTTTAAGGGTGGGGGGGAAGCAAAAGAAACACCAGTGTTAGCTTAATCTTAATGTCTGGTGTTTGTCATGGTGAAATTATAACTATTATAGTGTAGGAGAACAACGAATATATTCTCTGAATGAGCCTTTTTGCTTTTTGTCATGTTATGCAGGTCTAATCAGTGATTTTTAAGGTCTAATCAGTGATTTTAAGGTCTAATCAGTGATTATTTTTCCAACTCCATGTTTCTCTAAGGAATTATTTCACACACGGACCATCCTTAGCAGTTTTCCTCAGTGATGGAAGATCATGAATGTGACTCATTATGTAGCTGTTGTACATTGAGCAAATAAACTTACAGATCTGAAAAAATAAATAAATAGATAAAGAGGTTAAGAATACTGGGTATGACCAGTACATTGAATAGTTACCAATGCTGACATAATAAAAATGCAATTTTATTTTGGGTCTGGTATTGTCACTTTAAAGTTTGGTCAGTGAGTGTAAATTTCCTCTACAACTAGATGAAAACTGTAGCAAGCCCTTGATTTTTCTGCTCACTCTTGGTTGACAATCCTACAGTCACTTTAAGATACAGTTACTGTCTCAAGTGTGAAAAATCAGAATGTTTAATCCATGATATTAATCAAAACTGCAAACTTCATTTAATATCATTTATATATGAGACCTGGTAAGATATTAACCTTTGGGCATTTGTCCTCTAGCTTTGTTTTTGATAGGTTTGCTGTAGAGCAAATCTGTTTCAGACCAAAACCTGCAAAGGTTGTCTTCTTTGTTCTTTCCCACATGGAACTTCTCTTTCCTTCCTCTATGGCACACACCGCCTCCCATGAAGACCTGTCAGCTAAGTCCGGCTCCTTGGGGCTGAGTGAAGTGGGAGACAGGGTGGGGAGTAGGGTGGGAAGAGTGGTGAGGAGATAGAAAAGGCCACATTTGAATTAGCCTAAGGATAAACTCATTGCTCCATCAAAGAAACTGAATCCGAAACCAGGGTGGAGCAATAGGACACCAAAGACAGAATCTAATAAGTCCAAGGGAAGCAAGAAGCGCTGTTGGTTTAGCTGGCCCAGCTCGGACAGAGAAAGAAGCAGAGGACATCCCAGTAACAGGAAAGGTGTGGCGTGGTTGGGAGGTGAGAAAGAATGGCCTGTGCAAGAAACAGTAGGAAGGCCAGGGACTTGGGAAAGAGGGGGCATAGGAAGGGGTGGGGAAAGGATGGAGCATGGCTGCCCAGCCCTTACTCTGCCTTATATATCTTACCACCCCCTGGGCAGGGGTCTTATACTGTCTCCTTTAGCAATGGCATGACAGAGGCTCAGAAAAGTTAGGTAAACAGCAAAGCATGAAGTGAAGCCCAGGACCCCTGGTTCCGAATCCCCTGTTCCTTCCACATGTCAGTCCCACACGAGCCACGAAACCAGTACCAGGCTGGCTTCTCAGAATCACCTGGAGAACTTCTTTAAAATTCATAATCCATAATCCCTGGCCTCATCCCAGAGCTACTGAAGCAGAATCTCTGGGAGGATCAGGAAATAGGATTTATGCGTAAGTTTGTTCAATGATCCTGTGGTACAGCCAAGTTTGGGAGCTAATATGTTAGGTGTGTCACGTTACCTCCAACACAACTGCAGGGGGGCAGGCGGGGAATGAACCGTTACTCCCTGAGCACCTACGTCGCTTCATTTTCTTAGGAGCATCTCCTGGACACTAAGTATATCATCACACATTGTCCTTTCTCGACATGCTTATGAGATTGATAGTATCTCCACACTAGTGAAGAAGCTGGCAATGATTACGAGAAGCCCTGAAAGGGCGCTTGGCTCGTCAGTAGCAGAGCTGGAATACGACCCCAACCTCTAGGACCCCTGGTTCCTAGTTTTCGTACCTTACAAACTGCTAAGGGGGGAAAGACCTTATGATGGTGGGAGAGGGGAGATCAAGATACAGCCGAGGAAAGGGATAATTATGGAGCAACTTAACAGAGAGATCTGCAATAGCGGCCCGGGCTGTGGGAAACCTTGGCTGGGAAAGCGAATGTAAGGGAAACTGAGGAACAGGTCCAGCTCGTGGATTCGTCCAGGTTTTCCCGAGTCCCTGCCTAGTGAAGACCGGGCAGCTTTGAGAAGCCTTTATTCCAAAGGGCTGGCTCCCTCTTGTGGCCGCTGCCGCTCATCACGGAATGATCTGTGACCGGGCAGCCCTGAAGAGCAGAAGTGGTAACCAGGCTGCACATTGGAATCATTGGAGCTTTTAAAGCTCATGCCCCAGGTCAGTGAAATAGGAATAGCTAGGGAGATTTGGACCTGAGCTGTTCAACACAGTAGCCATTAGCCACACGAGGCTACAGAGCACTTGAAATGTGGCTAATTCAAAATGAGATGTAAGTGTAAAATATACACTGGATATCAAAGGCTTAGTACAAAAAAGAGAATGAGAACTATCTCATTAATAATATTTATATTAATAATATGCTGAAATGGTATTTTGGATATATTGGGTTAAATAAAGTATATTCTTTAAATTAATTCACCTACCTCTTTTTACTTTTTAAAATGTAGCTATTAGAAAATTTTAAATTACATATGTGATTCACATTTGTGGCTCAGATCATATATAAGCTTTCCAGATTTAGGAAATAAAAATACTGGATGCCCAGATTAGTTTGAATTTCAAATAAACACAAATTTTTTTAGTATATTTTGTAAATTTTTAGTATAAATATGTCCCATGCGCTATTTGGGACATACTTATTCTAAAAATAAAATTCATTGTTTATCTGAAATTCATTAATTAAACTGGGTGTCCTAAATATTATCTGGCCACACTAACATGTCTATTGGACAGCACTGATCAAGACTCTTGCTACACAGAATGTGGTCTGAAGACAAGAAACATAGATCTAACCTGGGATCTTGTCAGAGATGCTGCATCTTAAGCCTCACCCATAGCTACAGAACCAAAATCTTTCATTTAACAAGATCCCCAGGTTATCTGTGCGAACTTCAATAGTTGAGAAGCACTTAGCTTGAGAGCCACCAGCCAAGCAGAGGTGTATAGGAGAAGGAAGATGGGTCTGCCCAGTGCCCTTGACCAAAGCAGACAGTTCTGAATTCCAGACTCTGAACTGATCCACTGCTCTTCTCTATCCCCACAATGACCAACACATAAATGTCAGTTGAGTAAATGAGTTAAGTGGGAACGTGTGAGTGAATGAATGAATGAGTAGAGTATGAATGGATGAACGAATTAATTAATAAATGAATGAATAAATAAATAAGTAGCTGAATGGGTGAATAAAGTATGGGCACGTTTGAGATAGTAAATAAATTCAAGAGCAACTAGAAGGATGATTGAATGGAGGATTTCATAGTGAACTCTGGACTACACAAGGCCCAGGAGAAGGAGGCAGATGGCTCAGAAAGAAAAGTGACCCAAAGAACTGTCCCTTCCTTGGCCCAGGATAAGCCCATGAAAGGAGGAAGGAAGGAAGGAAGGAAGGAAGGAAAGAAGGAAGGAAGGAAGGAAGGAAGAAAGGAAGGAAGGGAGGAAAAGAGGGAGGGAGGGAGGATTGAGTGAGTGAGTAGAGAATGAATAAATTCAAGAGCAAATAGAAGGATGATTCAATGGAGAAATACTTAATGGCCTCTGAACTGCACAATACCCAGCTGAAGGAGGCAGTGGCTCAGAAAAAAATGAATTAAATGAATGAATGAATAAAAATAATTGAATGAATGAATGTCTCTCTCTCTCTCTCTCTCTCTCTCTAGCTGTCTAAGCTCTGGCTTTACCCCTTCTATCTTTTTAGGGACTTCAATCTCTCAATTATCCCCTCTCTCTTCTGAACCTTATTCCTCTTCCTCTCTCCTGTTTATCAGCATTTATACACTCTAGCCATGCCTTCTCACCCACCCCCCATATTCCTTCAATCCCATATCCCTTTCTCATCTCTCCTTTCACGGCCAAACTTATGGAAAGAGACATCTACTGCCGTCCTCTCCTCTTCCCCACATCCTATGCACTCCTCCGCTCCCTACATCTGACTTTCTTCCCTCTCACTAGACTTAAATTGCCCTCAAAAGAGAACAGAAGAGAAACGAATGACCTCTTTATCATTCAATCCACTGGACGCCACTCAGTCCTCCATTTGCTTGACCTCTAGCAGCATTCGACACTGTCACACTCTCCCTTCTCTTCCAAACACTCTTTTCTCTTGCCTTCCATGACCCACATTCCAACTTCCTTCCACCTCTCTGGTCAACGCTTCCCAGTCTCTTTGCTGATGGCTCTTGCTCTGCCTGTCCTCTAGTGTTGGTAGTATTCCCAAGGTTCTTATCTTTGGCCCTCCATGCTACAGATGCTGTACTCTATTCCCATATGATCTCATTCCTCTAATGACTGTCTCGTCTCTCATCAGGTGCCATCCATATACTGATAACTCATTAATCGATACCTCCAGGTGCCTACATCTAACTATCCAGGGGTCACCTTTGTACATACAACCCACAGATATCGCAAAGTCAATCCCTACCCCAATGAACTTATCTCTCCTTTCTCCAGCCTCCAAAGAGGTCCTCCTTCTGCCATGTTTTTACTTTAATAAAAATCTACCATGATACTCTCAGGATCTAAGCTAGAATTAGGGGCTTTTCTTAATACCCTCTTCTCTCTTACTCTCCACAAAATCATTCACCAAAGCCTATCAGCCCTGCCACCTTTGAAACAGGTACTGCAGGTTGACTCACTCAATGCCATTCTAATTACTTTCTAGCATGACTTCCTGTACAGAGATTGTACATTTCTCTTGCTTCCTTGCCACTAGGCGGGACCTATGTGATTAAGGTTCTTCTCATCAGATAAAGTTGCATGATGCTTTGATCAAAACTGAGTTATGTAAAAGAGGCAGGACGTGGGGCATCCATGTTGCCGATGTGGGTAGCAGCAGAGACAGTGTAGTTCTGAGTTTGATAGTGACAGAAGCAGCTGTAGCAGAGGGATTTCTCTACCACCTCCTCTAGCGGTTTTTCTGGAAGCTCAGCCTCGAGTCTATTCCCTGAGTCTTCCTATACATTTTGTGAGCTACTTAATATCTTATAATAAATCCCTTCCTGCTTAAATCACCTGGAATGATTCTGTTTTCTGCAATTAATAACCCAGACTAATGCAACCTTTTAAGTAAACCTCAAATCCATCTACTTCTCGCCATTGGCATTGCCACTCCTTCAGTCCAGGCCACCATAAAAGGCTCCCTCAGAAGCCTTCTGGATTGCCTGTTGTTAGTAGTTGCCCACTAGTCAATCCCATTCTCCATACGCAACCAAAGTAAGTAAGCAAGATGTAAAGATGAGCTTATCCCTCCCCTCTCAAGCCCTTCATTGGCTTGCCACCACACTTGGGATGGAGTCCAAAATCCTTAAGAGACCTATTAGACCCTTCATGTTTACTCCATGGCCTACAAGCCCTCCATGTCCTGGCTTCTGTCCAACTCCCCAACTCCCTAGCCCCTCTCTCACATTCACACACAGCCCTCTGTGCTGCAGCCATTCCCAACCCCCTTTAGCACCTGGTCCTCCCATACCTACTTTTCATTCTCAGCCTTTGCACAAACTACTCTGTACCCAAACCACTCTTTACCTCGTTCTTCCCACTTCCCACTTTTATGGCTCACTTCCAATCATCCTCCAGGTCTCTATTAGTCGCCATTTCACTGAGGAAGTTTCCATAAATAAAAAGATTAAATGAAATTTTCTGGAGTATCACTCTGTACTTCATCTATTTCATGTTTTTGGTAATTTGATAATTGTCTTAATCCTTCCTCTAGACCATGAGCTCTCTGATGGCCAAGACCACACCTGTATTATTCACCATTGAATCCCTAGCACCTTGCAGAATTATTAGGATGCTTACTAATTTTTAAAATAAATTTATGCTTTAGTAAACATACTTGAACATAAATTGTACCTAATCTCTCAGTGTCTCAGGTTCTTCATTTGTAAAGTTGGGATATTCCTATCTGATAGAGTTGTTATGAAGATTAAATTAGGCAATACCTCTGAAGTTCTTATAATAATGCTTGGTACAGTGTAAGTGCTCAGTAAATGTCAGTGGTCATTATTATTATTTCTCTACATAAGGATGCTCTATGTGAGTTAGTATCATGGAAATTGAGGAAGAAGCTGAATCTGAGATTTGAGTATACATGGTATGGGACAGGAACAGCTGCAGGGGAGCAGGATCCCAGAGGCAAAATTGATACAAGAACATAAGACTGTCAGGAAATTGCAGAAATTGCGGGCAGGGCTTTGGAGACCCAGGAGATGCAAAATGAGTGATAGAACCAGTCTTATTTAGATCGCAAGAGGCTGAGTGCTCCAGGTAACCACAGCATACACACACACACATGCATATTCATATCCAGGGAAACAACCAGCCTTCAGGCAAAAAGCAGTTTCATTCTAAAATGAGAAAAAAAAAATTTTTTTTTTTTTACTCCATTAACGTCTCCTTACAAAAAAAATTAAAAATTCTACAGAGACAAGATTCTGACTCAGGCATACACCAAAAATATGTACTTTACCCTTCAGGATACTTGGATTCTCAGTCTACAAACATCTATATTATGGTTGGTGATGATACCACATTTTCTCCAAGAATAGTAAGTGAGTACTTTACATTTGTGTGATTATATTGTTAATTCCAGTGGTGCCCAGAACAAAATGCAGCCGGTCTTGAAGGAGTATTAGAGCCTCTATCGCTAGTGAAACAGAAAACTGCTTACAGTTTAAATGTTAGTTTTTTTAAACTTCTAACCATCAAGATTTCAAAAATCAGAGATTCTGGTTTTTCAAAAATCATATTACACGTAAAAAGTAAACACTACTGGGCTTCCCTGGTGGCGTAGTGGTTGAGAGTCCGCCTGCCGATGCAGGGGACACGGGTTCGTGCCTGGGTCCGGGAAGATTCCACATGCCGTGGAGTGGCTGGGCCTGTGAGCCATGGCCGCTGAGCCTGCACGTCCGGAGCCTGTGCTCCGCACAGAGATCACAACAGTGAGAGGCCCGCGTATGGCAAAAAAAAAAAAAAAAAAAGTAAACACTACAAATAACCTAAATACTCAACAGAGGGGGAAAGGTTAAACAAACATGGTACATCCACATGATAAAGTATTAAAATTTACACTTACAATAAATTTTTGATGAAGTATGAAAATATTTTTGACAGATATAAAGTTAAATAAAAAAGCTTGAGTAAAAACTATACATGTAGTATGATCCTAACTATTTAAAAACCATGTATTCAAGGAAAGAAGACTAGAAGGAAATAAAGCCAAAATGTTAACAATAGTACCTTTTAGAGATAGAGTCACAGTTTATTGTTTTATTCTCTGTGCTTTTCTTGGTTTTATTTTTTTGGATTTTTAAATTTTTTTCTTTTTCTTTTTGAAAAAATTTTATTACATTTTATTTTTTTAGAGCAGTCTTAGGTTCACAGAAAAACTGAGGGGAAGGTACAGAGATTCCTCATATAACCTCCCCCCCACACATGGGTAGTCTCCCCCATTATCAACATCCCCCACCAGAGTGGTACATTTGTTACAATTGATGAACCTACACTGACACATCATTAGGGTTCACTCTTGGTGTACGTCCCATGGGTTTAGACAAATATAAACTGACAATATAGGATCCTACAGAGTAGTTTCACTGCCTTAAAAATCCTATGCTCCACCTATTCTTCCCTCTTTGGATTTACACATTTTTTTTATTCTGTAACATTTTCTACATTTTATATTACTTTTATAATAATAATAATAATAAAATACTGTCATTTAAAGAAACTCTTTTTTAAAGGAAAATGCACATTGGAGCTTTCATTTTCCCCAACTCAGAAACACTTTGAGAATAGTTTCAGCTCCACTGAATAAAAGCACCAAAAGGTGAACATGCAGTTTCTGTGTGGAGTACCAGGAGAAGTCAGGGTACCTCTGGGCCCAGGCTAATCAAACAGAAACCAGCCAGCCCTCCCACCTTGTTTACTCTCTTGCCTCATTCTCTTTCGGAGAGCAGGAACCACAGAGTACCACTGCTTCCTGATTCTGAGTGTCAGCTCAGATAAGGTGTGTGCCAGTGGTGAATGAAAACTCCTACAACCATATCACTCCAACCACTTGCCATGTAGGGGGTGTCTTCTCATCTCATTGTATACATTAACTAAAGGTGACTCATTTATATTAAATTTTTTTCATTAAAAATTTTCGTTTAAATCAAAAGCGGGGGTGGGGAACCTGCCTCAGTTCACGTACATAATCTCTTTAGTTTGGAAAACAGTCACTGTACAGGACCTTTATCAGGAGTGTTCTGAAGCATCACTGCACTCCCTTTTACTAGCCTTCTCTCCTGGGAGGACTAACAGTATACTTACCTTTAGCATATCTCCATTCTTCAAAGTGAAAATTGGATTTCAAATTCTTAAAAAAGATGATTTCCACAGTACCACATTCCACTGGTTCATCTCACTTTTCTTGATCCTGTCCTTTGACACACAAAAATTTTATTCTAATAAAGTCCAGTTTCTTTGTTTTCTTTTGTTGCATGTGCTTTTGGTGTCATATCTAAGAAACCATTGCTTACTCCAAGATCACAAAGATTTATGTCTATGTGTTCTTCTAAGAGTTTTATAGCTTTAGCACTTAACATATAGGTCCATGTTGAGTTAATTTTTGTATGTAGTGTAGGTAAGTGTCGAACTTCATTTTTTTCCATGTGGATATCCAGTTGATCAACACCATTTGTTGAAGAGATTATTCTTTCCTCTATTGAATTGTCTTGGCACTCTTGTCAAAAACAAGATTTTTGACTTATGACATTATGGTGAGGGTTTATTTCTGGACTCTCAATTCCATTCCATTATTCCTGTACCACACTGTCTTGATTACTGTAGATTTGTAATAAGTTTTGAAATTGGAAAGTGTGAACTCTTCAGTTTTGTTCTTTTTCAAGGTTCTTTTGGCTATACCAGATCCTTTGAATTTCCATATGAACTTTAGGATAAGCTTATCATTTTTTATAAAGAAGTCAGCTGGAATTTTTATAGAGATTGCACTGAATTTGAAGATCAGATTGAGGAGTATTGTCACCTTAACAATATTAAGTTTTCCAAGTCATGAACAGGAGTTGTTTTTCCATTTATTTCAATCTTTTTAAATTTATTTCTATAATGTTTTGTAGTTTTCAGAATATAAGTTTTATACTTCTTTCATTAAATTTATTCCTAACCCTTTTGCTCTTTTTTATGCTATTTTAGATGAAATTGTTTTCTTAATGTCCTTTTCAGATTTTTCATTGCAAGAATATAGAAATGCAATTATATATTGACCTTGTAGCCTGTAACCTGCTCAACTCATTATAAGCTCTATTAGCTTTTTAGTGGATTCTTAAGGATTTTCTGTATATGAGATATTGTCATCCGAAAATAGAGATAGTTTCACTTCTTCCTTTTCAATCTGGACATGTTTTATTTCATTTTCTTGACTAATTGCCCAGATTAGAATCTCCAGTAAAATGTTGAATAGCATGATGAGAGTAGACATCCTTGTCTTGTTCCTGATCTTAGGAGGAAATCATTGTCTTTTTAGATATGATGTTAGTTGAGGGTTTAATAGATATTCATTATCAGATTTCAGGTTTAATAGATACTCTTTATCAGATTTAGGATATTTGAAATCACTATTTTTACTGTCTACAAAATTCCTTCAGAATTTCCTTAGTTATAGGTCTGCTAATGAAGAACTTACTCATTTTTTTGTTTGTTTGAATGCCTTTTCTTTATCACAAGTCTTGAAAGATGTGTTTGCCAAATATAAAATGGTAGGTTGGCAGCTATCTTCTTTCAGCCCCTTGGAGACATCATTCCACTGTCTTCTGCCTTCCATTGTTGCTGACAGTCTACTGCTGCTCCTTTTAAATTACTCTCTTGTTCATCAGCTGCTATTAAAAAACTCTCCTTATCTTTGATTTTCAGTAACGTCATGATATGTCTAGGAATACATTTCTTTTTATTTATCTTGCTAGGGATCTGGGGATTTCTTGAATCTGTGCAATGGTGTCTTTAATCAGTTCTGAAAAACTCTCAGCAATTATCTCTTCACATACAGCATCTGCTGCATTCTCTCTCTCTTCTCTTTGGATTGCAATTATACATATATTTATGCCTTATCACTGTATCTTGCAGGATTCTTACCCCCTTTTCTTTCTCTCTCTCTCTCTCTCTCTCTCTCTCTCTCTCTCTCTCTCTCTCTCATCTCTATCTCTAACTCTACCTCTATCTCTGTCATCTCTATCTCTCCCTCATTTTACCTCATACAGTATTGTGAATAATTTCTTTAATGGGTCTATCAGTTCACTAATTCTTTCTTTGACTATGTCTAATCTGCTGTTGTGTTTTGTTTTGCTTTGGTTTTTGGCTGGCTCTTTCTCATGGAGTCTTATTTCTATGTGTGCCTGGTTATCTTTGGCTATATGTTATATATTATATATTTTTTAATTATTTGAAGAAATAATTTAAGGCCCACAATAAAGAGATGTTCTGCAAGGAAGAATTTGAGTTTGCTTTATGCCAGGTGCCTGAGATTATTGCCAGTCCAAAACAACCTTAAATCAAACTATCTGGAATACCAGGGAATTTTTTTATAGCTTAAGTTCTAAACTTCAGGTACACCCTTATCTTGAGGGTTTAGATTTTTGGATTCCCAGTTAATTGTGGGATAGTCTCTTGAGTCCTCATCTTTAGCTCTCATGGAACTTTGATTTTTCTTCTCCACACATACCTCACTAGGTTGTCAAAACAAAGGTTCTAATTTTGAAAGGTCAACAAATGCCCTCAATTAAAAGTCACTTCCATGCTCAGTTATTTCCCAGGGTTCTGGTTTTCTTTCACTTTTGGCTGGTGATCCCTTTATTTTTTAAGAACTCTTTTTCCTAATATTTTATTCAGCTTTTTAAATAGTTTCCAGTGGAAGGATTGATCAAATTACATAGCTCACCATTTCTAGAAACAAGGAACCTCTCCACCTGGCATTTCTACCATTTCTACTGCCCATCCTGAGGACAACAGACCAGTTTTCTTACTCTTTTTTAAAGCATCCTTTCCTGAAGACTCAGAGATCCAAATTCTTCTCCCCCTCAGTATCTGCTACCATGTTTTCTCTCCAGAGCTGGATTAGGCTAACCAGGCAACTGATAGTGATGACAGTCCATATGGGATATTACACCATCACTGAATAAATTGGAAATATGATGTCATTTAACTCATGTTTCCTCACACAACTCTATACCTTGTTGGTGAAAAGTTAAATAGTCCCACTGCCTCCAAACTACAATGTGCCCTCCAGTAAAAGTTTTTCAAGTACATCTCTCCAGCACCTCTTTTGCTCTTGACTGTTCCAACCCAAAGCCAGCCTGCTAATGGCCACCAAAGGTCTCTGTCACAGAGAACTGAAATTATAAAACTGAATCATGCATAGCATAGTGCCATTTACTGAAATTTATTTTTAAAATTTTAAACTTTGTAATAAGCCTACCAAGGAGATGTCTGCTTCAGTAAATCATAAAACTATAGGGAAGAATGAGAACTACAAAAACGTTTTATGGAATGTTTTTAGGACAACTTTAATTAACAGAAGTAAATTTTTAATAAATATGTTTTCCTCATCACTTCTAAGTAAGTGTTGAACAAATACATAAAGACTTTTGGTTGGACAGAGGGCTGTAAATTATTATTCTCACTTGATTTCTTCTTCCCCTAGCTTACCTGCTCCCCAAAAGATGCTTACAAGCTAATTTTTAATATTTTTTGAAGATTTTAATGTTAATCACTCTGCACAGAGGAATAAATAAAAATAAAGTAAATATAATGGAGTGACAAAAATCTAGAATTTTCCAAATTTCTTGTAGCACTGGTTCTGCACTCTTCTTGACTATTTTCTGAAATACTAACCGAGTTCCATTAGACATCAGTTCTCCACTTTTATTCCTATTAAACTCCACACAACTACTAATTACTTCTTTTACCTTAGAGGAGGGCTAACAGCTATTTGTACCCCTTACCCCAAGCATCAAGATGCAGAATGAAAGATGTCTTCTGGATAGAACAATGTATATTTCCTTGTCTCTATCTGATCACCACAAGCTGTATTTGTCAGGACTCTATCAGTTAAAAGTTAGAAAAACCTAATTCAAATTGGCTTGAGCAGAGGGTGGGATGGTGGGGATGGAGAGATTTGTTGGCTCACATAACTGAAAAGTTTAAGTGTAAACTCTCTTTAGGCAGAGTCTGGTAGAGGGAATCAGACATCATCAAGATCATCAGTATCTCTCACCATCTCTCCTTTCTACTTTTTTCTAAGTTGATTCATTCAAGATTCCAATAAGTGTTTCCAGAATCTTCAAGTGTTCATCAGACTCAATGCCTGCAGTCCCAGTGAAAACAGCCCCTTTTCTTCCCCAACAACCCAACAAAATGCCTAGAATTGAGTCTCACTGACCTGGTTTGTATTTTGTGCTCATTCATAATCCAACCACTGTGACCAAGGAGGTGAAAGATACTGATTGGCCAGCTTCAGTCACATGTCTACCCCTAAAGAGGAAACCACTCTACTGGAACCTAATGGACTGAAAGTGATAAGAGGTCACTCCTCAAAAGAGCGAGCAAGATGCTCTAACTTAGGGTGATCAGCTGTCCAAATCTTCCCCAAACTGAGGGGTTTCCCAGAACCTGGGACTTTCAGTGATATAACTGGGACACTCCCAAGCAAACCAGGATGACTGGTAACTCCAGTGCTGGTATCAGATGATTCAAAAAGCTATCATTGAGCCACAGTGCCTTGTGACCTATATATCAGCAGCAGTGCAAGGTTCTCCCTGAAGACTTCTGGTTTTTCTTTATTTCAGGTCTCATGGAAGCCCTTCCCACCCAGTCCTCTGTGGTTGAGCACAGCCATCAGTCATCACTGTATTACTGTGTGGGGCTGAGTGGCTAAATCGCAGACCCAGCCTCATGCTGCTCACTTAGCTGGGTCTAAATGAGCCTGATCCACCCCACCTAAAGTTTCAAGCTCCCTTTCTGTTGATAGGCTCTGCCTCAAGGGTCATTCAACAGGTTTCTTGACCTCTCTACATTCCTCCCAGGCCCAAGCTACATATTCTTCTCTCTTCTTTTTGCTTCATTTCACTTTTATTCACTCTTTCCCCCTTCTTTTCTCTTTAATCCTAAGGAACTTGGGCTACTCTCTTTGAGCCCTGTGTCTATTCCTCAGCCTTATATTAATACTTCTCTATGCAAAGCCATCATCGCTCTGACTTACCAGTCTCTCTCTCAACTTGCTCACAGTTGATTTGGCCAGTAATTTCCAAATAGGGAAGCACACAGTGCAATGACAGACAAAACAATACACTGGGATACAGGAAGATTATTTCAGAACTTATATTTACAATCACTTTGTATTATCCTCCTTTAATTTCTTGTTAGGCTATGTTTTGCAATGTAATACATAAATATAGTAGCACATATATATCATTTATAAATAATTTTACATATCTGGGAACAAGGACTGAATCTTATTTATTTCCAGATTTCCAGTGCTTAGTGTACACCTGGCTCCGCAATTCCTTTTTAGGCAAATGCATCCATAAATGAATCAAATAGGTCACACAAAATCAATCAATGATGTTCCTTAGTCTCTGTCTACAGAACATTCTAAATAAGTCCTTGTAAGGTTATAGTCACTGTCTTTAGGAACTTTTCATTGCTTTTCTTCCATGCCTGATGAGAATGATTTTTTAGCAGACACACTGCCCTTCCACCCACCTTAGTCTGTACACCCCCCACCAGATCATCCTGAATCCTCAAGATCTCCCATCTTTGCCCATATATATCTCCTCCCAAAGCTAACAACTCCCTTCGGGATCACCAAAACTCCCACCCTCACCTTCTATTCAATAATCATGCTTCTAGCCCCTATATCCTGGCATTGCTTCCCTTCCAGAAACCTTAGCAGTGAGCATCTCATTGGCTATAGGAAAACACCCAGTCCTCCAGTTCCAGGCTTCTGCAGCCATGCTGCTCCATGGACCATGCTGATCCACGATGATGGTTTTCCCATCTGAAAAGAAATGAGGGCCTTCCCTGGTGGTGCAGTGGTTGAGAGTCCGCCTGCCGATGCAGGGGACGCGGGTTCGTGCCCCGGTCCGGGAAGATCCCACATGCCGCGGAGTGGCTGGGCCCGTGAGCCATGGCCGCTGAGCCTGCGCGTCTGGAGCCTGTGCTCCGCAACGGGAGAGGCCACAACAGTGAGAGGCCCGCGTACCGCAAAAAAAAAAAAAAAAGAAAAAGAAAATGAAAAAAAGAAATGAGGGAAGAAATGAGGACAATGTGGATCATAAATCCAAATATATATATATATATATATATGCATATATTTCTGAGATTGTGGTTTTCTAGCTGTGTGTGACTGTCCTTTATTCTGAGATTATGTTTTTTTATATTTTTTATATCAAAATATTTTTCTCTTACGAATGATGGTGATAATAATTAGTTATTGTCTTTACTGGGAAAAATTAAAATTTGCTGGTCTCCTTTGTGTCCTGGAATCTTTTATATGAAAATTTACTCATTCATACAATCCAAAAGACTGGAGATCACCAAACCATTAACAAAAACACAATGTTTTGTTTTATTTGTCTTTTTAGGGGGAGAGAGGAGAAGTTGATTCATGGGGTAAAACACAGAGTCCGGAAGAGTTTACAAACTAAGCTTTGCCATTCAATCATCGTGCCTTAGCACATCTCTTTCCTGATAGCAGCTCAGAGCTGGGATTGAGTTTGAGGAGCCTGGGGCACGGAGCATCAATGAGCATCAATGAGGAAGCGACATAGGTGAGGGCAGGGGAGTATGAGGATCATCTGTGACATCATCACACCTGCATGAAGGGCTGATTCTGTCCTAGAACATTTGCCCTAAAAGTGTTTCCTATATTTCAGGGGACACCTTGATATTGGTTTGTGCTGGCAACAGAAAAACATGGACACTGTGGATGTGTCCATATTCCTGCTGCATTTTGCTTTATCACCAAAGAAGGAAGGTTTGGGTTTCCCAGCTAAAACCCTGCTTGGCAGACAAATAGGGACCTAATTCTTGTCTAGCCTGAAATGATGCATACTGTCCAAATTCTTTTCCAGATATGTTAGGCAAATTTTTTATTAAAAATCCATATGCAATTAGTCACTCCAACTAGGACTCAAAAATATAGCCAGGTCTAGAAAGCTGATGAATGCTGGGCAGTATATTGATTATTCTTGCTTACTGGCTTTAGAATTGAATCTTGAAACTCAAATGGGGTGGAGGACTTGAGTCGTTTATACCCACCACAGTCAAGGGAGTATAATCTTTTTACTCCCACAAGCCAAACCAAATGGAAATGAGTCACCGTGTGGCTGAGTCCTGTCCTTGGAACACCCACATTAGGCTGAAACTCAGGGTTCAGCGGTCATTTCTCTGAGTCATAGCTAACTCAGGAGCATAAGCTTATGACAAGGACATGCTGAGTTTCTCCTGCAGAATCTGGGGTAGACATTTTACCTGGAAAGAGCAGACTGGCTCTCTCGGGAAATTTGAGTTTGTTTTTCCAGAGGCTACACTCAGTGCCAGAGATCTCTGCACGTAGTGGTATTCAGCCTGTTATTCTTCAAAATATTCCTTATTTCTCTGGGGGAGAGAGGTCCAGTTTTGGTAAAATGGTGTAAGTAAAGCCACACAATGTTAGAGTTAGGACATGAACTTCTTCCTATGTTAGCGTATATACTGAGATTGCTTTGCCTCTGATTCCAAGATTTTTTTTTATTTTGTTTGTTTGTTTTACATCTTTATTGGGGTATAATTGCTTTACAATGGTGTGTTAGTTTCTGCTTTATAACAAAGTGAATCAGTTATACATATACATATGTTCCCATATCTCTTCCCTCTTGTGTCTCCCTCCCTCCCACCCTCCCTATCCCACCCCTCTAGGTGGTCACAAAGCACCGAGCTGATCTCCCTGTGCTATGCAGCTGCTTCCCGCTAGCCATCTATTTTACGTTTGGTAGTGTACATATGTTCATGCCACTCTCTCACTTTGTCACAGCTTACCCTTCCCCCTCCCCATATCCTCACGTCCATTCTCTAGTAGGTCTGTGTCTTTATTCCTGTCTTACCCCTAGGTTCTTCACGACATTTTTTTTTCCTTAAATTCCATACATATGTGTTAGCATACGGTATTTGTCTTTCTCTTTCTGACTTACTTCACTCTGTATGACAGACTCTAGGTTCATTCCAAGATTTGATGATAAAAAATATTCCTACAAGTTTTTTAAAGAATCCTTGACCACTGACCACCGGGACAGAAGGTTAGATATAAGGAGTGTTCTCTTGGTCACAGACCTTAAGGTGTACATCTGGCAGCCAGAGGGTCAGAGCTACACGGAGCCAGTCTTGAAGTCACTGAGAATGTTTTGAGTCAGAATCCTCTCTTCCCAATTCAAGACTCACAATCGCCCCGTTACCGAGAGTTTGAAAGTGTTCTGATTTATGTCCTCCCCATGACTGAGCACATCACCGAGATAGTGTCCTTGCTTCTTCTGCTTGTCATGTAACTGAGATTTCCCCTAGGGGCTCCCCTGTCCCTGAAGACCTAAATGAGGTTGTTTTGAGCTCTCATGCCACACCTTGAGAAAGTCTACTGCCCACTCCAAGATTTCTCAGAATTCCCAGCAATTTTACCTTTTCACGAGCCCTTCTCATTCCAGCTCCCTGCCCCTGTGGAAGTCTTGTTCTCTGCTCTGCACTTCCAGAGCTGTTCTTCTATCTCCACTCAGATATCATCCCAAATATGGAACTCAGCCCTTTTATTAAAAAGAGACTTTATGTTTAAGAGCAGTTTTAGGCTCACAGCAATATGGAGAGAGTTCCCATATAAGCCCTCCCCCCACACAGGCACAGCCTTCCCAACGACCTACATTCAACCCCAGAATGGTACCACTGTTACAATCAATGAACCTACAGTGACACATCGTTTTCACCCTAAGTCCATAGTTTACATTAGGGTACGCTCTTGATGTTGTACGTTCTATGGGTTTTGATAAATGTATAAAGACAGATACCCACCCCCCATTATAGTATCATACAGAATAGCTTCACTGCCCTAAAAATCTTCCGTGTTCCTCCTATACATCCCTCCTGAGCCCCGAGACCTTGGTAACCACTAATCTTTCTTACTGCCTCCATAGTTTTGCCGTTTCTAGAATGTCATATAGTTGGAATCATACAGTATGTAGCCTTCTCAGGTTGGCTTCTTTCACTTAGTAATGTGCATGTAAGGTTTCCTCATGTCTTTTCATGCCTTTATAGCCCATTTCTTTTTAGCACTAGCTAATATTCCATTGTCTGAGTGTGCCACAGTTTATTTATCCATTCACCTACTGAAGGACATCTTAGTTACCTACAAGTTTTGTCAATTATGAATAAAGTTTTTATAAATATCTGTGTGCAGGTTTTTGTGTGGACATAAGTTTTCACCTCACGTGGGTAAATACCAAGGAGTGTGATTTGCTGGATCATATGGTAAGAGTATGTTTAGTTTTGTAAGAAACTGCGGAACTGTCTTCCAAATTGGCTGTACCATTTTGCATTATCACCAGCAATAAATGAGAGTTCCTGTTGCTCCACATCCTTGTTAGAATTTGGTGTTAGTGTTGTGGATTTTAGCCATTCTAACAGGTAGGTAGTAGTATCTTGTTGTCGTTTTAATTTGTAATTCCCTAATGACATATGATGTTGAGCATCTTTTCAGATGCTTATTTGCCATCTGTATATTTTCTTTGATGAGGAACTCTTCAGATCTCTTGCCCATTTTTTAATCAGGTTGTTCATTTTCTTCTTGTTGACTTTCAAAAGTTCTTTGTATATTTGGGGTGAGTCTGATTCAAAAATTTTTGGGATAAAAATAATTTGCAGATATTTTTCTTTCATAAATATGTTCCTTTTGCAAATATTTTCTCTCCATTTGTGGCCTATCTTCTCATTGTCTTGAGGTTGATAGTTATTTTTATTCTCAATTTTTAAAGATATAGTTCTTTCACCTCCTGGTTTCTATTGGTGCAATTGATATAATGGCTATAATTCTCTTCTTTCAGATTTTTAAAAGGTTTCTCTCTTTATCTTTGGTATTTTTGCAATAGTATAATACATGCAGCTATTGTTTTATTTTTATTCACCTTTCATGGAACTACTGTACAACCTTAACATGGAAGTAATGCTCTTCACCAGCTATAGAAAATTCTTAGGCAGTAGCTTAGCACATATTGTCTTTCTCTCATTCTCTTTATTCTCTTCTTTCAGTACTCATACATTGGATGAATGTTGGAACTTCTCATTCTATCCTCCATGCCTCTTACTGCTATTTCCTGTTTTCTATCTCTTTATTTGTGTCTAATTTTGCATACTTTCCTCAGTTCTATCTTTTAGTTTATGAATGTTAACTTTAGGTGTATTTAATCTGCTAATTACCTGTTGTTAGTTATCGCTGCCATAACAAATTTTCAGAAACTTTGCAGCTTCAAACAACATCCATTTATTATCTCACAATTTCTGTAGGTCACAAGTCTAGCATGGTGTGGTTTGATACTCTGCTTATGGTCTCACCAGGCTTAAATCAAGGTACCAGCCATGGCTGTGGTTCTTCTATGGGGCTTGAGGTCCTCTTCCAAGATCACTGTTGGTTGGAGGAATTCAGTTCTTTGCAGCTGTAGAACTGAGGTCCCTGTTTCCTTGATTTATGACTCCTTTCATCTTCAAATCAACACTGGTGCATTGAATCCTTCTCGTTCTCCTAATCTCTGACTTCCTTTCCGCTGTATTTCTCTCACTATCTGTCCTGCTTTCCTCTTTTGCTTCTTAGGGCTCATAGGAATACATCGTGCTTCCTATCCTATAATCTAGGATAATCTCTCTATTTTAAGGTCCCCTGATGAGTAAATTGACATCTGTAAAACTCTTTTTGCCATATGACATAATATAACCATGGTGTAACCTAAAAGGCAGAAATCATCGGGCCAAAACTGCACCTGTTACACTATCCACTGAGTTTTTTGTTTCACTGACTACATTTTTAATTTCTAGGAATTCTAGGTGGGTGGATAGTGGTTAAATCTTCCTGTTCTTTTTCTCATGGCGTCTTTTAGTTACTTGTGATTTTTGTTCCTTCTTTTATGTCTTTAACCAATATTATCTGATTTTCTTAGGGGGTCCATTGTAACCGTTTGTTAAGTCTTGTGATCTTCGTTGTAATCGAGTGATGTGCTGGAGTCAGCTTGTGGGAGCTGATTCATGCATCTCTTCCCAACCTTACATTCAGTAGCCTCACGATGGTAGCTTGAAGTCAGCCATAATGGGAGTAGTTACGCCATGCAAATTGGCAAATGCTATAAAGTCAGCGATTTTTTTAAAGAGTTTGGTTTACCACTGTTCATAATAGACTTAGAATTTTTGAGTTCAAGTTTGACAGCCTTAAATGTAGAAGTCTATTCAGTCTTCACTGAGGGCTGTGCAGTTGCCTCTGCAAGTCGTTCCTGAAGTTTTTTCAGTCTGGAATCACCTTGTAATGCTATTTTCTTAGTGTGGGAGTTCCAGGACCATGATGTGGGATGTGTCCATTCAAACCCAGTCACATATGAAACAAAGTCTCATGTTCATATATTCTCAGAGGACTTTTTCTTTTTTTTTTTCCATATGGAGACCAAGTCAGACTAAGCCTAACAAGCTTCTTTGTTTTCTCCCTGGGCCAGGGAGCTGAATTTTCTAGTCCATCCCTTCACTGTATAAATTGTTGAATCGATTATTGAAAGAATCTTGTCCAGTGGTTTTCAAACTATGTCCCCAGATGCCCTGAGGGATTCTAATAAATGACCCAAGCAGCTGCTTCAGGGAGCAAGAGAAAAGTGGGCAGATTCTTCCCTCCTGCTTCAAAACCAGGGTAGCACACCCCTCTCCTCTCCTTGCACTGCCACACAAGCATACACACACACACACACACACACACACACACATTTTACCTACACGACATATTAGTCTTCCTGAAAATATCACAGACAACGAAAGGGGTTCCTCTTTTTTTAAATTATGAGATTTCTGAGATATTCCAAACCTTTTACATTATTTTTTCCTGGTACACAACATAGTGATCCAATATTTCTATACATTACAAATACGTTAATAATTTGGGGAAACTGAGGCACAGAGGTATTAGCCAACAATGTATAATATAGTTCTGTGAGTTGGTAAAAGAGTTGAGACTTGAATCCAGGGTCAAATTAGGTAGAAATGATATTTGGACCAAAAAATTGTAAAACCTCTCTATAACTAGAGATACTTTGTGTGAGAGGCTGGGGTTTAGTTTCTGATCAATGTGAAGAAACACAATGCAAAAGTGATCCGTCAATTACTAAAGCTTTTAATTCTACTACTATCAGTTTGCCCTAGTAATATTTGCTATTGTTTCTGAGTTCAGAGCTCCACATGTAATACCTAGCATTTCACATGCATTATCACATTGAAGCTACAAAACAATCCAGGGAGATAATCACTCTTATTATCTCATTTTACAGATGAAGACAATGAGACTCAGAGAGGTTAAGCGATTTAGCTGTTGTCTCACACAGCTAGTGCCATGAGGGTGAACCCAGGCTGCTGACTCCAGAGCCCAGGACCGTCCTGCTTCTTCCCTCTGCCATCTTCCCTCCCCCATGGTCTCTGGGCTGAAGCTGGAGTCAGTGCCACAGAAGCTGCAAACAGCTTGACCACAGTCACTACTCAGTTCCATCACATAACTAGTCGATTATTTGCAGATTCATATTTGACAGTTCACCTATTCACTAGAATGTACTTTAATCAGTGCTCAAGGTGCTTCCTCAGTGGTCACCCGACATGTGCGTATGCAGACGGCAAGATATATTGGGTGGTGGGAGGTACATGTTCCCAGGTGACGCGAAACAAGCAAGGTTTTGCCTTCTTGTTTCAGCTCATCCTGTAAACAAATGCCTCTCTCGCAGTATTTTAGTGCCATGTTTTTCACGTCTTTGTGCTTTTATTTGGTGATTTCTCTATTTAAAATGGCCCCGGGCTACCCTGGTGGCACAGTGGTTGAGAATCTGCCTGCTAATGCAGGGGACACGGGTTCGAGCCCTGGTCTGGGAGGATCCCACATGCCGCGGAGCAACTAGGCCCGTGAGCCACAACCGCTGAGCCTGCGCGTCTGGAGCCTGTGCTCCGCAGCAGGAGAGGCCGCGATAGTGAGAGGCCTGCGCACCGCAATGAGGAGTGGCCCCCGCTCGCCACAAGTAGAGAAAGACCTCACATAGAAACGAAGACCCAACACAGCCAAAAATAAATAAATTAAAAAAAAATACTACTCATCAATGGCCAATGGATCCATTAAATTGGAGGAAATTCTAACATGAAAAATTAAAAAATAAAAATGGCCCCAAGCATAGTGCTTGAAGTGCTGGTTAGTGGTCCTAAGGCGGGAAGGCTGGGATGCGCCTTACAGAGAAAAGGATGCGTTAGACGAGCTTCAGGCGTGAGTTCTAGTGCGGATGGCCACGAGCTCAAAGTTAATGAATCAACAATGTAAATTAGGTGTCTTTGGGCAGAAACCCATATATAACAAGGTTATGTATTGATCGGTTGATGGAAATGTGACCCGAGGCTACAGGAACCGAACCCTGTATCCTCTCAGGAGCAACGATTCGGTATTCGCTAATTCAGTGTTCCCGGAAACCTTATAGAACGTTAGCAACGTGCTTAAGGAGAATCGGCTGTATTTCATCCTGCCTCTTAACCTGCCTTACCTAGGTTTTTAACTAAAGTGGCAGCAGTACCTTGGGAGAGTCACAAGGATGAAGCCCTTTCATCTCCAAGTATTTTTTTTAATTGAAGTATAGTTGATTTGCAATGTTGTGTTAATTACTGCTGTACCACAAAGTGATTCAGTTATATGTATCTAGCTATCTATACGTATATGTGTACATGTATGTATACATGTATGTACACATATATGTATAGATAGATAGATACATTCCTTTGACATCTCCAAGTGTGTTGTGACTTAGCCACTAGGAGCCCTGCCTGGCCAGCCTGTGGGTCTTGCAGGCATTGCCCTCTGTTCCTGCTTTACTCTCCACAGACGGGAGCCTGGCTAATCAGAAAACTCCCTCAAAAGGTAAACAGTGAGTAGAGTGTACATATGGTGGAAAACAAATGGCTCTTGGTACCATGTTATGGAAATTATCTCACTCAGGTAGATAAAGAAGCAGGGCGAGCCCAGGTGGCACTGTTGAATCCCCTCCTTACATGGCCCATTCGTGACGTGTGTGCCAGCCTCTCTGAGAAAACTCCATCCCTACACTCAGTGCTCTCAGAACTGGACTGGCCCCCTGCTGAGTGGCGCTCTGTGTCAACTCTGCACCCCACCATGTCCGTGACCGCCTGCCAGGGCTTGGGGTTTGTGATTTCACTGATTGGGGTTGCGGGCATCATTGCCGCCACCTGCATGGACCAGTGGAGCACCCAGGATCTGTACAACAACCCGGTGACAGCTGTATTCAACTACCAAGGGCTGTGGCGCTCCTGTGTCCGAGAGAGCTCTGGGTTCACCGAGTGCCGGGGCTACTTCACCCTGCTGGGGCTGCCAGGTAAGGGCTGGTACCTGGCAGGATGTGGGGGAAGACAGAGGTGGACAGGAGACAGTGGCCTCTGTCTGGCGCACCACAGAAGGACCACAGGGGAGGGAGAAGCAAAAGCCTCCACCACCAAGGTGGGAACAGGAGTGCAGGAAACTTAGAGAGAGGAGCTTCCTAGAGCTGGTAGGGCTCCTGTATCCCTAACCGGATGGTACCCAGTTCTCCCCATTGGGCACATTTTTAAATAACTCCTATGCAAGCAATAGCATTGTCTCAATCACCAACAGGAAGAGGACTCAGGAGGCCCAGATCATAGCCACTTCCTTCCTTCAGCCCTAGAGATCTCCCCTCCCTGAGTTGGGGACTGTGAATCTCCTGAACGGAGTTCCATCTCCAGCCCCCCCTGTACCTGGTCCCAGCTTCCAGGGGACACCTCAGCATGTAGCAGCAACAGAAAGGGAGCAGAGGAAAGGGACAGAGAAAAAGAACTGGGTGCTGCATTTCTCAGGGACGGAGGCGCCAGATGCGCCCCTTCTCTGAGTCTCCCGACCTCCAGAACATATTGGTCACATGGAACCAGCTTCAGGGCACTCTCTGCACAGAGGACCCTTGTAGAAAGTGCACTCCACTGTGCGGGGCAAAGGGGTGTGGGTGTGATGTCCAGACTGGCATATTAGCCACACAAGGATTTGTTTTCAAGGATTTGTAGATGGGTCATGTTAACTTGAAGAAATTCAAGTCTCAAGAGTAGAGAATGTTAAAAGTATCTTTCACTCAGGTAACAGAGTAAGACAATGAATACACGTGTCATTTTTATTTCTTAGTTCTTTTTTCCTTCCATAAATATACATCAAAGTCTGGAGAGAGGCATTTCCTAAGGTGGACACAGTAAAGAGGGTCAGAAATAGAACTAGGGCTTCTCCTGCAGGAATTCCCCATTTGGCTGCAGGGTCAAGACTTAGACCCACACAGAAGGTAAGAGGTAAAGACTCAGTGACGCAGTGACTCAGTCTTTTATACATTCCACACCTATGGATGGAGAGCTCACTACAACCTCAGGATTCTGTGGGCCTGGCGCCCGCCCCCCCCACAAAATGTGAAAGTGCTCTGCGGGCTGGGTATGACAAAGTGACAACGAAGGAGGACAGAAGGCCGGTGCTGCAGTAGATGAGATGAAGATGACCTGCTCAGGAAGAGACCCACCGAGAAGGAAATCCCACAAGTGACCCTTGAAAGGTAGTTAAGAGTTAGAGGGGCAGCATCCCAGGAGGAAAAACAGCATGGGAAAAGGCATGGGGGTGCTTCCACCCAAGTCTGACTTGCGAGAAAATGAAGGAATGACCTTGGCTGGAGAAGAGGGTTTTTACGGAGATGATGATGAAGAGCATCGAATGCCAAGCTAAGAGATGAAGGGCCTGGGTACAAACAGGAGAATGTGAACCAGATCCATGGGTGACCAGCTGCCAATTCAGTGAGGTCTCCCTCCACCAGGGACTGGAGGAAGGCGAGCCACTCCCACATCCCTATGTCCTACTGACCCCTCCTGAGCTTCGGGGCTAACCATCTGCCCTAGGGATTCTCACTCACCTCAAATGCAAAACGCCCCAAATCTCTCAGAGGTCTGGTCCATGGACCTGTGTCCATGCAGAGCTAGAGGCCACGAAGGAGAGAGTCAGCCTGAGGCTGACCTCTCGTGCACAGAGCGCCCACGTGACATCTGAGGAGTCATACGGCTTCACAAAGGGCAAATAACTATGGCAGACCTGGCATAGCACTTGAGCCAACAACTGCCTTGCAATATTTTGTGTAATCTCTACAAGTCACCCTGTGAACTTGGTGCTATCACTACCACCTTTTTAGAAACAAGGAAGCTGAGCTGGGGTAACTTGCCCAAAGTCACATGCAAATGGAGCCAGGGCTCAGACCTGCCTGTACCTAAGCCCCAGCTCGCAGCCCTAACTGGGAGCCCCAAGGCTCTCAGACACAAAGCAGGAATCCCCAGTGCAAAGACACCTTTCCTATCCTCCCCTCTTGCCTAAGATTGGGGCTGCAGTCTTGGGGAGTGTCCTGGACTAGCAACAGCTGTCAACAACCCCGGTACTTATTTTGCAGGTTAAGAGAGGGAGACTTAGAAGGGCAAAGTGACTTGCCCACGTGCACAGAGCTAAAACTGAGCCAGACTGAAACTGCTCTAGGGCCTTCTCTTAGAAATTTTGTGTGTGTTCATATGTGAAGATCCTGCAACTAGATAGTTCAGAGAAGGATTTTTCAAAGAGAATTTTGTAGGAATCGCTTTTAAAAGAAAGAAATTCTTGCAGCCCCTCAATGTTGATTTCAATTATATTCATTTTAGTGTCACTTTAATATAAACACGTATAACAATAGATTTAAATTCCTAATGCATATAAATCTTATACAAGGACCAAAGCCACACTTGCAAGTGTAATGTAAATACCACTAAAACACTAATAAACACAAACGTCAAAATTCATCTGGTGTTAGGTATATTGTTGGTTTTCGTTTGGAGTTTAACAAGACAGAGACAGCCTCAAGTCCGATTTTGTATTTCACCTCTCTCAATGTTTTGCCTTTAGTATTATTAATGCAGATTCTCTATTCACGTGGGTTTGTTTTACAAAATGGTATTAATAAATTCGAGGTACTCACATGTTACACGTAGGCACCACCCCATCAGAGAATCATCCTCTTGAGTCTGTAGTGATGAGGCATCTGTGACTTGCTGCTTTTTGCAATGGTCTTGTTCATTTGAGGTGAGGTTGGGATGTGGAACTACTGAATGTGGCTCTAAGGCTATCAACCCAATTATTTCTGGAATTGGGGTGGAATAGTTCTCTGCTGTGTATTTACCACCACTAACTGTTGCAATCGGGTTTATGCAAAGACAGGACAGCATATTGACCACCAGGGCACAGGTGTCTGAGCTCATGGTGCCAGTGTCACAAGGTAGGGAGAAATTCCCCTGACTCCATTTCTATTTGAGCTGGAATGAACCCTTTGTTCAAGTAGCAGCTGAGGCTATCACTTCACTGACCCCTGATATAAACATGATCATAAACACCAAAATGAACCCGAACCGTAAGTGGCTAGCCTGAGGATCTGGAACATACTTGCTTTAACTTCCTTTCCGTTGCCATTGAAATGTAAGCACAGAATATTTTAATTTCCATGGAGAAGCTACATACTCCCAAGAACGCAAACACAGATACTCAGGCTCAGAGGGAAGAAATCAGGCACAGCCAAACCCTCCAGAGAAATCTGAGCCACAGGACTGGCAGTCAACCTTCCTAGGCAAAGTCTTTTCACTAGAACCATCACTGGCAGCCACCCTGTCCTGGGCTGACCGGGTTTGGACAAGGTCTCCTCTTGGCAGGGATAAGGAAAGAAAGGCAAAGCCTTTGGTCCCCCTACACAGGCAGAAATAATAGGAAATAAACAATAACACAAAATAAATATGTTAATTAATTAAAATTTTAAATTAAAAAATTTTTTTTTTTAATTTTAAAACCCAGTAACACAGAAATCGTGGTGCTAGAAAGAACGTTTATTTGTTCAACAAACATTTATTGAGCACCTACTATGTCCCAAGCTGTCTGCACACGGGGAACATAGATATCAAAAGGCTCACAAATCTAGAAAGAGAGACAGAGGATGAACAAACCATTGCAATGCAAGGTTTCTCAACCTCGGCACTACTGACAGTTTAGGCCATGTAATTCTTTCTTGTAGGGTACTGTTCTGTACATTATAGGACATTTAGCAGCACCCTTGGCCTCCATCCACTAGATGGGAGTAGCAGCACCTCTCCCTCCCCAGTTGTGACAACAAAGATGTCTCCAGACATTGCCATGTATCCCCTGGGGCAAAAGCAGCCCCAGTTAAGAATCACTGCAATAAAGCATAGTCAGCAGACATGACGGAAGGGACTTCCTAAAGGAACTGACAGCTGAGCTGAGTTACTAACAAGAAGTATGAGTTACCCAGGAAGATAAAGAGGTAAAGAATTTTCCAGAAAGAGAGGAACATCATTGGAAAAGACACAGTGGCATGAGAGAGTGTAGTGTATTAAGAGAATTAAAACAACTTAGACCTCCTTGTGAGGCAACACAATACAATATGTGTTAAACACTTAGGAATAATATCTTTAAATATTAGGCAAGGATTGCTTCTCGGCCTTTTGGCTAAGATCAAGTGTAAATATTAGGCAAGGATAAAGATGAAAAAAGAGGTTTACTAAGAAAATTTTAAATGTCAATTAAATGGAAATATGTACTACAGGTTCCTAGATAGGAATATTATAAAGATGTGAATTTGTTCCTAATTAATGTATAATAATAAATAATATAATTAATTACAAAATAATAAAATGTATTAAGACCTTACTCTGTGCTAGGCATTGGCTCAAGAAATTAGCATATGTTCATTTATATTTTAAATATAATTTACATGGTTATATAAATTGACATAAATTACCTTACACTTAACTTTAATTTTCACAACAACACTATGAGGTAAGTAGTGGTATTACCTCCATTTTATAGATAAGGAAACTGAAGCACAAAAAGGCTGTAGAATTTGCCCAGTGACACTGTAGTAGTAAGTGGCAGGTGAGAATTCAAACCCAGGAAGAATTCCTGCAGAGCGTAAGCTTGTGTGGATAATATTACAAGAATTCTAATCAAAATGCTAGTAAGAGTTTTCCTTTGGGAACTTGACAAAGTGGTTATCTATAAGAAGAAAGTAGATGAAATTAACTTTTAAATGTTTTTTTTAAGAATAATACAAAAGTAAAGAGCTAACTCGGCCAGATATTCAACCAAATTCTAAAGCTGTGATAATTAAAAGGGTGCTTCGGCCCAAAGATGGACAGAAGGTCAATGGAACAAAGTCTAAAATTAGAAAGACATATACGTGAATTTAATATAGAGGAGGTTTTACAAAGCATGGGGAGAGGGAAGGTTATTCAGTAAGTGCTGTAAAAATTATTGATTAACTTTTTTTGAGGGAAAAAAAGAATCATAGACTATAAACCAAAATAGATTCCAGATTAATTAAATGTAAAGATACATAAAATACTTTTAAACTTTCTATAATTCTAATATCATTTCTAAATGGAAATTAAATTCCTAAGCGTAGAAAAGAACAGTCATTTTACTACATCATTCAACAGATTTTTATTAAGCACGTATTATTATGCACCATGTACTGTGAACCTATAAATGGAACATATAAATAAAATATAAATGGAATACGCTGTATTTTTTCTAGAACCATGAAAAACACTAAAAAGGAAATAATCGATGTGAAAAGATCTTTTTAGTAATCATAGCAATATATTAAGATCCTTAACAAATAAATAATTCATATAAATTGGTAGAAAAAATGCTAAAATTCCAGCAAATAAATGAGGAAGAAGTACAGACTGACAACTCAAGAAAAGGGAAAAACAAATGCTCCATAAATATTTGTTTAAAAACTATAGTTTCAAACTCATTAGTAATCAAAGTAATGCAAATCAAAACAAGTGATCGTGTATAACTTACCAAATTCACAGTGTAGGTAAGGGTACAATGAGGCAAGATCTTTCAAATACTGCTGCTAGGAATAAAATTCATAGAAAAAATAATCTGCTTCTACATAAGAAAGATTTTTTAAAACCTCACACCCTTTGACATCTTAATTCCTCTCTTAGGAATCTGTCCTAAAAGAGTAATCAGAAATGCTAGCAAGGAGTTATGTGAAAAATGTTCATCATAACATTGTTTTTCATACAAAAAAAAAAAAAACTGGGGAAGGGATATAATCTAACTATATAAGAATAGATGCTGTTTTAGTGAATAGTAGTACTTCTATTAATGGGATATTAATATACTAAATTAAATATATTAAACAATGTATGCAATCAAGTGAAAAGCACAAAACATGAAATCGTATAATCTCTTAATCATGTAAAAATATATACAGAGAATGGATTAAAAAGAAAGTATGCCAGATATTTTGTCTAGGATTTAAAACTGTAAGATTTTTTTAAATTTTCCCTACTTCTAAATTTTCTATTTTGAGCACCAAAAGGTAGAGTCAGGAATTAAGAATATAAAGTGTGTTAACAGTTTAAAAGAAAAAAATCAATAGATGTATCAATCATTTGTCTTGCTAATAATACTAATTTTACTCCTCCTATATTCCTAGCTATGATATTTTATATTGCTATTTGACCACCATTTTGCCTAATTGCCATAGATGGTGTTATATTAATATTCCTAAAATGAGATAAAGAGAAGTTAGGGGAAATGTTTTCTCCAATGTCAGTAAAATAATACAAGCTCCTGGAAATTTACAACCTGAAATGCCACCACCAGAACCAAATTTAAAGTTGAATATAGGGACGATTCCCCCTAAGAAGTCAGCAAAAATTTTTGCTCTATTTTAAAGGTGATTAAACAAAGTTGTAACAACCTCATTATTGTTAAACAAATACCATGAATTATTACCATTATTATTATATACTATTATAATCAGACCACAAACTATCACTATCATTAGAGATACATTTAATATATTTTAACAAAGCCTGTTGCCATGAACAAGAAAGCCAGATGTTCCTCTGCGGACCCCCATTCACTCTTTGGCAGTGACAGCTAAAGCAGTGGTCCACTCATTTTGGAGCACAGAAAACTCACCAGGAAGTGAAAAATCCCATCTTCCACATGTTTTAAAACATGTTAGTACTTATTTCATATTTTAAAAAGCGTATAGACTTAGAATTTCTCTCTACTCGTTCAGTATTCTGCCTAGGTAGAGGGAGCTTTAGTTTATCCTTTAAACTTAATTTTTCCTTCCTCCAAAAACATAAAGCCACTGTCGCCATTTCAAGCAAGAAAGAAAGCTTAATTCCTTATTACCTGAATAACTTTGTTTTTTCTGTCCTGAAATTTTGCATAAAAACATTTGCATAGGAGAGTGGGTGGGGAAACCTCCATGAATCAGAATAGATAACTATAATAACTTTTTCGTTTTAATGTTTCCATTTTCAATCTACTGTTCTGGTGGTATTGTAGTCAATGTGTGGGGAGGGGGTAGACAGATGTCATAAAATGAACAACTGGAAACCAAACTCTTACAGATCTCTTTGTGGATAAAAAGCCTGCCTCTTAGTTGAAAAAAGAATAAAATGAGCTCTGTCCACAGACACAGTGGCAGAATCATTCCTGACTTACTCCAACATTTTCCAGTTGGATCGGTCGATCCCTGTCCACAAGCAGAGAACAGTCACTTCTTCTAGCTGCCTCCTACCCACATTTCAGACTTGGCCTTGTAGCTCAGTTCAGGGAATACAGAGCCACGACTTGACTTTAGTCATGTAACTCTTACCTGCTCTCGTCTTCTGGGTTTCCTGACTCATTCTTTTTCCTCTACAAACACTGATCACAGAACCTAAAGCAAGGTGTGCGGTTGAGGGGAGCATTGCCTCCATTCAAATCAGAGGGGAGACCTTGCATATTTGCTTTCTGTGTTTACTGGGAATAAAGCCGTGGGAGTGGTGGCTGGGTGCACCCAAGATAACATTGAAATGTCCAGATGCACAGGCCTGTTTCCGGGAGAACCTGTCTGCAGGCTAGAGATTGGGGCATGGGTGTGTGGGGCTGTGTATCAGGGCCCTGGCATCCAGATTTGGGGAAAGTCTCCTTAAAATGTGTCTGAATTCGGAGGCCAGACACACACCACCTACGGGAAGCAGCAGGTCCATCAGTTCCCTAACATAATTCTAAAATCAAATTATGTAGACAAAACGCCATGGCTGATCTCCAGCCAAGTCTCTCTTTTGTGTGACTATATAATCCTGATATTTTGACCAACTGTCGTGAAAACCGCTTTTGCAAAATGTAGAAGGTGACAGTGTGTGAGACCTGAATGGGCTCTGAAGTGTTCTAGTTTAATCTGTCCATGTTACAGATGAAAAAACTGTGACCCACAGAGGTTGAGCCATTGTTCCAAATCACGCAGCACACGGCGTGTTAGGGACAGTGTCAGGAGCAGATGCTAGGCCTCTCAGTAACCAGGTCAGGGTCTCTGGCCCAGCCTGCCCTGTGCCCTCCTCCTGGCCTTTGTGGAACTTCCATGTCTGCATGCCACGTGGTCTTCACGTGCTTCTTGCAACAGGAGTAAAAGGGTGAGATGGCCGTCAATACAATGCCCTGCTTCTTCTCATCCCAGTTCCAATATCAGTGGACCGAGAGCCTATCTCTAGGATTTCGCTTCCTGTTCTCAAAAGAGGGGACAACTCTGCCTGCCTCTGCCACTCCATATGGAAACAGAGAAGGAGCCCCAGATTGGAAGTTGAGATGGGAGCTCCACCTTTGTCATCTTTAAAGTAGCTGTGGGGGCTTCCCTGGTGGTGCAGTGGTTGAGAGTCCGCCTGCCGATGCAGGGGACACGGGTTCCTGTCCCGGTCCGGGAAGATCCCACATGCCGCGGAGCGGCTGGGCCCGTGAGCCATGGCCGCTGAGCCTGCGCGTCCGGAGCCTGTGCTTCGCAACGGGAGAGGCCGCAACAGTGAGAGGCCCGCGTACCGCAAAAAAAAAAAAAAAAAAAAAAAAAAAGTAGCTGTGGCTCAAGGCACTTGGGCAAGTTTCTTAACCTGTTTGTAGGTCGCTTGACTCACAGCCCCCCCCAAAAAAATATGGGTGGGAAATAATAATACCTGCCCCACCCATTTCTGTAAGATCAAAATGGAACTGTCAGTGAAACGTGGTTTTAGTCGTGAGGAGAAAATGTTAACATCTGGTGTAAGAGGAGATTCCTGGAGCCTTTTTTTTTTTAAGTGAGGTCAGGCGAAGTGGTTTCCTGTGATGAGCAGAGCCTAAAGGAAGGGCTTTTTTTTTTTGGTGGTGGTGCGGGGCGGGGTGGGGGGGGGGGGGTGGGGTCTCAGCTGCGCTTCTTCCCCAGAGGGTGGCGCCCTCTGGGCAGAGCCCGAGCCAGGATGGGGCGGGGGTGCACTCAGACTGCCTCGCCCTTAAACCAGCTGGGCCTTCGCGGTGCAGCGGGACAAGTGCCTCTTGGGGCTGCTTCCCTAACAAATGAAAAAATAATGCCCTTGAACCAAGAGTGAAACTGAACTATCTAAGGAAAACACTGTGAGCAAACACTAAGGGCTGAGGGAAACCATCTAATCAGAGCAGCTCCCCAGGAGCACAGCAGGACGAAGGAGGCAGCTGGGTGGGAGGACGGTGACCCAAGCCATGTCCACCACCACATGTCAAGTGGTGGGCTTCCTGCTGTCCATGCTGGGCCTGGCCGGCTGCATCACTGCCACGGTGATGGACACGTGGAGCACCCAGGACCTGTACGACAACCCTGTCACCGCCGTGTTCCAGTACGAAGGGCTCTGGCGCAGCTGCGTGCAGCAGAGCTCCGGCTTCACCCAGTGCCGGCCGTACTTCACCATCCTGGGCCTGCCAGGTAGGCGAGGGCACAGGTGAGGCAGGGAAGGGCCTGCTTCTCTCACCGCAGCCAGGAGGAACTGGTGAGATGCGCGCAGGGCATGACCCTCGCAGCACGGGCTTCGGATCGGAGGTGTGAATAAGAGGAGATGTTGACCCGGTGTCAAAGAGGGCTATAGTCGTAGCGGTGAATATCGGAGACTTCGTACTCAGGTCAAAGGAATTGCTAGTAAGGAAGCAGGTCTTGAAAAGAATGGGTCTATCGTGAGGACAAGCTCATGGTACTAGAATAGACAATGTTTCTCAAGGAGAAAAGTAATCGTGTGCATGTATGTGCATTGCTCTTGCCTGCACACACATGGGAGTAGGTAGGATGGTGACTATTTTCTTCCAGTCCAAAAAGTTTATTGGGAGCTAATATCATTTCATTATCAATTCAATTAATTTTTCCTTTGAAAAGCTGGAGTTCTCTGTAGGTGCCAGAAAGCATACATTGCCATTAAACTATAAATATCTTTTCTCTGCATTTGTGTTGAGAGGTTCTGGTCTGCACTCCTAAAAAACAATGCATGTCAAAATATAATTATAGAACTGTAATGATATTATAATAATTTCAGAATATAAGTATAATTATAAATGTGACATCGTTTCACCCCTGAAGATAAAATCAGCTAAATCCCTGTTTCTCATACAGATAATTATTTCAAATAGGAATCACAGGAACTTTGCATTCTAGATATTATGGAAGCTCTACTTGCATTTGTTTTTTAAAGCAAAAAGAAGTAAAAGGTCAGGCTGATCAGTGGCTCTAAGGAGCGGCCCAGATGTGAGTTTGGTGAGGAAAGGAAAGCAGGGCTGGGTTTTGCCTCTCTGAAACAAACACTTTGTGGACAGGTAGAGGGGAATAAGTTTGCACAAAACTGTTAGGAGCCTGTGAAGCCCTTGAAATTGAATTGTAAAGAGCAATTCAATTAATTCATCTCCATGTGTAGAAAGAAATAGAAGGTGGGTGGCAGAGTGGAAGAATTGGGGTATTGACTCCATTTTTAGAAGCCACTTGTGTTGCAGGACAGACCCATCCCTGACTGAGACCTGCTTAGAGAATCAAGGGTGGTAGAACCTGGCCGGAGGGAAGGAAACCCTGGAGGAGGGATGATGCTATAGCGCGAGGGCAAAGGTCAGAAGGGAGGAGATGTGAGACCGTGGATTGTTGAGTTGCTAGCTAATTTTAACTATTAAATGAAAAAATAAGATTGACCTTCTGTTGAAAATTGAGGCATGACATTCCATGACTTCAGCTCGTTAACCCAGGGCCCCATCACCTGTTATCAATCTCTTGCTCATTCTGTATGTTTCTACACATGGGGCTCCCAAATATCCCCACTCCCCTAAATGGCCAGACCCCATCGCTGCCACTCTCGTGGTCTTTCCTGTTCTATCGAGGGATCCCATCCTCCCTGAGCCCTCCCAGAACCTCTCCTCATCTCCCCACCTCTCTGCAGAACAAGATCCCCTCCCTCCCTCCCTCCCGCCCAAGGCCGACCTCTCCACCCGGGCTCTGAATGCCCCACGCCCTCCTGTCTGGCCATCACCGCTGCTCAGCCCCTCTCCTTTCTGCCTCTTTCATCTTCCCTCCTCTCTTATGCTCATATCCTCCTTTACTGGAAAACCTTCTCTTGATTCGGATCATTGTCAATTTCTATCTCTCCCCGGCTCACTGACAATCAGATTAAAAGACTCAATTTTTCTACCACCCCTCACTCTTAACCTCTGGTTTCTATCCTTCATCTCTTTAGAGTGTTTTCTGCTTTGATTGTGGCAGAAGGTCGGGCAGAATCTTCCAGTCACCAACTTCCAGTTCTCACCTCTCATCTCCCTGGATATTTCAAGACCTAACCAGCTTCCATGGTTCCCCACTCCCAGCTTAATTAGGTGCAGACATGACAGCCTGACACCCACACCCTCCTGCATTGCTCACCTCCCTTCCCTGACCCATCTCTTACCAGCCCTTTGCCCACAGCCTAAGGTTTTCCCTGTCCATTTACTAGGCCTTGGGCTTGGTCCTGGATACCCACTGCCCCTACTGCCCAAATGTCCCCCCTCTTACACCCCAACTGCTACCTGCACAAATCTTCCCATATGTGAGGTCCAGCTCAATACCATCTCCTCCCTGAAGCCCCCTCACATCCCCAAATGAAAAAGGATCCCACAGATCTCTGTACCACTCCCGACAACTGCTCACAAATCTGAAACTCTGAAAAACTCCAGGCAGCCTTCACAGAGGGGGACCCCAGCCCTGCCGGTCTGCATCGGGGAAACAGGATCCCACCAAAATCCAGGAAAGACATTTCTTGGGACTGAGTGTGTGGGAGAGGAGATACTTTAAATCGTTGATCATGTATGGCCTTGGAGAACAGTGTGGATTTAAGAATAGCCAGTCCTCAAGGCAGCAGGAGTGACTACAGTGTCAACTGGCATCCTGAAATATTGTGAATAAGAGGAGATCTTCCCCCCTACCTTGGTCCAGGCCTTTCTCTTCCTCCTCTTCCCAAGTCTTCTTCCATTCCTGCCCTTCACACTCTCTCACCCATGGCTTTCAAATTCTCAACTATATTAATCACCATGTGAGAGGATTCAGGTTTGTACACGGTTAACACAAATCAAAGCCATGTCAGGTTGGAGAGAGATAACTGCTTTTTTTCAAATTGTTTTATTGTTTTAAATTAATTTTTATACAATTTTTAAAGCTTACTTTCCAGTTACAGTTATTATCAAATGTTGGCTACATTCCCCGTGTTGTTCAATACATCCCTGTAGCCTAGATTACACCCGATAGTTTGTATCTCCCACTCCCACACCCCTATATTGCCCCTCCCTCGCTCCCCACTGGTAACCACTAGTTTGTTCTCTATGGAGAGATAACTTCTTTTTAGGGAAGGGGAAGAAACCAAAACTTACTGAGGCTGGCTTAGTTCCATGCTGGGGCCAAGCAGCATCTGATCCTCACAACACTTCTTTGCAAGAAATATCTCTATCCCACTCCAGAGTTGAGGAGACTTGGCTTCCGTGAGGTTAAAAGACTTGCCTAATGACACTCACCTGGTATCATGAAGTCTGCAGGTTTTCATGAGATACCCAGGACCTCCATATCAGTTCCCTGGGATCTCTAGAGAATCAAAGCCTTCCCACCTTGTTCTGAAGGGCTTTCCCTCTGAGGTCTGGCCTTAGACTTCCTTCCTCTGGGATCCCCTCCTTTGGGCTCCTCCACCAGCCATTCCTGCCTTCAATCTGAAGCCAAGCTGCGCCTGAAGATATGGGTCCTCCCCCTCCCACCCCAACAAAGGCCCCATTTCCAGTCTTTGGCACTTTGTGACTTGCGGTCTCATCAGCCCCACCCACACCCCCTAGCCAGCTTAGTGATGTCAGCCACTGGGAACTCTTTCCTCTCAACTCCCCATTCTGAGCACCTCCTCCTAAGCCCTCTTGAGGGCTGTTTTCCCAGATTATTCCTTGCAATTTTATGTCACTGAACAATTAAATGAAAATCCCTAGGGATCAAGGCAAAACATTAACATTTCTTTAGAAGTTTCCCCAGGAGAGGCTAAGGTACAGCCAGGATTGGGAACCACGCCTTGCCTGTCAGTTCATAGCTACTTTGGGGGAATAAGATATATTGCAACGGTGGGGGGTGGGGGGCGGAAACTGAGTTCCCATTTTTCTGTTTGCTTCTGTCAGCCCTGAATCCTGCCCACCTTTCAGGTCTGATAATACGTCTTTGTTCATTGGAAAGAATGCTGTAGTCACACCTTTGGTGCAGGGAATCAGTCTATAGAACCCGTTGACTCACCTGTTATCAGCTGATAAGCCTATGCCCCTTGCTCAGAATATCAAATAAGAGACAGAGAGGCTAAAAGAGAAATCTTACCTCCTTTGGAAGCGGTTCCTCTGGTGACTTATCCATGGAGGCGGATTAGTATTCCAGGTGGTAGAATCTTCCAGATGGAAAGGAAGTTCGGGTCACCACCATGCATCCCCATGGTCATTACTAGACATAGGGGGGTTCCAGCAATGAGTAGTGAAGAACATTTCCCCTCGCTTCCTGACAGCTGCCCCCATCACAGCTCCCACCCTCAGAAGAACACCCACAAGGGGTCTCCAAAGCAAGGAAGATCTTGGTTCATCCATCCAGGTCCAGAGTTGTGGCTCTGACAGTGGCCCCGCAAGATTTAAGACAGTGTGTCTTTGCCCAACCACAGGCTAAAAGAAAGTGGTAATCTAACCCGAACCCTAGAAGGAGATTCTAAAAAATAAAAAGGAGCTCAGGGTCAGGGTGGACCCCTGGTTCAAAGCAGGTACCAGTGTTCATCAGAAATCCAGAGATCAAGAGAGAGCAGTAAAGAATGAGGTCTTGTCATGCATACCTGACCCAGCAAAGGCAAGAGGGCATCTGAGAGCCTGAGGCAAAGGCTGTCTTTGCCTGCTTCGGTACCCAAAGAATCCTGTGGCACACACAGCAGCGGCTGCTCTCCACATCAGGCAAGCCCAGTGCTTTCACCTCCCACCAGCTGGCATCACCATCCCTTCTAATCCAGCAATGTCAGGGAAGACCACATACTTCAGCCACAGCCATAGCACATACATGGTATGTTTTCAGGAACAAATAGTAGAACCACTCAGTTAAAGAGATTCAATGACCCCATCCTTGCCAACAGTCCAGGATGAGTAAAATTTTTCATAGAATGAGGAAGGGATATTTTTTATCCTACTTGGTTAATATTGTTTATTTGGCTGGTTGATTGGTTGGTTGGTTGGTTGGTTGGGTTTTAGTTGTTTTAACCAGATGCCTTGCCAGGTGCTTCTCAAAAGGGATAAAGGATTTTGTTCTCTGAATGGCTTAAGGCTTAAAATATCAGAACAAGAGCAGTTTTTAAAACCTTTAACAGGTTCCTGAGTAGATTTGAAGTTCATAAGAGGCCCATGAGGACAAGACGGAAGGAAAGTCAAAGTCCCTTCCTCCTCTCATAGGTCCAGTTTTCTGGTAGCAACATGCAAAAATAGAAGAGCCCTGAGGGTATTTCCTGAAGTCTGGGGCTGCCCCACAAATGTCCTCTCCACAGCTGTCCTGAACCACAGCCTTAGAGTTTAATTGTGTGTGTGAAAGAGAGCTCGAACCACACGATGAGTGACTGTCAGAAAGGGGTTCTATTATGATTTCTTAGCCAAGGTACTCCCAAGGTGAAAAGAAATTTGAGGTTCAGGATTTCCAGTGAAAATATAATCTTTCCAGGTTGTAAGCTGCTTGAAGACAGAGATTATTTCTCATGAAATTTTATTCTTCCTACAGCATCTGGCAAAGGGCTTTGCAGAGAATTTGAGCTTAAGAATACATGATGGATGAATGAATGAATGAATGAATGAATTCATGGATGAGCACATGAATCTGTGAATGTTTGACTATGAAAGTATACCAACATGTGCTTGATGAATACACAAAGGTATAAATAAATACACAAGTAGATGTCACATGCCTGCATTTGTTAATGAGGGAATGGATGAGGTGTTTGTTCCCAGTATGTGTGGGGTCAACAAAGCCACTGGGCGAGGCTTTGGAAAACAGAGGTGACACACTAGGGTCCTCTTATATTAAGGAGTGGATCCAGAGGCCACTCTTAAGCCCTCATGAGTTCTTTTCACCTTACTGGGGCCACCGTGGCTCTAGCATCAGGAGACTGCAAGCCCAAGACGCTAATGTTCATCAATTCTTCTAGGAATGAATGGTCAGATCCTGGAAGATTGGTCCACACCGTACACCAACACATTTACCCCCAGAATAGAGTGGTTAATAGGACCAAGACTGATGATGGATGCTTAGAGAAATCTCTTCCCAGCAGGGAAGCAAAGTTAAAAGCAGAAGTTTCTTTAGGGAGAAGAGAATCAGAATTAAGTGAATGGAAGTCAATGGCACAGAACTAGAGTAGCTGGTTACCATTGTCTCACTACCTGATGAGAAAGTTGCCGGGGCCTCCATTCCTCAGACACTGCAGAAGGCTCTTTAATGAACTGTGCATGACCTACCTCTCCTGTTTTCAATATCTTTCATTGATTTCCCATTCTTCCATCATGACAAATTGCTTTATGATACACACGTTAGAGTGAATAAGCAGGCAGCTCCCCTGATATCGGCCATATTTGAGATGAAATCTTCCCTAAGAGACTGGAGAGAATTCCTCCCGGGGCTCCCTTGTCTTGAGACTCACATTTATAAATAATCTCCTGGGACAGGCAATTCCCTGAGATGACTTTTGGAGAATATTCCTTTATACATTCTTAGCATCCATTTCAGAGGATGACATTTTATGGTCTAGTCTCCAAGTTTGAAGGATACATTCTGTTAGGAGCTTACAGATCCCTATACCTTGCTGGCAGCCAGAACTCTACCTGTTTTTCCAGGATAAAGTATCTCAGAGCAATGTATTGTGATGGGAAAATAACCATTTTGAAACAGTTCCGGGTTTGACCCCCAGCTCTGCCTTTCCCTTGATATGTGTCTTTGGGCAGTTATTTAACCTCTGAGTCTCAATTTTTTCAATCATAAAATAGAGATAATAATACTACCTACATTGCAAGGGAGTTTTTATATGGATTCAATCTCTTAACGTTGAAAAGTCCCTAATAGCTTTCAATTAAAAGTAGAAGTTGGCGGGCTTCCCTGGTGGCGCAGTGGTTGAGAGTCTGCCTGCCGATGCAGGGGACACGGGTTCGTGCCCCGGTCCGGGAAGATCCCACATGCCGCGGAGCGGCTGGGCCCGTGAGCCATGGCTGCTGAGCCTGCGCGTCTGGAGCCTGTGCTCCGTAACGGGAGAGGCCACAACAGTAAGAGGCCCGCGTACCGGAAAAAAAAAAGTAGCAGTTGACTATGACAACTAGAATAGGACAGAGCTCTCTGCTTTGCTTCACATGGTTCTTCAGTTCTGCTCTACCAGAACTACCCACACTAGTGGCCTTTCCCTCTGGAAGACACAAGAACTAATTTATCTTCCTTTTGTAAAATTAATTATGCTTGTGGTGGACATGTTTAATGACTTTCTTTCCCCACTTTGGCATAAGCTCCGTGAGGGCAGAGACCATATCCGACCTGTTACTCACGGTCATCCCCATGCCTACTCATGCAGGCTCAGTAAAAAACTGTTGGGATGAGTCACTGCACCTTAAGGACGCACTAGAAACCTCTTTGGAAATATCTGGAGGGGAGGCCACTGCAGGCGAGTCCCAGCAGGATGTACAGCTTCCATTGATTCCTGGAAAGGGAACTGCTGATAAACTGTGGTTGTGCTGAAAGGCCTGAGATTGATATAATCGTCAAACCTACAGCTCACCACGACCTTAGTAGTCTCTTTGGGAAGAGGCAACAATACAGTGCCCCTGGTATACCACCTAGTGACCTTGCTTCATTATAGGCTGTGAGTATTGAGCTTTCTGGAAGTGGACACAACCCTATGAAGCACTGAGTTCCTATGGAAAGACTAGAGAAGAAAGATGTTTGGGTTAGAAGTCAAAGCAACACAGTTTTACTATAAGCTCTATCAATAATTTTTCATGGCACCTCAGTCAAGCCATTTCCCCCTTCTTGGACCCCAGGTTATCAAGCTTTCAAATGAGGACATGAAGTAGCTAAATTCCCTTGGCCCTCCCAGCTCCAACAGTTCATAATTTTCTCATTCTATAGACTCCTGCGTGCATGTCTTTCATCCATCAGGGGAGTGTAAGCGCTGGTTTTGCGTTTTTCACCATTTCATCTCCCCTGAGGATGATAAGGTTCCCAGTTTATGGACTCGCCTTTTCTCAGCAGTTTGGTGCTGGTTGGCTGTAGTCGTTTCGTTGTATTACACCAGAGCCTACTCAATCCCGCTGAGGTGGTCTTACTTGTCTGCTTGTGTCTTGCCCCTCGCCCCGCAGCCATGCTGCAGGCCGTGCGAGCCCTGATGATTGTGGGCATCGTCCTGAGTATCATTGGCCTCCTGGTGTCCATCTTCGCCCTCAAGTGCATCCGCATCGGCGGCATGGATGACTCTGCCAAAGCCAAAATGACACTTACCTCCGGGATCATGTTCATCATCTCAGGTAAACAAGGAGCTTGGGGTTCCCTCTCTCACATGCGCATCCAGGAATGCCAAAGCAAAATCATTCTGGCAGAGGACAGGGCTTCTCCCTAGTGAGCGTGGTTTGAACACGGATCAGAGCTTTACACACTGGGATTCAAGATCTGAGATTAAGGCTCACTTACACTCTGCAGAATTATCGTGAGTGCTGGTGTCCCTCTTAGCTGCCACCCTCGCCTCACTATGAGAGATTCTCAACTCTAGGTAGACATGTGACTCAATCCCTAAAGGCATTATTTTGGTGAGACTTTAGAAAATGATTTTAAGGGAAAAGCCCTTGACATCATCAAAGAACCAGGCCCAAAATATTTGTACTACTGACCCCTGGTCCCAAGATGGAAAATCTCTTTCTGCGCACGTACAAATCCTTCCTCAGCTGGAGAAATAAAAGAGTGTAGGCACCTAGCACAGGGTCTGACTCATAGTGGGAATTCAATAATCGATGCTTGGATTGACCATCCTGTTATAGGAATAGCATATTCTGCAGCCTGCTCCTCTAAACTCGTTTAAACATACATTGCCTCACAAACAATGTGATCCATTTAAAGCTGACTCCGGAGTTTTCTTTTCCTTGCCCACAGGTCTCTGTGCAATCGCTGGAGTGTCTGTATTTGCCAACATGCTGGTGACTAACTTCTGGATGTCCACAGCTAACATGTACACCAGCATGGGTGGGATGGTGCAGACCGTCCAGACCAGGTAACCCCCTAATCTAGTCTCAGTATTCCGTGGTGAACATTGTTGTAAAAATCCGATTAAACACGTATGCCTAATGTGACTGTCAGCGCCTGAAATAGCAAAAATTTATCAGAGGCAACCATGCCATATCATAAATCAACAATGATCTGTAAATTCATAAGCTTCATTTCAGTGAAATATCCTTGGCGATATGACTTGAGGCTGATCTGACATTTGCATTGAAATACAGCGACAGTTCACAGTATTTATCTACCACTCTTACACAGGCCCCATTGTGGTGGCAATGAAACAGGCACTGCTAACCCAAGCCTGTAAATGAGCGTCACCCCCACGTCTCCAGTCCATGACGGGAACCCAGCTAGGGACAGGGCAAAGCTGGAATCGAAATGAGGGAGGTGCGGTACAGATGAGAAAAGTAATGTTTCTTTCTTGTACGGCTGCTCTTTCTCTCATTCATTCATTCATTCATTCTACAAATGTATCGAACATACAGGCACTCTTCTGAGGTCTGGGGATAACGACAAGGTCCTCGTTCTCACGGAGGTCACGGTCTAGTGGAGGGAGATGAAACCTCACTGTAATTTGGTGTCGGAAGCAGAGTAGAACTTTTCAAAGATGGAAGAGCAATTCCAATACCTATATTCATTTAGCCACTTCAAAGGGATGTATTTCATAGCAAGAAGCAGCAGCAAATTCCTGAAGGAGAAAGATCTTGTTCTGGGAGAGCAATGTAAATATTATACCTAAGTGACCCGTCATCTCTGGAGTGGATACACTTGGTATTTCTCTAGCAGCACCATCCTGGGAGACAGATGAGCGTGAGCACGTGATAGATCCATTACTCTCTGGCTCCCTGGAACTCCACTCGCCACCCATGTTCCTGCTTTATTTCAAGAATAGGAAAAAATGTGATCCCCATAAGCTGCCCTCATCCTCCTTTACCATCCCCTCATGGTCTCTTGACTACAAGGGCTACTTAGAAGCACGTTGATCAACTCGTCCTGGTTTTCCTGGGATTTTCCCAGTTTTAGCACTGATAGTCCCAGATCCTGGGAAACTTCTCTGTCACAGGCACATCAGGATGGTTGGTCACCCTATTTTGAAGAGCTCGCCTCGGCCGCAGTATCTGGGTGCCTGGTGTCACTGCCCCTGCCTGAGGAGTCACCCACCCGCCTGGCACCCAGCGCTAATGCCCGCCATCACTCTCTTACACCGTCTCCTTAGAACATTCCCGTGTCCCTTGGGCAGGCAACTTCAGAGATTTTGTTCTCAGACAATCCTGTTTTGATGTAATTGAGTCCCATTGGAGGCAACCCTCCAAGGGGAAGGGCACCAGCCTTGGTGGACTGGAATTCAGTGTGGACTGGAACAGAAGCACCATGAGGGTGGGGTCTGTGTCCGTTTTGTTCATCCCTTTGTCCCAGTGCCTGGCAGTGCCAGGCACATAGTAGGAGCTCAATAAATACTTGTTGAACAAATGAGTAAAGAAATGAATGAAAGAATGACTGGTCTCTTCACATTAGGTCTTTCTAAACTTAATGCTCCTACCGGCACGGATGGTTACCAGGGTTACTTGAGTTAGAGATTTATCCACAGTAAGAACCCAAGAGACCAAAACTCCTTCTGAAATAATAACTTGAGACTGATTCCCTAATCTCTCAAACTTCTCTTACCAAACCTTCAAGACATTTCCCTTTGCCAATAGGGAGGGAGGGGGATTTCCTGAGATGTTTCTCTGAAATTAGAAGTTTACAATTAATTCTATGCCTGAGTGATGCTAGGGGCCTAAGAATCCCACAGCTTTTTTGCTGAGTAGCTTCAGTCCCAATTCTATTCTCCAGGACACCTGATTCAGTTGACTGCGACCCAAAGGGCTGTGTTCAGGAGCGGGCTGGGATAGATGTAGAATCCCAAAGTGGGGACAGAGAGGATGGGCATGGCCAGGTTCACTGGGTAGAGCCCGGGGAGTTGAGTCAACCACATTCACAGCCACCGTCTCCCCACCCAGGTACACCTTTGGTGCGGCTCTGTTTGTCGGCTGGGTCGCTGGAGGCCTCACGCTAATTGGGGGTGTGCTGATGTGCATCACGTGCCGGGGCCTGGCGCCCGAGGAAACCAAGTGAGTCTCCCCGTCCCAATGCAATCCGATGTTTTATCCGAGTCCATTTTAACATATCATTTGCAGGCAGAATGATCAGTATAGGTACACGGAAGAACTCTACTGACAAGAGGATCATGAAGCTTATCTTTTACGAGGAGACCTAAAGAGCAGAACAGGCCTATTTCAGCCTGAGCAGATTTAGAAATGATGCTATTGAAGGAAAAACCCAGCCCTCTAGGTGCCCCCCCACCACCGCCCCGACTCCAGTATTCTGTAACTCAATGGTCCTCAGCTGGGAGCAATTTTACCCACCTCCCACCCCCACCCCCCCCTGCCCTGGTCCCCAGGAGATATTGGGCAACATCTGAAGACTCTTGATGGTTACAGCTTTGGGGAGGAAGAGTTGGGTGATCCTGGAATCTGGTGCTAAATATCCTACAGAGCACAGGACAGGCCCCTACAGCAAAGAAGTATCCGTTCCAAAACGTTAGTAGCACTGCCGCTGAGAATGCCTGTTGTACCTCTGTAACTGGGCCTGGGGTTGGGAGACCTGGATCCCAGTCAGGTTCTCCTGTTCACCAGCCCCGTGACCTCTAGCCAGTCATTGGCCCTCTCTGAGCCTCTGTTACCTCATCCACATACTAAGCAGATTAGGGGAGATGGGTTGCATGTAAATACCTCCCAGCTCACAAATTCTATGATTCTTTGGCATGACCATGTTCACCTGGACATCATTTCTGGTTCCGCTTCATCTTAATTGATGAACAGAGGGAACTCACTAGTCACTAACCCCCCAGCTCTAATACAAAGCAAGAAATTCTGCTCTACCGCAGAGGCTGAAAAGCCAGTGTCCCAAAGCCCAGGGAAGCAACTGTCTCAGTTTGCCGAGGACTAAGGGTTTCCTGGGACACTGGACTTTCAGTGCTAAAAGTCAGACATCCTAGGGAAAATGAGTAGTTTGTCCTCCTACCAAATACATCTATGATCATAGAATATTTCTTTTGCTTTCAGCTACAAAGCTGTCTCTTATCACGCCTCGGGCCACAATGTTGCCTACAGGCCTGGAGGCTTCAAAGCCAGCACTGTCTTTGAGTCCAACACCAAAAACAAGAAGATATATGATGGGGGTGCCCGCACAGAAGATGAGGGACAATCTCATCCTTCCAAGTATGACTACGTGTAGCCTTCCAAGACACCTCGGCAGGAGCAGAAGAAATCCCCCAACTAGAGCTCACCCCAAAACAAGGACATTTTACCTTGATTTCCCATTGCTTTTGACTCACAGTTGGAAGTTAGAAAGCCTTGGTTTCACCTGTGGTGGGGCCAGATGGTCTTGGACACCGGCCTCTGTCTCTAAATGTTCATCACAAAACAGCTGAGTTAGCAGATGTGCATTAGAGGCTGTAGCTCACATTTTCCAATCCTCCGATCCTTTTCCAATCCATTTTCCAATCTTTCCAATCCTTCCAATCCTTTTCTTTTTTCTAACATAACCTTTTTAATCTGATTATAGAATGTGGTTTGAATTCCTATCAATCACTTAGATAATTTAGGCAGACCCTCCCTCCTCCTTCTAGCCAATGGCCCATTGATGATCTATTTCCCAACTCATCCCCCAGAACAATTATGAAAGGAAAAAAAGAGTCAATCAAAAGACATCATTTTCTGCTATTCGATTTTTGCCCCTTCCCCCCACCCCCGCCCTAACTTGGCTACTAATAACACTGATTGAAGGAAAGTTAGTAGGGAAAAATATTTATCGTATCTGCAGCTCATTATCTGAGTTTTCTTACACTATGATCTTGAACATTACTTGGACCAAAGTGAGTTCAGTTTGACGAAACCAACCTTTTCCACTTCTGCTAACATCTGCTAATTCTAGCTGGACTCCCCACTGCAGGTCCTCTTTCTGCCACAGGCCAGAAACTGTCCTCAGAGGAATGAGAAAAGAATTTTTTTCTTTTTTCTTTTTTTTTTTTTGGTAATCTAAATATATTTGGTATTCTAAATATACTTAGAATAAATAATGTATTAGTGAAATGATACACTGTCTCTGTGAATCAGCTTCACCGCTGCACATGAATAGAAGAAAATGAAAAAAATAATTGCTCTGATGTTGCATTGTACTTTGTAAAATCACATTTAAGGCCAAATTTCATGAAATGCTCACTGATCCTATTTCTTTCCCTTTGAGGTCTCCTGGGCTCTGATTATAGATGATAGAATCAGTGTAATCCATGTAAAAACCAAATAATGGAACACAGCAGGTCCTAGGAAGTGAGTTGAAACTGGTTCTTTTTTTAAAAAGTGATGAGCCTGAATGTAATATTTCCAAGTGACAGGTGTCCACACTTCCGTGGCTGCAGGCCACTAAGAGTTGAGGGTGGCACTTACTTGGCACTGTGGTCAGCTTTGTGACACTGAAAACTGGTCCCTTCACTAAATTCATCTTGAGTGGTTGGACCGTTGGATGTTCGAGAACTCTCTGCAGCCACACGCCTTCCTTGTGTGCATCACTTCTGCCAAAAGCCTAACCTCCTTCTTCCAGGCCACCAGAATCCCATCCCAGCACGAGAGCCAGAATAGGCCCCCCCCAGGAAACTGAGGTAAGGCCAATCTCTCAAAACTACCTACTCAGGGAACAGCGCTGGCACTGGGGGAATCTGACCATTGGGTTATTCTTTGGAGGAAAAAAGTCCTCAGGCCAATAGTGCATATGAAAGTGGCCTCCGAGGAGATGGGTGAATATTCATAGGGGTCTTCAGGCTGTAAAGACTACGTCCGGGGTGGGGGGGGTGGGCGGGGAGACCCAATCATGGCCCATTAAACAGAGAGGACTTGTGTTCACCAAGAATCCAAACAGTAAACCCAGAGACACTTCTCAATGAGACAGCAATGGTTTTAGGCCAAACCACATAAGAGCGCTCATGAAAATCATTGTCTAAGATGGGGTAAAGGATGAACAGATAAAATCAGGATGGACCTGGAGATTATCATACTAAGTGAAATAAGTCAGAGAGAGAAAGACAAATATCATATGATATCGCTTATATGCAGAATCTAAAAAAAAATGATACAAATGAACTTATTTACAAAACAGAAACAGACTCACAGACTTAGAGAATGAACTTATGGTCACCAGTGGGGAAGGGTAAGAGGGAGGGACAGATTGGAAGTTTGGGATTGACATGCACACACTGCTATGTTTAAATTACATAACCAACAAGGACCTACTGTTAAAAAAAAAAATTAAAATTAAAAAAATGTCAGCAAGTGCATGCGCACACACGCACACACACACACACACACACACACACACACACACACACAAAGTGGAGGTTGGGAGAGAGAAAGCTGAGCAATGTAGGACATGGAGATTGTTCAGGGTTCTCAGGGTTTGAGTGGAAGGCCATGAACACAGTGAACTCTCCCCCGCACCACCACCAAGTCCCTAGTCAGGTCTGAGGCCCTGAGGTGTGGCTCAGCTGGGCTTTTAATTAGCACATTCTCTATCCAACACTTAATTGTTTGAAAGCCTCCATGTAGTTAGATTGCGCTTTGTAAATTTTTTTTGTTGCTACTCTGTCTTATTGTACATGCACTGAGTATTGACCTCCATGTTTTGTTACTTAAATATTAAAGATACTGTTTTCTCACATTCGAACAGCTTCTGCTCTTTTTTCCTTAGCTTCAGAATGTGGAGGTGGGAGTCTTAGCACCTCAAAGCCGAGTGCATCTCCCTGGGGTGTTTCTGTTTGCAGAATCTCTGTCTTCTCAGCAGCAGCCTGGCTGCCTGGAGGCCAGCCAGGTCTGATCCAGTCCAGTTAGCAGTTTCTGCAACTTGGGAAGCCTGAATAAAAAGGGATTCCCAGAGCTGCCGGGCATGCAGCATGGGATCCAAAAACCAAGTTTAGCCTGTCTGACCCTGAGTGTGCCAGCCTGGAGTGTCTAATGTCATTGGTAAGCCCATGAGCTAGTAAAACAAGAGAGTCAGTGCCTGTCCCCTTGGTGACATCAAGGTCTGGCTTGACCAGCTCCATTAGCCATACTCACTGAGGCTGCATCAGGCTATGGAAACAGCATGCTCTATAGAAGCAGAACATCCCAATCTCAAATCCAGGCCGCACCATTTCCCAGCTGTGTCAGCTTGAACAAAACACTTAACCTTTCAGAATCTCAGTTTCCTTATCTACAGACTAGGTATAATAAGGCTAATGGAATAATGTGAGTAAAGGATCTATTTAAGTGAAAACATCTGACTTAAACAACTTAGGAAACCAGGGCCTTGGCTTGTGTAGCTAGCATATGAGGCCAGGGTTGGTTTCAGGCACAGAAGGATCGAGGAATACGCTCGAGACCCTACCTTTTTCTGCTCACGTCTCAGTTCTGCTTTCCTCTCAGTTGGTGTGTTTCTCAGGCAGGTTGTTCCCACAGGCTAGCAGGGATGGCTGATCATATTTCCAGGCATAGGCCATCTTTCGGCTCGGGAAACTTGCCAAAAAGGAGGTATCTCTTTCCTAATATCTGTAGGAGAAAAAAATCCTGATAAAACTCATTGGACTATTTGGGTCATGAATCTATTCCTATCCAGGTATCCATCCATCATCTCTTCCTATAGCCAGAGCAATGGTATTTAGCTTGGCCAAGCCTGGGTTCCACAGTCAAAACGTGGAGATGGGGACTTCCCTGGCGGCACAGTGGTAAAGAATCCGCCTTACAATGCAGGGGACGCGGGTTCGATCCCTGGTCAGGGAAGTAAGATCCCACATGCCGCGGGGCAACTAAGCCCACATGCCACAACTACTGAGCTCACACGCCTCGACGACAGCCCGCGTGCTGCAAACTAAAGAGCCCACGTGCCCTGGAGCCTGTGGGCCACAACTAGAGAAGAGAAAATCCTGTGCCCGCGTGCACCACAATGAAGAGCCCGCGTGCCACAACTAAGACCCGACGCGGCCAAAAATAAATTAAATAAATAAATAATAAATAAATCTTAAAAAAAAAGAGTGGAGATTTGTCATATACCACAAAGACTATATCCTAAGGACCCAGAGTCCTTAGCAATCAGGCACTCATTGCTTTGCCTTGATTTTATTTTATTTTTTTACCCCTTTGGTTGAAACTGAACTCCAAAAAAACCTTCAGAGGCACAACCTCTGAACCTCTCTGACCATTTACCAAATAGCACAGTATTTACAGTACAGAGAGGGAAGATCTGGGAGACTTCTTTGGTTCTCCCAGGAAACTGATAATTACAACCTAAAAATGGCAAAAAAAGAAAAGAAAAGAAAAGAAAAGAAAACAACCTTCACATTCAATTTTAAACAAGTGGGATTACCAAACTGGATAGTAGAAAACTAAGGTTAAGGACGTTTTGAAGACTCTGTGCGAAAACAGTATGTGCAAGTCATAACGTACAAGCTCAAAATATGACTCATCACTGCTTTCCATAAAAATCCCTGGGGAATCCTGAGGAGTGGGCTAGTGTTTCGCTGTCATTCATGTTGAGGTCCAAAAGAAAGAGGGTTAAATCCATGTTTCCATGGGATGCCCAATTCTTTTACCTTTTTTCTCAGGTAATATTCAGCCCCATCCTGCCACCACAGATATTATACAGGGTCAACCACTGCAATGACTACAATTTGCGCCAAAGTGCCTGGTATCTCAGAGTTGGAGCATTTCATTGGAGAGAGCACTGGGCTTGGAATCCAGTCTCTGGGGAAACCTGAACTTCTGGTCCCAACTCCAGGGCCAACCAGTTATGTGACCTTCAGGGATCAATCACAATGATTCACCAACACGTTTTCACTATTTTGTTCCTTATCAAGTCCTTGGGATTATCAGTACTGCATTTAGTGCTTTACATACCTTATCTCTAATCCCCCAACAACCCTGATGTCTCCTCATCAACCTCCATCCTGTGACCAGTCTGAGTGGCCCAAAGCTCCCAGATGCTTGTCAGGAACCACACACGAGCAAACGTACACTCACCGATACTCACACAGACTCAGTCAGCTGTATCTCTGGGTCCTCAGCGGCACCCACAGTTTCTTTGATTTTTCAGTTCTCAAGCGTTTGCATACACCTCGGAGCTGCTTTGGAACTATTCCGTTTGTCCAGCTGAAGCCAGGCTGATTTATCATCCTTCCCAATCCACCCTGAGGAAGGAAAGGGATGATTTTCTTCAGAATAGCCCAAATGAATGTGAGATGAGTAAAAGAGGAATTAGGAGTAGGGATAAACAGAGTTTCCTTTTGGTTTAGTATTTAGCGCAAGACACTATATCGTGGAGAAATAATGTCACTCAAGTTCTTCAAAAGTATTCAAATCCTATTCTGGAGCAAAAGTATTTAATTTAGGTACAGAAAAAAGGGTCTAACAGTGATGGTTTTCAGTATGCATAGCACCACATACTCGGTACTAAAGGCAGCTACTACCTAATGATCAAATAAGATGAAAACCCTTAGCTACCCCTACTATAGGACTGCTAAAAGAAATCAGAGATTTCTTCCTTGGAGAACCTTCCAGGGAGAGTTGGGACCTGCCTGGAGATGAGGAACATACAAGTCCCTTCTATAGAAAATATCACATTTTGTCTTATCTTTTAACTTAGATTTTCGGAGGAAATGTAAAGATAATGTAAAACCTAATAGGCAAAAGGCTAAAAATATTTGTTCTTTAATCCAGCAATTCTTTTATTCACATCCTCTATGGAAATAATCATAAATATTTATGCCCAAAGATATATATCAATTGTTTGGAATAGTGAAACTGTATCATCCTAAAATCCAGCTAGAGGAAGACTTACATAAATAATAGTTTATACATATAAATTAATACACAGCCATTAAATTCTTAAGATTTTTTAAAATATTAATTCTTTTAACTAGTGCATTGAAAAATGCCCTGGAAAGAAATATATTCCAAAATATTTTAAAGTGGTTGTTTTTATAGTGATATAATGATTCTTTTTCTTTATTTGTACTTCTCCGTACTTTCCAAATTTTCTTCAATGAGAATATCTTCATTTCCTATCCAGAGGAAAAACACAAACCTAAGAACTTATGAAGGATCAAAAACTTGAAAATAACATCCAGAAATGGCACAATATGAATGTACTTAACTATACACTTAAAAATAGTTAATATGATAAATTTTGTTGTGTGTTTTTTCTTTACCACTATTTAAAAATAATAATAACATCCAAGCAGGAAGTCCACAAGGGCAGGTGCAGCCTGTTACCTGGAGACCAGACCATCTCAGACAGCTTGGAGGGAGGAAGCTGATAAGTCCTGGCTGAATAGAGCTCTCTGTTTATTCTGAACCAATAAAATAAAATGCTTATGAGCCCAGAAACTGGACCTCTACTGAGTTGTCTTAGTTTTTCCCCTTTGGAGACACTTTGGTATTCATTTCTCCATTTCATCACCTCTACTCAAACTTGAAGATGGGAGACAGAGGCCCACACCCCGATAGTGGGCAAGGACGAGGAGAGAGTCAGGGGGAGCTAGAACAAGTGTTGGAGTCCATACGCAGGTTTAACCTCTTACTTTCTCCCCAAGGCCACACGTTTCCACCCCATTGGCCTCCCTGGTTCCCAACGCCTTTTTCTGGACGAAAGGGCCAACTCAAAAGAGCGAGGACAAGCTTGCTGTGGGGCAGGTGATCTAATGTTGGCAGGTGGCCTGGACCTTCACTCTCCTGTGTAGGGAAGTATCCAGAGCAGACCGTCGGTTCCCAAGCCTTCAATACCTGAAACACATCAGACCTGCATCGGGGAAAGAAGGGGCTTGGTAAAAGCCATATGTCTTGTATCTAAAGAGGAAGACCTTAGGGGCCTCAATGACTTTCTCAGGGTTTCTAAAAGATAATCTGAATCTCAGTTGGTGTGTTACCCTTAGACTCCACTCAGACATGTTAGGCAAAATTTAGTAGCCTTTTTTTAATTGGGAAAGTAACGTTTTAGAAACCTAGGCTTACATAAAAGTGAAGAAAACAAACTAAACTCCCCTTTCCTGAACAGACATTAGAAATTAAGAGAAAAACATTGATGGCAGAACTGAATGATGATGAAAGATCTCTTCGAGCCTTAAAAACTATATAGAAAATTACTAATCTTAATACTACTATCAGTATCATCTACTGAGATCTAGTAGCTCTCAGACATAGCTTCAGGCCCTTTTTGTACACTAGCTCCAATCCTCAAAATAACTCAGGAGACAAGTATTATTATCCTCATTTCACATATGAAGACACGAAGGCTCAGAGAGGTTAAGTGTCTTGCCTAAGTAAGGTGATCAACTGTCCTGGTTTGTGATAAACTGTCCTGAGTTTAGCACTGAAAATCTTGTCTTCCAGGAAACCCCTCAGTCCTCGGCAAATTAGGACATCTGGTCACCCTATGCCAAAGCTACATAGCTAATAGGAAAGCATGCTCCAACCAAGGTTTGTCTGCCTCCACACCTCACTCTCTTTCCACTATGCCAGAGTGAATCCCACTAAGGCAAAATGCATACATAAATACAGACAAAGGAGGGAAGGAAGGAAGGAAGGGAGAGAGGGAGGGAGGGAGGGAGGAATAAGTCTACTTTAAAGGAAAAAGTAATTGCCTATGAAACCAAGAAGCATAATACTTAAAACAACATACTGTAAAATTTCAATCTTTAATTCTCTAATTTTAAACAAAATGTCCAAAAAGAGCAAATCTGGTCTTCCCTGGTGGTGCAGTGGTTGAGAGTCCACCTGCCAATGCAGGGGACACGGGTTTGTGCCCCGGTTCGGGAGGACCCAACATGCCGCAGAGCGGCTGGGCCCGTGAGCCATGGCCGCTGAGCCTGCGCGTCCAGAGCCTGTGCTACGCAACGGGAGAGGCCACAACAGTGAGAAGGAGGTGAGGGAGGTGAGGTGATGGAGGTGAGGTGAGGAGAGGGAGGTGAGGTGAGGGAGGTGAGGGAGATGAGGTGGAGGAGGTGAGGTGAGTTGAGGGAGGTGATGAAGGTGAAGTGAGGGTGGTGAGGTGAGGGAGGTGAGGGAGGTGAGGTGATGTGTGAGAGGTGAGGTGAGGGAAGTGAGGTGATGTGTGAGAGGTGAGGTGAGGGAAGTGAGGGTGGTGAGGTGAGGGAGGTGAGGTGACTGAGGCGTACCGCCAAAAAAAAAAAAAAGAGCAAATCTATTGTAAATGGTGGACAGAAGATGGTGGTGATGGAGGAGGACATTAGGCTAGCTCTTCCCTCTGAGCTGATACATTCAGCCTCTGCAAAATTCTCAGTGTGCTGTGTGACATGGGTGCATGTTTAAGGCTGAGGAGACCTGTGGTGTGATGCCAGAGCGTCAGGGAAGGCCCAGAGCCCCCAAAGGGCATTCTCTGCAGGTGAAATCCCTGATCCCTCCAGTGGTGACAGCCAAAAACCACCCAAAGGTCACTGAGATTGGGTTTGGGTTGAGGCACATTTCATCTCAGCACCAATCTTATGTTAGAGCTCCCCAACACTCTGGGTTCTGAGTCAATTTCCATCAATCGAGAGTTTTTTCATTCCTTTCTTGTCTGAAGTGGAGCTGGATGTGACCTGCTCACTCTGGTCTCAGGTTTGTGGCCAGTCCAGGCTTTTCCTGTTATCAAAGCTGCCACCCTTAGCCCTCGTTGACAATAAGAAGCTTATTTATTTTGTTCAACAATCCAACTTGAATTTCCCTAAAGAATTTTTTGAAAGGTAAAATAGCAAACATATTAATCATGTAGGACTTTGCCGCCCATACTTATTGCCCAAAGGAGGACAGTTGCTATGGCAATGGCTCTGGTAAGGAGGATGGAGTCTGGCTGAAGGGTGAATAAAATACCATAATAGGGCATAGGCCACCCAGCTAGCCCCCCCTTATGATCCTGGGAGTGTTTGCCCAAGTCTTAGGAGTTAAGTCATAATTAAGAGAGAATGAGAGAAAGAAAAATGTCCAACAAGCATTTTGAGGGATGGAGGTGGAACATCAGAATGGGTGGGTGTATGTGACTGTGTCTTCTCCTGAGGGCTGGCAAAACCCTCCCACCACTAGCCCTTGTGCAGACAGATCAGCCCCATCCATCTGCAAAGGGGCACAGCCAACGGGGCAGAGAGAAGCCAGTGAAGGGTTCACTGGAGAGCTGGCATTGGAATGACCCTCCTGGCCTCTCTGGCAACATACTCCAAGTCACTACCGGATTCATTCTCTGTGACCCAGTGGTCCCTTCCTGGGAATCTGCCCAAAGGAAATCATCCTGACTCTAAAAAAAGCTTGTTCTGTGGCTAAGGGAACCATCAGCTGAAGGTATTTGGTAGTACTTTTGATAGTATTATCACACCAGATATACGTCTTTCCATGTGCAAGAAATACTAGTGAAATTGGTGGGAGAAAGCTGAACAAAAATAAAACTTTACCTTCTAAAAAAAGCAAAATTCAGCCCCTATGGAGAGAATAAGTTCTCCACTTGCAGAATTTGTAACATTTCTGTGCACCAACCCGCATTCTCATTACTGCCAGGGCTGTGCCTATAAAAAGAATATCTGTGCAATGTGAGGAAAAAGGGTTTGTTACCAAAACCCACCAGCAAACATCTGTCTAGATGTATTGATGCACTTGCTGGCTTTCAGTATGATTTTACTTTCTTCTTGGACTTTTCAAGGCACAACATAGATGTTCAAGTTACAAAATAACATGTTTTAAGGCAAATAAGTAAGTTTAAAGCAGGGGAGTTGATAGGTATTCATTCTTCCGCCCTTAAGAAGTTCTGAATAGCAACAATGTAACTAGCCTTCTGCCTTAAATTGTTATTTTCCTTACAACCACTTTACTGAACTTGAATAAGTGGCAAATTTAATGGAAAAAATTTCCTGCTTTATTTGCACTTTTTATTTAACATTATTCATATGATTCTTATTATCCTCTCCCTCTATTATATTTACAGATATGGCAGATGTGAGGAGGAGACTTAATATTTTGCTCTGAACTTGGCATCCAGACTTCAAATTCTCCCCTCATTCCCTTGTTGGTTGCACAGTTCTTCAAATCAACAGTTGCTAAATTAATTGCAATTTCACAGGGTGTTTAAATATTTGAGACCATTGTGGCTGAATGGTTGCTTGGTAATCAGCCCAGACCCAAATCAAACACAAGTTGTGTTTATGATTTTTTAATTTGTCCTTGAAGCCAAAATGTCAATACCTTCCTTTCTTTTCTTTTTAATTTTTTTAATTGAAGTATAGTTGATTTACAATGCCGAGCCAATGTCTGCTGTACAGCAAAGTGACTCAGTTATACATACATACATGTTCTTTTTTATATTCTTTTCCATTATGGTTTATCACAGGTTATTGAATATAGTTCCCTGTGCTATACATTAGGATCTTATTATTTATCCATTCTAAATGTAATAGTTTGCATCTACGAACCCCAAACTCCCAGTCTCTCCTCCCTCCCCTCTCCCCCTAGGCAACCACAAGTCTGTTCTCTATGTCTATGAGTCTGCTTCTGTTTTGTAGATAGGTGCATTTGTGCCTTATTTTAGTTTCCACATATAAGTGATATCATATGATATTTGTCTCTCTCTGACTTACTTACTTCACTTAGTATGATAATCTCCAACATGTGGCATCCATGTTGCTGAAAATGGCTTTATTTTGTTCTTTTTTATGACTGAGTAGTATTCCATTGTATATATGTACCACAACTTTATCCATTCATCTGTCGATGGACATTTAGGTTGTTTCCATGTTTTGGCTATTGTGAACAGTGCTGCTGTCAACATAGGGCTGCATGTATCTTTCTGGTTTTCTGTTTTGTTTTGTTTTGTTTAACATCTTTATTGGAATATAACTGCTTTACATTGGTGTGTTAGTTTCTGCTGTATAACAAAGTGAATCAGTTATACATAAACATATATCCCCATACCTCCTCCCTCTTGCGTCTCCCTCCCACCCGCCCTATCCCACCCCTCTAGGTAGACTCAAAGCACCGAGCTGATCTCCCTGTGCTATGTGGCTGCTTCCCACTAGCTACCTATTTTACATTTGGTAATGTATGTATGTCCATGCCACTGTCTCACTTTGTCCCAGCTTACCCTTCCCCCTCCTTTCATATGAGATCAAGAACACAAGAAACACCCCACACTGGACTTCAGAAAAACATTACACACATTACCTTGAATTCAAGCTGTCATGAAAACCAGGAGAGCAGTGTTCACCCATGAGGATGTATAATATAAATGAATCACCACTCTTTGGGAAAGTTCTTTGAAGTAGAAACCAATTTTTTTTTCTTTATCTCCTCCTCTCTCCCACCAAAATAGATGATAGATGATTGATAGATAGATAGATAGGAACGAAGCAGGGGGGAAGACTTTGGGCACGAAGAAGTTCAGTGCAGCATTGTTTTTAATTCTGTAAAACTGGAAAAGGGAAAACAAAAACCTTAATCTTAACAGCAAGGAAAAAGTTAAGCTATGATGCAGTAGCACAGTGAAATATAATGCAGACAATAAAATGATGTTTAAGAAATCATCATAACATATGGAGAAATTCTCATCCTTTCATGCTACAAGAAAAGGTAAAATTCATCATTGTAAATGCAATATAATTTAATCATAGGGAAAACATGTAAGAATCTGGAAGGAAATGCATCAAACTATTGACAGTTCTTGTCTTGAAGTTCTGAGACCAGGGTAAGTATATTTTCTTCTATTCCATTTTTTCCAAGTTTTCTATAACAGGCATGTAATTTTTATATTTGCAATAACAATCAACTCTTTAAAAAACCCAATACCTACCTCTGACCTCATAGCTATTCCCAACCCACATTGCTCTTGTCTACTTCTACTACAGAGACTGAAAAAGGTGAAGTAGTCACTTTTCCAGCCACCTCTGTCCTAGCAGAAGACACCTGACACAATTCTAGCCAATAAGATGTGAGTGGCAGTCTGAGCCCTGCCTTTCCCCCTTCCTCCTCCTTCTTATCTAGAATGTAGTGACTGAGGCTGCATCAGGCATCTGGGAACCAAGCTGGATAGGCCAAGAGACTCACAGATATGCTGGCTGTAACACTGTCCGGTACTGAGCCAATGCCAGCAGCTGAGAGCTGTTAAGAACATGATGCAAAGTGTTGGAGAAAGCTCTGCAGCAGCAAGGCCAGGAGTGGAGGTTCTCACCCATTAGATTCATGGGGTGAGATTTGGTAAATACTGACGCCTGGGTCCTGACCCTGGAAATGCTGATTTAATTGGTCTGGGCTGTGCTCTGGACAACATGATTATTTTTAAATTCCCCAGGTCATTCAGCCAGAGTTGAGAACAAAGTTCTGGAGGCATATAGAAGATGAGGTCTGAGACAACATCCCACTACCCAATGGTTCAGACTTCCCATTATGTGAAACCAATAAACCCCACTGTCACTGGATTTTCTGTAACTAGAAGTTGGATGTATTCCTAACTGATGCAATTGTACTGCTTCTTAAGGCTGGCCCAAATGTGTGAAAACATGAGCAAAAAAAAATAAAATAAAATTTCATAGCACATAGCAGTCACATAGATATTTCTCCTTCTCAGTGTGGACTTTTCCCCATTTGAAATCACACCCAGGTAAAGACAGATTTATTAAGTATGTAAAAGTACAGTTTCATTGCCAAGAGGGAGCCCCCAAACTTACAATTTCATGCCCTCTCATTCCTTCTATGCCTCCATTGGTATTGCCCCCTTTGTGGCAGAGACCAGGAACTATGGCAAAAATCCCACATCACATCCTGGCCCGGCCCCCAGGCTCCCTCCCCTTGATGTTAGCACCTGGCTATACGTCTGAACTGTAATACCTTAATCCTCAAAGTATGGTCCATGGACCATAAGTTTTGGTATTGTAACTGAGCAGGACCCTGTAAGACCTTCCCAGGAAAGACCCCCTCCCCCATATCCTTTAGCTTTAGCTCTTCTCTGAAGTACCTAGATAGTAGTATCTGAAGCACATTTCCTGAGTTGTTTTACAGATGCTAAAATCACCACCAAACGGAAAAAGTTAACTACTTGATGACCATGAGCACATAGCCCCCCTGACCTACTGGTACCTAAGGATTGATAATGTTAACTGCTGTGACACTGCGCTGTTACCTCACCATCAATCACTCAATCAGAGAATTGTGCACAAACTGATCACATACCCTGGGACTCCCCTCCCTCACCTGGCCTTTTAAAATGCTTTGCTGAACCCATCAGGGAGTTCAGGTGATTTGAGCACCAGCTGCCCTGGACTCCTTGCGTGGCGCCCTGCAATAAACACTGCACTTTCCTTCACTTCCCACCACCACAGGACACTTCACTCCAGTGTTCTGGAGTCAGGACACTGACTTTACTGAGCATGGGCAAGCAGACCCAAGTGTGGTTCCATAACAGTGTTACCTGGGAGCTTGTTGAAATGCAGACTCTTGATGCCCAGACCTATTGAATCAGAATCTGCATTTTAATAAGATCCTCAGGTGATTCTTATGCTTGTTAAAATTTGAGAAACCCTGCTGTAAGAAAGCCCTAGAATTAATTATGTTTAAAGTAATGGTTCTCTCTCTAATACACTCTCCTTTTGGTTCCTCTTTTGCTGTTAAAAAGAAATGGAGGAGGGGAAGGCAGAAAGGACAAGAGAAAAGTAAAGCTGTCACTGAGGCTGCTGTGAAAAAAAATGAGTAGGGCATGCTTGCCTATGTCACCAGTGGACTCCCCCTCTTTCCCCTCCCCAGGCTAAGGGCGGGAACTTGAGCCCCCTCACCCTCAGCCCTCTCCCCACTAGTGTCCATCCCAGGTGAATACTCCACCTACCCACCAGAGGAAATGGGAAAGGAGCATATTAAATTCCTTCTTTTAACCTTTTTGCTGCAGCAAGTGTGCCAATCCCACAGCAAGTCCTTTAGGGATGTAAAATTTCAGACAATTTTGAAAGGAAAAAATCACCACTTTTTGTGTGTATATAGAAGAAAATAGGACCCTAGGGGAAATGAAGGGATGGGAGAGGGCAGGAGAAGTGGAGCTGAGTGGAGCCTATATATCCATTGAGGAATTCTCACACAACGGAACATCTACCACGAGGGAGATCTGTTTGCAGGAGGATCTGGGAGAAAGATTGTAGATGTCTATGAGACTGACACTTAGATCCTGGCACACAACGTTAAGGCTTTAGCAACAAGAGAGGACAAAGTCTGTCTCCAAAGTTATAAAGGGAGGGGTTATACATGGAGAGAAGAAAGTCACTCTGAGGCAGGAGAGAGGCAAGGTGTCCCGATGTGGTCCTGGAACAGTGGTTCAGCATATCTGGTATAGAACGTTTTTAAGTCAGACACAGGTTGGCATTGCTCACCAGCCACTAGGAGCTTATGCCAAGTTTGGGGCAGAGGAGGCTAGACCTGGGTAGGTGAAGTTCCACTTGGATGAGAGCCTCCCCCCAGCTCAGACAGAGGTAGCTAAGCAAACTGATGCTTGTGTCAGCTGGAGTTATAACCCTTGCCTCTCAGTCAATGAGGCAAGCTGAGCTGACACAGGAAGCTCACCCCCACACCCAGTTCAAACACATAGGTATGCTGTATAAAATTAAACAGAAAGGGGCTTCCCTGGTGGCGCAGTGGTTGAGAGTCCGCCTGCAGATGCAGGGGACACGTGCCCCGGTCCGGGAAAATCCCACATGCCGCAGAGCGGCAGGGCCCGTGAGCCATGGCCGCTGAGGCCCGCGTACCGCAAAAAAAAAAAAAAAAAAAACTTTTGTTACTTTTTAGCCAAACTGAACTGTGCTGGAAATGAAAAAAAGAACTCAAAGGCAGAGTGATGAGTGGGAGTTGATGGCTCACTGGGGGGTGGGGGGGTGTTCCACTAGACATACACCATGGGGTTTGTATTTTAACCTCTTTTGGAAAATCTCAGCCCCCACACATTTGATATTTGAACTGAGTTCACTGCATAAAGGGGAATACCGCTCTCACTGGCCCCAAAACACGGAAGAGATACGTGCCACTGATTGTGGACCAAAGATGGGAAAGAAATCACCTGTGAGAAAAATGAACCCACATTCTATGTTGTATATAGAGCTTCATGTCTACAATCTGTGCTTCTCCACGTTCTTCTTGGCTTAGGGGTTTTGCCTGGCAGAAAAGTTATTAGCAGAAGTCGTCTGGAGGAGCTTCCAGTATGGCTTAGAAAGCTCCTTCCAGACTGATCCTCCTGCAGATAACAAATATAAAAGCTGTAAAAAATAGAAAAAGCAACCACCTGAAGCCACTAGAGAGTGAACAAAGACAGGCATATTCTGGAAGGTAGTTTACACTTGGAAGAAAGAAAACTCACACAAAGCAGGTTTCTGTGGCTTCTAGCCCAAGGGAAGAACAGAGTTAGGCAGCAAAAAGCAGCTAAAACTCTATTAGAAAATCTATAGTCTTTATGGACTGAAGAATCAGAGAAAAGAGTTCAGGGCAACTAGAGCCACCATAAAGTAAGGGGAGAATACCGGAAGAAAGACACCCAGAGGTGTAAGGTCTAAATTTTGTATGTAATATTTTCCTCAAATCTCTGAGTAAACTCTATACATGCAGGGCTGACTAAAAACAGCTGCCTTAGGTAAAAAACTGAATGGAGATTTGAGATGCCCCCCAAGAAACAGAGTTTGCAGTTCAAATACAAGCAAGTTAATTGTCAACTCAAACAAACAAACAAACAAATCAACACTCTGGAAGAATATAGTAAAATCCAATGTGTCTAGAACATAACATTTACAACATCCAGAACAGAATCCAAATTATTTTACATGCACATGACATGACCCATTTTTAATAGAAAAGGCAATCAATGGAGACTGGCTTCAAGATAACATAGATGCTGGAAGTAACAGACAAGGATTTTAAAGTGGCTAATGTAACTATGCTCAAATACATAAAAGAAAATATGCTCATAATGAATGAAAAGATAAGAAATATCAGCAGAAATAGAAACTATGTTTTCAAATGAAATTCTAAAACTGACAATATAATTTCTGTAACAAAAATGTATGAACTTATAATCAAAATGGAGATGACAGGAAACCATCAGTTAACTTGAAGATAGATCTGTAGAAATTACCCAAGGACAGAGAAAAAGAACAGTGACATGTAGGACAATATCAAAAAGAAACAATGGAGGCCAGAAGACGGTGGTATGATATAATTAAGGTGCTGGAAGAAAAAACTGTCAAGCTAAAATGATATATTCAGCTCAATTATCTTTTAATAATAATTAAAAGTGAGTGAAGGCAAAATATAGTTTTCTGATAAAAAGAAATCATGAGAATGCATTGCCAGCAGATCTACACTACAAAAACTGCTAGAGAAAGTTCTTCAGACTGAAGGGAAATGATACCAGATGGAAACTAGGATCTTCAGGAAGAAATGAAGAGCACTAGAAACAAATCTTATTAAATAGGACATTGTATATCACTAGATATAATGCAAGGCTCAAAGCCTGAGAATTTGAGACAATCAGTGCACTACATCCATCCTTCCACCACCACAGCATTTCTGGGCAGCTGTCAGGGTTCCCACACTCCCCCACATGGCCGGGAGTAGCAATAGAGCCACATTAAGAAGGATATATCTGCTTATGTACAGAGAGGAAACACAAGAGCATTGAGTAAGTAATAGTGATAGGCAAATCTTGGCAGTCTTTAAATCCAATACTAAACCAGGAAATTCTTAACTTTGAAAGCTTAATTGAAAGAATATTTTCAAAATTGTTACTTTACACATTTGATACAGAGGTGAAAGCTTCCAGGATGAGAATTTCCTCACAATCCCCATATCTCAAAGGTATCACTTTGTAGGTCTTTAGGTGATAAACAAAGGCAGTATAGAAGACAAAGAACAAATCAATGGCTATTCTCTGCATGTCTTGTCTCATATTAGGAGATAGTGTCAGCTTTTTAAAAATGTATTTTCATTTTATACTCATCACCAAGCTATTGGTCTGTTAGACATCTCTTCTTGTGTTTTGATCTCTCTGTTTGGTGTGTTAACACTGAATATTTTGAGCAACACATGGGTTTCTTTGATTTGTGTTTATGGATGAAATGTGTAACAGTAAGAACAAAGTCAATTGCATAGGCCTTGGTTCTCAACCAGAATGTGCTAAGGAATGGGAGGCTTCTGGACTCCTAGAAGTATAACAGCCAAAAAAATGTAATTTTATGCCTAGCACATTGAGTGGACTGATTGAAAATATCTGCTAATATAATTTCTTCACACTAGGGTGATGGTGGGAGAATTATGTGTATATATGAAAGTTGTAGGGTGATAAGATTTTGAAAGAAATGAAACTAAATTCACTCTGCTTTTAATCACCTAGAAATTTTTTTTAAAAAGGATTACAAGTGTCAATTACTCATCATAATTGATGGCAAATAGTTCAACTCTCCTCTCCCTTTAAGCATATTTCTCCCCTGAATGTAGAAGAAAAGGCTTTCTGGAGCAGCAGTCCTTATGTTAGACACCCTCAAGGGAATTATTATAGCCCCTGCTGCTGACAGTTTAACCTCAGAGCAGTCACTGAGGAGTATGATTCACAGAGGAGGATGAGACAAAGAGTGTAAAGATACTATTGTGAAACCCAATAGCTGGCTGCCCTCTGGTTCCCCTGCTCTACCCTGATTTCATGTTGCAATGGAATGGAAACTCCAAAAATAGGCTAAACATGGGGCATCTACACTTGGAGAGAATGTGCAACACTTTAACATTCTATTTCCTAAATGGAAGCTAGCTCTTCTTTCTATGAACAGGAGAATTGGCACTTCATTTATTCTTCCCCAAATGGGTTTCATGCATATAATATACTTTCAATATTCACCTGTATTCACTTATTGAACAAAATGTACTGAATGTCTATTTTACACAAACATGTAGAAAATTTGCCATTAAAATAAAATATTTATAAACCATGTAGCAAAATATTTTTAAAATTATGAAAGGAAGGAAGGAAGGGAGGGAGGGAGGAAAGGAGGAAGGGAGAGAGAGAGAGGAAGAAAGAAAAAAAGAAAGAGAGAGAGAGAAAGAAAGAAAGAAAGAAAGAAAGAAAGAAAGAAAGAAAGAAAGAAAGAAAGAAAGAAAGAAAGAAAGAAAAAGGAAGGAAGGAAGGAAGAAAGATAATAGCCTGAAATAACTGAAATTATAAGGTCCCAGAGCAGGTACTCCATATGGATGCATCCACATCCCAGCATACACAAGCTTCCCTCACTAAAACATCTTTCACTAAAATTAAGCTCACTATCAAAAATTATAAAGCATGTGAGGAAATAAATCATGATGAGAAAGTCACCAGATATGAAAACCAAGAGAAATCAAAAATCAAGATCTACAGCTAATAGAAAAATATAAGAGGCTGTAAAATAAGGACACTTTAAATGTGTCCCCCAAAAAAGAATTGGGAAAAACGAACAGGTGGTATTTTAAAATGAACCAAATAGAAATGCTGGAAATTTAAAATATAGTCATTGATGTAAGAATCATAGTCAGGTTAAATAATGGACTAGATATAGCATTCTATCTCAGAAGAATGAGTAAAGGAAATGACTCAGCACAAGAAGAGAAAGAGATGTAATGCCTAAAAAAGATTTTAGAGACATGACACACAAGATGAGGAGCTTTAACATTCACTTAATATGGATCCAAGAGAAAAGATTAGTCAACCTGGAGGAGAAGAAATGTCTCTAGAACTGGAGAAAGACATTCTCTGGTATGAAAAGTACACTGCCTCCTGAGGAGAATTAAGCTATACTTAGGGACATAGTCATGAGAATGTAGTATATCAGGAATAAGAAGAACATCTTAAGATAAGTAAAGAAAAGATTATTTATTATAAATCCATGACAATGAGACTGACATCAGTACCAAAAAATGCCAGAAGACTTTGTAATCATATCTTCAAAGTTCAGAGGAAAAACAGTTGTCAAGCTCGAATTTTACAACCAGCTAAACTATCATTCCAAAGTAAGGGCAAGATGAAGTCTTTCCAGGGACCAGCATAAAAGATACTGACCATTCCAGCTGTCATTGTGCTCAGGAAACACAATGTGACTGTGTGAGCCACACAGAATTCTCCCAGTGGAAAAGGGTCAGGTCTGAGGAACTAGAGGCCTTGTTGACTCTATCAGGTGGGTATTGCCAAGCCAATACTACTGAGGATTATATCCAGACACTTAAGAACAGGTGGGCCTTGAAGAGCAAGCATCATCTTAGCTTTAGTGCTTTTTACCCACCTAAATTACTTCATTAGTTTGAGGAGAACAAAGATAACACATTCTAGGTAGGCAGAGGGACCAGCTAAATCTACATTGTGCTCAACCTGGGATGCAAGCATATATGGATATCCTGGTCAAGTCTTTTTGTATGTAAGGAGCAGAAAACTCACTGTATGATTTGGGGCCTCTCTGCCAGCTGCTTACTCCTCAATTAAAAATGGTTGGCCCACCCAGATCCAACTCTGCATGAACTTTTAGTTAAAGTATCTACTACAATCTAAGCAGAACCTACGTTTCTCTTAGTTTAAATTCTTCTCATGAGAGAAAATCTGACTGACCACTAACCAATGAAAATTTTGTCATCCTCTGTGAAGGGTGCACCTCTGATCCAATCAGTTCTGCCCCTGTAGTAGCCTTGGCTACTCAACATCCATCCTATCACCATCATTTTTTCTTGGTAAAGAAGTATATCCACCCTCCATCCTATGGCGCTTTCCCCAGCTCAAAGGGTATATTTTGATTGGCCTAAGTCAATCATAGTGACACATTCCCCTTCCCAGGGATTGGTTTAGGGAATGGAGCATATGATCCAGTTTTAGCTAGTGATTTATAAAGGAAAGTCTGTTGGAGGATTCTAAAAAAAGATTTCTTCACTTCCTAATGAGAAGACAGCAAAACCTACAGACCCATCCCCCAAATACACACACACACGCACACACACACACACACACACACACACACACACACACACACATTCTTCCTCCATCTAGCATAACCATGATTATATGTGATGACTGGAAACATTGAAGCTAGGTTGCTACCAGCCTGAAGATGAAGGAGAGCAGAAGAGAAGTCTAGAGAAGGTGGAAACAGAATTCTAATTTTGCTCCTCATTTGCAGACATTCCATCTCTGAACTCTTTGTAATGTATGATAGTTTGCATCTTTATTGCATAACCAAATTTCAGTTGGGATTTACTACTACTTAAAGCAAATGTATCTTAATTAAAAGAAACACGGACACCCAGGCCAGGCTTTCATCAGAGACCTTGAGTGGGTACAGCTCCCACAGAAATATCCATTGTGCCAAGTGGGTTTGGTAGACTTGAGGAGCATGAGGAATGAAGTATGTCCGAGAAAATCCCGTCTCAAGAGAAGAAAAATGACAAAGAACAGGTTTACTTCAAGCATGAGTAGGGATGATTCTGGATGCAGTGTGTAATTTTGATTGTCCTCTAACCTAGTGTGCATAGACTTGTGTCTGAGTTCTAGGGCAAATGCATTGCAAAAAGAAGCAAAACATATTAATGGCTACAGTAGTCCTCCCTTATCTGCCGTTTTGCTTTCTGTGGTTTCAGTTACCACTGGTCAACTGTGGTCCAAAATTATTAAATGGAAATTTCCAGAAATAAAGTCATAAGTTTTAAATTGTGCACCATTCTGTGTAGTGTGATGAAATCTCATACCATCCCACTCCGCCCTACTCCATCCTACTCTGTCTTATCCAGGAAGTGAATCATCCTCTTGTCCAGCGTATGACACCTATTAGTCGCTTAGTAGCCATCTTGGTTATCAGATACACTGTCATGTTATCACAGTGTTTGTGTTCAAGAAACCCTTGTTTTATTTAATAATGGCCCCAGTGGGAAGAGTAGTGTTGCAGGCAACTCAGATATGCCAAGGAGGAGCCTTAAAGCGCTTCCTTTAAGTGAAAAGGTGAAAGTTCTTGACATAAGGAAAGAAAAAATATGCTGAGGTTGCATATTTATGGTGAGACTTATGGTTAGAATGACCTTCCTGTCTGTGAAATTGTGAAGAAGGAAAAAGAAATTTGTGCTAGCTTTGCTATCATACCTTAAACTGCAGACGTTACTGCCACAGTGCATGATAAATCCACTTTTATTAGTATACTGTTATAATTATTCTATTTGGTTATTAGTTATTATTTAACAACAATCTCTTACTGCATCTAATTTATAAATTAAACTTTATCATAGGTATGTATGTATAGGAAAAAATATAGTATGTATAGGGTTAGGTACTCTCTGCGGGTTCAGGCATCCACTGGGGGTCTTGGAATGTATCCCCCATGGATAACGGGGAACTACTGCACTTCACTAAAATCTTAATGCCATCCTGAGAGGTTCTGGTAGCTTTGGTGCCATGACCTAGCTGGGTCAGGAGACTAGAATGAAGCTTCCTTGGAGGGAAGAGGGGTCTTTGAATCTTTGTACCAAATGGGCACAAACATCTCCCTGTTTGGAGCCGGGGACAACAATCATTGGATCTTAAAAGCCTAGACTGATTCCAACTGACTGTGCTGAGAAGGACTCAGGCATGAGAGACTGCCATGGTCAGTGAGCAGTGTATGTCATGCAAGTGGCTGGGGACAAGCAGCACCCACGTCACACTCTCACCCTCCCGAATCCCTTCCGAGACCTCAGCCAACCACTACCTGCATAACAGGGAAGGTGCGCTCCCTCCAACACTCCACATCACGCATTCAAAAATCTTGTATTTTATCCTTTATTCTCTTAAACAAGGATACACTTACAAAAGTGCACTGTCTCCAACCAACTCAGGCATTGTCGAACAACCCTCCAAGACCAAGAGCCATTCTCATCACTTTTATTGTCCCTTGCCCATCCACAACTTGACACGCCTCAACTTGCTATTTCTTGAAGATCAACAGCCCTCCAACCTAGCGAATTTCACTTCAGAATTTTAGTATTATTGTTATTTTTATGATTTTTCTTGTCTTCCTGCTTCATCCTAGAGATTTTAACCATGAGTAGCTTTGACATGCTTCAAAACTGCTTTTGTTCTTTCAGGGAGCTTTTGGAGAGGGTCCAACTTCACAATGTCCCTGTGAAAGAAGGCCACGGAGAATCCTTTGAATTTACTTCCTCAAATATTTCTTGAGTACCTACTCTGTACCAGGTGCCATGGTAGATACAAAGATGAATAAAGAAGGAGAAGGAAGTGCCACTTGTTGAGATTCTGCTGTGCTATGTAATGTGCCAATACCATGCCAGGGACTTGGAAGTGCTTCAGCTCATTTCATTTCCATAGCAACCAGCAATTTCCCAGAGCACTATTATCACAATTAGAGCTGAGGAAACTGAGACTCAGAGAGGTAACAGTCATTCTTCTAGTGATTAGTGGAGGTGGCATTTGAATCATGTCTGTCTGACTTGTGGACAAAAAATGTCGCCTGCCATATCAGTAAACAAAGGATGCTGGGACGACCAATCCATCAGCCACTGCAGTCCCCGAATGTGCACCCTACAGGGATTCAGGATGGAGAAAAACAGGATACTGGCCCTAGATAGCTGAGGTGTCTATCAAAGGAATGATTTAAATGAGCCCAGATTCTTGCATCTTCCCATACATAGAAAAGTGCTAAATTCATTAACCTGAGATGTCTGGTTTTCTTTAATGAGTGGTAATCTTTTGATGCTCATCTACCTGGGTTTTTTGTTTGAATTTCTGTATATCCCGGCTCCTCCCTTACCTCTTCAGATCTCTCCCTCAGAGCTATCTGAGAGCCTGTCTCCAGGGCTTAAGTCCTCAGTAAAGCTACCGAATAAAACATAATTCTCAACTTGTAGGTTGTGCACTTTTTTTCAGTCAACAGACTCAAAGCCCATTGTGTTTCAATGCACCAAGACAAGGGACCAAATGAGAAGTAAGGTTTAAAGGAAAGGGGGGGGGGGGCTTCCCTGGTGGCGCAGTGGTTGAGAGTCCGCCTGCCGATGCAGGGGACACGGGTTCGTGCCCCGGTCCGGGAAGATCCCACATGCCATGGAGCGGCTGGGCCCGTGAGCCATGGCTGCTGAGCCTGCGCTTCCAGAGCCTGTGCTCCGCAACGGGAGAGGCCACAACAGTGAGAGGCCCGCGTACCACAAAAAAAAAAAAAAAAAAGGAAAGAGGGAAGAGGGGTGCTGGGAAATTTGGAGTCAGAGCATTTCCTAGCAAGCTGTATGAAAGTAGGCCGGTTACTAACCTCTCTCAGCCTCAGCAGCTCAGTCAACATGGGCTAACACCTACCTTGCAAGGTTGTTGTGAGGATTAAAAATAATACATGTAAAGCATCTAGCACATGGTACTAGCCTATAAAGCATCATTATTGTTATTCACAGCTATGCAAATTACCATTTCTCAAAGAGGCAGGAGCCATTTTCCTCCACCCCAAGTTCTCAGAATTTGCAGTGGGTATGAAATCTAGGACCTAAGTTAACAGGATTTTGCTATATGGCTTTGAGAAGGCATACGTTTGTCTCAAGAATCTCCAGGAAGTCTGTAAGAAGAGAAAATCCCAAATCAGAGGCAAAATCAAGTCCTCATTCAGGGCAGATACTGGGCAGGAATGCCAAGAGAAGCCACCACAGTTCAAGCCTGCTTGTGAATTTGCATGAAAAGTGAAAAACAACATGACCACGGATCTGGCCCCATGGAATAGCCACGGGCATCTTCGGCCATTATCTAAACTGCTTGGAGTCACACCGCAAATCTTTACAGAAGGGCACAAACTCACATTGGATCAGGCTTTTGTGGGTCTCCAGGGAATGCTGACTTTGTTAATGTCACCACAAATGTGTCCCTAAATGAGGGAATTGACAGGACACCTGTCTCTGCATTGAAACCTGATTAACGCAAGTCCAGCCCCTACTATTCTCTCAGAAGTTTTCACAGTTTCTAAGCTGCTCAGTCCTTTGTGATTTGGTCATTTCTACGGCAGGAAGACTTCATCCTTGATTCTTTTAGTGATAGTCCATCCACAGCACAGCATGAATACTCGAGGACCAGGCTGTCTCCCAAATAGAGAGGATTGCCTAGGTGGAAGGACTGGATAGGGACTGAAAATGCATCCCCAAAAGCCACCCTCACACATAAGAATTTTCCCTACCTCCTGTCACTGATGCTGTGAATTCTTCCCTGGAGGAAGAGCGGCAGGGAGGTAGCATCCCAAACTCTTTCACAAAAGAACCCCTCAAAAAGAGGGTACTAGTGGAGATGGCTGTGCAACATTGTGAATATACTAAAAACTATTGACTTGTACACTTTAAAGTTGTGATGTTTATGTTATATGAATTATATCTCAAAAATATTTTTTTAAACATTAAAAAAAAGAGAGAGAGAGAACTTCAGCTTTGGGAAACTTGTCCAGGAGGCCTGGAGGGCCCAGACCCAATTAGAGCTCCAGATAGGGACTCTCGTGCATATCACGTTCTGCTCTGTAATATATCTGTATTTGTTGTAATGTTTTAAGGGTTAAAATTATTTGCCAGTTAAAATGCTTAACCTTTATCCCCTCAGATATTTAAATAAAATTGATAACCGAGGAAGATGTGCCTCAGTTTTCCAGGGGTTTGGAGAACCTTGTGGCAACTCCAATTGCTTGTGGGCTTAAGAAGCATGAGAGGGCTTCCCTGGTGGCACAGTGGTTGAGAGTCCGCCTGCCGATGCAGGGGACACGGGTTCGTGCCCTGGTCCGGGAAGATCCCACATGCCGCGGAGCGGCTGGGCCTGTGAGCCATGGCCGCTGAGCCTGTGCGTCCAGAGCCTGTGCTCCGCAACGGGAGAGACCACAACAGTGAGAGGCCCGCGTACCACAAAAAAAAAAAAAAAAAAAAAAAGGCAGCATAAGAAACCAGCCAGGCTTATCAAAGTATTAACCCCGGGTGTGGATCTCAGGACACTATCCCAGTGCCTATAAAAAAATGTTGTCTGTCATTCCATTAAACAACAAATGCTGCCCACCATCAAGTCATCGGCCACTGCAGCCACCCCCATTAGTACTCTATGAAGGGAATTCTGGATGAAGGAAAACAGAATACTGGCCCTAGATACTTAAGATGCAAATCTAAGGAATAATTTCAATGAGCCCAGATTCTTGCATCTTCCCATACATAAAAAAGCACTGGGCTTCCCTGGTGGCACAGTGGTTGAGAGTCCGCCTGCCGATGCAGGGGACACGGGTTCGTGCCCTGGTCCGGGAAGATCCCACATGCAGCGGAGCGGCTGGGCCCGTGAGCCATGGCCGCTGAGCCTGCGCATCCGGAGCCTGTGCTCCACAACGGGAGAGGCCACAACAGTGAGAGGCCTGCGTACCCCCCCGCCAAAAAATAAAAAAGCACTAAAATCATTAACTTGAGTCGTCTGTCTTTTGTGATTAGCAGTAATCTTTTGATGTTCTACCCCATGTTTGGTTTGTCTTTGCTTTTTGATTTTTTCAGCAAAAACTCCTGTGTAACCTGGCTCCTCCCTTACCTCTTTGGAACTGTTCCTCAGAGCTATCTGAGAGGCCGCCTTCCCAGGCTTTAGTCCCCAGTAAGGTCCCTGAATAAAACATAACTCACAACTTTTAGGTTTGCATTTTTCTTCAGTCGACAGTCTCAATATGTGATTCTAGGGTATAGATCCTTGCTGTGGACTCTGGTCTGGTCAGGTCACTCAGAACATTCATTTCCTCTTCTGTTAAATTAGGAACCCAGCACCTACTGTACTATGAAACACACCCAGACCTACATATATATATAGAGCATATATATATGCTTTGTCACAGGAATCATTGGCAAAAGACAAAACAGTAATGACCACAACAGCCCCCAAAACACCATTACACAGACATTCACACTCAGTAGAGGGTACCTCCAGATTTGAAAGAGCTTATCCAAGGCAAGAGACCTCCCTCAGGTGAGCAAAGAACAAACATTGAATGGAAGACTGCCAGTTGAAGCAAGAAAGAAAAGCTCTTCCATCCGGTAATGGAGCCCTGTGAGGCCAAGGTCAGGGCAGACCTCTGCAGCTGGAAGAAACATCCTTTCCTTATTATGGGTTCAGGCTGTAAGTCGAGAACAAAATAGTTGCTTGTTTTCACAACAGTACAGAACAACTGGTAAAAGAAGTGATCATACCAAATAGAAGATTTAAATTAGAGGTCCATCCTCATCCACCAAACCAGAACTCAGCACAACCTAGCTTCCTTCCTGTGTCCAGTGTGCAGAGGCCTAGGGCTGACGCTACAACCGCAAATGTGGATGTGATCACCGTCGTGAGGAGATCAGCAGCAGCGATACATGGCTTAGGCCTGAGCAGGCAAGCGGCCCATGCCTCACGTGGCCCTGCTCCTTCCTTGACATTTTCTAAGCACCCCTCAGGGCCTGGAACTGGCCGGGGCCAGCAGTCTCTTCTGAGAAGATGCCTCAAGCCCAGATCAGGACACAGAGAACTCCATCCCTGTTTCTCCCCTTCTCAGTGCTGACTCTCTACCCTGGATGTGGGGATGTCGGATGCCCAGAGGAGCTCTGGAACATGCCTATGTGTCCCGTTTTAGGCCAGCAGCCAGGCCAGCAGCTTACCCTTCCTACTTAGTAAAGTATTTCTTTGTGAGATCATGCAAGATTGGGCCCCTAAAATGGTGTTAACATGCTGAGTTGGGGTGACACTCACATATCCCACAGAATAAGTTCAGGGCCCGTGTGTCAACCCTCCCCCCTCCCCCATGTTCTATGCTCAGTGCTGCCTCAGACCTACAACATCGGACAGCAGTAGGTGTCACTTATCCTATGTGTCCCCGGCTGCTGGCGCCCAGGAAGGTTTCCCAAGTCCTCACCGGCTCCATGCCACACGCCCAGCGGTCCTCTGCGGATGGTCTCACCTACATCCCCTGAGGCCTCTTGAGATTGCCGCTCTGCAACACCAGGGGGCGCTTTAATTGATGTCCTCGCTTGCTCCTAATCCATGCGGCGACATTGCACTCTCCTGCTCAGTCTTCCCCCACGGTAGAGGACAGATGGACATGCCTCATACAAGGTATGTGCCTCGCTTTTCTCACTCCCCTCACAGGCCCCTAGTCCATCTTCCCTGCAGGCAAAGGTGTGTCTACGTTGAACGAGATCACATCCTATGAAGGCAGTGATTAAAGCCTAAAAATTTCAAGAGAAGACGTGGTCAGAAGATGTGGTCTAGGGACTTCCTTGGTGGCCCAGTGGTTAAGAACCCGCTTGCCAATGCAGGGGACATGGGTTCGAGCCCTGGTCCAGGAAGATCCCACGTGACACAGAGCAACGAAGCCCATGCTGCACAACTACTGAGCCTGCACTCTAGAGCCCACAAGCCACAACTACTGAACCCGTGTGCCACAACTACTGAAGTCCACGCGCCTAGAGCCCATGCTCTGCAACAAGAGAAGCCACCGCAATGAGAAGCCCGCACACCGCAACGAAGAGTAGCCCCCGCTCGCCGCAACTAGAGAAAGCCCACGCACAGCAACGAAGACCCAACGCAGCCAAAAATAAATTAATTGATTTTTTAAAAAAAGAAGATGTGGTCTACCTTCAGGTTAAAAAATTCCAAATGGTAAAGGTAACAAGACCAGAGATCTATCATTCTCATTTTCCTGTATACTCCGGGTAAGATTTGTTGTTGTGCTTCTCAACCACGAAGCAGGCAACATTTGAGAGAGTCATTGGAAGCCAGTATTCACAGGTGGCCTGATGCAGAGGCAGCATCATAAGCAGTGATATCACCGTCACTAAATAGCTGATATCAGGGAACTGCGGGAATGAGCAGATCTATATTGTTTCAATACAAACAGCCACAGCAATGGGAGCAATAGCAGCATTGCTACCTTTTCCTCATAATGAGGAGTATGAAATTAGCCAGGAATGGTGCATTTGACAATAAAGAACATGAAGAATGTTTCCTGGACCTGAACAGGATGAGATGGTGCCAGAACACTACAGAGAGTCTTCACATGCACCAACTGGACAATAAAATCCATAAGTACCTCTGCTCCCCCTATTTTTCTATATTGCCAACAATAAATCACTATGTCACATAAGCCCATGCCCATGGATTTTAAATTCTTTAAAATTAATTTAAAATTTAAATTAACTGCAATTTCTTTGTCTTAATCAAATAGTTTTCATAGACAGCTTTATGAAAAATATTTGCTCAGGGCCCTGTACACCCTAGAGGTTCCCTGGGCAGGAGTGCATCTTTCTAAGGTAGAGGAGGAAGGTTTGTGGGAAAGAGCTGGGCAGAAACATGCTTGGGAAAGTGCATTCAAACCTGAGGACAGGAGAACCTGGTCATGAGTGGAGACTTTTGTCCCCTTCAACTAGTATTTATTAGTCCCCTAAGAGCCTCCCCAAATGGAATAAAAATAAATTTAAAAAAAGAAAAGTAAGCACACTAAAGGTTTAAAAACTTGAGGCTAATATCAAGAGGAAGTATAGCAAGAACAGTAGTTGCTAAAGCAAATTGCCCTACGTTCAAACTCTCCCTCTACCATGTGTAGTCATGTGACCTTGAACCTATCTGAGCCTCAGTACTCCATTCTGTAAAATGGGGGAATAACAGTAACTCTCATCAAGGTACTTGTTGTACAATAAGTGCTCCATCAGTGTCAGCTGCTATTATTTGTTTGTGGAAGGATCTAGCCAACCATATGCAGAATAAAAAATCCTAGATCAGTATCTGTAAAGTCCAGTTAATTATCTTTATGTTTAGAATACTGCAATTTTTAAAGTTTTTTAAAGATATAAATCCTCCAACTTAAATTCATACTGTATCTTAATAAAGATAGAAAAAACCAAATGAGTCCAAACTTACAAACACAGTGATGAAAATGTAGAATTGCAGCAATAAAGAAAACATCTTAAACTTAAGTCAAGAAAAAAGACAGATTGACTACAAAGCAATGGCATTTGGAGTGATAATAGATTTTCTAGAACACAGTGGAATCACATCTTTTAATGTAATGAGGGAAAACAATTATCCTACTTCTCTACACCTAAGTATTCTATCATTTAAGAATGAGAATGAAATCTTTTTATTTTCCATTTTCACTGACTCTAGTGCCTTGGGACCCCCAAATCAGATCGTCACCCTTAAACCCCTTCTACAGGGAAACTTTCAACCACCTATGTGACTAAAGAATGTATTGAGAATGCCTGAATCCACATCTAGAATGAGAAATATATACACGTTCAGGGAGTATTAAAACCAAGTATAGGGCTTCCCTGGTGGTGCAGTGTTTAAGAATCCGCCGCCTATGCCGGGGACACGGGGTCGAGCCCTGGTCCAGGAAGATCCCACATGCCGCGGAGCAACTAAGCCCGTGCACCACAACTACTGAGCCTGAGCTCTACAGCCTGCGAGCCTCAACTACTGAGCCCACGTGCCACAACTACTGAAGCCCGCACGCCTAGAGCCCGTGCTCCACAACAAGAGAAGCCACCGCAATGAGAAGCCCACGCACCGCAACGAAGAGTAGTCCCTGCTCGCCGCAACTAAAGAAAGCCTGCAAGAGGCAACAAAGACCCAACACAGCCAAAAATAAATAAATAAAATAAATTTGTAAAAAAAAAAAAAAAGTATATTTGCCACCTAGGCTGCAGCAGCCGTTGAGTAGAAATCATGTGATCATTTATACACAGCCACACTCCAAATATTGATGCTCCAAACCCCTATGCCCTTGACTAATAGGAAGTCCCATTCTTTGCTGCAGTACCCTCCCTCAACTTTTCAGCTCTCTCAGAACTTACATGTGAAACCCAAATGTACCTAAATCTACCCATCCGTGGGTCCCAGGTAAGGGCCGTTCTTTCCTGGAGTGTCTGGAATGCCCCACATAAACGCAGAGCCTCCGCCTGACCCACCCTCAGCTCTCACCCTACCGGTGCTCTGTGATCTGTCGCCCCCTGCCGGTCTCACTGGACATAGCCTTCCCTTCCCCTCTGGAGTCCAGACTACCATTTTCTGGCTTATTCCAGGCCACCCTCAAACTACTGTCTACACCACTGCAAATTTCAGGCACACCACCAGCCTCTGGCCTCGGCTGCTCCTTTCTCTCTCTCCCCAGAATGGGGCTGCTTTCCCTTCTGAGACCTAGTTCTCTCTCAGTGCTGTGTGCCCCTAGTAATACAGCTGTGAACCCCATATTTCCCAAAGGGCTTTTTTAAAAGTCATTTTGTTTCTGCTATACATTAACCACAAAAGAACTAATTCCAAAGCCAAAAAAAAAGAAAAAAAAGACAATTACATGAAAAACGGCTCAGAACCATGAAATAGATGCTGATTACAAATATAGGCTTCAGGCATTATGAAATGAGGCAGCTCTAAATTTTCAAAGAACAAAGAGAAAGCAAGAGGATTTTTTAAATATCAAAAGGACTTTCAGGTTATAATTAGTAAATTGACTAACCTTTTTAAAGGTAAAAGTGAATTTCTAAAGCCTAAGGCATTCACGGGATTATACAATACTGTAAGTCTAGAAGATCGGCTCTGCCAAACTTCTCACTTCACAGGTGAGAAAACAAAATATTACGTGACTTTCCCAAGGTCACAAAACAGGTCTGTGGCTGTCAGGATTTGAATCAGTGCTCCTAGCTCCCTTCTTCAGGCTCTTTCCACTCTGTCTACAATAGAAGATGTGTTCACAAATGAGTGACAATCCCCAGAGTTACATGGATAAATATACAATGGTGGTGGTTGTGGAGGTGGTGATGATAGTGGTGGTGATGATAGCGGCGGTGGTGGTGATGGTTGAAGAGGTGGCAGTGATGGTGGTGGTGGTGGTGGTGGTGGTGGTGGTGATGGTGGTGGTGGTCGTGATGATGGAGGAGGTGGTGGTGATGGTGATGGTGGAGATGGTGGTGGTGATGGTGGTGGTGGTGGTGGTGATGGCAGTGGCAGTGGTGGTGGTGGCGTTGGCGATGGCGATGGCAATGGCAATGGTGGTGGCGGTGGTGGTGGTGGTGGTCGTGGCTGTGATGGCGGAGGTGGTGGTGATGGTGGAGATGGTGGTGGTGATAGTGGTATGCATATGTGCTGGAATATTGAAGAGTAGAGGACAGACAGTTCAAGGGCAACTCAAAGGCATGTCAGCCGAGGCTGAGATTCAGTTATGACTGGGTATATCTAACAAATTGAAGGAATGAGGCCTGGGATGCAGCAGGTATAAGCAAATCAATTAGATGTATCTATACACAAAATGAGAGACAGTACAGCAACTGAGGAAGCAAAAAGGTCATAAGGACATTTCCGTGTCAGATTGCCCTGTGTATTGGATACTTCCAGGATGGGGAAACTTCCTGACAGTGAGTCTCCTTGAGAACACAGGTTGTGGAAACCCATCGGTATTTGTTGATTGCCTTTTTGGTGCAAGACTCTCTGCTAGGCCTTGGCAACACAAGGGTAAGCAGGAAAGCAGGACAAGTCCCTGTTCTATACCTACCTTCAAAGGTTCTTGAGTTTTGTTCTTTTAATGATAGGAGAGTTGCCTGGCTGAATAAGACAATTTGCCAAGTCCTGCCCACCTGTCCTGAGTGGTGGTGCAGGCTGGAAGAGCCCTGGTTAACTCTTGCGGAAAGGTCCCCATGTCACTGAAAAGTCCTCATGAGCCATCCACTCTGGCCCACAGTGCCACTGTGCGGTAGGCACCCGCGGGCTGATCCTGCACAAAACAAAACAAGCAGTAGCAGCTTCTAAGTCAACATACCGCTCCCGGTCAGGAATTCAAAGCACTTTCTCTGAATAACTATTGTGCTGAACCAAGGCAAAGAAAAGGCTCTAGAATCTTGGGGCTCAATGGACCCTTAGTGATCAGCTATTGGGCCCAAGTTCTCCTCTGTAAGATCTCTGACTGTGGTCAAATCATGGAATCAGTGAGCTGAGGGCAGCTCTCTACTCCTTCAGACCATCCATTTATTTGATCTATGATGCTGATGGGCTCTGTTGAGCATGGAACACATCTCCATTTCTACAAGAGCCTAACACTGACCAGCTATTGCAGCAACAATTCAGCTCATTACCTCATCCTGGTTCAGGTCCTCCGTTCACCCCCCTCAGACCTTTATCCTGAGTCCTCTCTATCCCTTGGAAATATGTCTCTTTCCTTGCTTATGTTGGTTCTTCTCTCTTGTCTTGTCATCAGGTGTGTCTTCATATGCTATGAAGACACTCCTGGCACAATAACTGACTTAGAATTGGCCCAGTTAGGCTTATCAGATGGGGAGTGTCTGCTCTCTGTAGAAACAGGTGATACAAGGATCAGCGACATGTCCTCCTCCCTAAAGAACTTAGCAAATGTTAGTGCCTGGCAGCTCTGTCTTCTTCTGTCTATTACTCTAGCATGGAACCTGCACCATTACCTCCAGGGAGATGGGTATGTAAATGAGACAGGCATGAGAACAGACAGAGAATAGGCCATGCAGGTATGAATGATTCTTTCCACATCCGTTCCTCTTAGAGAAGACTTGGAGGATCTCAGTAGCTCCCCTCAGAAACTGGCAGGGGACACACACAAGGAAGAGAAAAAAGTGTAGAACCACTGCTGAGGTTTTGTTGACTTTAGAGTTTGCTTTACTTCAATTCCCTATAAACTCAGAATTGATAACAGTGTGTAAATCAACTTATTATAATGTCATTTCACTTTAGATTTTCCAAAATTGAAAATGGTCTCATGTGTATCTCAGTTTCACAACACTATCAGATTCCAGCCATGAGATCAAAGTATCTTCTACTTCCTAAATTGTGGGTTCGGATTTTTAGGTGGTAAAAACCTTTTTCAGGTTGTAGCCACCAACCTATTATAAACTTCCAATCATTATCATCCTTACATGCATAAGTTAAGCTCATTACTGAAGTTATCTCGGAAGATACAACTCATTACATTTTCTTTTTTCCTATTGAATCATGCAATCATGTAATATATGGTCCACAAATACAAACTGCAGTTCCCGAGGGCCAGGCTAGGGACCAGAGCTGGTCCATAATCAGGTCTTCATTCGTCCACCTCGTTTTGAAGTGAATGAAGAAAACGAGGGGTGCGTGTCATTGTGAGGGGCCAATTCTTGGGAAGTTAGGTCTTCTAGTCTAAGATTAACTCAATCTTATTCATCTGGTATTAAAAATCTTTTATAAAATAAAGGTGCTAGTGTGTTAACTGTTGCATACTTTCTTTCTGTTATGTTCTTATCGGCAAAATAAAAGCTGTTAACCTCGAATCACCTGACGAACATTTTGTTAACTGAGCCTACAGCACACTGCCACCCCACACTACCAGGGATTACGTTCCCACCCTACAAAGAACCAGCCTGATGGGAATCCAGGAAGAATTGTGAGATGCAGGAGGATTTGTGAGAAACGGGACACTCTACTTAGAAGTATTCAAAAGACACCCAATTAAGGACCAAGTTAGAGCTGCTTTTTTTCCGGACGCGCAGGCTCAGCGGCCACGGCTTACGGGGCCCAGCCGCGCCGCGGCACGTGGGAGCTTCCCGGACCGGGGTACGAACCCGTGTCCCCTGCATCGGCAGGCAGACTCTCAACAACTGCGCCACCAGGGAAGCCCGCAAGTTAGAGCTTTGACTAGACCCAACTTCAAATAAGAGTTGTAATTAGTGCTCATGAAGGTGCACTTGACAGCTATCCAGATTTATTTGTTTATTCATAGATGGAGATCTGGATGCCTTCATAAGAATCTGATATAGTTTCAACTTTGAAATATAACCAATAATAAAATTCTGAGAGATAAAAATAATTAGGGTATTTGCATCCTGCTGGATGATAAATTTTAATGATGAAGAGCAGTGCGATTCCAGTGCCAGAACCGTCAGATTAATGGAATAAATAAAAAGTCCAGAAACAGATCCAAGCACATACAATAATTTACATCTGATAAAGGGGATATTTTCAAAAGTGAAGAAAGGATAAATTGTCAAATAATGATGGTGAGACTACTGGCTGTTTGGAAAAAAATAAGTACCATCCCTAACTCACAGCTAACACCCTCCCCCCACAAAGTCCAGATAGATTAAGTATTCACATTTTAAATTTTTTAATAGAAGTAAAAGAAAATATAGATGAAAATGTATGAATATTGGCATGAAAAAAGCCTTTCTGATGCTGACAATCACTAAAGGCAGACATTATAAAGGAAAACGTCAGTTAGACATATAAAAACTTAAAAATCTCTCTGTGGAAAGGAACCTATAAACAGAATTAAAAGACAAAAAATAGCAGTATGACAATGGATTAATATTTTCAATATATATAAAGTCTTATTTATATAATAATATATATAATTTTAATATATTTACATTTTATATATTAGCAATATGTATATATAAAAGCAATATGAAGCAAATTAAGTAATAAAAATGCTAACTCTAAAAATCAAAAGTAAAACGAAGAAGCAAACCAAATTATACAGCCATTCAGTAGCATAACCACAGAGAGAAACTATTGGAAGTGATTTTAAAACATAGTAATTTGACTGGGCATCCCTAGTGGGATACACCCTCAGGACCCCAAAACTCCAAAATATAACAGTAATAAATTTTAAACTGTCTTTAATATTCATATTGTGGACAATAAAGTTGGTACTGCTATTCTAAGACTGAGATGGTGCTGTTCAGAGCCAAGACTCTTGGAGTGGAAAAAAAGAGATACAAATAGATATTAAATCAATGAAATAAAGTAAAAATCCTGTAGTCCTGAATTTGAATGGGAAATATCAGTAGGAACTTATAATACATTTTCTTACCTGTATGTCCTGTCTCTGTCCACTGAAAGCACTTAGAAGTAATGACAATACCAGTGGTAGCCAGGACCCCACAGCACCCAGGTTGTGTCTGTAAATATCATCTTCCTCTAAAAGAAACCAGGATTTCCCCAGAGAAATTACTAATTTCAGGTCTGAGGCAGGAAATGTATGCTATGATCTTCTTTCATAACAGATAGCAAGGAAGCTATCAGACTGCTAAGGTCATTCAAAAGGACCCAGGAACCAACAGCAAGAAGCACCCATTGACCAAAGACGATGAGTTCAACATCAATAAGGACAACAATCACAATCAATTTCAACAGATCAAATATATTTAAATGTATGAGTTCATATGGTTCCCATGGAGTACAGAAGGAAACCATCTCATTATTTTGAAAGGGGTAAGAATCAAACCCTTAGCTTTCTTACCTATATAAACTGTATCTTAAGGCAACCAGACAGTTCTATTTGGGGAATTTCTCCTTACAGAAGCGTCCCAGCTAGTAAATGCCAAAGGAATGATAGACTATCATAATTTTGGAAATCCCTCATCAATAGATGGATTTAGGTAATGATCCTCAATATATCATCAATGCCATCATCAACAACATAAAAAGAGGGAACCAGATGTTATGTTCCTGTTGCTGGAAGTGCACAGTGCCACCTACAAGTGTTTTGTCAAAAAAGAAACTAAAAATGAAAAAAGTGGAACCCGCTCAAGTATTTAGATCTAACTACAATTTACAGATAGTTCAGGGGAAAGAGGAATGCATTAAACACCATCACAGTAATGCAGTCAGCAAAATCGAGACCAGGGGAATTCTCCAAGGCAAATAACCAAATTTCTTTAGCAACAAAAAAAATAATAAGGATTGTGAGGGAGAAAAGGAGGGAGGGAGAGAAGGGAGGAAGGGGAAAGTGGAAATGAAATCTATGGATTAAAATCTATGGAAAGTGGAAATTAAAATCTATGGATTAAAAGAGACATAAACATGTATAGGATAAGAGAGGACATGTGAACACAACAGACTGGATGACGTTTAGAAGATATTACTGAGTTTTGTTTTAGTGGTGGTGGTAAAGTGGTTATTTGGAAAAGGAAGTATACTTTAGAGATACGTATGGAAATATCTGTAGATATAATAATATGATTATTCAAGAGGAGGTTGGCAAGAGGTTTGCAGGAAATAAGAGTCTTCACGTGTTGATAATTGTTAAAGCTGAGCCATTAGGACATCAAGGCCATTATACATTCTCTCTATTTTTATATATGCTTGAAATTTTCCATAATAAAAAGATAAAGAGGGAATTCCCTGGTAGTCCAGTGGGTAAGACTCCACGCTCCCAATGTAGGGGCCCTGGGTTTGATCCCTGGTTGGGGAACTAGATCCCACATGCATGCCACAACTAAGAGTTCGTATGCCACAACTAAGAAGCCTGCATGCCACAACTAAAAAGGTCCCATGTGCCACAACAAAGACCCAGCACAACCAAAATAAACAAACAAATAGATAAATTTTTTTTAAAGATAAAGAAAAAAACAACAAGGAAAAGTTAATTACATCAACTGACCAAAAAAAAGCACTAAGAATATAATCGGGCAATTTATAAAAGAAGAAATAGAAATAATTGATAGGAAAATGAAAAAAGAAATCCTGTCTTAGAAGAAAACTAAAAAATGTAAATTTTTTAAAAGGTGAGATTTCATTTTTCATCTAGCACACTGTCCAAACATTTAGAGGTGAATGATACCCCCTGGTGGCAAAGGAATGAGAAAAGGAGCACCCCAAACACTAGACTCAGTGGCTCAGGTTCTCTGCAGAGTGTTTATGTAATGAAAATCCCGCTAAATACATGGTGAGGGACTTTCCCGGTGGCGCAGTGGTTAAGAACCCGCCTGCCAATGCAGGGGACACGGGTTCGAGCCCTGGTCCGGGAAGATTCCCACATGCCGTGGAGCAACTAAGGCCGTGTGCCACAACTACTGAGCCTGCGCTCTAGAGCCCACGAGCCACAACTACTGAGCCCATGGGCCACAACTACTGAAGCCCTCGTGCCTAGAGTCCGTGCTCCGCAACAAAGAGTAGCCCCCACTCGCCGCAGCTAGAGAAAGCCCACGCTCAGCAACGAAGACCCAATGCAGCCAAAAATAAATGAATTAATTAATTAAAAACAAAAAGAAGAGAAGAGAAATAGAAAAGAAAACATATATATGAAAAAAATACATGGTGAGGAGCCGGGGCTCCAGAGCCAGCTGGCCAGGTCAGATCCCAGTCATACCATTTACTGGAGACAGGACTCAAAGCAAGTTTAACTGCTCTGTGTCTCACGACCTAGTCCTAAAATGACTGTAGCAGCACCTCCTCAAAGAGTTACTGTCAGGTTCAATCAGTGAATTTTGCGTGTGTGTGTGTGGCCGCACCACACGGCATGCAGGATCTTAGTTCCCCGACCAGGGATGGAAACCGTGCCCCCTACAGTGGAAGCTCAGAGTCTTAACCAGGCAAGCCCTCAGTCAGTGAATATTCGTAAGAAACTTGGACCAGTGCCTGGCATATAGTGCTGGCTTTCATTACGATGTTGGTCCCGCAACCTCACTTCTAAGTCCTTATCCTCAGGAAATCTTTATTAAGCTCACAAAGATGTATATACACATTTGTTTATCATTCCATGATTTATCAAAGGCCCAAAGTAGGAATGCTTGGCTAAATAAATTTTTGTAATCTTTACCTTGTGATACTATGTGGCCATTAAATATAATTATGTTGATACATGCGTATTGATGTAAGGACATTTACAATCTATTTTCAAGAAGGAAAATCAAGTTAGAGAAGAATAAATATAGTTGAACTCTAGGAAGGAGACATATGTATGTTTTTAATCAGTGCATGCATACCTAGTAGTTGACTCTGGATTTGGGGGTTATTCAAATTTATTTTTCTTTTTGATTATCTGTGTTTTCTAATTTTTCTACATCAATCTTACTGCTTGGATAATTTTTAAATAATTTACTATGTTACATATTGTGATGGTTAATTTTATGTCAGGGTCAACTTGACTAGGCTAAGGGATGCCCAGATAGCTGGGAAAACTTTATTTTGGGGTGTCTCTCAGGGTGCTTCCGGAAGAGATTAGCATTTGAATCAGTAGACTGAGCAAAGAAAATCCACCCTCACCAGCCTGGCTGGGCATCATCCAGTCCATTGAGAGCCCAAATAGAATGAAAAGGCAGAGGAAGGATAAAGGACGATTTAGCTCTCTCTTCTTGAGCTGGGACGCCCATCTTCTCCTGCCCTTGAGACTTGTAATTCCTGGTTCTCAGACCTTCACACTCCAGGACTGAGAAGCTTTCCTGGTTCTCCAGCCTGCAGACGCCAGATCATGGGACTTCTCGGCCTTTATAACTGCATGAACCAATTCCTGTCATAAATTTCCTCTTCATATATCTGTATCTATATCTGAACCTATATCTATATCCTATTGCTTCTGTTTCTCTGGAGAACCCTGACTAATACACATAGTTCCAAAGTTCTTATAAATCTTGCCCCCCCAAAATTTTAATGTATTTGAAAGTAGGGAGGGGTAAACAGCATAGAAATGCGAAACTAATATGTGAGTCTCCAGAGTAGATAGAGAAACACATTTGGGGACATAGAACTTAATAATGTACATTCAGAAACAGAGTCATTCTGTACAGTGATTATCACTAGCATGTGTAAGCACATGCAAAGCACATGGGTATTCACATCTATTTCACTTGGGTCCCCCTGAAAGCGGAAGCTGAGGCAAGGACTTGGGTACACGTTTTATTTATTTCAGAGGTGCTCCCAAGAAGCGGAAGCGAGAGGGTGAGAAAAATGAAACCAGAGGGAGAAAGGCCAATAAAGGGTGTGTTAATAAATTGTAACTGTTGCAGGAGACTGGGATTCACTCCCCCTGGGGACTTTGAGAAACTGCAGAATTAACCTCAGAACTGTCCCACCAAAGCATGGGAAGGCTGGAGCGATTACTCACCAACTCCCACTCCACCTTGGGTGTGGGCTGCCCTGGTAGAGACAGCTCTCCAGCATTTGCAGGCTGTACCTGCAAGTAGCCTGTGCAACCTCCCACCAGAGACAACCCTGAGGCCGAAAAGCAGAGGTCCCAGAGCGCATTGTGATGTGGGGGACCGGCAACGGTAGTGCCCTCAGTGCTACGGGAAACCAGCATGTGGCGAGGGACCCCACAAGCACCTTTTTACACCTTCCTTGCCCAAAGCCTGTGAATAAGAAAGCATAACTTTGTCAGCAGAACTCAGAGAGAGGGATGAACTGCCCCCACCACTCCCCACTCACTGTCCCTTCCCCTCCTCGCTTGCCACTGAGATCCTGGTTGTACACCTTCTCAGCTGTTCAAAGGTATGAGATCCAGGGCTTCCCTGGTGGCGCAGTGGTTGAGAGTCCGCCTGCCGATGCAGGGGACACGGGTTCGTGCCCCAGTCCGGGAAGATCCCACATGCCATGGAGCGGCTGGGCCCGTGAGCCATGGCCGCTGAGCCTGTGCATCTGGAGCCTGTGCTCCGCAACAGGAGAGGCCACAACAGTGAGAGGCCTGCGCACCGCAAAAAAATTTAAAAAAAAAAAAGGTATGAGATCCACAAAGGGAACTTACTCCCCAGGAGCTAAGGGGTGGGTTGACCCGAGTCCCACGTAAGGCCCTTCATAAGCTAGCCTCTGGCCTCACTGAACAGCCTGGCACCATGATACCCCCAAGCCTCCTTTGCCCCAGATCCCCTTTGCCCTCTGCAGTGCCTTTCCTCCTCACTTCCCCTGGTTCCTCCTGCTAGAACTTCAGGGCTTAACCCAGGTATCAGGACCACGCAGAGGTCAAAAGAAGCCTGGATGGAGGGCTGGGGAGAGGGACAGGCCCAAGGTAGTGGGGAGAGATAGGTGAGGCAAGACTGGCCACGAGCTGAGTGGACAACGGCTGAAGTTGGGTGTTGGGGACGTGGGTTCATCACGCTATTCCCTCTACTCGTGAGGCCTGGAGGTGCACGGCTGGGGGTGCACGGCTGGGTTTCCCTTTAGGGAAAACAGTGGCTGTTCAACTAGGTCTCACTCGCCGGGGCACCCCAGCCAATGGCCAAGCTGGCTGGGGGCATGAGGTCCTGGCCACTCCTGCCCAGTGGGGACTCCCTGGTGGGCAGTGCCTGCTCTGGAACTCCCACAGGGTTGGTGGAGATGTCAGCCGCAAGGTGGTCTGGGGCTCCCCCCTCCCCACTCCTGCTTCCCGCTCTCCCTTCTCCCACAGGGGTCAGACCTGCATTGCACGTGAGCGCTTTCCCTGCCCGATCCGGCTTCCTCCGCCGGTGTGACTCCCCAGCAAACCGACTGCAATCCTATCTCCATCTTGGCAACTGCACCCCAAAGGCCCTAAACTGACACAGTTGGGGTACAGATGGCTCCAGCCCCCACCCAGCCCCTGCTAAAGTGCCAAAAACATGAAGAAATACCAGAGAGTGAGAAACATTGTACTGTATTTAAAGGTTTACATATAATAAATTAATGCTTTTCAAATTAAAAAAAATACAGTAGTTACATACATAACCTAATTTTAGAAATAATATCAAAAATTTAATTTGTGGTTCTTTGGGGATATGAGGCCCTCCTTCCCTCCCACCCACGAGCAGGCCCTGCCAGACATCAGCTCTGGGAAGCTCTCCAAGGTCACCCCAGGCTGCACTGGGAGGCTCTGTCTGCACTCCCATAGCATCCTAATCTCTGTCAACAGATTATGACCCTGTACTTTTCACCCCCCATCTCTGCCTCTACCCCAACTCAGCAGTGAGAGGCTGGAGGACCTCAGTAAATGGCTTTGGGTCAATCAGTGAATGACTGGCTCAGGCATAAGTCCCCAAAAGGACCCCATACAAGACCCATCTCTACAGCGTTTCTGCAGGTTTACAAAACACTCCGGACTGGAGACCAGGGGTTTCCTTTCAGTCTGGAGTGAACGTGGAGGTGGAGGAAGGATGCTGCTCTGAGGTCCTGTTACAACCCTTTCTCAAGCCCTGGGACCCAGGGGCACTGCCAGGGCCCCTCACAGGGGGCGGGAGAGATCATATCCATCTTCTGCTCTGCTTCTCTCCAGGGGAGAAGACCTCTCGGTTACTGGTGACGACAAGAGGCCCAGCAGCCCCATCTGTTGGGGGGGGACCGTGAGCCAGCCCCACCCAGCTGGGCGACAAGGCTGGTCCTCTGGCCGCCAGGCTCTGGGACAGGATCACCAGCCAGGGGCCCTGGGCTGACCAGGGCTCCAGGAGCTGGCACCAATCTTCTCTGGGAGCTTCGAGCGAGACAAGGGCTTTGGTTTCTCTCTCTGGATCACGTCCTGGGGGAGATCTTCCAAGGAAGAGATCTCCAAGTCACTCTCATCTTCAGAAAGCTGCAGGGAGGGGAGGGGGAGAAGAAAATGCATCTGACAAGGGAGGATGGATGTGCAGGACGGACATGGGGACAAAATGCGGATTTGGAAGAAAGCAGGAGGGGGATGCTTCTCCTCCTGCCTTCTCATTTCCCTGAGAACCTGCTTCAGAGACCTGGGGTCACAGCAACGCAAACACCCCTGAAATTCCACTGGCCACACCAAGGCAAGCTCCTTGGAGAGGCCTGTAGCAGAGCAGGTTGCTCTTGTTGTAATTTAAACTTTGTCCAGATTTTTTAACTGCCCACAGTGATGGATCTGGAAGCCTAGAGCCTCAACTTCTCCAAATTCCTGAGCTGATGCACCAGGGGCTAACACACCCACCCCACCCGCCACAGACTTCTTGTCTAGGGGCTGGGAAACATTCTGACCATAGGAGCGTGAGGGGAACTCGAAGTACCAGGAATCTTTCGTCCTGGAAAGGGTCTGGGCTGGGGCCAACTGAAGAGCCCAGAATGGGCCACGGTCCCAGGCTGTCCTGGAACCAGAGCCACGGTCAGTGCCCAGGTCATTTGCCTGGAATGTAAGGCCAACCAATCAGAAACCAGCAGGCCCCGGGGGCGGCAAGCAGGCTCCGAGAGGTGCCTCAACCTGCTTAGGGCTGTCGGTGTTCTTTCACAACATGGGAAAAGGGATGAATACTTTTTAAATCCTTTAGACTCATTACTCGCAAACACACATGGGCTGCATAATAAACCAAACATGTCATGTAGTACAAGGTAGGTATTTGGGGTTGGGGGAGTATGCTAGGGAGAACCAAAAAGTGATGGCCCACTCTTTCTGAATTTTAGGGCAATGGCATCCCAGGATGCGTCTTCTTGATTGAGAAAGGAGTGTAAAGTAATAAGAGCTCGAAATGTTTCTGCCTAAGACAGCAACAGGAATATGGAAGTTGTTCCCTGATGGGGGGCGGGCAGCGAAGAGGACGTCCTGACGGGAACGGTCTGGAAGGCTGAGCATCTGAGGTCTAAATTTGATGGCAGCTGGAGCCTGAGAGAGGCAAGGCCATCGAGACATTCTTAGTGATGAGAAATGGCCTTGAATATTTAGTCTAAATATCCCCATTGTGGGTTGTGGCCTATCTGACGTGCTGTGTGATGCTACTCCAACACCCCACCCTGTGAAGCAATCTGCTTTGCACACAGCCTTGCGCTGGGGTCCTCGGGGCATGAAGGAAGGGGGAGGGGTCGGCTGTAGGGTGAGGTGGAGCCGGAAGAGAGTGGCTACTGCAGGAAGCCAGACACAGAGCTGGGTCCAGGCTCTATCAGAGGCAGGAAGTGGGAGCGTGTGCAGCCCGGAGACACAACCCACCGAGCGGTTGTTCGTATAATGAAACAACAAGCACCGGAAAGTGGCCATCCCTCTACCTGTGCAAGGGCAGAGGGGACAGTGACGTCACCCGCAGTGTCACACCAGGGCCCAGGCTGACGCTCGCTGGACCCTCCCTCAGTCCCCCAAACTCAGAGCTGGCTCTGTAGGGAATTGCAGGGCAGCCTCCAAGGTCCTAGAGCCTACCTGGGGCTCCCCTCCTGGCACAGCAGCCCTCTGTGGCCCGGCACTGGGCTTGCAGAACAGACTGACCTCCCCAGCAGGCTTCTTGGTCGAAGCCTCCAGCTGCTTCTCATGATTTCTGACCATCGACCGCACCAAAGTTCCTGGAAGGCAACCGGGGGAAAAGCCTGTAGTCCGAATGCATCATCCTTATGGGTCACATCCAGGCTCTGGTGTGGATAAAGGGAGCAAGGAAAAGGGTCAAGAGGAAGAAGGAAGGGCAAAAACAGTAAAAGAGGGGCAAAGAGAGAGAGGCCCAGGCCAGCGTGTGCTTGGAACATCCTGTAAGTGTACAGTGCACTTAAGGACACGGCTGGGTACACAGGCTTAGGAAGCTGCCCTTCCCTCTCAACGGGAGGCCGGGAGGAATCCCTGCTCAGTTGGTACATGAACTGCAAGACTAACGTGCAGTTCCTCCTCCAACACCTTCACAGAGAAACGAAGAAATATCATCAATATAAATTCGCAAAGGAGGGCTGTGGGCCAGACACACTTTCTGTGAACTCCACACAAGAAGGGGGCTAAGCAGGGACTACGTTATCAACGGACTCTGGTGACGTGGGAGAGCAAGGTGGGTGTCCAGACCACAGGACCGGCCAAGAAGCAGGGAGCTAGCCACAGACTTCCAGGACTCAAACATCTGGGGCCTGAACAGAGGTCCGGAGCTACGACAGCCCTCGGCTCATTGATTCATGCAAAAACTGTTTGTTAAGGGCCTAACGTGTACCTCGCCCCTCATTACTCATCTTGTCCGGAAACCTCATTTTACAACAAAGGAACCGAAACCCTTCACACAAGCACACGCAGGGAGCAAGTGACAGAGGCTGACGCGTGTCCGAGGACTCCGGATTCCCGGTTCCTAGATGTTTACACCCTATCATCTCGCCTGGCAGGTCGTCAGTACTTCTCCAGAGACCTGGTTCTGGTGGGCGACGGATCGGCAGGCTTGGAACACACTGTGGACAAGATGAAGTACTGCAGGATCCATGGACACTGGACTTGGCAGATACAGCTGGGCTTACACCCCAGCGCTTCCACTTACTGACTTCGGAAAGACAAAAGTTCCATATTCTTTCATCTTTGGCTAGAAAATGCAACTGAAGCCAGAAGCTACAAGCCTCTTAACATTTTTATAAGAAAACCTTCCTCTCCTGAGGAAGCCAGCGCACCTGAGCTCTTGCCAGGCATCTGGGCGCTCCCCTCCGAGGTCTCGGTGTCAGACCAGTCCGAGTCATCCTGCGGCCGGGGCCCCCTCCTCGAAGGAAGTCTCGGGGGCTGGAGGGACACGTGAGAGCTGGCATCTGCCTCCGAGGCCTCCTCAGAACTGAACGGGGGCGTACTGCTGAGGAAAAGAAGAAACGGGCGACGTGTGGGCCGGAAGGAGGACGTTCAACGCCACACTCCACCACTTGCAAGCTTGTTTGGTTTGCCCAGAGCCAGCCCTGCTCCCTCCCTGGGCCCAGACGCCAGCCAGGAGTCACCTGGAGGGTGGCAGCCACACCAGCTCCTCCGTGAGCAGATGAAGACCCAGCCCCTCCAGCGTGGCAACCGAGGCTTGGGGACAGGCGAGTAAGGGGAGGCTGGGTGTGTCCTGGCTGGGAGCAAAGGACCCCGGTCTCTTCATGGGAGCTAGGGCTGGACCGCACCTGAGGCCCTTCCTGTTCACTTCTGCCTCTGCCCCCCCCCTGTCCGCAGAAGGCTGTGGGGGGCCCAGGACAGGGCGGGAGCCACACCACAGACCCAGGGAGAGCGCAGAGCCTGGCTCACCTCAGCCCGGGCCCCAGGGAAGGCGGGGTGCTGGAGGGGCCAGGCGCTCTGGAGCCAGGAGTACGGGTGGGCCCCTGAGCCAGGCCCAGGCCATGGCTGCCGCGGATCTGAAGAGGTGACATGGGGGACTCTGCCAGCTTGGATGACTGTGCCACGTGCAGGGTCCTGGCCTTTGTCTGGGCCTCTTTGGTGACCGGTGTGCTCTGCTGGCTTTTGACTAGAAACACAGGTAAGAGTGAGTTTCAGAGCATACCCATCTGGGCCCTCGAGCCCGAGAGAAGCAGAAAGAGGTTCCACACACGGGAACTGGGCAAGTCACTCTGTGCAGAGCACCATCATAATCACAGTGGATTTAATAACTTCCCCCACCCCAGGTGTCCTGCTGCTGGCCAGACCTGGGGCCAGGTTTCATCAGAGACCAAGAGAGCAGCTGGTGTTCCAGGGTCATGGCATCGTTTCGGGAGACCCGCGGGAGGCAGCAGGTCTGAAGAGGGTCCAACATGTCTGCAGCTCCCCCAACACAATCGTAGAAGCTGGCCTTGCCAAGGCCACCTACTCCCCTCTCTACCCAACCCCAGTGGCTGCTGCTGGAGCGCAGGCAGCCCTGCAGGAAGGCTCTGCTGCCACGAGAGGGCGCCGGTGGACCACCTGGGCCATCGAGATCCACACACCCGCCTCCCAGAACTCAGCTTGTGCAGGAGTGCTTAAGGCAGGCAATTAATACAGCCCCTCCAGTTCGCGAATCACAAGGGGCGGGCAGTAATGCAGGATTGGCAGTTTTTTTATGGGAAGAGAAGAGGAGAGAAAGCGCATCACAGGGAGTCCGAGTAAGTACTGTTTCATCAAACTCGTACACGTGTGGACTGAGCCACAGCATAAAATGCATTTCTTACTGTAGTTCGAAGTTCGAAAAGACGGTTCAAAGTGCACAGCTCTCGGAGAATGCATTTACACAGAAGTGGGGTTTCCAGGAAAGAGTAAACTGAAAGGAGGGTGAACTTGCTGAGGGAAAATAACAACAGCTACAGTTACTATGCACAGACCAAGCTAAGCACTTCACATCCAACATCCATTTAGCCCCAGGCAGGCTTCCAGGGAACACTCAAGACCCACGATTCCACGGAAGTCAGAGGCAGATGCCAACCCAGGTCGTCAGTCATCCCAAATCTAGGGCTCTTGCCACTGCCTTGCCTGCACCCCACAGCTCTGCCCCCAAACAAAAGAGGCATACTCTGAGCAGAGACAGGAGGTGAGCTTCCGTACCGCACTCGTGGGGCCTAGAAAGAGAACACGTGGGTGCAGAGCTGGAAGGAGGCCTACGACATGCCGAGAGAACAGGGTTCATCTCACAGGTCAGTGATGGGCCCTGAAGAAGGCAGGACCCAAGGCCAGGGAAGCGGAGACAGAAGGTGGGGGCCAGGGGAGGTTCCCACTGCAGGCTCTGGGACCAAGCACTGGAGGGGAGGGGAGCACCTGGAAGAGCAAGAACACTTTCTCTTCTTTTGAAAACCAGGACTCAGAGGGGGCTTCCATTCACCCTCCTTCGGGGCCCGTCCCCTCTCCGAGCTGCCCCAGCCTGTGCTTGGCCCTGTCACATCACCTAGTCCTGGCTGGTTTCCAGCTAAGGGAGCAGGCCCCAGCTCAGGCCAACCTCAGTAAATACTGCACTCAATTAAACAAATTAGGAATGAATGAGCATTTGAGGCAAAGGGTTATGTGAAAGGCAGGTTAACAGCCAGGACAAACACCCTTCACTCTGAGATTTCTGTACAAGACTCAAAACTATCCTTTCCTTAGAGCTTTTAAGGCCAGAAGTTTAAACCAAATACAACAGAGTTACCCAGATCATCGACACAATTTTCACCGCACAAAGCAACTGTCCTGTTCTCTATTTAACATTTTTATATAAAATGACACCACTTTTAAACATAAAGTACCCACTTCATACTTACGCAAGTAATAATTTCCATGAGCTCTCAGGATTGCTATGTTAGTAATATTTTTCCAATGTACATGAAGAAAAATAAAGATTAAATCTTGAAATTATTGATTCACGTACCAACTAAAATCAACCCTCATAGCCCCCAGCGATGGGTGGACCACACTCTGGAAACTTCCTTTGCATACAGAGCTCAGGTTGGGGCCTGCCTGGACACAAGGAGACAGCAGAAGCGACGTTCCTCTGGCTGCACACGTCCATGACCGAAAGGAGCTAGGGCATCACCCGGCCTGTGGATCTGAATCTAGAGATGGGGGCTCCTGAGCCAAAGAACACAGTTCCCTCGCTCCCTGCGTGCCCTGAGGACAGAGCGCGGAGGGTCCTCGCCCACATACTTCAGTCCTCCACAGGACCCACAGGGCCTTTCCATACCACAAATTCCAGGGACAAAGCAGCGGCTAGACCCGGTCCAGGAGACATCTGAGTTCTGAGGACTTGTCCGCCTGCCAAACTGGCCCAACCGCTGCCCCAGAGCCGAGTATTCATTTGACGGATCCTTGCCTCCACCTGCAGCCTCTGTGCTGACAGGCCTGGTTTATAGAGCCACAAACAGAATGGGCTGCTGTCTGTTGCGGCAAAGCTCAACTTGTGATCCAAGGAAGTAAAACAGTGCAGAGCTAAGCTGCTGAAGTGGGCAGTGCATCGGAGCAGGGCCAGCTCAGGGCTGAGCACAGCTCTGGTCCTGGCTCTCCTGTGCTTCCCCGAGGGACTCTGGTGCCCACCCCACCCCATCCACAGACTCTGTTTTTCCAGCAGAAGACTTTTGGACTCAGACACCTGGGAGGACCCTGTCGTCTGGCCCTTCAGAGCAAAGCCCTGGATGTGGACGGGGGGGATTACGCACCCCCTTATACGCAAACAAGCCTGCACCCTCGCAGGTCACAGCCCCGAGCGAGCCCACTCGCCAGCTCACCTGGAGCCTCGCCGTCTGGTTGGGACACCGGAGCCCTGTTCCACTGTCTCTCCTCCTTCACTCTGCTGCTGGCTTCCTTGATGAGCTTCTCCCTCAGACTCAGAAATTCAGAAAACCTCCCCGCCTTCTGCTCCCGCTGGGCTCGCAGGAGGGACTCCAGGTGTCGGAGGGTGTGAGCAGGGATTCCCTTTGCATCCTGGAAGACCACAGAGGTTCCCTCTGGAGATGGGCTCCCCTATCTCCTTCCCTAAGCCTCTCAAAGCTGCTGCTGGCCTGGGAGTCACTGGGATCAGTGCCGGTGCTTCTGGGAGAGGAGCTGAGCATTAGAGCAGGGCGAGCAGGCTGCTGAAAGCAAGGTGGGCTAGGACCCGGGGGCCCCAGCAAAGCACACACAGCAGGATGGTACAAAGGGGCTACGCACCAGTCCATCGACATCGAGCATACAGGCTTAGGTGGGACATGCCTCTCCACCACCCGACCGAATCCTACAGTGGGGAGACCATGGCTCGCTCCTTTTTGTACCCCCAGGCACTATCGTTATGCTGGACACATTGTCCTCCGTGGCTAACAAGATTTGAAAACATCAACTGCAAAAAAACAAAGCCAGGCACCCTTCCAAAACCTACTGGAACTTGCTTGGGCTTTTGACATCCACCTAGAGCCCATGAGAAATCATTTAAGATTAGAAAGAAATGGTTTAATCAAGTCTGAACGTAAGGCCAGAGTTAGATTGAGCAGTAGTTGAAAACAGTCAGTGATTAGGGGGCATCCTTGCTACATTAAACCTAGGTGTCTGTTGTTTTTTTTTTTTTTTTTTTTGGAATTCTCAACGATGCGATGCTCAGCTTCTTTGATAACAAGGTGTGTTTTTTAATAAAAGATGTCACTGGGCTTCCCCGGTGGCGCAGTGGTTGAGAATCCACCTGCCAATGCAGGGGACACGGGTTTGAGCCCTGGTCTGAGAAGGTCCCACATGCCGTGGAGCACTAATAAGCTCATGCACAGCAGCTACTGAGCCTGCGCTCTAGAGCCCATGAGCCACAACTGCTGAGCCCGTGAGCCACAACTACTGAGCCCACGTGCCACAACTACTGAATCCTGTGCGCCTAGAGCCCATGCTCCGCAACAAGAGAAGCCACCACAATGAGAAGCCCGTGCACCGCAGCTAGAGAAAGCCCGCATACAGCAATGAAGACTCAACGCAGCCAAAAATAATGCCTTTCATGATAATATGCATTCTCTGGTTGAACACAGGCATGTAGGGACAATGGTGTTCAAATGCTAATTTGTACCAGAGTGTTCAGAGCCTGCTCCACCCACAGCCACCTGCTGAGTGGGCATGGCCACGTGTGCCACCGATGAGGGACACTTCACCCAAGGGGCCCCTCCAAAGGCCACACTGAGCCAATTAAATTCCCTCTGTCAGAAACAGAGACACAGCCCTTTGGGGCACATATAGTCCCTTTGTGCAGGAGAAGATGGAACATCTTGTTTGATAGTTCCACTGAGACTCTATCCAGTTGGAGAGGAGTAATCTGTCAAAGTAATATCCACATATCGTCCACCGTCACACTTGGACCTTCAAGCTAAGGCACATCCCCTTATTATTCATTCTATAGCATCCAATACCTCTCTTGCAGAGTATTTCTCACAATGGTAAGTTATTAAATGTCTGGACAATCATTGTTTAATACCTGAGTTCCCTACCATTTGTAAACTCGATGAAAAAAATTATCAGTTCTGTCTAATTCATCACTGTATTCTCAGCATCTAGTACACTACTTAGCACAAAGGTGCTCAATAAATATTTGTTGAATACGTGAACAACAACAACAAAATAGAGACGCAGAAGAAAGTAGCCAATGAGTGGAGAGCAAGGAGAAGTCAGGACACAGGGTGACCTCTCAGGAAGCCATTGGAGGAAACAGAGAAGAGACCACAGTGTCAGCTGTGCAGGTTTATATTCCTGGATACCAAAGGTGCCCCACTGGAACAAATAAGATGAATCAGCTTACAACATAAAGAACAATCGACCCTCTGTCGGTTCAAGAATGCCCTGTGTCTAAACGGCAGGTACCGGCCCTGCCACAGGGGCCCTGGAACTCACTCGCTTTATCCCCATGCTCTCCAGCTTCTCCTCCAGGGTGTCCTCCAGGACTGGCCTGAACTGCTTCAGCAAGGTGGGGTTTCGACTGAGAGCGGCCAGCACCTTCTGCTGTCCACTGCGGGAGTCCTCCAGCTCTGCAGCACGAGACAACCACCAAGGTCAGCCTGGGTGCCCGAAACCTCTACTCCCAAAGCCACACCGCACAGAGCCAGGGATCCTGGTCTCCAGCCTGTGCACCCAGGGCCACTGATCCCCTCTGAGTGTCCATCCCCGGGTCCTTCTCCTCCTAGGAACCACTGCTGCAGACCCCCTACCCACCTTCAGGATCCTCATCCCCTGCCGGTCTGGACCTCCAAGATCTGGGTCAGTCCTGTCCCAGGTTAACTGAGAGATTTCAGGCTTTTGACTCACAGCTGAGTCCTGACAGCAGTCTGTTCCCTGGGTTCTGGTCTTCACGCCCCCCGCCCCCACCCCCGCCTTATTGAGATGTAATTGACATACAGCACTGTATAAGTTTAAGATGCACAACATAATGATCTGGCTTACATGCACGAGGTATGTATACATATACATACGGTGGACAGATAGCTCCCTGCTCCCCTTGTTCACTGTCTAAATCGGGCGTTCTCCCTCCAATTATATACATCAGAATTGCCTGGGTTTAAAGTGTACATCCTCTGACCCATCCTCCAGAGAGTCTGATGCCATAGGTCTGGGGAAGGGCCCTGGATCTGCATTTTAACTTGCCCAGATGATTCTGATGGAGGTGAGCCACAGACTGCCCCTTGAGAAATACCGACCCAGCGGGTAACAAGATAAGCAATTACAATAAAATGTGACAACTGCTACAAAGGGGCCACCCCGGGTGAGTCAGGGAAGGCCTCCCAGAACTGCTCTTCAGGTCCAATGCCCGGGGCCACTGTGGTTACAGATGGACCAGCCTTTTGATTCACTCAGTAGATGTTTACTGACAAGTAATATGGAGCTTGAACAGGCCAGTGCTGAGGACACTAAAGAAAACCCTCGAGGAGCTCACAGTCAAGGCGATGGCCTTAACCCTGGCTGCCTATCGGAATCACCTGGGCTCCATCCCAAGCTAATTATATCAGAATCTCGGAGGGTGGGCCCCAGGCCTTAAGATCTATTTGTGAAACTCCCCAGACCTAACAACAACCATGCCTGAGAACCAGCTGTTCTAGAGCAGCGGTTCTCAAAGCGTGAGCCACGGCATCGGCACCACCTGTCACTTATTAGAAACGCAGATTCTCAGATCCCAGTCCAACCTACTGAATCAAAAATTCTGGAGCTAGGGGCTTCCCTGGTGGTGCAGTGGTTGAGTCTGCCTGCCGATGCAGGGGACGCAGGTTCATGCCCCGGTCTGGGAAGATCCCACATGCCGCGGAGCGGCTGGGCCCGTGAGCCATGGCCGCTGAGCCTGCGCGTCCGGAGCCTGTGCTCCGCAACAGGAGAGGCCACAACAGTGAGAGGCCCGTGTACCGCCAAAAAAAAAAATTCTGGAGGTAGATCCCAGCAATCTGTGTTTTAACAAGCCCCCCACTGCCCCTCAGGGTTGACGCTCTTCCATAAAGTTTGCACAGGGCATGAGCCCCAGTTTTGGCTGCATGTTGAAATCACCTGTGGAGGTTTAAGTACTACTGATGCCTGGGACGCCCCTCACCGCGTGTTGTGATTTAGGTAGTAGGGGACTGGCATGGTCCTCCAGAGAGCTGCAAGCAGCCTGGGAGCTTCTTAGTGTGCAGCCAGTTGCAGAGAGCCGTGGGCCCCGCAGCGGTCCTCTAACTAGAGCAAGCCCCAGGATGCCCTGGAGGGCGGGTGCAGACAGAGATGGCTGGGCCCTGCCCCAGAAGTGCTCATTCAGTCTGTGTGGCATGGGGCCGAGAATTTGAAAACTTTACGTTTCTAGTAAGTTCCCAAGGGATGCTGCTCTGCTGGTCTGGGACGAGCAAGTGAAGAGGCACAGCACAGCCTGACAAAGGTCTGGGTCCCGCCTGCAACAGGATGGGGCATGGAGGGGGTGGGGAGACGTCTCCCTAACTCGCACTTCTCAGCCTCCTTCTCCTCAAACTCTAGGTCCCCATTGGAGGATTTGGTTCATCCCCACCATGGACCTTGTGTTACTCAAGGTTACATGTAACTAATTTTTGCTACTATATCCCAAGGTTAAACGCACTGGGTGGGGAGGGAGGTAGCAGAGGACTGATTAGGTAAATTTAGGTTCAACCATCCAATGGACTACTGTGAAGTCCTGAAAAATTAATGCAGCAGCTCTATATAAAGGGATTGGAAATGACTTCCCAGATACGCTGTTAAGCCATAACCACAGAAAAATATGTACACTGTGCTCCCGTTTAGGAAAAAGGAAAAGAATGCATACACCTATGTGCCTGTGTTTGCACCAAGTATCTCTGGAAAGATGCGTGACAAACCATTAACAATGGAATCTCTGGGCGGAGACTGGATGGTCCGGCAGGAGGAAGACCTACTTCTCACTGTGCACCCTTTTGCTTTTCTTTCCTTCTCCCTTTTTTTTTTTTTTTGTTTTTTGTTTTTGGTCAATAGCATAGATTACTGTCTCAAAAGTAAACTATTACATTAAAAAACAAAATAAAACAGCCCACGATGAACTCTTTGGTGACACCAATAAAACCCTTTCCTGGGTGCACCTGTTGGGTCGCTCTGGGACTGTCACATCACAGCCTGGCTGGGCAGGCAGGCCTGGTCCGCAGGTTGGCTGTGAGCTCTCTGACCTTTCCTGGGAGCTCCTTCTTCCTGACCCTCTCAGGAGAGTCTATTTTTTTCACTTCTCCTCCTTTGCATTCCCTGGAAACATCTGGTTGAGAGCTCGGCAGAGGGAGTGAATAAAGCAGCAGGTACCCAGGGCTCTGCAGAGGGCGCCGAGGAGGATCCCTGCACATCAGTTAGGTCCCGTGGGATCTGTCTGCAGCATGCTCGCCATGCAGAAGAAAACCGCAAAGGTCATTTGAAGCCAACGCAGGGAGGCTCCATCCACCGCTCTGGGTAGTACCAGGCAAGCGGTGGGGCAGGCACCAGGGACAGGCTATGCAGCAGACACCGCGCCAAATCCTGACTCCACCACCTGCCGGCTCTGTGACTCTGGGAAAGTCACTGACCCTCCCTGAGCCTGGGTGAACCAGCAGGCTGCACGTTAGTACCCGTGTGTAATGTGCCTGGCAAGCACAAAGTGCTTAAGAAATATTTATTTCACGTCCCCAGTTCCCGTGCCCCAGCCTCAGGTAGCCAGACACAGTTAAGTAGGGACAAGCTAAACAATGAAGAGGGCCGCCCCCAGGGAAGAAACGGGAGCCTCACCTTCCTCAGAAGAGTCCTTCTCTGTGTCCACAGCCTTCGGGCCCTTGCAGATCCCTGAGGAGAGCAGGAGTAGTTAGTGTCTCCAATGCCTTGGACCCCATCCCCGCCTTAGAGGAAAGCACGGGACAGCATGTGAGTGCTGGCCAGACACAGCAAGCCCTCGAGTCAGTGCTCTAGCAGAGAGAGACAGGATGGAGCAGCGGTCACAACCATGGACCCCGGAGGCAGAAAGGTCAGAGTCCACGTTCCAGCCCTGCCCCCCCCACTAGCTGCACACGACACGGTAAGTCCTTGAACTTCTCTAAGCCTCAGGCTCCTCATCCAGAAAGTGAGAACAATAATACCCGCCCCACGTTAAATCCTGGGGACAATGGACTTGAAGTCCATGGCACACAGCTCCTATGAATGGCTCACACCCCAGCCCCAGCACCCAGGAGATCAAGGCCATAGGAATAGTGCCTCTCTGAACTGGTTGCGAGGCTGGGAAAGAAATGTCTAGCCTCGAGGCAAGACATTTGGGGGAGATGTGTGGGTCTGCAAGGAGAGGCAGAAGGGAAGCTACAGGCATAGGGCAGGGGAGGCGGCATGGAGTAGAAGGGCCAGGTTTCATAAGCAGGAGGGGCCCCCTGTAGGTTGCTGGCGCCCTTTAGACGCCAGCGCCTGTGTCCGTCAGACACACACAAGCACGCACACCAGCACGCCGGAGTACCCAAGAGGAGGAGGGCGTACCCTCCAGACAGGCCACATTCACACAGATTCGCAGAGATTTGGGGTCAACTCGCTACACGCTGGAAACAAGGTAAAGTTGGATGGAACTGAATCACAGGCACGGTGAATTAGAAAGAGCCTGTTCAGGAGCCCTGCCTGCCCCATCCATCACTGCCCCCAAGATCCTCACTGCCCGCTCCCACCTCAGGTCTCCACCGTCCTACAGAGAAGAGCAGGCCAGGCAAGAAACCCTGCCAGCCGCATGGAACGCCTTCAGCACAAACCTGGGCTGGAGCCCTGTCTGTCCCAGAAACCGACGTCTTCTCACCCTCCCCCACCCAGCCAGAGAGCCTGACGCTACAGGCCCCTGAGCTGCTGCCACGAGCCTCGTCCTATACATTGACTGGTGGGGGACAAGAGACAGGAGAGGCCAAGACGATAGCCACAATTGTTACAAACCTCCCCGTACAGACTTACCCTCCACCTTCCTGAGAGACATGGTCTGGATCTGCAAAGATGTGGAAGAGAGCAGGTTACAGCCAGCAGGGGACTCTGCTGTGAGCGGTGGCTGTGCCTAGCTCTGTGAAGAAGGGACGGCCAGTGTTTCCATGCCAACCACTGGGAACTGGAGGGAGCTCAGAGTACTCTGCCCCAGCCCCTCAATGGCACCAAGGGTGAACAGCAGCAACCGAGATGGTACCATGCTCCACTTTCCCTTGGTGAGGAGACAAGAATGCCCCTCTTCAGAGAGGCACTGTGGTTTGAAGGGCAGGAGCCCCATGCAAGCAGAGGGGGGCAGGCACACAGGCAGTACTGTCGGTATAATTGGTGGAAATCAGCCAGGGCAAGGGAGGCTCCCCTCCTGCGATGTGGGCATCTGAGCTGAGTGCCCCGTGGGAGGGAGGAGGCATGATGTGGACAGTCACCGACTCTCTGCTCAACCCCTCTTTTCCAGGAAGTGCTTCCTCTTCCTCCTTCCACATAGTTGCAGACAGGATAGCCCCCTGTGGCAACGAGTCCCCCACACCACAGCCAGGTTTGGGCAGAGAATTCTGGACTGGTAACATGTGAACTCAAGAGCTCTTGACAGCCAACTGGTTTGAGTTTCAGTTGTCACTGTTTATTTGTTTGCTTGTTTGTTTTGCCATGTAGGGCAGACATGGAGTGGAAGCTGACCAGAGTAAAAGAAAAAATCGAAGCGGATACAGAAAGAGGAACAGAGACACACAGCAGAGGAAAACTCCTGACTACACTCATGTCTCTGGTCCCAGCTCATTCCTAGACTCGGCTCCACCCCTGCCTCGAGCTCTCTGAGACACCCAGTCTACCCTTATGACAAATCCCCTCTTCTGCTTAGGCTGGAGTTGTTTTTCATTACCTACTGATGAATGACCCATCCAACGTCCATTTCTAACTATTCCTCCTTTGCTTACCTCTACCCTAGAAAGTATAAAACTAATTATTCCCTTTCTAACCCTCCTTGCAACTATAGTTGCCCATATAACACAGCTTTGAACAGTAAAATATAAGTAGAAGTCTTGGGAAAGAGCCTTTTCATCAACTGCTTCCATTGGATATGACTGTGACGGTTGGGGCTATGGCAGCCATCTTGCAACTATGAGAGTCAAGCATGAGAACAAAAGTCAATATGCTGAAGATGGTAATTAAAACAAAGAAAAAAAGAAACAGAGTCTGGGTTTCCAATGGCATAATCTTGCAGCTAAACCAAGGCCATCAACTGTCACCTCTTTTGGTGTTACAATAAAAATAAACCCCTGTTAACCTATTCTGCTATGTTTAGCCAGTGGGTTCCTAACTGAAACATGTGCAAACAAGAGTTCTGGGTAACATAAGGAGGAAACCTCCAGACTGGACCTGAGGCGGCCACAGCTGTGAAGAGTTAAGTGTGTTGGGGGAGAAACAGTAAAAAGAAAAGCATCGGGGCCATGGGTTAATAAGATATGTTGACGGTGAAGTATAGCTGGGAGAACAGAAAGGCACAAATAGAAAGAGGTACAGGAACAGTGGATTAGACAGTGACAGTGGGTGCTCCGCCCAGGGAAGCTGTGTGGAGGGTGGTATCAGACCCATGGCAAAGGACCTGACGCCACAGGAGGGCCCAGCTGGGGACAGATACTCATCTCCACCGACCTGGGGCTCAGAAGGAGGAGCTGAGCCCAGGCTGGGCGGAGAGTGATCTGCATTAGATGAAGAGTCACAGGGGCCAGTTCTAGGAGAGGGTGCTTAGTGAGGGACGCCTTTTCATCACACTAGTTTATCTGACAACTTCATCAGAGGCAGTCAATTTATGAAAAAGGAATTAGTTAAGAAATGATGTCTGAGGACACACTGAAAGGGGCACACGCTTTGCATTCCACCTGCCTGGCGAGGGTTGAATCTCACCCCTGTCATTTATAACGTGCCCTGTGTGGACTCGAGTGAGGCACTTGACGTCTCCTGCCTGTTTCATCATCTGTCAAATGAAGATGGGGAGAAGGTAATATCTACCTTGAAGGGCAGCAGTGAGGCTTCCACAGAGGGATAAGCAAAGTACCAACCAGGTGCTGGCCCTCACACGGTCTCTGGTGGTACCGTGAACCCACTAACACTGGACAGCAGGCACGTCTTCAGCATCTTCATCACTTCCTGCCCCTCAAATCTGAGGACTCTTCTCTCTCCTCAAAGAGTCTGACTAATGAGGCTAGTGCCGGTAAGTCCAGAAGAATCTAAGGAAATCCTCGCAGGGAAGAGGCCTAGGGCTCCAGGTCCTGGCTGGGAGGAGGGACACACCTACCATCTCCTCCTGGGAGGCGATGAGCCTGGTTTGTTCCTGGAGCTGGGCGCGAAGGGCAGTGATCTGGCGCTGGGCCTGGATAGCTGCTTTCCTCTGATCCTGAGACAGGGAGGCCTGGAGCCTCTCATTCTGCTCCTGCAGCTGGTGGCACAGGATGGTCGGTCAGTCACATGTCTGCAGGGACCTCTGAGTGCCCAGTGCCTGCAGGGCCTGCACCTGTAGGCAAACGCTGGTCGGGGTTTCACCTGAAGCAGGTGGAGTGTCTCCAGACCTGGGCAGGTGGCTTTCTAACAAGACTGACTTCCTTCCCATTTGAGAACATTTCAAGTGGTGTCTGAGAAGTGAGAATTGAATGCAGGCCCCTAAGGTCAGGGCAAAAGGCTCCCTGTCCGGTGTGCCACCCACTGAAGGACAGTCAAGTTGAGGTCATTCGAAAATCATCAAATGGATGTTTTTAGGTGAAGACAAAAGGTGAAGGAAATGCGGTCTAAGAGCAGAGAGAAAATGACACTATTTCTTTTTAAATAAAACCTCTGATGTAAGAGCAGAGAGAAAATGACACTGTTTATTTTTGCATAAAGAACCTCTAGAAGAATACAAGAAAGCAATAAAAGTGGTCACCTGTGGGGTGGGTGTCGGGGACAGGGAGATGGAAACGGAGCAGAAGTAAGACTTTACTCCATGTACCTTAATATAGTTCTTCTGCTTTTGGAACAAACTTGAATGCATTTCCCATTTTTAAATGTTCAAATAAGATAAACCCATCAGATGGGAATTACTGGAACGGGGGGAATCCATCCTGCACCAGACTCAGACCTAAGCACCTTCACCTTCTGAGCTTTCCGCAGCAGAACCTGAGGCTCCTGTTAACCGGCTTCCTCCTCAACTTGCCTCCTTGTCAGGGACATTTTTAGAGAAGCTGTTTTCTCTGCCCTGAGGCCTGCTGCTCTCTGCCCACTGGTCTCAGTGTCTGAACCCTTCCACTTGAGCTGCCCGTGAACTATCACTGAGGTCCACAGCCACCGGGGTCTCTCCTGGTTGGAGTTTCAAAGGAGGGCCCAAACACAGAATGACCAGGCAGCTCTCTGAGTTTTTACAGCACCACCCACCTTAGAGCACCTTACGGGGTCACTGCAGAGGAAACCACAGAGAAAGGATGTGTTGGATTCAGAAGAGAAGGCCCAGAGGCCCCTGCTCCCTGCCAGGGAAGCTGCTCTCTGGGCGGCCTACCCCTCTGTGTATTGACGGGGGTCAGCAGCCAGGAACAGTATCAGCAAAAAATGATTTTCTGCCAACCAGTTCAAGGGGTGAACTGGGGAGCTGAAGGATGAGAGGAGGTCGTTGGAAACCAGGCTCCCCAAAACGGTCCAGTGAGACCTACCTCTCTCTTCTGAGCTGCATGCTCTTCCTGCAATACCTTCATTTTTTTCTTCCATTCTGTTTTCTGGAAAAGATTAAATGCTTATCAAGTGGGCCCCTCTAGATATTAAAATATACTATAAAGCTACACGAGTAGTAGAAAACCCAGACGAAGATGGGGAAAAAATGGAATCTTAGTCTGGGGGAAGATGGATTATTGACAACTGGTGTTCAAACAAGTAGTTAACTGCCTGAAAAAAAACATGAACTTGGATGCTTATTTCATATCTTAAACGAAAATAAATTCTAGGTGGTCAAAGATTTCAACTTAAAACATGTGAGTGACGTCAGCAAGATGATGGACCAGGAGGTTCCAGCTCTCAAAACACCCACAGATGAGACCTTTATGGGAGACTGGGAATCCAGCTGAGAGGTCCCAGCACCTCGGTGAAGCAAAAAAAACCCAAGAACAGACACACTGAAGAGGGGAAGAAGAACAGCTTTCACCTCACCTGTGTCACCCCTCACCCAAGGCGGCACAGCTCAGTGCCAAGAGAGACCCACTCAGCCCACAATCTCTCGCATGGGGAAAGTGAGAGCAAGCGAGCACCCAACTGCCCCAGCCTTGAAGGATGCTGCCCAGGAGGCCCACTTCCGCCTCACCCCACCCAGAATGGAGGGAATCAGCACAGCTGACTCGGTTTTTGGTCCTGGCACACGGATCTCAACACCAGCTTGAGATCCTACTGGCTAGCTTGTGCACAGTGGAAGGTGTGGAGGAGGAAAAGTAAAAGTGTAGACTATTTGTATGCAATCAAAGTTAAGTTGTTTTGGGCTTAAAACAGAGTGCTGTAATTATAAGATGTTTTATATAATCTAATACTAATCACAAAGAAAAAACCTGTGGCAGATATACAAAAGAGAAAGAGAAAGGAATCAAAGCATACCGTGACAAAAAAATCATCAACGCACAAATGAAGACAGCAAGAGAAAAAGAAAGGGACAAAGTAGCTACAGAACAGTCTGAAAACCATTAACAAAACGGCAATAGAAAATCCTTACCTAACAGTAATTACTTTAAATTTAAATGGATTAAATTCTCCAACCAAAAGATCAAAAGTGGCTAAATGGATTTTTTAAAAAAGATCCAACTATATGCTGCGTACAAGAGACTCAGGTTAGCTTTAAGGACACACATAGGCTGAAACTGAAGGGATGAGAGAAGACATTTCATGCAAATGGTAAACAAAAGAGAACAGGATACCTATACTTATATCAGACAAAATAAGTCAAAAACTGTTACTAGAGACGAAGAAGGTCACTACATATAGGGATCAATTCATCAGGAGGATATAACGACTGTAAATATACAGTCAGCCCTCCATATCCATAGGTTCCACATCTGTGTATCCCACATCCATGGATTTAACTAACCATGGATTGAAGATATTTGGAAAAAAGTTCCAGAAAGTTCCAAAAAGCAAAGCTTGAATTTGCCTCATGCTGGCAACTATTTACATAGCATTTACATTGTATTACAATATTTACAACTAGTTACATAGAATTTACATTGTATTAGGTATTATAAGTAATTAGAAGTAATCTATAGATGATGTAGAGTATATGGGAGGATGTGCAAAACATAAGGGACTTGAGTATCTGAGAACTTTGGTATCCATAGCGGGTCTGGAACCAATCTCCTATGAATGGATACTGAGGGACGACTATATACTCACCCAACATAGGAGCACCTAAATATATAAAGCAAATATTAACAGAACTGAAGGGAGAAATAGACAGTAATACAATAATAGGAGGGGATTTCAATACTCCACTTTCAACAATGGATATATCATCTAGACAGAAAATCAGTAAGTAAACAATGGACTTGAACAGCACTGTAGACCAAGTGTACTGAACAGGCATACATAGAACATCCCATCCAAGTAGCAGAGTACACATTCTCCTCAAATGCCCAAAGAACATTCCCCAGGACAGATCACACGTTAGCCCACAAAACAAGTCTTGCCAATTTAAGCTTGAAATCATAACAAGTTAATCTTTTCCAACCACGATGCTATGAAACTAGAAATCAATAATAGGAGAGAAACAGGATAATTTACAAATGTGTACATATTAAACAACACATTCCTGAACAAAGAAGAAATCAAAAGAAAAACAAAAAAAATAACTCGTGACAAACAAAAATGGAAACACAGCATACCAAAACTTCTGGGATGCAGCAAAAGCAGTTCTATGAGGGAAGTTGACAGTCATAAAATTTTACATTAAGAAAAAGGAAAGATCTCAAATAAATAACCTAACTTTATACCCCAAGGACCTAGAAAAAGAATAATAAACTAAACCCAAAGTTAGCAAAAGGCAGGAAGTAATAAAGAGTAGATCAGACATAAATGAAATAGAGAATAGAAAAACAATAGACAAGATCAACAAAAGTAAGAGTTAGTTTTTGAAAAGATAAACAAAATTGACAAATCCTTGGCTAGATTAAGAAAAAAAGAAAAGTCTCAAACATATAAAATCAGAAATAAAAGAGGAGACACTACAACTGTTATCACAGAAATGCAAAGGATTACAAGAGATGTCTATAAACAGTTACACACCAATAAATTGGATAACCTGGAAAAAATAGACAACATTTTCCTAGAAACATACAACCAACCAAGACTGAATCATAAAAAAAAAGAAAATCTGAACAGACCAATAATGAGTAGGGAGATTGAATCAGTGGTCAAAAATCTCCCAACAAAGAAAATCCCAGAACTAGATGGCTTCACTGGTGAATTCTACTAAATGTTTAAAGAATTAATGCAAATTCTTCCCAAAAATTGAAGAGGAAGAAACTTCCAAACACATTTTATGAGGCCAGTATTACCCTTGTCAAATGCCAGAGAAGGACACTACAAGAAAAAAAATTATAGGTCAATATCCTTAAAGAACATAGACGCAAAAATATTCAACAAAATACAAGCATATTAAAAGGATCATACAACATGATCAGGTAGGATTCATCCCCAGAATACAAGAATGGTTCAACATACACAAATCAATACATGTGATACATTACATTAACAAAATAAAGGATAAAATTATATGATCATTTCAATAGATGTAGAAAAAGCATTTGACAAAATTCAATATCCTTTTATGATAAAAAAAAAAACTCTCATCAAAGTGTGTATAGAAGGAATATACCTCAACATAATAAAGGCCATATATATGACAAACCCAGAGGTAACATCATACTCAACAGTGAAAGCTGAACACTTTTCCTCCAAGATCAGAAACAAGACAACAATGTTCACTCTCACCATTCTTAGTCAACATGGTACTGGAAGTCCTAGCCAGAGCACTGAGACAAGAAAAAAAATAAAAGGCATCCAAATTGGGAAGGAAGAAGTAAAATTATCTGTTTGCAGATGAGATGACCGATGACCTTACAAATGGAAAATCCTAAAGACTCCACCAAAAAAAAAAAAAAACTGTTAATATAAACAAATTTAGTAAAGTTGCAGGATACAAAATCAGCCTGCAAAAATCAGTTGTATTTCTCTACACTAAAAACAAACTATCCAAAAAAGAAATTAAGAAAACTATCCCATTTACAATAGCATCAAAATCAATTAAATATAGGAATAAATTTATCCAAGGAGGTGAAAGAGCTATACAGTGAAAACTATAAAATGTCAATGAAATAAATTCTAGAAGACAAATAAACAAAAAGATATCCCATGCTCATGGATTGGAAGAATATTGTTAAAATACCCATACTACCCAAAACAATTTACATATTCAAAGCAATCCGTATCAATATTTTAATGTCATTTTTCACAGAAATAGAAAAAAAATCCTGAAATTCATGTGGAACCACAAAAGACCACAAATAGCCAAACCAATCTTGAGCAAGAAGACAAACTAGAGGCATCACTTCCTGATTTCAAATTATATTACAAAGCTACAGTAATTAAAACAGTATGGTACTGGCATAAAAACAGACACACAGACCAATGGAACAGAGTACGAAATCCAAAATTAAACCCACATATGTATGGTCAACAAATCTTCAACAAGGGCACCCAGAATACAAAATAGGAAAAGAATAGTCTCTTCAGTAAATGGTGTTGGGAAAATGGATATCCACATGCAAAAGCATGAAATTGGACCAATATCTTACACTATACACAAAAGCCAACTCAAAATGGATTAAAGACTTAAATGTAAGACCTGAAACCCTAAAAATCCTAGAAGAAAACAGGGACATTGATCTTGTCAATGATTTTTGGATGTGATACCAAAAGCACAGGCAACAAAAGCAAAAATAAACAAATGGGACTACATCAAACTAAAGTTTCTTTACAGCAAAGGAAACCATCAACTGATGAAAAGACGACCTATGAAATGGGAGAAAATATTTGCAAACCATGTATCTCATAAGGAGTTAATATCCAAAATACAAGGAACTCATATAACTCAACAGCAAAAACCAATCCAATTAAAAATGGACAAAGGACTTGAATAGACATTTCTCCAAAGAAGACCTACAAATAGTCAACAGGTATATGAAAATGTGCTCAACATCATTATTCAGCAGAAAAATGCAAATCAAACTACAATGAGATTATCATCTCATACCTGTCAGAATGGCTACTATTTTTAAAAGTAACAAAAGATAACAAGTGTTGGCAAGGATGTGGAAAGAAGGAAACATTTTACACTGTTGGTGGGAATGTAACTCGGTACAGTCATTATGGAAAAACAGTATGGGGGCTCCTCAAAAAAATTAAAAACCAAGAGAGTTACTCATTTTCCCAGGGGAATCTCCCATGTATCCATGAGGTATACATGTTAATAAACTTGTTTGTTTTCCTCTTATTAAAAAAATTAAAAACAGAACTACCATATAATCCAGCAATCCCACTTCTTGATTGATTCAAAGGAATTGAAATAAGGATCTCAAAGAAATACTCACATTCCCATGTTCATTGCAGCAGTATTCACAATAGCCAAAATACAGCTACACTTACCCCCAGATTCAATGAGTTATATACATTAAATATGCACAGCTTTTTACATGTGAATCGTACCTCAATAAAGTGACATGTATGAATGAATGAATGGATGAATGAATGAGCAAACACACTAACAAAAAGAAAACACAGGAATATTTTCTTTTTCTCTTTTTGGCCACACTGTGCAGCTTATGGGATCTTAGTTGCCTGACTAGGGATCGAACCCAGGACCCTGCCAGTGGAAGCACGGGGTCCTAATCACTGTACAGCCAGGGAATTCCCATGATTATTTTCTTTTTAAATCTCAGAGTGGGATCTGATCATTTTGACCACATAAACATTATTAATTTTGTATGGTCAAGACCATGATAAACAAAGTTTAAGGATGACTAGGAAATAGGGGAAAATAGCCACAACAAGAGCAACAAAGGGTTGGTTAATTTCCATACGTTACACAAACTCACAAATTGGTAAGGATATCAACAGAAAAAATAGGCAAAGGATGTGAAAGAGTTCATAGAAAAAGAACGGCTTTTTTAAATGTGAAACTTGAAACATCAAGCAGTGGAAACGCTTCACCTCTGCTAGTTAAATGTTAAGCTCTTTCTTAACAGTCTTGGAGAGCAGAAGCAGGACATGATTGAATGACTGTGCCCTTCCTGGCCATGGAACTATCAGTGATACAGACCATATGTAACTGGACTGATGTAAGGTTCATCCAGTGGAGGCCAGGCCACCCCCTCCCAGCCCATGACAGCAGATTGTGCATAAGTCTTCCCAGTTCCATATCCAGTGACCTCACATTAGCAGCATGAAATCAGCCATGGTGGGAATATTTACACCACAGAAAATGGCAAATGCTACAAATCGAAGCTTTTTTAGTTCCAGACAACCGGTTGTTAAGTATTTAACATCACACCATTAGACCCATGCCAAATATCTTTAAAGCCAGAAGACTGTCACACTTTCTAAGAATTGTTTTCAACTGGGTTGGAATCAAAATGAGGGCAAGGGTGTCCAGTAAGATACACGGCTGAATGTATTTTGAAAAAACTCCCAGGCAAATCTGACATTGCACACATTTATGTCACCAGCCTCACCTGAGAATCCTAAGAACCCTACTCTATGCTTTCATGAATTGCCAGAAGGTCTGAAAATATAGAACTTTGATGTCTTTCAACTTCCCTTAAACCACAGAGCAAAACCGACAAACTCTGTCGGAAGACAGCATGGTTCTCGCCTGGCTCTGGGAAGGAAGGCACGGGGCATCGGCTCACCTGAATCTCCATCTTCTCCTTCAGGCCCCGGAGCTCCTGAGCCTGGCTGAGTCGTTCCTCGGGATCCTCATCCTGCAGGGACCCGAGGTTGGACTTCATCACCTTGTGGGACTGCAGTGCCTGCAGTTTCTGAAAAGACCAGGGTGCAGTTTCATTCAGATGAACATCTAATCATTGATGTTGTCTTTTATACCCGGAGCGGTGTCAGAAGGGCACACCTAACCCCAACCACAAAGCCCCAACCTGAACTCACTAGGTATCTGCATGCCTGCAAACATTCACACAAGTTCACACTCCCCTTCACTCGTGTTCTCCTGAGAGCTCAGCCCTTGTGCAGGAGAAGCAAATTCCCATGGAAGAACAGGATTCAAGAGTGTCATTTCCATCGCGCTGAAATTCTGCCGTACTTCAAACCCGGAACTTGCCTGACGGCTTTCCCATTTCTTCCTCAGTCTCGAATAGGCTGAAGAGAATCAGACTATCGGAGCTTTGAGGAGGGTCTCAGGCACTCCAGACCACTCCCTGAGGACTCCTGGCCCTCTTCCCACAAAGAAAAATCCTGGCTGTCACCAAGAAGGCCTGGCTTTTCACAACTTGGAGTCATGTCACCAACGCCTAGTGCTCCCCAAGCTAATAGTGTACGGTGTGAAGGAAAAGGCATGGAAAAGCGGATCAAAGACAAGGTGCCTTTCCACCCCCCTATGGTTATATTTTTAAATATATCACTACTGCAGTGACAAAAGCAATTATCTCCATCTCTATTACTATAACAAACTCAAAAGCCCTATTCAAGCTTTAGAGAACAGTTAAGTCCCTGAGTTTAACTTCTCACTCTTGCTAATCTTTAACTCTTCTCAGTTCCTGCTAAAGCAATATTGGGTCCAAGTGTTAACCATTTCTAAACCCCTTGAATATTTTTGTAGAGTCAAATGCTTGATCAGATGTATGCACAACTTTCGGCCCCTGAGGTGTCTCTTCTGTCTTCACACTGCTGCTTATGACACACCAGGGAGCTGGCTTTCTTGGCATCACAAACCTTCGTGGTGTTTTCCTTTCAAGTGGGGTAAAGTGGACTTACAGTGTTTTTCACAACCACTCTAAATGGAATCTTATCTGTTTCCCCTCCCCCCAGAATTTTTAAAAAATAAATCAACAAGATAATTATCCAACTACACTGAGAATCTTGTATCCAGTTTGGTTCCTATACTTTAATAAAAGTGAAATAATAAAATGTCAGGTGAGAGGAGATGGGCGGGGGAGACACACAAACACAAAAATACAACAGAAGCCATCCTATAGGGGAAAGGCAAAAAAAAAAAAAAGGATGTTCCCGTTTAGGACAGTGTGATCCAAGTTAAAAGGAAACCATGGATGGTAGTAAGAATTATGTCCTCATTTACCACAACCCAGAATTTCCTAACCAAAAGTAACCTTTTGATTTTTGAGGACACGGTTTATGAACAACAACTCCAAATTCAAATCAATACCTAGGTATCTAACGTGTCTAGTCAAAGAGTACCATGTCAGGGGAAGCATGAGAGTCAGGGAGTTTCAGATGAGCTCAGAGATGATGGGTGTGGAGCTGGGGGTTAGGAGTGTGACATCCACATGGTGGGGCAGCATCTTGTCCTCCACAGATTATCCCTGTCCACCCTGGGGGAACATTTAGGAATGGGAGGACTTGGGTCACTATCGATACACACACACACACACACACACACACACACATGCAGAGCTCTCACTGCACTCCCACCGCCCTCCACCCTTGGCTTTCCATCTCAGATTGAGACCACCAAGGCTCCACGCATATCCTACAACAATCCCCTTCTAGAAAAGTTGTCTAGGTGTTTCTTTAGGCAAAGCATGCAATCATCATGAGAAACACTATTACACAATTCATTTTCAAATCAAGAAAAGATTCTCCTTGATGTTCAGTGGACCAATAAGAGCTAAATACATCCTGAAAATACTTCTCCTCAAACACTGTCCCTGATACGGTTTTAGTTATACAGGTTTATATGGGAAGATACAGTCCACGGATAACTTTAATAAGGTTTTCTTGAATAAACTTAATAATATATCCCGTAGAAGAGCAGGGGCTTTGAAGTTTAAGGAGCTGGGTTCAAATCCCAGCGCTACCTCTTAACAGCTGTGTGACCTTAGGCAAGTTATGTGACCTCAGTGTCTTGGCCTGTAAAGGAGGAATGATAATAGCCTTTTTTTTTAAAAAAAAAAAAAGAACTTTCTTTCTTTTTTTTTTTTTTTACTTTTTGGCCATACTGTGCAGCACGTGGGATCTTCGTTCCCTGACCAGGGATCCCTGCGGTGAAAGCGCAGAGCCCTAACCACTGGACTGCCAGGGAATTCCCTAAAAAAAGAACTTTCAAAAAGAAATTAATAAACTAATGACACACTTACCTTTAGAATGTTATAGTTGTTTGGTTGTTATGAGGATTAAAAGTTAGTGTATGTAAAGTACTCTGCACGGGGGCTAGAAAAGTTTCAGTAAATGTTAGCTATTATGTGTGACCCCCACAGACCCCAACAGACAGCCTCGCCTGTAGCCAGGGCTCAGCAAGTACTTGTTAGAAGAAAAATGCATTCATTTACATTTTGCCTCATTTCTTGTCCAGTGATGAAAGCCCTTTGAGAAAATAAGGATAATGTCTCAGGAGCTCTTACTATATGCCAGATAATGTTAAGTGCTGTCTATGTGTTAATTTAACCCTTTCAGAAACCTATCCTACAGAAAATAAACTGAGGCAGAGGAAGGTTAGGTAACTAGCCTAAGATCACACAGCCAGTATGTGATGGAGCAGGGATTCAATCCTGGGCACTGGCCGCTAGTACCTGGCCTCACAGTGTATTACCCACCCCCAATGGCAGATGACAGAGAACTAGTACAAACAAAGAAATGAATTTTGAGAATAAGCAGGTTTTCAACTAAAGAACTCTGAGAAGCCTTTTAGGTTGGGTACCTCTTCTAGCGTAGAGTTCTGGTTGGCAACACTTTTAAATTCATCCCAAAATAATTTTTTGAGCTTGTCTATTTCCCCGTATAGCTTGGCCCGCTCTTTTTCTTTCCATTCATCAAATTCTTTCTTAGCTTCTGCTTCCCTCTGGCGAGTGATCTCTGCTTCCTACAAAGAAAAGCAAGAACAAGAGAATCATTAATTCCACGTTATGACAAATATTTACCGAGAAACTGCTAGGGCTCCTTGTCCGTGCAAGCCACTATGGAGACCCAAAGAACATTCATCCCCCAGTCCCCACTGCTGGGACAGGGAGTGGGATTAGTCTTATCTGAACCGTAAAGGCCCTTGAGGATGGGGATCATGTCTTTTCTCTCTTTATATTCCTCACAATGCCTGGCATAGTTGGTGCTCAGTAAATGCACGCTGAGGGAAGGAGTGATGAATGAATAAATGCCGGAAGGAGTGAGGCAAATTTATGCATTTTCGTTCTACAAATACTTACTGAGTACCTCCTCTGGGCTGCCTTTGGGAGCTTATCCAGTCTTTGTCCTCAAAAAGCTAACATTATATTGTAAGAAGTTAAAATTCAGGTTCAAATGCTCTCCGAAGGTGCTAATGCAAGAAGCTGCAGCTCTCTTTTGGCCATACAGGTCTGACCAAGTAATTGAATTTTCCTTGCCAAACTACCCAAAATCATTTAGCACATCCAGGAAGATGCCATCCTAGCTCTGTCTCCTGCTCTATGCAACAGCCAGAATTTTGGCCCTGTGGGATGCGAGTGCATCATGGGTCTCTCAGCTAGTCCGTGACCAAGCCCCCTGCCGTTTCCTCTCCACGCCCACCTGAAGCTGCCGCTGCCTCTCCGCTGCCCTCTGCGCTTCCAGCTCCCCTTGGGTCCACTTCAGCTTGGCCCACAGCTCTTCCAACACCTCCTCCACTGGCTGCTCCTGCTTCTTCTGCTTTCCTGTGGGGTCCACTCGAAGAGAGGGTGACGGCGTAAGTCAAAGTCAGTGGAACGTATACCGTCACACCTCAGTCTGAGTTCAGCTTTGCCACTAACATTGTACACTGACTCTGGGCAAATGACAGAACCTCCCTGACCCTCTGTTTCTCCAAACTGGAAAATGGACATAGTAATAGCACCTAACCCAGAGAGTTATTGTGAGGATGAAATGTGATAATGCGAAGGGCTTAGCGTAGTGCCTGGCAGAACAGCTCAAACCATGTGAACTATTGTTGTCATTTAAAATAACTATTTTGACAGTACTAACACATGGTAATGTGAATGCAAAATCAGCAGAGTAACAGAAGCAGAACACCAAATAGTGTGTACACTGATTATCAATACAAAGAACATGTCTATGTATCCTGACAGCAATCAGAGGGGAATTTAAAAGAGTGATAATAATTGTAGTTTTAAGTTCACTCTTTTCAGGAATATAGTGTAGTTGAAATGTGTAGTTTTAAATTTCCAGTGGAAAAAAGGCAGCAGGCATTACGAAGAAACCTTGAATTACAGAAGAATACTCTAACTAAATCACATAATGATAAACTAAGAGTTAATGAAAAAGACACCAATTGTTCTTGAACATTTGTTACTTTTTTTAATTTATTTATTTATTTTTGGCTGTGTGCCAGGGCTTTCTCTAGTTGTGGCAAGCAGGGGCCACTCTTCATCACGGTGCGCGGGCCTCTCACTATCGTGGCCTCTCTCGTTGCGGAGCACAGGCTCCAGACGCGCGGGCTCAGTAGTTGTGGCTCACGGGCCTAGTTGCTCCGCAGCATGGGGGATCCTCCCAGACCAGGGCTCGAACCCATGTTCCCTGCATTAGCAGGCAGATTCTCAACCACTGCACCACCAGGGAAGCCCAACATTTGTTACTTTTTAAAGTACATTTAGAGACTATTAGATGGTACTGTTACTGAAACTTTAAGCTTTACTCTGAAAAGAAATATATGGCTTTTCCCAGATGGGACTTTTTAGAAACAAGCAACTTTTAGATGCAGTGTAAATTAATTTGGGTTAATTAAGTGATCTGAGGTGAGTCTGGAATGGGAGGGCTGGGTTATCTGAGAAGCCAGCTGCCTGACTATAAATTAATGAACATTAATGTAGCAAAAGTTGCCTTAAGAACATATTTTTCCTCTCCTTACAGCACTTTACATTAAGGAAATAACAAGGAATATGCACAACGATTTATGTACAAGAATGTTATCATCATGTGACTTATAACAGGAAAATTTTTTAGTAGCCCATATAAATTGAGAAATAATTCAACTGTGAAATATATTATGATCGCCACATGATGAAATACTATTCAGCCATTAAAAATCATGTTTTCAAAGATGATTTACTGACTTTGGAAAATGTGATATATTCTTAATTGAAAATAAGCAGTGTCAAAACTGCATCCTATATGACTATATTTGTATAAAGAAAAATAATGACTGAGAACATACCAACATATTAACTGCAGGTGATATTGTCCACAGTTTTTATTTTCTCTTTTCTACCTTCCTGTATTTAAATTTTCTAGATCAAAGGCATATTTTTTCCAATTTCTTTATTGTGATGAAATATACATAACACAAAATTTACCGTCTTAGCCATTCTTTTTTTTTTTTTTTTTCCCAGTACGCAGGCCTCTCACTGTTGTGGCCTCTCCCGTTGCGGAGCACAGGCTCCGGACGCGCAGGCTCAGCGGCCATGGCTCACGGGCCCAGCCGCTCCGCGGCATGTGGGATCTTCCCTGACGGGGGCACGAACCCGTGTCCCCTGCATCGGCAGGTGGACTCTCAACCACTGCGCCACCAGGGAAGGCCCCGCCTTAGCCATTCTTAAATGTATAGCTCGGTGGTATTACATACATTCATAATGTTGTGCAACCATCACCACCATCCACCTTCAGAATGCTTTTCATCTCGTAAAACAGAAACTCTAGTCTCACTAAACACTAACTCCCCTTTCCCCCTTCCTCTAGCCCCTGGCAACCATCATGCTACTTTCTGTTTCTATGAATTTGACTATTCTAGGTACCTTATTGAAGTAAAATCATATAGTATTTGTCCTTCTGTGACTGGCTTAGCTCACTTAGCATAATACCCTGTTGTAGCATATTGCAGAATTACCTTTTTTTTTAAGGCTGAATAGTATTTCTTTGTATCTATATACCACACATTGCTTATCCATTCATCTGTCAATGGACATTTGGGTTCTTCTACATCTGAGCTACTATGAATATGTGTATAAATACCTCTCCAAAGATATATATCTTTATCAGAAAAAAATATTTAATAAGTAGAAAATCTGTTTTTCTCTAGCAGCCTCTAATGCAGAACCAAGAAGAATCAGATATATAATAAATGCATAGTAACTAGGTGAATTGTCTGTTTTAAAACTCTGTTCTTTGGAAAAGAAATTAAAATAAAGGGAAAAATATTTTATTCAATGGGATTTTTATCTTTAATTTATATTACATTTTATCACATTATATTTTCGTATCTATATTTATTTTACGTTTTAACAGCTATTTCTTACTGGACCTCAAAAAACAGATATAAAGTACGCAAACCTCTTAATGGGAAAAACATACAGCCTTGCTACTCGTTTTAGAATTTGAAACAGTAAAATTACAGTGATTAAGTCATAATAAGCTCATGACATTAAAAAAGTCAAAGAATTGGTCTGACTGCTCATTAAGCCCAGTTAAGCTTATTCATTGTCAGCACCAGAGAACAGCAAATTCCAGAAGGCTGGGAGGTAAGGGCCCTTCAAAGTCACTCTGTCTGACTGCCCCATTCACAGTGAAGGACAGAGGAGGAAACACTGACCGTGGTCACATAACAGAAGGGGACAAAGCTAAGACTGGAACCTACCTGTCTGACTTCCAGCCCTTTTTCTCTAAACACGTGGTCAGAAACCCTCCCCGCCCCACGTGGGATCCCCCCATCCTCAACTGGATGATGAGGTTCTGAGGGCAGCTTTGGTGGTGTACATGCCCCTCACCCACTGAACACAAGCCCAGGCCCTTGCACGGTCCCAGGAGGGCCACCTGGACTCACCACCTTCCACCACGCCCGTATGTCTGCGCTGGATGTGGCCCCGGAGAAAGGTGGCGTTCATGAAGGTCTTGTCACACAGGTGGCACTACACAGAGGGAAGTAGTGGGAAGTGCAGGATTAGCTCACCTGAGTCAGCCAGGGATTCTCCCTCTATCAAAACTCTCATTCCTTGGGCCCCTTGGGCTGCTTCATATATAAAGAGTTTGATTTACTGAGTAAGGCAGTGACTGAACCCAAAATATATATACTATATATTTTATCCCCCCCCCAATATATATATATTTTTTCTTTTTCTGAATTTTAAAACACTACCAGTGCCGTGGGGAGCTAGGAACAATGATTAGTATCATCCTTTGCTGATACTAAGGAATTTTTGTTGGTTTTTCAGGGCATGATGATGGTATTACGTTTATGTTTAAAAGTGGGATGGGAGTCCCTGCCTTTTAGAGCTACATAGTGAAATATTTACAGATAAACTCATATGACTGATACACTTCAAAATAATACAGGGCTGGGGGAAATTGGGTAGAGGAACAAATGCGACAACATTGGCCATGAGTTGATAACTGTTGGGCTGGAGAGTGTGAAGATGAAGGTTCATTATATTATTCTCTCTACTTTCGTATATGTTTGAAATTTTCCACAATAAAAAGGTTTTTATCAAAAAACACCAATGTCCAAGTCTCACCCAGAGTTGAGAACCACTGGAGCAAAGGGTAGTAAATATAGCATCTGAAATTCCACTTCACTCTCCTCAAGCATTTCAGACAATGCCAATCCAGCATATCATTTTTTCACTGTAAAACTTCAAAATTCTTCCAACACGGCTTTGCAGGCTGCCATTGCTAGTCAGTCAGAGTAAGAGGGCAGATTATTTGCTGGCTTTACACAAAGGCAAATGTGACAGAAATTGCCAATCGTCCCCCAGTACCAGTTTTCCCTTTTCCCTTAGCAATAGAAACCTTGATTTTTAGCTGACCGTGAGGCTAATGAGAATACATCTCACCTCCTCCCTTACAACCAGGTGTGGCCATGTGACTAAATTCTGGCCAATGGCATATAAACAGAAGTGGTATATGCAACCACTTTTAGGAGGTGTCATTAAAGAAAGAGCCATGATATTCCTCACCCTCCCTCCTCCTGCTGAATGGAATGTGCACCTGAGAGGTGGAACTCAGGCAGCCATCTTGGACCAGGAGGCAGAAGTCACACAATGAGGCTGGAGAGAAACAAATCCAGAACTGGGTCCGCGATTACATGCCACCCCTGGATTGTTTACCTCTAAACTTTGTTCATGAGAGAGAGAAATAAACTTCTATCTGGTTTAAATAATTATAATTTGAGGTTTCCTGTCACCCCCAGCCAAACCTAATCCAGATGGGTACAGTCTGGGTTGACGGACTCTGCCCACTCCTGAGTTCTAAAGTGACACGTGAAGTTCTAGTTGTTTGAAGGAATATCAGCTGGGGGGCAGGGAATATGTTACAAGGCATCTTATGCCAAATTATAAGCCCGTCCCCTCAACCCACCCTTCCCTGCTTCCCCTTTTCCACCCCAAGCAGCACACTCACAAACCAGGCACCAGACTAGTCCCTCCACCATGCCAGCTTTGAACCTGGGAAAATGAGATGCTGGCATTGCAGTGGCCCAACTTGCTGCCACACGGACAGAGGGTTTCTGAGAATGGAATCCACACTGACAAAGAACTGCCAAGAGCTGCAGAGAGAGAAACTAGATTCTGGTGCCATCACCTAAGTCCCACCATAACCCTGGATCTTTCAGTTAAATTAACCAATAAATTCCTTATTGGCCTAAGCCAGGTTAGACTGCTGTTTTGTCCTTTACTGCTGGAAAGGTTCTGACCCTTTTCTCGTAATTAACATTATATTAATTATGTCAATTACCATTCAATCCACTAACATCATGTCCTAATGATTCCTTCTGTCCACCCACCCCCAAACTATGAATTTCTGTTAAACCTGAACCAGCATGATTTGTGTCTTCATTCTCAGAGCCTGGCAGAGGGCCGGGCCCCCTGACAAGCTACTAAAGGGCAACTGTCCCCGATCCGCTCTTTCCATAGAAAGAAACGCAAATGCTCAAATGCCACTCTGGGGAATGAACTGTCACTTGGCTGACTAATAGAGTCACTTTTCCAGAACAGGCCTGGCTCTACCAGTCCCCTGTCACACACCTCTTACACACACCTTTACACATCACACTCTCTACACACACACACAGCCTTCGTATATACACACCCACGCCCTCCATGAATACACACACCCTTACACACATACAACCCTTCATTCATTCACACACACACACCATAAATATATCTTCACATGCAAGCATGTTACACACCACACACTCTACATACATACCTACACATACCAGTCACAGATGTACCTTCCAATCACAGACACCATCCATAAACACACATACACACCTTGCATACATTCACACATGCACACGAGACATGAACTCATACACACACCTGCCACACATGTACAATCTACACACACACACACACACACACACACACACACACACACACACGCCATAGACTTGATGAGACACCCTGGGGCTCTCTGGCCACCAGCGGCATCTCTGAAATCTGCTCCCAGTCCCAGGGAGAAAAGCCACAGCAGCCTCAGGGGCCAGGCAGTGGTGCCGCCCGGGTGGCCGGTGGCTGGGCCCACAGCCCTCCCGGCAGCCCCGCCCGCAGAGATGCTCACCGCATGGTAGCTGTGGGCGCCCGTCTGCAGGAGCAGCTGCTGCAGGGCACTGATCATCTTGCGCCGCCGGCGGCTCTCCTCCCGCACGCCCCTGAGCTCGTCGGCCTGGCGGCCCAGCTCCTGCTGGCCGCGCTCCTGCTGGCCCAGGCTGGCCTGCAGCCGCGCCTCCAGCTGGGCCACGCTGGTGCTCAGGCAGTCCTGGCAGTGCAGCAGGTACTCAATGGTGAGCTGCGCCAGCCGCAGCACCTTGAGCAGCGCCGGGTCCACGGGCTGCCCGCAGCGGCCGCACACCTCCCGGTCCAGGTTGCAGAAGGTGACGCTGACGATGTTCTCCTGCAGGGTGGCCACATCCAGCTCCCGTGCCACGCGGTCCACGTCCAGGGCACTAATGCGCCTCCAGTCCATTCTCTCACGGCGAGGTTGGAACTTGAAGGTGGGGAGAGTGTAGGCCGCAAAGAGGGGGTCGCTGAGGCCCTGGGCAGTGGTGGCGTGGGACTGCATGGACGGGGGGAGCCCTGGGCTGACCACTGGGGAAGGGTGCCGCCAAGACCACGGCAGCAGGCACAGGAGCTGAGACAGGGCCTGGAAAATGAGAGGAGGGTTGAAGTTAGGCCTGGTGCGTGTGGCTCCATGTACCGCGCTGGCCAGCAGGAGCCTGTAGTGTGCGTGCTGTGCACTGACACAGCCAGAGCAAGGCTGTGGGCTTTATGACACACAAATGTGGATTCAGATCCTCAGCCTGGAGCAAGATCCTTTACACCTTTAAGCTTCCGTGTGTACTGGGGATCACAGGGCCTCCTCTTCAGGCTTGCGGTTAGCAATGAGGCAGGCGAAACACCCAGGCCAATGCCTGGCACATAGCAGGTCCTCAGTGAACCCCCCGCCATGCCCAAGTCCACTGTAAGAGTGCCTGCCAGAGGGCTTGGTCAGGAGGGAGCTGTCCAATGTATAAGCAGGTCTTTCTGCAACCCTACATTGACCTCAGGATGAAGTCTAATAACTTGCCACGGGAGGCAGAGTCACTTAATGGTGGACATTAAGTGGCTCTCCTTCTGTAATTGCAACATTTAATGGAGGGGTGCGCTACAGTTCCCAGTTTCCCCAGCTGTCAGGTGTGATCAGTATGACTATGTTCTCTCTAGTGGCATGTGAGCGAAATGATGTCCGCCCCTGCCACGGGGTGGCGCTCAAGAGAGCAGCCGTGTCTCTGCACAGAGATTGTGCTCAGTCCACAATGGTCTGTTTCAAACCTCATGGTTTAGAAAACAGCTCCAGTTTGTTGTTAAATGACTCAGATTCTACTCACCACTCTCTTGTTAGACAAAGAAATTGCTCTCTTTGGGGAGTAACTTGACAATAGCAACCGGAATTTAAAATGAACATTCCAGTACTAAGAATTACAATCTGTTCTACAGATAAACTCATACAAGTGTGCAAAGGTGCTTGTACGAAAATTGTCTTTGTAGTATTATTTGTAATAGCAAATTACAAGAAAATTACAAGAAAGCAAAGTACAAAGTACAGTGGGGATATGAATGGTATCTCTATACGATGAAATACTATGCAGCTATTGATAAGAATAAGGCAGTTTTTATGTACTGATTGATATGGAATAATGACTATATATATACATATATATCCATTTCTGTTTAAATAATATATTAATATGACATTTAATAATAATTAGCAAAAATAAAGGAGATATGTATATCTCATATATGTATGTGTATATGTATTATATATACATATATGCATAAATATATATATCTCACATTAGAATGTTTCCTATGTGGCAGGAGGGAAATGGGAATGTGAAATGGGGATAAATAAATGAATAAAATAAATAAATAAAATAGATGGTGCATGGGTAGGAGATGGATAGATAGACAGGTCTTACATAGACCAATGATGATAATGATAAATATAACACACATATATGAATGATTCATATTTGTTATTCATATATAATCATAATTAAGTAGACTGATTTATTCTTCCTAAATATGGTTCATTATCTATACTTTTTAATAAGCATAGACTATTTCTAGGAAAATAAGCTGTTAGCAATGGTTATACCTGGGAAGTGGGAACAGAGGTTAGAGGACTTTTATTTTCCACTCACCACCTCTCTATACTATTCAGTTCTTTGCGTCATCATCTATTACTTTTATAATTTCTTAAAGAAAAATATATAATTTCCGGCCTTAAAGAACTTAGAATCTGACTGAACAGGAAATACATGTAACCCTATTCAATCAAGTTCTCTTTAGATCATGTGATTTACACTTTCAAGTACAGCAGAAAGTCAGAGAAGAAAAAGGTCATTGACCTCAGGAAGCTGAAAGGCCTTGAAGAAACAGTCAGGCTCAGTTTGCAAAGAGGGGAAGGCCTCCAGGAAAGGCCCCTGAGCACCCTGAGCCTGTCTTCATCTGGGAATGGCGGCAGTGGGAGGTGACAAGCCTGCCCCCACCTGCCCTGGGGTACTCTGGGGACTGGAGGAGAGGCAAGGGGAGGGTGCTCGGTAAGAAAACCGGCCACAGTGCAGGGAGTGCCAGCCTCCAAGTCAGACACACACTCTAAATGCAAACCTACCAACAGGTAGAACTATCCTCACTTTACAAACAAGGAAACGGATGTCTGGAAAGGTTAAGTGTCTTCCCCAGGTAGGGAGGCCAGAGTTGAAGTACAGCTGGAGGTGCATCTGGCTCCAAAGCTTGTGGACTTTGAACCATCCAACATCGATTCTTGAGGCTATTTGTCCTAAAACTTGGCTTGGATCAGATCATCAAACCTTACCCATCGAACACATTCATTCATTCACTCACCCCCTCCCCCGCTCCTTTAGAACATGCCTAGCTTGGCCAGGCCCGGTGCCAGGCACTGGGGCCACCGACATGCGTTAATCACACACCTGCCCCCCAGCCCCCTCCTCGCCAGCTTAGCATGGCTCCTTGCTGCCCCAGTACCAAGTGCAAACAAACCCCTTAGCCTGGTCTTGAAGCTGCCACAGGATGCCACGGACCCACCTTTCCCATTTCAGCTCCAATGTTTCCCTTTCTCAGATCCTCCTCCCCAACACATACTCCAGAAACAAAACCATCCAGCCATGAGCATCCTCATCACGGCCATGAGGAGAAGACCAGCACATTCCTCTTAATATGTCACGTTATTTTTTAAAAGGAGGCAGGTGACATGACACTCACCATGCTCAGCTGCAGGCTCTAACTGTGTCACCGGAGCCTCAGAGACAATTGCCACAACAAGCTGTGCTCTGGAGCAGCAGCACGTTGCCAGGTGGGCTGTGTGCCAGGGTAACAGGACACCTGCTTCCTGTCCTCCCACAGACCAGGAGCTCACCTGAGAACTCGCTGTTTAACTATTTAATATTTAAGCTCTGGCCTCAGATGTCTGCCCACAGTCCCCTCTCTCATAATAAGGCCAAGAATGTTCCACCAGCCACTCTCTCAGCTCTCCTCCCACCTCTTCGAACGCCCCTTCCAGCCTCTTCCTTGGACAAGGAAGAGCCTACTATCCTTGCACCCTTCCTTTAAGGCAGGGTGTGCCAGTGCCCCTGTGACAGTCTGCTGGTCACCCATCACCCAACTCTCCCTGCACACTCTCCCTGGGGATGAGCTCACACGTAACCATAGCTTCAGCTACCATAGGCCTGCTATAGGCCGAGCCTCAGCCACTCCCAAATCTCCTTCTCACAGGCCTGTCTCTTGGGACCTTTAGACTTAGCCTTCCAATACTGATTATACCAGAAATCGCAAATCTAAATTCCACCAGGACCACGAAGGTACTATTAAAGGTAGGAAACATGCCAGGTGTAAGAGAAACCAAATACAAGCTTGATGCTAAGTGGCAACTGATTCCCTATCTTAGTGTCTGAGATACACGTGGGCAGTGGTTCTCAAAGTGTAGTCACAGACCAGCAGCATCAGCATCAACTGGACACTCGTTAGAAATGCAGATCTCCAGACTAACTGCTTCAGAACCATTGCAGTAGGGAGTGTTGGCATAGGGAGCATTAAGGACTGTGGCAAAATGGGAAGTGCGTGCCCTGTTTACAAGGGGCAGCCACCACGGAGCTTCAGCCATATGGGAAGTGATGTTCTGTGCTCCTCGTGGGCTAATTCCAAATTCACTAAGTAGATATTCAAGCAAGTATGGCCAACATGGTGAAGTAGGAAGACACTAGCTCACCTCCTCCCACAGACACACTAAAATTACAACTATGTACAGACTGGCTATCTATAAGAATGACCTGGAGACTGACAAAAATGGTTTTCCCCAACTAAAGATGTAAAGAAGGAACCACAAGATGGGTAAAAGGAGTGGGGACGCAAATTAGTCAAGACCCACACCCCTCGGCGAGCAACCCACAAACAAGAGGATAATTACAACTGCAGAGGTTCTCCCCAAGGAGGGAGGGGTCTGAGCCCCACCTCAGGGCTCCCCAGCCCAGAGGTCCTGCACTTTGAAGATGAGTTCCCAGAACACCTGGCTTTGAAGGCCAGCAAGGCTTGCATATGGGAGAGCTGGCACCAGCCCTGGGCCCCTCTGGCCCCCACAGCCAGCTGCCCCAGGACTCAACCCCGATCACCAGGGGGCTGGCAGCCACTACATGAGGCAGGGCCAGCCACACCTACCAGCACACTCACAGCAGCCAGCCCAGCCACACAGAAGGGCCCACTCAGCCCACACGGCTGGCACCCATGGAGCATATAGCTCTGGGGACCAGAAGGGAGTGTGGTACTAGGCTCCACAGGACGTTTCCTACATGAGGCCACTTCTCCAAGATCTAGAAACAAAACTGACCTACCTAATACATAGAAATAAACACAGAGAATTAGACAAAATGAGGAGACAGAGAAATATGTTTCAAATGAAGGAACAAGACAAAACTCCAAAAGAAATGAGTGGAGATAAGCAATCTACCCAATAAAGAGTTCAAGGTCATGGTCATAAAGATGCTCCACAAACTCAGGAGAAGAATGGATGAACACAGTGAGAAGTTCAACCAAGAGTCAGAAAATATAAAGGAGAACCAAACAGACCTGAAGAATACAATAACTGAAAGAAAAACACACTAGAAGGGAATCAACAGTAGATTAGATAATACAGAGGAATGGATCAATGAACTGGAAGACAGAGTAGTGGAAATCACCGAAGCTGAAAACTAAAAAATAATTTTAAAAAATGAGGACCGTTTAAGAGACCTCTTGGACAGGATCAAGTGTACTAACATTCACAATATAGGAGTCCCAGAAGGAGAAGACAGACAAAGGGGAAGAGAACTTAACTGGAGAAATAAGAGCTGGAAAGTTCCCTAATGTGGAAAAGAAAACAGACATCCAGGTCCAGGAAGCACAGAGAGTCCCAGACAAGATGAACCCAAAGAGTTCCATACCAAGACACATTATAATTAAAAATGGCAAAAACTCAAGATAACGAGAGAATCTTAAATGCAGCAAGAGAAGAGCAACTAGTTGTGTACAGGGAACTCCCCTAAAACTATGACCTGACTTTTCAGCAGAACTTTGCAGGCCAGAAGGGAGTGGCACAACATGAAAAGATGCTCAACATCACTCATCATCAGGGAAATGCAAATCAAAACCACAGGGAGAATCACCTCACACCTGTCAGAATGGCTATTCTCAAAAAGACAAGAAATAACAAGTGTTGGAGGATGTGGAGAAAAGTGAGCCCTCGTGCACTGTTGGTGGGATTGTAAATTAGTACAGCTTTATGGAAAACAGTATGGAGGGTCCTCAAAAAATTACACATAGAACTACCATACAATCCAGAAATCCCACTTCTGGGTATTTTTCTGAAGAAAACAAAAGCACTAATTCAAAAACATAAATGCAGCCCTATGTTCATTGCAGCATTACTTACAATAACCAACATATGGAAGCAACCTAAGTGTCCATCAACAGATGAATGGATAAAGAAGATATAGATAGATAGATAGATAATTACTCAGCCATAAAAAGGAATGAAATCTTGCCATTTGCGACAACATCGATGGACATGGAGGGTATTATGCTAGGTGAAATAAATCAGAGAAAGACAAATACTGTACGACTTCACTTACATGTGGAATCTAAGAGACAAAACAAATGAACAAACATAACAAAACAGAAACAGACTCATAGATACAGAGAACAAACTGGTGAGTGCCAAAGGGGAGGGGGCAGAGGGATGAGTGCAATAGGTGAGAGAGATTAAGAGGTACAAACTTTTAGTTATCAAATAAGTCACTGGGATGTCATGTACAGCATAAGGAATGTAGTCAATAATATTGTAATAACTCTGTATGGTGACAGACGGTAACTAGACTTATTGTGGAGATCATTCTGTAATGTATAAAAATATTGAATCACTATTTTATATACCTGAAACTAATATAATATTGTAAGTCAAATATAATTCAATAAAAAATAAGATAGTCAAAGACCTCTATGAACTGCTTCCAAACTACCTTTCTAGCTGCATCTCCCACCTACCATTTACTTGCTGTCCATACTTTCATATCTATGGGCTATTTATTCATAGGCACTGTTTTTCAATGCTTTATAAAGAATAACTCATGTAATCTTCACAACAACCCTTCAAGGAGGTACTATTATTATCTAAGCCACAAAGAAGTGAAGAAGCTTGCCCCAGGTGCAGGAAGCAGGATCCATCCCACGCAGCCTGGTTACAGAGTTGCACTCTGAGCCACTATGCCATGCTGCCTCTTGGGATAGACGGCCCTCCGCCACTTCCTTCTGCTTCTCGTGCAGGTGAACTCATGCTCAAGGCCTTGCTCAGACATGAATGCCACCATAAATACCTCCCAGGCCCATAGGCAGAATCCCTGGCCTCTCCCCCGGGCTCCCAGAGCACAGAGCGTACACTCCTTTGGTCGCCCTCACCACACTCTGGTCTGTGCTGGGTGGCTGTGCAACATTCATTCACCCATCCCACCAACAAATGGCTCCTGAGCCCCTACTAAGTGCCAGGCACCGTGACTGGCCCTTGGGACGGATGGTGACCCAGGCAACGGTCCCTGCCATTGTTTTTGTTTGTTTGTTTGCTTGTTTTTGGCTGCGTTGGGTCTTTGTTGCTGCATGCAGGCTTTCTCTAGCTGCGGCAAGTGGGGTCTACCCTTCGTTGCGGTGCACAGGCTTCTCGTTGCGGTGGCTTCTCTTGTTGCGGAGCACAGGCTCTAGGTGCATGGGCTTCATTAGTTGTGGCGCACGGGCTCAGTAGTTGTGGCTTGCGGGCTCTAGAGCACAGGCTCAGTAGTTGTGGCGCACGGGCTTAGCTGCTCCGTGGCATGGGGGATCTTCCCAGACCAGGGCTCGAACCCATGTCCCCTGCATTGGCAGGCAGATGCTTATGCACTGCGCCACCAGGGACATCTCCCCTGCCATTGTTAATAAAAATCGTGAACACTTCTGGAACTGTGTGCTTCACACACAGTTATAAGACTTTGCATGAATTATCCCATTTGATTCCCACAACAACCCAGTGGACAGATGAAGAGATTTCAAGGTGAATACAGAGGGCAGATGACTTTCCCACAATCACACGACTAGTTAAGTGTTGGGGTCTGGCTCCAGATTTGGTTCTCCAGAAAGTCAGAAAAATACACCGAATTACCCCCCAGAGCATTAAGTGCCAGGGAAGGAGCTAGGACAGGGAGCCCCAAGGAGGGGCCATACAGGACATTTCTGTGTCCTTTCTGCCCCCCACCCCTGTCCCACCACATCCCCAGCTGTGAGCTCCACAGGGGCTGAGACCATGGCTTATTCACATCTGTTGGATTCCAGCCCTTAGCATATTACCCACAGCCCAGATTGCTATTGACCTGAATGGAACTGTCAAAATCTTAGAGTATCTGCTTCAAGATTCTATATTCTCGGGGTCTTGGGGAACTGAGGCTATGGACCAACAAGAAATAGGATAAAGAGTAAGAATGGACTTAGGGGCACTTAAGTTGTACTCCTTGGAGAGAAACGCCATTTAGGCTTAGTGAAATGCTTGATGTGCTGACCATCTGTGTCCACAGCCTAATCCTCCAGGCCGCTGATGAAAGCTTAGAGGGCAGGAGCCCTCGTGGGTGGGCACAGGCTCATCAGTGAGTAAGTGTCCCACACTGACTGTCAAGAGGTGGCAGCAGTGCTCTAGCTGGCTTCCTGAGCAGCCCATAAACCCTCCTGTTTACACTCTGAGCACAGTCTGTAAATACCCAAGGTGGCAGCCCCACTCCCAGTTATACAGAATTCTGAATCAGGGATCTGAGTTCCTGAGTTTTTACTAAATCCCAAAAGTACCACCCATTTTTGTCACTAGAACCCCAAGAGTCCAATTCTCAGAAGTCCTAGGGTTCTGACATCAAATGGTGAGCAGAACTGTGGGAATATTTTTTTAATTGGAGTAAAATTGCTTTACAATGTTGTGTTAGTTTCTGCTGTACAATGAAGTGAATCAGCTATATGTATACCTATATCCCCTCCCTCTTGGACCTCCCTCCCACGCACCCCCCATCCCACCCATCTAGGTCATCACAGAGCACCGAGTTGAGTTCCCTGTGCTATACAGCAGGTTCCCACTAGCTGTCTATTTTACACACGGTAGTGCATTTATGTAAAACCTAATCTCCCAATTCGTCTCACCCTCCCCTTTCCCCACCGTGTCCACGTGTCCATTCTCTACGTCTACATCTCTATTCCTGCCCTACAAATAGGTTCATCTGTACCATCTTTCTAGATTCCATATATATGCATTAATATACGATATTTGTTTTTCTCTTTCTGGCTCACTTCACTCTGTATGACAGACTCTAGGTCCATCCACATCTCTACAAATGACCCCATTTCATTCCTTTTTATGGCTGAGTAATATTCCATTGTAATCGTACATATGTACCACATCTTCTTTATCCATTCATCTATCGTTGGACATTTAGGTTGTTTCTATGTCCTGGCTATTGTCAATAGTGCTGCAATGAACAATGGGATACACTCTCTGACAAAAACCACAGTAAGATCTTTTTTGACCCATCTCCTAGAGTAATGAAAATAATAGGAACTAATTAAACTTAAAATTTAAAAAATAATGGGACCTAATTAAACTTAAAACTTAAAATAGCAAAGGAAATCATAAACAAGATGAAAAGACAACCCTCAGAATAGTAGAAAATATTTGCAAATGAAGCAACGGACAAAGGATTAATCTCCAAAATATACAAACACAGCTCATGGGACTCAATATCAAAAAAACAAACAACCCAATTAAAAAATAAGTGTAAGACCCAAATAGGCATTTCACCAAAGAAGACATACAGATGGCCAAGAGGCACATGAAAAGATGCTCAACATCACTAATTATTAGAGAAATGCAAATCAAAACTACAATGAGGTATCACCTCACACCGGTCAGAATGGCCATCATCAAAAAATCTACAAACAATGAATGCTGGAGAGGGTGTGAAGGGTTCCCTTTTGGAACCCTTTTGCATTGTTCGTGGGAATGTAGATTGATACAGCCACTATGGAGAACAGTATGAGGTTCCTTAAAAAACTAAAAATAGAGCTACCATATGACCCAGCAATCCCACTGCTGGGCACATACCCTGAACTGTGGGAATTGAAGTTGATGAGGATGATAGCAGCTATAATTTATTAAGTATCCGTGCACCAGGCACTGTGCCAGCCTTTAATATTCCTATTTCTAGCCATCATACAACCTTGTATGTAGCTATGATTTGCCTCATCTGATAGATGTAGAAACTGAGGCTCAGAGAAGCTAAGGGCCCTGCCCCAAGTCCTTCAGTTACTAAGTAAGGAAGCCAAGATCCAAATCAAGTTCTGACTCCAAAACTTCTAATTATGCCAAACTACCTCCCAATGATGATGAGGATGATACATAAATCCCTTCCCATTTTGTAAATTACAATACCTGAGATTTCTTGACCAAACTGTAAGGACTTGACCAAACTGTAAGTTTACGGCAAATCACAACAGGGTCTATGCTGGAGACCCTAAAGTCTCCCTGTATCCTGGCAGAACTTAGCCAAATACAACTCAGCCCCACAGCTTGGGTCCTGGTTGGGATGGGCAGAAGACAAAGCCAAACGAGAATGCTGCTGGTTACCTGGAAACTACACATCCCAGAGGGCAGGCACGCCGTACTTTCTGCAGACTGAATTATCAGCAGACTTCTTTTCCCACATCTGGGAATAGAAACACACGGCAAAAATGACTCACTGTGGGACTTCCCTGGCAGACCAGTGGTTAAGACTCTGTGCTTCCACTGCAGGGGGCGCGGGTTCAATCCCTGATTGGGGAACTAAGATCCCACAAGCAGTTAAATAAATAAATAAATAAATAAATAAAATGACTCACCGTCATTAGGAAATCTAGAACTATTAACCATCTCTAGATGTTTTGATGGGTCCCTGGAACTTCCCAATCTTAGACCATTGTCATGAATTAGTGGGACCCAAAAGAATATTTACGCTAGCATTCCAAACTCACTTCATTATTGAAGAGACAGTTTCTACCTGGGGTAATCCCACGGCCAAGAAAACAAGCCTGTCTACCACCTAGCTTTGCACACTCCCAGTGACGGGATGCTCACTACCTCACAAGGCAGCCATTCCACAGTGAAACAACTCCTGGAAACTTTACAATTCTTCTGAAACCTGCCCACCT